>NC_082666.1:108221574-108891192 GCF_025265405.1 Mesoplodon densirostris
ACAAGACATTGATGAAAGGAATTGAAGATGACAGAAACAGATGGAAAGATATATCGTGTTCTTGGACTGGAAGAATCAATATTGTTAAAATGACCATACTACCCAAGGCAATCTGCAGATTCAGTGCAATCCCTATGAAATTACAAATGGCATTTTTCACAGAACTAGAACAAATAATTTTAAAATTTGTATGGAAACACAAAAGATCCTGAATAGCCAAAACAATTTTGAGAAAGAAGAACAGAGCTGGAAGAGTCATGCTTCCTGTTTTCACACTATACTACAAATACAGTAATCAAAACAGTATGGTACTGGCACAGAAACAGACACATGGATCAATGGAACAGGATAGAGAACCCAGAAATAAACCCACATACTCATGGTCAATTAATCTGTGACAAAGGAGGCAAGAATATATAGTGGAGAAAAGACAGTCTCTTCAATAAGAGGTGCTGAAAAACTGGATAGCTACATGTACAAGAATGAAATTAGAATGTTCTCTAACACCATGTACAAAACTAAGCTCAAAATGGATTAAAGACCTTCGTTTAAGAGTGGACACTATACAACTTCCTAGAGGAAAACATAGGCAGAACACTCTGACATAAATTGAAGCAATAGTTTTTTGTAAAAATACTTTTAATAGAATTTTAAAAATATGAACATGTGGTGGGAAATTTTCTTCGCATTTGCATTTTTTTCTTCTTTCACAGAACTGGTCATCTGACTGGGTATAAACTACTGGTATAAAATAGTTTTTATCAGGCATTATTCTGTTGACGTCTAGTATCCAGCAGTTCTGGTAAAGGGTTAGATGTACATCTGATTCCTTAGTAGGTCCCTTGTTTTTCTGCTCTGACATCTTTTTAGAAAGCCTTATACTTAAGTTTCTGAAATTTCATCAGTGTATGTTTCGCTATGAATCTTTTTTTAACACTTTGAACTCTGTAAATTACTCTGTGGACCTATTTCAGTCTAAAAACTCAGATATTTGTTCAGCTAAGGGATATTATTTTATTAATGTCTCTGATGATTTCTTCTCTGTTTCTTATGTTAACTGATTTTAGAACTTCTGCTAGTTTTGTGTTGGACTTAATCACCATATTTCTTAATTATCCCTCATATATTTAATCACTGTAACTTTTATTTAACATTCTGTAGTATTTCCTCAATTTTATTTCCCTTTTGCCTGATTCATTGCATTATTCAGTTCATATACTGAAGATTTAAATTCCAGAAATAGTATTTTAATTATTTACTTATAATATATAAATGTAATATTGTGTTAATTTTTATAACTTGCTGAATCTGAATTGTAAACACAGATAATATTCTCTTATCTGGTGTTTTCCCAAAGGATGTTCCACTTGATATATGAGAGTTTAATAGGTATTACTTGAAAAAAAAATCTTTTCTAAAGTCAAATGAGTTTAGGAAACACTGCGCTTAACAAATATTAAATTTATTTCTTGAATCCGTTATTGTAAATGTCATTTAATGAACTCATGGGCATTGGGAAACTCTAAGAAGCGATTTTATAGGGCGAATTTTTCAGATTTATTTTACTAAAATATTTATAAATTAAAGAACATATTAAGGCACAGGGCAGTTTAAGAAATGGAACCATGTCACTTTAGAATATACAGCATTGGAAATACATTTTTTACAATCAAATTTTGTTAAATTTAATCTGGTATATTCTTAGAAATTTCTAATATCTTTGTATTAAATAAATAAATTAAGAAGTACTTTATGAAGATAGGAGCAAGGGAATATCATTTTTTCCTCCATGCCCATTTCATTTCCTCCTCCAGGATTTTGAAACTAATTTATCACATCTTTATTTTGGTGACAGGTTAAAGTTTGGTTGTCTTTTTCTAGATGATAGTAATTATATTAAATGAAGGGAATTAAAGTACTACAGAAAGGCTTGACTAAGTTTACTTTACCTTTCCTCCTTATCACTATTAGGAAAACAGTATTCAATCAAGATCTGTCGGTTTGGAGACTAACTGTTGACAGGGTCTAAAAAAACACTGTGTGAAGATTATTTCTGGTATAAAATTTATTATAATCAGACCAACAGTGGGCCACAGAAATAGCTTTTTAAAAGTAAAACCAATCAGTCAACATACGTATTGACTGCCTATATATTTGTAATAAGAAGAGCTGTATTGTATATTGACTGTTTTGTTGCCAAATTACAGGAAAAACCACAGTTGTTTACAGCAGTGACTTTTTTACCCAGCAGGATAGAGAAAACATTCTCAGAAATGTTATACATATTTTCAATGTAGTCAATTTTGTGGTTGCAACTGTATTTATTTTGATTGATTTAACTCATGGTTAAGTGTTTGCAAGGCCCTTTGTATGTAAGTCTGTGGTGCATTATTGTGCATTATTGAACTAGAGTTCATTAGGTAATGGAGTTTTATGAACTTTATTAACTTTTTCATTTTCTTACCCAGGAGTAAATAAATAAGGTTCTTGCTCTAAATAGTAATTTCATAAACTATTGGTCAGATGACTTTAATTTTAAAAAGGCTAGCAAAAATAAATGAATAAAAAGCTTGTTGCTGTGTTCTGTCATCATCATCTTGCAGAACACAAATTTCATATTCACATTAAAAAGACATATTGCTCAAGTTGATCATTAACTAGGAAAATGAGCCATAGGGTATACGTTATGCTAAAGAACAGTGAAGTGAGAAAAATTCCCAAGACATTTGCCTCTTGAAAACAGCCTATAAGTAAAATCTTTTAAGCACCATGCTGTCATTTGATCAACTGTTATACTGAAAAGGTAAAAGTCAATACCCAAATTTGAGATGTCACCACACACATTTACTGTGTGACTTCACTTGTCTGTAAATTGAAGTCCTCTTTTTAATTTTAGTTATAATAGTCAATATTCTGGTAGTTAGCAGAAAGTTAACAATAATAGCTTAATGATATAATAGCAGCCCTGGGAATTGAGATAATTCATGATCTATATATATTCTCAGTGTACTGCTACTTCATTTAAGATATATAGGTACAAAATGAATGCAATAAGCATTCTTTATTTCTTTCGCAGGTATGAAAGACTTGGGCTTCTGTGTCAAAAAGTCCTCAGTTGAAAGCTTGTTCCAAGCTATGTGAACTTGCATATAGTGATTTACTCATCAGAAGAATGGGGCTAACATTACCATATATTATAAGTATTAAGTTAGATGATTCATTTAAAATGATGCTAATGTTACACTTAGCTCATTGGCTTCAATTAATATGTGGTAGCAGTTATTTTTAAAAGACTGACCTTGATAAAATAGTCTATTCATTATGAAAAAACTCAAGTTCATTTTTAAACTTTAGGTTCTTCTGTTGTGAGTTTGGAAGGCTAACATAATACCTTTCCCCCCTTTTTTCTTTGTTTTTTTCTTTTCCAGCTAGTCACTGAAATCTCATTTATATTTTTTCTTGTAGAAGTGTTAGTAGGTAGCACATTTCCAGCATGTGAATAGCTTTTGGAATCAATAAATCCTGAAGATTAGTTTGAGACAGAGGAACTAAACTTCAAAAAGTAGCTTATCAAGGGCTACATTTATATGGCCTTTAGACATTTCTTATGTTATTGTCCTGAATTTTTATTTAATTTCAAGAGTAACTGTCTTGTCTCTAAAAAGAGCAGAAAAGGAACCTTAGATATTGTCTGTGTCTCCATTACAGATTTTTCTCTCCCAGAGGCTCAATAATAATGGTGTAATAAGTAGTAGATCTTATGGAGCTTTTTAGTCCATTGAATACAGATCCACTAAATATTGGTACTGATGCACTGTACTGTACTGTGAAAATTTTGAAGGTTCATCATGCTAAATTTGCTTTTTAAAAAAATTGGAGGAAAGATTGCAAACATACAATATATAGTAGATTTCAGTGGTTTTTATTTTTTATTTATTTTTAAAAATAAATTTATTTATTTATTTTATTTGTGGCCACATTGGGTCTTTGTTGCTGCGCGTGGGCTTTCTTTAATTGTGGCAAGCAGGGGCTACTCTTTGCTGTGTTGTGTGGGCTTCTTATTGTGGTGGTTTCTCTTGTTGCAGAGCATGGACTCTAGGCTTGCAGGTTTCAGTAGCTGTGGTGCATGGGCTCAGTAGTTGTGGCTCACGGGCTCTAGAGCGCAGGCTCAGTAGTTGTGGTGCACAGGCTTAGTTTCTCTGCAGTATGTGGGATGTTCCTGGAGCAGGGCTCGAAACCGTGTCCCCTGTATTGGCAGGCAGTTTCTTTATTTTTTAATTTTTGAATTTTATTTTATTTTTTTATGCAGCAGGTTCTTATTAGTCATCAATTTTATACACATCAGTGTATATATGTCAATCCCAATCGCCCAATTTATCACACCCCCACCCCCACCCCCCTGCAGCTTTCCCCCCTTGGTGTCCATACGTTGTTCTCTACATCTGTGTCTCAACTTCTGCCCTGCAACCCGGTTCATCTGTACCATTTTTCTAGGTTCCACATACGCGTGTATGACAGTCTCTAGGTCCATCCATGTCTCAACAAATGACCCAATTTCGTTCCTTTTTATGGCTGAGTAATATTCCATTGTATATATTACTACGTCTTCTTTATTCATTTGTATGTCGATGTCCATTTAGGTTGTTTCCATGACCTGGCTGTTGTAAATAGTGTTGCAGTGAACATTGGGGTGCATGTGTCTTTTTGAATGTTGGTTTTCTCTGGGTATATGCCCAGTAGTGGGATTGCTGGATCATATGGTAAATTTATTTTTAGTTTTTTAAGGAACCTCCATACTGTTCTCCATGGTGGCTGTATCCATTTACATTCCCACCAACAGTGCAAGAGGGTTTCCTTTTCTCCACACCCTCTCCAGCATTTGTTGTTTGTAGGTTTTCTTATGATGTCCATTCTAACTGGTGTGAGGTGATACCTCATTGTAGTTTTGATTTGCATTTCTCTAATAATTAGTGATGTTGAGCAGCTTTTCATGTGCTTCTTGGCCATCTGTATGTCTTCTTTGGAGAAATGTCTATTTAGGTCTTCTGCCCATTTTTGGATTGGGTTGTTTGTTTCCTTAATATTGAGCTGCATGAGCTGTTTGTATATTTTGGAGATTAATCCTTTGTCCGTTGATCTGTTTGCAAATATTTTCTCCCATTCTGAGGGTTGTCTTTCATCTCGTTTATGGTTTCCTTTGCTGTGCAAAAGCTTTGAGGTTTCATTAGGTCCCATTTGTTTATTTTTGGTTTTATTTCCATTACTCTAGGAGGTGGATCAAAAAAGATCTTGCTGTGGTATCTATCAAAGAGTGTTCTTCCTAGGTTTTCCTCTAAGAGTTTAATAGTGTCCAGTCTTACATTTAGGTCACTAATCCATTATGAGATTATTTTTGTGTACGGTGTTAGGGAGTGTTCAAATTTCATTCTTTTACATGTAGCTGTCCAATTTTCCCAGCACCACTTATTGAAGAGACTGTCTTTTCTCCATTGTATATCCTTGCCTCCTTTGTCATAGATTATTTGACTATAGGTTAGTGGGTTTGTCTCTGGCCTTTCTATCTTGTTCCATTGATCTATGTTTCTGTTTTTGTGCCAGTACCATGTTGTCTTGATCACTGTAGCTTTGTCGTATAGTCTGAAGTCAGGGAGTCTGATTCCTCCATCTCCGTTTTTTTTTTTCCCTCAAGACTGCTTTGGCTATTCGGGGTCTTTTGTGTCTCCATACAAGTATTAAGATATTTTGTTCTAGTTCCATAAAAAATGCCATTGGTAATTTGATAGGGATTGCATTCAATCTGTAGATTGCTTTGGGTAGTAGAGTCATTTTCACAATATTGATTCTTCCAATCCAGGAACATGGTATATGTCTCCATCTGTTGGTATCATCTTTAATTTCTTTCATTAGTGTCTTACAGTTTTCTGCATACAGGTCTTTTGTCTCCCTAGGTAGGTTTATTTCTAGGTGTTTTATTCTTTTTGTTGTAGTGATAAATGGGAGTGTTTCCTTAATTTCTCTTTCAGGTTTTTCATCATTAGTGTATAGGAATGCAAGAGATTTCTGTGCATTAATTTTGTATCCTGCTACTTACCAAATTCATTGATTAGCTCTAGTACTTTTCTGTTGGCATCTTTAGGATTCTCTATGTATATATCATGTCATCTGCAAACAGTAACAGTTTTACTTCTTCTTTTCCAATTTGTATTCCTTTTATTTCTTTTTCTTCTCTGATTGCCATGGCTAGGACTTCCAAAACTATGTTGAATAATAGTAGTGAGAGTGGACATCCTTTTCTTGTTGCTGATCTTAGAGGAAATGCTTTCAGTTTTTCACCATTGAGAATGATGTTTGCTGTGTGTTTGTCATATATGGCCTTTATTATGTTGAGGTAGGTTCCCTCTATGCCCCCTTTCTGGAGAGTTTTTATCATAAATGGGTGTTGAATTTTGTCCAAAGCTTTTTCTGCATCTATTGAGATGATCATATGGTTTTTCTTCTTCAATTTGTTAATATGGTGTATCACATTGATTGATTTGCATATATTGAGGAAACCTTTCATCCCTGGAATAAATCCCACTTGATCGTGGTGTATGATCCTTTTAATGTGTTGTTGGATTATGTTTACTAGTATTTTTCTGAGTATTTTTGCACCTATGTTCATCAGTGATATTGGTCTATAATTTTCCTTTTTTTGTAGTATGTCTGTCTGGGTTTGGTACCAGGGTGATGGTGGCCTCATAGAATGAGTTTGGGAATGTTCCTTCCTCTGCAATTTTTTGGAGGACTTTGAGAAGGATGCGTATTAGCTCTTCTGTAAATGTTTGATAGAATTCACATGTGAAGCCATCTGGTCCTGGACTTTTGCTTGTTGGAAGATTTTTAATCACAGTTTCAATTTCATTACTTGTGATTGGTCTGTTCATATTTTCTATTTCTTCCTGGTTCAGTCTTGGAAAGTTATACCTTTCTAAGAATTTGTCCATTTCTTCTAGGTTGTCCATTTTATTGGCATAGAGTTGCTTGTAGTAGTCTCAGGATGCTTTGTATTTCTGCAGTGTCTGTTGTTACTTCTCCTTTTTCATTTCTAATTTTATTGATTTGAGTCCTCTCCCTCTTTTTCTTGATGAGTCTGGCTAATGGTTTATCAATTTTGTTTATCTTCTCAAAGAACTAGCTTTTAGTTTTATTGATCTTTGCTATTGTTTTCTTTGTTTCTATTTCATTTATTTCTGCTCTGATCTTTATGATTTCTTTCCTTCTGCTAACTTTGGGTTTTGTTTGTTCTTCTTTCTCTAGTTCCTTTAGGTGTAAGGTTAGATTGTTTATTTGAGATTTTTCTTGTTTCTTGAGGTAGGCTTGTATAGCTATAAAGTTCCCTCTTAGAACTGCTTTTGCTGCATCCCATTGGTTTTGGATCGTCTCGTTTTCATTGTCATTTGTGTCTAGGTATTTTTTGATTTCCTCTTTGACTTCTTCAGTGGTCTCTTGGTTATTTAGGAACGTATTGTTTAGCCTCCATGTGTTTATGTTTTTTACGTTTTTTCCCCTGTAATTCATTTCTACTCTCATAGCATTGTGGTCAGAAAAAATGCTTGATATGGTTTCAAGTTTCTTAAATTTACTGAGGCTTGATCTGTGACCCAGGATGTGATCTATCTTGAAGAATGCTCCATGTGCACTTGAGAAGAAAGTGTAATCTGCTGTTGGATGGAATGTCCTATAAATATCAATTAAATCTATCTGGTCTATTGTGTCATTTAAAGCTTCTGTTTCCTTATTTATTTTCATTTTGGATGATCTGTCCATTGGTGTAAGTGAGGTGTTAAAGTCCCCCACTCTTATTGTGTTACTGTCGATTTCCTCTTTTGTAGCTGTTAGCAGTTGCCTTATGTATTGAGGTGCTTCTGTGTTGGGTGCATATACATTTATAATTGTTATATCTCCTTCTTGGATTGATCCCTTGATCTTTATGTAGTGTCCTTCCTTGTCTCTTGTAACATTCTTTATTTTAAAGTCTATTTTATCTGATACGAGTATTGCTACTCCAGCTTTCTTTTGATTTCCTTTTGCATGGAATATCTTTTTCCATCCCCTCACTTTCAGTTTGTATGTGTCCCTAGGTCTGAAGTGGGTCTCTTGTAGACAGCATATATATGGGTCTTGTTTTTGTATCCATTCAGCAAGCCTGTGTCTTTGGGTTGGAGCATTTAATGCATTCCCGTTTAAGGTAGTTATCGATATGTATGTTCCTATGACCATTTTCTTAATTGTTTTGGGTTTGTTTTTGTAGGTCCTTTTCTTCTCTTGTGTTTCCCACTTAGAGAAGTTCCTTTAGCATTTGTTGTAGAGCTGGTTTGGTGGTGCTGAATTCTCCTAGCTTTTGCTTGTCTGTAAAGCTTTTGATTTCTCCATCGAAACTGAATGAGATCCTTGCCGGGTAGAGTAATCTTGGCTGTAGGTTCTTCCCTTTCATCACTTTAAGGGTGTCATGCCACACCTTTCTGGCTTGTAGAGTTTCTGCTGAGAAATCGGCTGTTAACCTTATGGGAGTTCCCTTGTATGTTATTTGTCGTTTTTCCCTTGCTGCTTTCAGTAATTTTTCTTTGTCTTTAATTTTTGCCAATTTGATTAGTATGTGTCTTGGCGTTTTTCTCCTTGGGTTTATCCTGCATGGGACTCACTGCCCTTCCTGGACTTGGGTGGTTATTTCCTTTCCCATGTTAGGGAAGTTTTCGACTATAATCTCTTCAAATATTTTCTCGGGTCCTTTCTCTCTCTCTTCTCCTTCTGGGACCCCTATAATGCGAGTGTTGTTGCATTTAATGTTGTCCGAGAGGTCTCTTAGGCTGTCTTCATTTCTTTCCATTCTTTTTTCTTTATTCTGTTCCGCAGCAGTGAACTCCACCATTCTGTCTTTCAGGTCACTTATCTGTTCTTCTGCCTCAGTTATTCTGCTATTGATTCCTCTAGTGTAGTTTTCATTTCAGTTATTGTATTGTTCATCTCTGTTTGTTTGTTCTTTAATTCTTCTAGGTCTTTGTTAAACATTTCTTGCATCTTCTCAGTCTTTGCCTCCATTTTTTTTCTGAGGTCCCGCATCATAATCTTCACTATCATTATTCTGAATTCTTTTTCTGGAAGGTTGCCTATCTCCACTTCATTTAGTTGTTTTTCTGGGGTGTTCTCTTGTTCCTTCATCTGGTACATAGCCCTCTGCCTTTTCATCTTGTCTATCTTTCTGTGAATGTGGATTTTTTTCCACAGGCTGCAGGATTGTAGTTCTTCTTGCTTCTGCTGTCTGCCCTCTGGTGGATGAGGCTATCTAAGAGGCTTGTGCAAGTTTGGCATGCAGATTCTTAACCACTGTGCCACCAGCAAAGCCCAATTTTTATTTTTTTAATTAAAAAACATTTCCAACTTTATTGAGATATCATTGAGAAATAACATTGTATAAGTTTCAGGTATATAATGTGATGATTTGATACATGTATGTATTATGAAATGATTACTACAGTAAGGTTAGTTTATCCATTGCCTCACATAATTAAATGTTTGTGTGTATGTGGTGAGAACATTTAAAATCTGTCTTAGCAACTTTCAACTATATAATATGGCACTGTTAACCATAGTCACCATGTTGTATATTAGGTCCCCAGAACTTACTCACCTTATAACTGGAAGTTTGTACACTTTGACCAACATCTACCCATTTCCCTCACCCTCCAGTACCTAACAACCACCATTCTGCTGTTTCTGTGAGTTTTTTGTTTTAGATTCGAAATGTAAGTGAGATCATAGAGTGTTTGTGTTTCTCTGTCGGACTTATTTCACTTGGCATAATGTCCTCAAGGTCCAGCCCTGTCACAGATGGTAGGAGATCCTTCTTTTTTATGGTTGAATAATATTCTTTTATATTTAGGTATATATGTATGTGTATATATATATATGTATGTATGTATATGAGATAACATATTCTGCAAAGCAACTTGCCTAAAGCCACAGGATCACAACATGGCAATACTGGACTATGAACTCATTTCTGCCTGGCTCAAAAGGCTGGGCTTTTAATGCTGTTTCATGCAGAGTGTCAGAAATGAAAAACAATTTCCTTTTTCTTTATTAAACTACATATTCTTAGAAGGAAATTCTCCAAGGGTTTTGTTACCTCTTATGTGACACTGTAATACAATTGATTATTATAATATTTGTATAATATACCATCAGCTTTAGGCACGTGGCTGGCTTAAAGTGGAGGCTAACATGGACACACATATCACCAAAGGGAATTTTAACAGAGAGAAAGTTTGCTACAGCCTACTGCAACCTATTTTCCTAACCTAAGCAAATCTTTATTTTAAAGAATTTTAATATGAGCATAATTAACCTGGTTAGCAATGTTTAATAATTACACAGTGTTTGTTTTCACTAGGGTTGTAGCAAATAGGAAATATATGTTTCAAAAAATAGGATGAGGTATAATATTTTCCCCTTTTTAGTAGGATACAATTTGATGTAAAAAGTTAAGTGCTATGCACTTGGGCAAAAAAGAAGCAGTGAAAGGGCGATAATTAAGAAATCACAGTTTTCCATTTTGTAAGATATTAAATAACAGGAGTGGCTATTCATTACCTTTCAATTCTTCCATGTACTATCAGTTTCTTCCTCATGATGCAAATATCTGTTGAATATGCCATAAATATTTGCTTACTTAAAGGCATTGTCTTTATTATGAACAATAAAAGTTCCTTATTTACTCTAATGATAGATTGAAAAGAGAACAATATCCTTAACTTTTTTTTAAATGGTGAAAGATCAGGAGAGCATGATACGAGTATGAGTGGCCATGCAGTCCACTTCCCCCTTGTCTGTGGCTTTTACATCCAGAAAGGAATTTATCCCACCTCCTGCCACATAACTGACTAACAACAGGCAAGATGAAAAGCAGGGTACAACTCCTTCCAGAAAATGAAAGTATATCTTTATGTTTTCTTTATTAGAGGCTCCGGTACATATGTTATTGCCCTAGTTTCAATAGTTGGGGTCCAAGGTTTCAAGATGTATATTTCATTTTTCATAATATTGCTGAATGTCAGTGTGGAAATAATGCACACAATTAGAAGACACTGACTCAGATCTCACACTTTAGGTAACTCAAGCTATCTGGAGTTTTCTCAGTTATTAAAATGAAGACAATAATACTTTCTGGTTTCTCTATATCGTTAACCTGAAAAAAACCAAAGATTGTGAATGGGCTTTGAAAACTTTAGGAGGCTACACTAACAAAGATATATAAGGCTCTCCTGACTTCTCTCTCCTAAAAACTACAGATTTGAGACTTCCTTAAAGTCTCATTGATGCTAAAAAAAAAAAAACCCAAAGAGATCAAACATTGCTCCTGTTTATTTCTATATGACAACTTATACCAATACAGGTAATTACAGCAATGAAAAAAACCACATAATTTCTCCAAGGAAAGTCTATTTCACTGGAAGTAGCCATCACCAATAAGCAATAGGAAGCTTTTCTAGTGACTCTCATTTTGCAAATACATTTTCTTCATCTTAATAGATAAGATTGACTGAGCTTTAATTGAAGGCTATCACACAAGATAAACACCATTAAAGCTTTTTTTTCTTGGGTTCTTTGTACCTTTTTGGAACTCTCCTTCCTTCCTCTCTCCCTCCTACTCTTCTACAAATATTTGCTGAATATCATTCTGTGATGCTTGTAATATTAGGGACTTATGTAAAGTTTGAGTTTGATGATATGGTTTCCACTTTATAGTTGAGTAAATGTGTTCTGTGAAATGCAAGGTCACATAACCAAAATGTGGAAAAGCAGATTTTATTGGATAGAATAGTGTAAGGGGGAAAGCTGCTTCACAAAGTCAAAGGCTTGAATGGAGAGCCACAGAAACCAGATAATGCTGAGCCAGAGGGCATAATATTGACCTCTTTGATGTGTGAATAAATAAGTTTGGCAATTTCCTAGATTTTTTTTTGTGGTACGCAGGCCTCTCCCAATGTGGAGCACAGGCTCTGGATGCGCAGGCTCAGAGGCCATGGCTCACGGGCCCAGCCACTCTGCAGCATGTGGGATCTTCCCGGACCGGGGCACGAACGCGTGTCCCCTGCATCGGCAGGCGGACTCTCAACCACTGCGCCACCAGGGAAGCCCCAATTTCCTAGATTTTGAAAGCATCAGTTACTCATCTGTCTGGAGTATTAGAATGAATTCTTTACTAGAAGGCAACTGGCAAATGAGGGTCCTTGTCTAAAAACAAGATCTTAATAAAACCAACCATAAAATTGGCCTTGAAGGAGAGAGCATTGAAACAAGATCACAGTGGCCTGAGTCCTAACAATAGGGAAGATCATGTACAAAGACACAGAGATATGAAAAGGACATGTTGACTGGAATCTGGAATGTAAGTGTTTGTGTGGCTGCGTGTGTGTGAGAGAGATGTGTTTATGCGTATAGGTAAGTTTAGATGAGCCTGGAGAATTAACAAGCATGTGAATTTGACCAGATTTGCATTTTATAAAAATATACTTAAGAAGAGAGACTAATTTGGAAATCATTGGGTAAATAAGATACAGCAGTGATATGGACTTAAGGTTGTGGTGAGAAATTTTAGATTAGAGAGCAATTCTAGGCTTTGGCTTCCAAAACTACATAGAAAAGACCTGGTTCTTCAGGCACACGATGCTCACAGGCAAACTTCATTTGAAATAGAATATTTGCACATAAACAGATATCCTCTCCTATAAGGATGAAATATATACATATACTTCCACTTATAGATGAATTCCTTCATTAATGGAAACAGAAGTACACTTTAGGTATGCACTATGAATTTTTCTAGCTACAAATTTTCCTGTCCAAGCCAGTTTTAGCTGTTATTTTGGAAATGTAAAGGAGTTGCTTGATTTCTTAAACTAATGAGTGAATTTTAAATTGCTATTCATGAAATGCAAAGCATATGAATAGATTTGTGAGGATATTTGATGTTGCTGTGCAGTTTTGATCACAGATGTCTATTTTGCAAACTACATTTGCCAGGGACTTGAAGCACCCTTCTGTTCTGTATCTGTTATATAGGATATGGAAATATTCCTTGGTGGTGAATTTTTATGAATATTGTAAAATTTAAAAATTATATTTAGTTGGGAGATATGATAAAATGACATAACTCAAGTTTTACCTACAATTTAAGTAAGTAGTATTCAAATTGGTTTTGGGGGCTTGATGGAATTGTAAAAGGGGAATTAATAATTTCCTTATTAAGGAGAGTTAACATTGTTTTGACTATAGATTTCAATTTTTGGTTAACAAAATAATTGTCATAGTTATTTCATTACAATCTTAATATAAGTGGAGCTATACAATTCTCTTTTTACTCAGCACTATTATTTTGAGATTCCTCCCGTGCTGTAGTGACTTAACTAGATCTTTTTTTTTTTTTTTTTTTGCTGTATGCGGGCCTCTCACTGTCGTGGCCTCTCCCGTTGCGGAGCACAGGCTCTGGACGCGCAGGCTCAGCAGCCATGGCTCATGGGCCCAGCCGCTCCGCGGCATGTGGGATCTTCCCGGACCGGGGCACGAACCCGCGTCCCCTGCATCGGCAGGCAGACTCTCAACCACTGCGCCACCAGGGAAGCCCAGCTAGATCATTTTTTTTAAGAGTAATTCTGCTTTTATTTATGGCTTCATTTTTGCCAGTAATTGATAGCAACAGTGTAATGTTCATAGCGCTACAAAAATATGAGAGGAGTATATATGAATGTTGGTCTCATAGTTGATAAAATATTGATGAACCTGAAGCAAAATCCAACTTCTTTAATAGATATAGGTATATTCACATTGTCTATTTATTCTTCAATGAACTTGATTAGTTTGTGTATTTCAAGGAATATATCCATGTCATATATCTTGTCAAAATTATAGTCAAAGTATTCATGTTACTTCTTGTTATCCTTTAGATAGCTGTGGAATCTGTAGAGTGATGTCACCTCTTTCATTGCTGATTTTAGCAATCTTTTTTTTTTTACTAATTAGACAGGCTTGAGGTTAATATACTTTATTGGTCTTCTTAAAGAATCAGCTTTTACCTTCATTGATTTATCTCTATTTTTTCTCTCTTCTATTTGATTGAGTTCTCTTCCCAATTTTGTTCTACTGTTGACATCCATTTTGATCTTATATATCTTATAAATTCCATAATACTTAAAAAATTACCTTTCCTTAAATACTGAATCACCAATGATTTTAATATATAGGAAATCTTATTGATTTACCCATGTAGTTATCAATTTCACTACTCTTTATTCCTTTAGACACTTATTTCCATCTGGTATAATTTTCCTTCTGCCTAAATGAAATTATTCAGCTCTTTTGGGGGTACTTTATGTCTCCTGGTAATGAATTTGTTCATCTTTTGTATGACTGAAAAAATCCTTATTTTGCCTTGGTTTAAAGAGATGTTTTCACTGTACATAGAATTCTAAGTTTACCAATTTTTTTTTTCTTTCTTTAAGGAGGCTGTCTACTTTTTCTCAGTTGCATTATTCAGATAAGAGGTCTGATTTCATCCTGTTTTTTGTTTCTTTGTATGTAGTGTGTTTTTTTTCCCTCTGGCTCCTTTAAAATTTTTCTGTTTATCACGGTTTTTGAACAATTTGTTTCCGATATGACTTGTCCTTTTTTTATGTTTCTTGTGCTTGAAGTTTGTTGAAGTTCTTGGATTTGGGGACTTATAGTTTCCATTAAATTTGCGGAAAAGTTGCCATTATTTCTTCAAACATGTTTTCTGTCTTGCCTTCTCTCTCCTCATCTTTGGAGACTCCAATTTTATATATATATGTACATTAGATTGTTTGAAGTTTTCTTCAAACAGTTTACTGATGCTCTGCTCATTTTGAAAAATTTTTTCTTTTTGTTTGTGTTTTATTTTGGATAATATTTCTCGCTTAGGCTTCAAGTTCACTAATCTGCAGTGTCTAATATGTCATGGATGCCATTCAATGTGTGTTTTTTTATTATCTTACACTTTGAATTTTTCGTTTCTAGAAGTTTGATTTAGGACCTTAAAAAGTATATTCCATGTCTCTAACTTAACTTTTTGAACCTTTTGAGTATAGTAATAAGAATTGTTCTATGGTCATTTCTGCTAATTCTAACATCTGTGTCGATTATGAGTTGGCTTTGGTTGCTTCATTTCTTCATTACAAGGGCGATTACTGCCTCTTTGCTTCCTTGATAATTGATTATTGGATGCCAGCCATTGTAAATTTTACCTTTTTGGGTGCTGGATAATTTTGTATTTTTACAAATATTTTTTACCTTTTTTCCTGGGATACTGTTAAGTTGCTTAGAAGCGGTTTGATCCTTTTAGGTCCTTTTAAAGATTTGGTAGAAAGAAATATATCAGTCTTGGGCTTCCCTGGTGGCGCAGTGGTTGAGAGTCTGCCTGCCAATGCAGGGGACATGGGTTCATGCCCCGGTCTGGGAGGATCCCACATGCCGCGGAGCGGCTAGGCCCGTGAGCCATGGCCACTGAGCCTGCGCGTCCGGAGCCTGTGCTCCACAACGGGACAGGCCACAACAGTGAGAGGCCCACGTCCCGCAAAAAAAAAAAAAAAAAACAAGAAATATAGCAGTCTCCTTTTATATTATATGGCTAAATAATGTTGCTGTATTGTTCTTTTATAATATATGGTTAAATATTCCCCACCACTGAGTCAAGACCTTTCCATGTATATTGTCCATTGCCCTGTTAATCTTGAGGTTTTACAGTCTGGCTGACAGGAAAAGTCAGTATCTCAGGCCCTATATGAATATTAGGCACTGTTTTCTATAGTCCATTTAAGTGGTTCCTTTCCTGCCCTCTAGTAATGTAGTCACACACATAAGCTGATCAGTAATCAGCTGAACAGTTAGTGTGGAGGTGCAAGATTCTGGAGTTCCCTCTCTGTGAATCGTTCTTCTCTCTGGTACTGTCTTGAGAACTCTACCCACCTTGTTCTCTAGTCTCTCAGCCCTTTCTCCTTTATTTAGTGAGACTGCTGGTCTCTGCCTGGGATCCCCCTCCCTGAGCTGTGGCCTGGAAACTCAGGTAACGTGAAGCAATCATAAGGCTCACATCATTTATTTCCTGTCTCTCAGGAATGAGTCTCTGCTCCTTGATGTCCAGTGTCTTGCAAACTGTTGTCTTATTTCCCTACCCTTTTTTTTTTAGGTGTTCCAGAGGGTAACTCTGATTCCTGTTACTCTATTTTGGCCAGAACAGAAAATGTAATTGACTTTTTCTTGCTTTGTCTCCACCAATTTGTCAATCTACCTTCTCAAAAGTCACCAATGACTTCCAAATCATCAATATCTTCAGTCCCTGACTTACCGTGGTTTGACTTTGTGATGGTGTGGAAGTAATACACATTCAGTAGAAACCATACTTCAGATTTTGAATTTTATCTTTTCCCAGGCTAGCGATATGTGGTATGATACTCTTTCGTGATGCTGGGCAGCAGGAGTGAGCTGCAGCTCCGAGTCAGCCACGCTATCATGAATGGGAACAACTGGTACACTTAAAGCCATTCTGTACCCATTAACCATTCTGTTTTTCACTTTCAGTGCAGTATTCAATAAATTACATGAGATATTTAACTCTTTATTAAAAATAGTCTTTTTGTTAGATGATTTTGCCCAAATGTAGGCTAGTGTAGGTGTTCCAAGCCTGTTTAAGGTAGGCTAACAAGCTATGCGGTTTGGTAGGTTAGGTCTATGAAATGCATTTTCAATATATGGTATTTTCAAGTTACAATGGATTTCTCAGGATATTACCCAATCATAAGTTGAGGAAGATCAGTACCTTATTACATTCTTACTGATCTCCATCCTTAGAAATTGTAGCTCACACTCACATCATTGAAACCAAGTTCTCGCTTAACATCCATCCCATTCTATTTTTCTTTTCCCCCAATACTCATGAAATTTATCTACTTTAAAATCCATGAAATGAATACCAAACTCCTTAGCATACAACATTAGGTGTTTTACAAGTTTGATGCAGCATAGCTCTTCTTTTGCCATAGCCAATAATACTCCAATACACAAATTACATATTAGATATAATTCTTCAACCATGGCTGCAACTCGTATCTTTTCTTAAAATCCATTTTTTATTCATTTGTTTGCTCAGCACATGTTTGTTAAGTTCCCATTTTGTGTCCCAGTGTGCTGTATCCTCAAACTATTGCAATTAAAGATACAAACATTATGTTTTCCTATAATAAAATTTCTACCAATTCTTTGCCAGATGAAATAAATTTTGTCATATGAATTATTTCAAAGATTTTGTTCAAACTTCATCCTTGAAGTACATTCTTTCGGAGTAAGTTTTGAGTGGGGCAGGTTAAGATTGCAAATCAGTGAAACAGAATTAAATGTGTCAGTACAACCAGGATGACCTAAGATTGGTGTGTCAGAAGCTAAAGTATGAAGCAAAGGAATAAAAATTTAGGTGACCGTGATTCAATGGGAGCTTGGTTTAGTCTAGTGACCATTGTGTGTAACTGTTATTATTATTATTATTCCCTGCAGTATGAATCACAGGCAGAACATCTCCACTTAAGGTCAAGGACAGTGTGACATTTTCATTTAAAGAAGAAAAGATGATTAGCAAATTTCCTACAGTTAATGGCCAGTTAGGAAAACATCTGATATTCAGATACCTTTGAAAGTTCACTATCTCCCCACTTTGTGATATGGCATATACTTTTTCCATATGATGACAGATGTACAATTAAAATTACACACACCCATTGCTACAATTATCAAGTGAAATGTAATGAATCAGCATCATGTGTTCCAAGTAATGCTTTCAGAGATCACTTCACTCCAATGAAAGAGATTACATTACTGTATGAAAATCAAAATCTTCCAATTATCCGTCCTACTCTGGCCATGGAAGTCAATATCAGGAGATAAGGCTGTTGAAAAGGAGCCTGCTGAGGTTGTTTAACATCTCTCAAAGCCATATTTCTGAAAAGTGATTATCGATGTAGGATCCCATCTGTTTGCTCAATTGCCCCATGTTTTGCTTCTTGAAATATGAGGGAGCATGTTAATGTTGTATCTTAAAGGTAATTGTTACCATAATTTTGGTTTTTTATACCAACGCCCAATAAAAACATTTTTGACACCTTGTTGTCTAGGAAACCTTTTCAATATCAGATTATTCTACCAGCTTCCTCTTTTAGTTTTCATTTTGATTTTCCTTTTTTAATCAACATTACATTGTTAATTCTCTATATGCTTGGCTTCTATGTGTCACTTCTCTCTCTTTTGATACGATCAAATATTTGTATATAATGTTTCCTCTTAGTCATCTGCTTTTCCAAGTTTTCCAAAGTTAGTCTCCCTTGTTTAATATTTCTTTATAAATCATTCCAGGCATCATTATGTTCATCTTCGCTGAACTTCAATTTCATCTAATTTTGCCCTTAATTTTCACTTATGGAAGCATGCAAAGTTTGTTCTTCCTGAAATATCAAGAAACTTCATATTTTATTACTTGAATAATCAAATGAAAAGAACATGACTGTAAAATTGTAGGTTCATTTCTGACCTAGCAAAAGGAAACACAACCAAGAAGCTGTGTTGTGTAAAGTTCAACTATATAGGAGAAAAGTATCAGCCATTATAGCATTGAAAGCATAATGTGAATAATCACAAACCAAAACTTTGTGAATTTTAGAAATTAAAGTGTTAAAAGATGAAGTTCAGCATTCAACTATCATGAGAGTCTCAGATTCTTTCCTGTAATGACGTACTTTATATAGGGAAAAATACCAAAGTACAGAGTCATTTCTGATTTCTTAAAGAGGAAACACCTTTTATCTTTTCAGAAATATAAGTCTGATACATGTTAGTTTTCCTTCATTTTCCTGGATCAGATTTTCAGTGTGTCTCACCACAAAAAAAAAAAAAAAAATCATTCTCATGGTCTCTTTACATCAGGCTTGTACCCTCCACTTTCTACACTGATGGTAGAATATTACTCTTCTTTTTTTTAAATAACAGCTTTATTTTGATTATGATTCACGTACCATACAATTAACCCATTTAAAGTGAACAATTCAATGGCTTTTAGTATGTTCGCTCAGTTGTGCAGCTATCACAACAATCAATTTTAGAATATTGTCATCATCCCCAGAAGAAACACTATATCTATTAGTAGCCACTACCTTTTACCCCCATCTCCCTCAGCCCTTGGCAACCACAAACCTACTTTTTGTCCATAGATTTGCCATTCTGGACATCTCATATAAATGATTACATAGAATATGTGGTCTTTTGTGGCTGGTTTATTTTACTTAGCATGATGTTTTCAAGGCTCATCCATGTTGTAGCATATATCAATACTTCATTTCTTTTTGTTGCTAAATAGTATTCCATTGCATAGATAAGCAATATTTTATTTTTTCTACTGTGAATAAGGCTGCTATAAACATTTGCATATTTTTTTATGTGACATACATTTTCAGTTCTCTTGGGTATATATCCAGGCATGGAATTTCTGGGTCATATGGTGGTAACTCTATGTTTAACTTTTAGAGGAACTGTGAGAGTATTTCAAAGCAGCTATACCATTTTACATTCCCAATAGCAATATATGAAGGTTCTAATTTCTTCACATCCTCACCAACACTTGTTATGTCTTTTTGATGATAGCCATGTCAGGGTGTGTGAAGTGGTATCTCGTTGTTGTTTCAATTTGCATTCTCTGATGGTTAATGACATTAAGCATTTTTTCATGAATTTATAGACCATTGTATATCTTCTTTGGAGAAATGTTTATTCAGATATTTTGCCCATTTATAATTGGATTATTTGTCTATTATTGATCTGTAAGAGTTCTTTATATATTCTAGATTACAGGCCCTTTATTATATATATGCTTTGCAAATATCTTCTTCTATTCTGTGGATTGTCTTTTCATTTTCCTGATGGTGTCCTTTGAAGCACAAAAGTCTTTTTAAAAATTTTTTTATGAAGTCTGATTTACCTATTTTTTTTCTTTTGTTGCTTGTGCTATGATTTTGATATCATATTTAAGAAGCTACTGCCTAATCCAAGGTCACAAAGGTTTACCCCTAAGAGTTTAATAGCTTTAGCTCTTACATTTCCATTTTGAGTTAATTTTTTTCTATGATATGATATGAGAGATGGGTCCAACTTCATTCTTTTGAATATGAATATTCAGTCATCTCAGCTGCATTTGTTGTAAAGACTATTCTTTCCCCCATTGAATTATCTTAGCAGTGCTGTTGAAAATCAATTAAATGTAAATGTGAAAATTTATTTCTGGGCTCTCCATTATATTCCACTGATCTATATGTCTAGCCTTATGCCAGTACCAAACTCTCTTGATGATTGTAGCTTTGTTTTAAGTTTTGACGTATGGAAGTGTGAGTCCCTAATCTTTTCAAGATTGTTTTTGCTAGTCTGGGTCCCTTGAATGTCCATATGAATTTAGGGTCAATGTGTCAAATTGTGCAAAAAGCTAACTGGAATTTTGATAAGGATTGTGTTTAAGGTGTAGATAAATTTGGGGAATATTGCTACCTTAACAATATGAAGTCTTCTGATCCAAGATGTCGTTCCATTTCTTTAGGTTTTTAATTTCTTTCAGCAAGGAATGCTACTTTCAGAGTATATTCTTTTGTTATAGGCCTCTGCCCTATGAGTAGAGGCTTTAAGTGGTTTAAAAAAAATCATTTTCACCAGCTATGATTGTTTTGCTGGGGAATGGGTCTGCTTTTCATATCATCATTCCATAAGTGCTAGTGTGAAAATAATCTTGAGGTTTATTCTGACTGCATCCATTTCTTCTTTGAATTATATTGCTTTCTTATTACCCTATAAACAATTAATGATCATTTTCTAAATATGGTGATGTGCCATCTGCCTTACAAGCATTGTTTTTCATTTTTTCTCCATGATGATCTGGGCATAGAGAATGACTCACTTTGTCCAGAAAACCCCTTTACCTTTTAGTAGTTATACCTTTACAATGAACCTTTTTACATGGCTCTTTCCTCTACCTCTGTCAAAGAGTTTTCAGTCTTTGAAGGATCCCTCAAGTACCACCGTCTCCTTCATGAATCCTTTTGCATTCTCAGGAGGCAAAAGAAGTATTTCCATCATCTGCCTATATTAGCAATTTGAAATTCTTCCATAGCCCTTATCCCATTAAACTTTGCTCTAGAGTCATTTTATGTATACTTTTCTAATATACTATTCCATGAGCTCTTTGTAGGCACGATTTCTTACCTTTTTATTATTTCACTTCCACAATACTTAGCCCAATTCCTTTCATATAATACGATCTCAAATTTTTGCTGAATCCAAGTGAATGTGTTCTGTGTCAAAGTACTATGCAGCTTTTATTCCCTTAAAGAATTCTAAATATAAAACATTCAAGGGGCTTCCCTGGTGGCACAGTGGTTAAGAATCTGCCTGCAAATGCAGGGGATGCAGGTTCGAGCCCTGGTCCGGGAAGATCCCACATGCCGCGGAGCGGTTAGGCCCGTGAGCCATGGCCGCTGAGCCTGCGCATCCGGAGCCTGTGCTCAGCAACGGGAGAGGCTACAGCAGTGAGAGGCCCGCGTACCTCAAAAAAAAAAAAAAAATTCAAAATTGATCATGGAGCAATTTAAATTTGATCTCTTTTAATTCTTTTACTGGACCATTAAAGCGCTATATTTCATCTTCTAATTAAGGGATCTAGCAAAAGGAACAAAGCTGGCCTTTCAGTCTTTACTGTGACTGCAGCAACACCATGGATTACAGTGTAGATTACACTGATTTACTGCTAAGTAAATGGAGACTTGTGGACTAGTCAACACTGTGTATACTCTGCTCATTGGTCATATTAGGTCACAGTATTGCTTCTATTTGCAATGGCGTCACTGACTTATGGGGAAAATAAAATCTTTTCCTCCTAGGAGCTTTAACAGATCATATTTACTTTATTTTGGTTAAAATAAATCCTTATGAAAAAGTAAAATTTCCAAGGAGTGGGTAGCATTAATAAGCACTGATTTGCATTGATTTGATAATTTAGGAGTATGAAAAGTGGTTTGAGAAGTGTTATGAGCATTCATAGTCATTTAGATAGTTTTTTCTAGAGCTTTTTGGAACTGTGAAATTGAAGACAGATGAGGTTTGGACTTGATGGTAAACAGCCCTTAGATTTGCCATGAGACGGCATAGAATCCATTTTCTTCTTCAATACAAAATATAATGGACAATTTGAGTATCATACTTGTGGAATCTTATAGACTTGTTTTCCGATCTGTACATTTTGTTTCTGTGATAAGGCATGATTCATTTCAAATTTATGTTATATTTTGTGATGGCTTTTTAAAAATTCTTGTTTCATATTGGTTGTTTTTTTCCATCTACTAGGATATATATAAGCCAGAAAATTATATATATATATAGGACAGAGAATTACAACAGGGCATATAAGTACATATATATTGAATATATACACACATCCAGAGAAAAATACAAATAAGAGATAATAAAATAAGGAAATTCTTAGGATCTTTCTAATATTATTCTAATGTCATTTTTCTTATTTTAACCTAAATCTGTGCTTGAACAAATTCATCAAATAAGATAGAATACTTCTTTAAGATGGGATCATATATTTTTTTCTACTTTAATGTCTTATGACAAGAATTTTGCACTTACATTCCCAGATTGCCTTTCTAAAATTGGTAAATTTTATTAGTGGCATTTAATTAAGTTTTAAAAATGATTAAAACTATGACTTTATAAATAAATTATTTGAAATTTCTCACAACACATGCTATGTGTGTAATCCATAGATACAAGGCAACAACAAGATGTGTGGGCTCAGGTAAAGCTCAGATTTCAATTTAAACAATTAATAGTTTATTTTCTAAAAGAATTTCTAAATACCTTTAGCATAAATGACACAATACTAATAAATTCTGTTGTTTGTATTTGTATGTATGTATGTATTTACTTATTTTTTACAGAGAACTGGAAGTGATACAACATTGGTGGAGTTGTTCCTCTTTGAACCCCTAGCATCTAATATGAGGGAAATTCTGCTCAGTGCCTCTGTTACCTCCTAATTTCTTAGATTTATTTGACCGAACTTCCTGTTCTTTTTCCTTTTCACTGCCCCATTTGTGTTCTTCTTGAAGGTGAGACCTTTAACAGGATAAACTTTGTACTTGTTCAAATAGTCTTTAATTCAATTAAAATAAAATTACCCAATTAAAAGTCCTCATCACAAGAAAAAAACTTTTGTAACTATGTATGGTGGTGGATGTTAACTAGACTTTTGGGGATGATCATTTCACAATATATACAAATATCAAATCATTATGTTATGTACTTGAAATTAATATAATGTTATATCAATTATACCTCAATAAAAAATTTTTTTAAGTATTGAAAGAAAGAAAGAAAAATCTGGACCTCAGTAGTCTCTATCACCAAGAAACTTTTCTTTTTGTGATACTTTTTGTGTCCCTGGAACTGCCTTTCAGAGTGGCTGATGTCCCTCACCTTGGACAGACCTGGGAAACTGCTGTGGATGCTTTGGTTGCTGGAAAGAGAGAGTATGATGAAGTCTAAAATTGGCTAGATTGTGTCACAGTGATCATGGAATATCCAACTAGCTAAAGAGGTGCCAGAAGAAAAGTTTCCAAATAACCAGCATCTTTCCTTATCTTCCACAGAAAGCTTCCCCCCTTCCTCAGTGCTGAAAAGTGTATCTAGAGCAAAATGACCTGCACTCAAGTGCCTGCTTATTAAGAGAAGAGGTAAATATGCACGTTCAGGGGTGAGAATATAGGTATTAAGCATTTAAAAATGAGTTTCAACAATCCCTTTCTTGATCTTTTGCTTAGCACAAATGGCTTTGACAAAAATCTCTGGGTACACACACATGTGCACACGCACACACACACACACAAAGGGTGGGGGGGTGAGAGCGAGAGAGAGAAGCATTTGTGTTATTGCTTATTTAGCCTTATTTAGAAGACTGTAAGAAGACCATGTTTTTCTCAACCCTCACTGTCCAAAGAACCAGGCTTCAGGTTATCTGCTGAAGAGTTCAGTATTTAATCACAATCAACCATTCAGTTAGTTAAATGTATATTTTGCTCACTAAATGCAAGGGGTTTTAGATACAACTTCTGGGTTGAATGTTAAATTTCCATATTTAAGCTTTCTTCTTCTTATATCTTGCATTCATTATTCAAAACTTTATCCTCATTTTGTTGCTTATACTTAGAGTTATCCCTATTGCAAATTTCCTAGACTTTTCTTTCCCACCTCTAACCTACCTACTCCTAATTTTCTTCTTTCTCATTTTCTTTCTGTAAATCTGTTTTGCAAAGGTTTTGTCAGAAAGCAAAGTAGATTTTGGAATCCTAGAGGTCTATTTCAAACTTATTATAATTATTATATTACTATTATTTTTACTATAGTTTTTTGAGCTCATGCTATCTGCCAGACACTTTAAAAATATTCTAAATATATTAGTTCCTATAATCTCCATAAGAAAAAAATTATCATCAAAGCAGCGTTCTCATTTTATAATCAATCACTCTCATAAATATAGTTTCTCTGGATCTGTATTCATCAGTTTAGTAAATAAATAGTTCGTGTGTTCATTTTGTACCGTGTAATGTATAAGTTACTGTTGTTAAACAGTGATTAGCCTCATAATCTTTTTCTTAATGAGGATAGCAAATAAGCAAAGAAAAAAACTATAATAGCAGGTAACAAATGCAGTGGTGCAGATATCCTTGTCTTCTCATAAGATAAAGATAGGGATGTCAGGGGAATGTTTTAGAGAAGGTAATATACTTTTCTTCTTGAAAGAGGAATTAATCAGATACACAAGGTTGGTGTGGACATGACCATGGAGAGAGTATCCCAGGTGAATGGAAAAGAATGTGAAAGATCTCAGAGACATAAAACCTATGATATTTTCAGGTAATTTAAAGAAAGTCAATGAAAGGAAAATCAGAAAGAACAGAAAGTACCAGATCTTGAGAGCTGACTAAAGCAGAGTTTCTTTTTAAACCCCCCAGTTTTATTGAGGTATAATTGACCAAAAACACTGTGTAAATTTAAAGTGTACAATGTGATTATCTGATATACACATATATTGTGAAGTGGTTACCACAATAAAGTTAGGTAATGTGTTTCAGAAGTTGTGTAGCCTTAGTTCAAATCCAAGTTCTGCCCACTGTTACCTTTTTGTGCCTCAGGTTTATATCTGTATAATTGAGATAATAATAATATTTTCCTTATAAAGTTATTTAGGGGTTAAATCAGTTAATAGCTGCAAAGGTTTTACAGTAGCCTCTATCATGTAACAAATGCTATATGAATGTTGGCTGCTATTATGCTCTGCTAAAGAGACTGAAGGGACAGGTATATATTTAGATTTTTTTTAACAGGATCCCTGCAGAATAACTGAGATGAATGGATAGTGGGATGCATAACTGCCCTCACTGAGACCAGTATGTAGGTTAGAAATGTTACATGAACCAACTAAGATGGTACCTGTGCCTATGGAGCAGAGGGCTTGGCTGTAGTTTGGCCCTGACTCAGGACCTTTATTATATGGAGAAGGAAAATCTGTTCTAAAAAACTGGCTCTACTGTGGTTCTGCTTACAGAAATAGGAAAAAAAAGTAGGAAGAGGTTTTTCATTTGAACACTTTGTCTTTAGTTGCCTATCATGCATAGTAACGGAGGTATCTGGTAAGTGGTTGAAAATGTATGTCTGGAGCTTACATTTAGATTTGTAAAAGAGTCATCATGAGAAAAATTGGTCAATTTTTGAAGTATAGTTAGAAAAATTATGAATCATAAGTACGTAGCTCAATGAATTTTCACAAACTAAAACACCCATATCATCACTATATTTTAATCTGAAGGTAACTCACTTGAGCACATGAAACATATATTCTAGTCTGAGAGTGGCATTTTAGTATAAGAAACAGACCATAAACTAAATGAACTTCAAAATAATTGGAGTTACTGTGTTTATAAAACATTAGCAACGATATACGGAGTTTAGAGAAACCCTTATTAAAATGCCATTTTCTTTCTCTTATACTTCCTTTCACCCCAAAAATTTCTCAGCTATCTATTCCAAACTCTTCAGTAGAACCCCAACCCTCTCTACAGTTCTTTTTTTTTTTTTTTTGCGGTACATGGGCCTCTCCCTCTAGTGGCCTCTCCCGTTGCGGAGCACAGGCTCTGGACGTGCAGGCTCAGCGGCCATGGCTCACGGGCCCAGCCGCTCCGCGGCATGTGGTATCTTCCCGGATGGGGGCACGAACCCGTGTCCCCTGCATCGGCAGGTGGACGCTGAACCACTGCGCCACCAGGGAAGCCCAACAATATTTCTTTTATATGTACATTTAAAAAGCTTTGAGAAGGAAGCTCTGGAAAACATCAGAAGTAGACACTGCAGCAGGAAAAACAAGCAAGGGACATCTGGAGAGGAGTCATAGAAACCAAAGGAGGAAGAAATTCCAGAGAAGTGGAGGGTGGCAATCAGTATAGTAGGTTTCAGAAGTAATGTAGGATGGTTTCCAAAAATTTTCAATTGGCTTTGACAAATTGGAAGTTTTTGGTGATTTTAGTAATTGCTTCTAGTGGAGTGACTAGAGAAGCCAAATTCCAGTGGGTTGGGAAGTGCATGGGGATTAAAAAGTAGAGGTAGAGGGGCTTCCCTGGTGGCGCAGTGGTTGAGAATCTGCCTGCCAATGCAGGGGACACAGGTTCGAGCCCTGGTCTGGGAAGATCCCACGTGCTGCGGAGCAACTGGGCCCGTGAGCCACAACTACTGAGCCTGCATATCTGGAGCCTGTGCTCCACAGCAAGAGAGGCCGCGATAGTGAGAGCCCCGCGCACCGCAATGAAGAATGGCCCCTGATTGCGACAACTAGAGAAAGCCCTCGCACAGAAACGAAGATCCAACACAGCTAAAAATAAATAAATAAATAAATTTATTTAAAAAAAAGAAACAAAAAATGTAGAGGTAGAGAATTTAGATGACATTTCAAAAGAACTGAAGTATGAGGGACATGAAAGGAATATAAGATTTCTGGCAGGGTGAGGGAGATGCAGAATAGATGGAGAGTTGCTTTTGAAGATTTGAGTGGCTTAAATGAATATTTTCTTAAATTCTGAAGAGGAAAGAACCAGTAGAAAGGAAGAAGATATGATATATAAATCAGATGAATTACGATGAAATGAAAGCATATGGAGTCCAGAACACAGATGGAAGGATTGTCACAGTCATGAGGAAGAATACTTCCTTTAGTGGGACAGGTAAGAGAAGTGGATATGACTGTAGATACATTACAGAGGGATCAGGGAGGTGAGCTATGCTTTGCTGAAAAGGCAGTGTTTCTTGCTGAAACACTTGAAATCAGGTATGTTGCTTCCATGAGAAGTGATTCAAGTCCACTTTCTGACCCTTTCCTAATCCCTCACATAACACGTCTGGAGGGAGAAGGATAGTTTATGAATTGGTTAGAATGAATGTCTTGTTTACTTTTGGAATTGGATGTGTTAAATTTTAGTTTATCATAGTGGTTCTTTCTCTTTTACTCAAATGGCTGGAACATTAAGCAAACCAATGACCTACTCTGTTAGATAGTCCTTTTTTTTCTTCTTCTGACTCTTCTTGCCACTCAAATAGGAGACAGAAAGTAAGGAGGATTGAGTTTGGATGCATGCCATGTCATCTACATTCCTGCTTACCTGTTTTCCCCTGGTACCTTCCTCTGCCTAATTCCTGTTGGTAGGACCTGGTGAAATTCTGCCTTCTTCAAAGAGATTGCTAACCCCACATCTGAATCATGACCAGTGTTATATTTATGTGTCTCATAATAGCCCATTTTTTATGTCAAACAACTGTTGATATTTGTAATTGCACGTTTTTGGTATTGTTTAAATGTTGCTTTCCCATAAGACTGTAAGCTTTGGAAAGGTAGGTACAAAGTATATTATAACTTTACGTTCCCATTGTTCCTTTTACAATGATCTGTTTAGAGCACCTCCCGGCCAAGGAACCATATGTCTGTGGTCCACAGCAGGATTAAGGTAATCTTGATTCTATGAACAAGCACTGAAGTGTCACTATAGCTTGTATACTAGTTGGAGGTAAAGGCAATTGATTATTAATGATCTGGCTGACATAATGGAAAACATACTCATTAAATTTTAAGAGGACACTGGCAATGTATTATTGGGAATTTTAAATGGTCCAGTGTCATTTGTTTCTTTTTTGTATTCTCACTTGACTTACTGTTTCTTAGTTAAAAAGAATGCAAACATCTGATTACAGACAGCCTAACCAGCTAAACACCAGACCAAACAGGAAAAGAAATGAGAAACAGATTAAAATTAATTTTTGATGTCCAACACATCATTAGTCAGTAGGCACATAAGCAAGTGATAATTTTCTTAGTTAATTCAGGAGTGCTAGACCAAAGAAGTTAAGAAAAAGCCCTTTAACTTTTGTGTGTTTCTGTTTCTAAAACTTTCAGAGCAGTGCAAGTAAACCTCAAAAGTGACAGGTAACTTGGTTCAGAGGCATAAGCCCTGCTGGAATTAAGCCTAAAGTTACTGTTAATCTTAAAATAAAATTGTATTATATGTGTGTTTAAAGTGCTTCCCCTTTATGAATACGGAATAACTCAGAAGGCAAGGCAAGGCAAGGCTTATTTAAATAAAGCATAAAAATAATTCCAAGCATACAATGATTGTTTCTGACCTCTGAGTTTCTATAGGATGATAGCAGCTTCTTAAATCCTAATCTTTCCACACATGCTCTAGAACCCATAGAGATCAACAAGGAAAGAAAATAAAACCATGAGAAACTTATGCCAAAAGCATAGAAGTCAGAGAATACTACAACTTGGATTTATGTCTAATAGGAAGACATCTGAAACCAGCAAAACTCGTTTTGCAGCCCAGGCTGAAGGGGAGATTCAGATGAGACTGCTGAAAATCACGAGCATGCAGCAGGATAAAACCGGTGCCAGAACGCAGGTAAATTTCTCCTAGAAAAATGAGGTCTTACCCTGAGTGGAAAACTACCAAAAACAAGTAAGAGACGAGAAGAATCAGAAAACACTGGGTACTAAGAATCCAAAGGAAGGAACATAAAAGTGTGGGACTAGAGGTAACAGTCATAGAAAGGCACTGCTTCTGGGAGAAAGGGAGCAACTTGGAAGGGATGAGCATCCCCTGGACTTTTGAAAATGAAGAGAAAGAAAAAAGTATATGGAGGAGATTAGAGGTCCTACAGAAACAAAATAATGCATAATCAGAATATATAACCCTCTTTTCATTGTGTCATTCATTAAAGAAACTGTACTTCACTATAGCAATTCTATTCTAACTCTAGAAAATAATTAGGAAGAAAAAGAGAGAGTTATACATGATTACAGGGTTTTGACATTTTGACCTGCCAGTAGCAAAGAGCATAAATAATACTGAGATCTTGGTTTCTAAAAATCATTCCTTGCTGAAAGGAACAAGGATTCCTTGGAGATAAGGCCTGTTGCAGGAAGGGTCAGAGAAAGTACAAGGTAAACCAGAAAGCCAGGAAGTGCTCAAACACAGATGAGACCATATGCAAAAGTTTCAGTAGTTGACTTGAAGTTGGGCCCAATGAATACATTTGGTACTGTGTGAGCATTACAGACAATAATGATGGTAGTACATTAAACAATAATAAATATCTATGAATAAGAGTAAAGAAAATTTCATAATTATTTTGGAAAGAGAGGAGACGGATAGAAAAGATAGGAAATGATCTCTTAAATATAGGATTTAAGATCATACCAAATGATCTCAGCAAGTAAATGTAAAAAGAATTTCAGAATTAGAAACTCACTGTTTTGTAACTCCTGATGTCATAATATTTTCAGTTAAGGGTCAATGGCTGAAACCATATGGTAAAGAAATGTGGAGAACAGGGTCTTTACAACCCCTTAAATTACGAATTAATTACAAATGGAAAATATGTCTTTACAACAGAGAAATCAGTGGCCCTCTCATAAATCACTAATGTTATGACCTGGCATTAATGAAATGCAGAGAAAGTTACACAATATTACCTACGTGGTGTCCTTGCCAGAAATATTTTATCTGAATTTAAACATGGGAACACACTCTGATGAATCCTGAAAGTATAACATACTGAAGAACAACTGGCCTTGACTCTGCAAATGATTCAGTGTAATTAGAAGTACAGGACAGTAGATCAACTCTTCCAGATCATGGAAGATTTCCAGATCATAGCAAAATACGATGGTTGATGGTTGAATTAGATTGAATCATGGGGAAAGCCAGCAGTAAAAAGTACATTTTGGGGAAAATAAGACAAGTTTTAGTGTTGTATGGGAGGACAAATAATTTTCCCTTTACCCTTCTAGATTCTTGGCTAAGATGCTATAAGGGTAGCAAAACTTTCCTTCTATCCTTCTAAGTTCTTTGGCTGGTCTAATAATCAAATAGACATAAAACAGATTAACAGGAGAAAGACAAATCTAATTTCGTATGTAAGAGAGTCCCATAAAATATGAGACCCACAAGGCAGCCAGGTAATTGAAGCTTATATAACATCCGGAGCTGAGGAAAGGGGTAGGGGTCTGGGGATACAAAAGGAAGGAAGGCATTCACAGGAATGCAGAGGAGATGTTTAGAAAACAATGGTTATCCTATTATGCAGGTAAGTTTCTTAGGTAAAAAAGTTATCTCTGGTAATAGCTCTCTTCCTGTATAGGCTCCCTTTCCAATGTAAATTTAGGAACTTGAGGTTGAGGTAAAGAGCTTTTCCTGAATCTGTTGGGTTTTGATTGTTTATAGCTCAAAATAATCCTCCTGCCAAAGTAGCATATTTTGGGGTGGCAAATGTTGCTCCCCTTAAGTTCCACCTTTGAAACTTCAAATAAGTTTCACAACCCAGACGCTAAGTTGATAGATTGCTGCCTATCTCGTTGACCCAGTCTCAGTCTTGAGAATAGGTCAGTTGAGTTAACAGTTGTGTTTCATTTCAGGAGGTGGATGATGCAGGTGGGCTCCCAAAGTTAGACTTGTATTGCCTAAACAAGGAAACAGATATTTAATCAGAGGATTTCCATGGAATAGAGAGTTTCTATGGAAGAAAAAGAAAAACGAAGTTTAATGGTTGGAGCAAATTATGAACCCAGTGTCTGAGTCCTGAGAGCTGCCAGTCAAGAAGACCTCTGGATATCAGGCTTGAAACATGTTCAGATGGAGAGAGGGCAGACAGTGGGAATCTGATGGATTTTCCTGGTTTGCAGTTTGAATGTCTCTGATGAGGGCACTGGGTGTACCAGTCTGAGTGGCCCATGCAGTAACAGGCACAAAGGAGATTGTCTAAACCAGCTATTGTGGTGATTTCTCTGAAGTTTATATCAAGTCATTCACATTCTGTTTGCAGGGGTGCAGGAGAAAGCTTTCATTCTCCCATCTAAGGATGGGAGAAAATCAGAAATATTAGCTTGGAGAGTTGTAGCCAGGTATTTGAGGGAACTGAAGGTATTAAAGATGCAGTCCACTTTACAGGCAAATACTAAATCCTCAAAGACAAGAAACAGCCCTAGAATCTAATATCCACAAGGGTGTGTTGCTGAAACATACTTTTTCTCTCTAAAAAATTTCTACACCCTCATTTTTACAAAGAAACCAAAATAAGACTAATTTGTTTGCAAAGTAAGTCTAATTTCAATAAAACTTGTCCTGATTTTGTACAGAAGTGCAGCAAGAATAGTGATTGACCACATAAGCTCTTTTAAACATGCTTTGCCGGAATTTTTCATAAGGAATCTCAGATTGAACTTTTGAACTTTCTTTTTCTGGCTGTGCCCTGCAGCTTGTGGGATCTTAGTATGCCAACTGGGGATCGAACCTGCACCCTCAGCAGTGAAAGCACGGAGTCTTAACTACTGGACCGCCAGGGAATTCCCCAGATTGAACTTGTAAAAGCCTCTCGAGGGTAGGAAGCCAAACCAAAGACTTGCTATCTGACTTCACTTGCAATACCTATAGATATAGGTGAATTCTTCTCTTCTCGAGGTTCCCCAATTATCCTGAGATTACTGCACCTGTCAAGAAGTTCATTACTCACCTGATTAGGCTGTTGGGAACCCTGTAAGCAAGGTTCCAGGCTGTCTTTTCAAGGGTTTTTATTGGCTCCATAAAGTCACCCTTAATTTCTTAAAGTTGTCTGGTCATATTTGATTCTATGTACATTATTCTTAAATATGACATTCCAGTCAAAACCTTGGTTAATATAATCAGTTTCCAATTGTGTCCTGTTACAAGAAAAGCAGATATCTATTGCACTTATGCAGATAACTAACTGTATTGCCATGAGATGAATACTCAAGAGTTTCCAAAATCTGGAGGGTCAGGTAGGGAGAAAAAGAATATTTCATCTTTGTTTACAAAGGTGTATCTTACCCAATTGCTGCTAGCTTAAGAGAAAAAGTTTTCTTTTTTTTTAACATCTTTATTGGAGTATAATTGCTTTACAATGTTGTGTTAGTTTCTGCTTTATAACAAAGTGAATCAGTTATACATATACCTATGTTCCCATATCTCTTCCCTCTTGCATCTCCCTCACTCCCACCCTCCCTAGCCCACCCCTCTAGGTGGTCACAAAGCACTGAGCTGATCTCCCTGTGCTATGCGGCTGCTTCCCACTAGCTATCTATTTTACGTTTCGTAGTGTATATGTGTCCATGCCAATCTGTCATTTTGTCACAGCTTACCCTTCTCCCTCCCCGTGTCCTCAAGCCCATTCTCTACTAGGTGTCTTTATTCCTGTCTTACCCTTAGGTTCTTCATGACTTTTTCCCCTTAGATTCCATATATATGTGTTAGCATACAGTATCTGTTTTTCTCTTTCTGACTTACTTCACTCTGTATGACAGACTCTAAGTCCATCCACTTCACTACAAATAACTCAATGTCGTTTCTTTATGGCTGAGTAATATTCCATTGAATTGCACTTTATTTTTGACTTGGCCCTCAAATTAGTCACACAATTACACAGTGTTTAACAGTTAATCCTTCTTGGATTTATCTACATGTATATCACTTTCTTTGCTCAGTATTGTTCTTTAATCCCACTTCTTCACGGTGAGTTTAATTCCCTTCAGTAAGAAGCCTATTCCTTGGAAGTTTTACTATCGAGGGTCTATAGGTAGAAATTTCTGTCTTTGAAAATGTCATCTCTTTCATTTTTTAATATAGTTAGTTAAATGTTATATTCTAGGTTAAGAGTGATTTTTCCGTTAGTACTTTAAGGATAGTGCTTTCAGTTATCTTCTGGCATCTATTGTTACTGATGAGAAGATTGCTACTAGTCTCATTGCTCTTTTTATTTGATATTCTTTCTTTCTTCCAAATTGTTTTTTAGACTTTCCTCTTTGCCATTATGTGATGTGGTTTACCAGCTGTTTTTTAGCCTTGGTTCCCCAGAAAGCAGAGCCTCAGGCCAAGAGTGTATGTGCTATTATTTAATTAGAGAGTACAATGCAAGTGAACCGGATTGCAGGGCAAAAGCAGTGAAGCAGGGAAGGCTGGCGATTCAATATGAGAATGCATGATCAAGCTGGGATTTGACCTCTGGAAGTTCTGTAAACTGGATCTCAAAATTATGGGGAGGGAATGTGAAGAAAGGAGAAAGAATTCATCCATGGGTTTAGCCTGTGGGGGAACTGAAAGGGTTGCTTTAGGAATATTCTCACCTGCTGGAGTAAGGAGAGAGGTGGAGGATAGATTTGTTGCAATCATGAACACAGTGAGACACTGTCAGATTGTATATATAAGTAGTCTGCCAGTGTTGCACATTCTTCTAATGTAGAACAAAGGAAGGATCAGGCTGAGGTGAGGTATACGATACAGGATATAGTCATATATTTGTTTTCATTTCTTTTACTGGTGACTCCATGCACTTCTTTTATCTGAGGATTTATTTCTAACTTAATCTCTGAGAAGTACTATTTCTTCAAATACTTGTTAAATTCACTCTAATCTCACCTTCTAAAAATATTATAGATGAATGTGGGTCTTCCATTTTATCCTTTATTCCTTTATCATTCACATTTTCATTTAATCTCATCGTTTTTTCTGGCTTATTTTCAACTTTTAAAATTCAACTTCACTTTTATCAAATATGTTATTTAAACTTTCTATGGAGTTTTGAACTCCAATGAACATACTTTTTCTGCCTTTTTCTGCATCAATTGAGATGATCATCTGGTTTTTCTGTCCTCCATTCTGTTAATGTGGTGTATCACAATGATTGATTTTCGTATGTTGAACCATCCTTGCATTTTACAAATAAATCCCACTTGGCCATGATGTATAATCCTTTTAATATGGAGTTCAGTTCATTTTTCTAGTTGGATTATAGCTTATCTTTGAAGGTTCCAGCTTATCCTTGATCTCCTATCTTCAAATCATCTCTCATTCCTGACTGCCAGCCCTACTGACTTTAGGACTTGCACCAAGAGGCAGGGCAGTGGATTTACATAGACTGCTTAACCAAGCCCCACTATCATGTAAGGTTTAATCTCTATAATAAAGTCCTTCTAGTGGTTCTACTTCTCCAATCAAACCTTAATATAGAGTTTATCGAATGTCATTTGATATTGTGATCAAGGAAAAATGGAGAAAGCCAAGGTATAAAGTATAGGAACAGAAAGAAAAAAAATACAAAGGGAAATATATTAAATTTAGGATGATGCACTGACCATAAATATGCTGTAAAAATCTAAAAACTGGATGCAATTGATTATTTCCTAGTAAAATACATATCACCAGAATTGATTCGAGAAGTGTGTGAAAAACAAAAGAGAACCCTTAGAAGACCTTCATTGCTACTTTTGGTGAATTTGTCCACATTTCCATCTGGTTTGGTTTGGAGATCCCACCTCCATATTCTCGTGCTGGGCATGTGACCAAGACCTGGCCAGTTAGAATTCCCTTCAGGTTTTAACAGAAATCCCAAGCTGAGTCAGTCTTTTGTATAAAGGCTTTCTCGTTGCCTGGGTTCAGTAAATTGGTAATATATAAAAATAGAGTTGCTTTTGTTCATTTTTCTTGCCACCTCTTGGAGAAAGCTTTCCCCAAAATAATACAAAACAAAACAAAACAAAACAAACTGCAGAAGGAAGAATATCCAAGTCAGAGAAACATTTTCTATTTATATCCTTTGGGCCCTCACACTTACCTGTGTCTGAAAGTATCAGCACTTTCAAACTTTGTTGTATTGTGAGTCAGTAAATTCCTTTCTAGCCTTTAAACTAATTTGTAAGTGTTCTCTAAAATTACAATTTATAATTAATACAATGACCATGGCAGCAATTGCATAAGATTTCAAGAAGCTAATTTTCTTGCAAAAATGAAGTTATGGGTATATACTCTTTCAAGTTCAAATACTCTGAAACTCTTTCCCTGTTGCTGAATTTTAAAATTCCTTTATATTGGATTTCAAAATACAAAAGAAAAGAGGCTCTGGTTCAAGATGTTTGTAAATGTAAGCATACGTAGCCATTACCTTTGCCTCTCAAGAAACTATCATAATGTGAAATCTGAAAGAAAGGGAAGCCCTCTACTATAATATGCAAGGAGAGGGCCTCAGCTTCTGAGGTATATATGTGCCCAGTAGAACTCCTGAGTAAATCAGGATGGCAAGAGGGAGAAGTAGACTGAAAGTCTATGTGGGGCAGAGTTACTTCACCTACACCTTTTTCTCCCAAGCAAAAAGCCTGACAGAAAAGCATTTAAACACCCTCTTACCAATTCTTTCTTTTAAAAAGGAGCCTTTAAAAAAGATATGTAAAGACTGTTTCCAAGTGATCTATAATGGCCAGTATGTTTGTTACAGTTCCTGCCAAAGACTTATTCTTTCAACATTTGTAGGTTTTTAGAATAGTGGCAGGTCTCCATCTGTGCATGGTAAAACTAAGCCTTTCAGGTTCTGTCCTAGTCCATGAATTATTCCTATTTCTCCCAGGATTTATTTTTTCTATTTTTAATATTTATCTTATTCTCTCTTACATCATGCCTATCTCAAATATCTCAACAAATATTTATGGAACATCTACTTTGGGCAAGGCAGTGTTTTGGATGCTATGACTATTGTAGTGAAAATTACAAAACCCTTGCTTTCCTAGCAGTTTACATTCTTCTTAACATCTAGAGATATTTTGTTTTCTCTTCATATTTACGAATGAAGACCGTGAGCTCTGTGTTTATGATTATCTTTACACTTCTCATTTTTCTGTCTTGATTATCTTTGCTATCTTCTTTATGTCTGTCTACTTTATAATTGCTCCTGTTCCAAAGGATTCCATCCATCTCCCTCCACTACTACCATGGAACATACTTTCACAGGCAATACTCATACTTCTTTGACTTCAGTCTGGCATCTTTATCCTAATTTTAGAAGCATACTTGATATTCCGTGATAGCGAGATGAACATTGCCACTAAAATATCACTCTGACATCTCAAATCTCAGAGATTCCAGCTGAATTGTCATCTATTCCTCTTCTATGACAAACAAGTTATATTGCATTTCTTATATCAGTGGAACTTCTCACCATCTACTCAGTCACCTAAACCAGAAACTTAAGGTCATCTTTAAATTATCCAAGCAGCCACCAAATTTTATTGTGCTTCTTTAATACTACTTGAATCTATATGCATCCATATCTCAACTGTCTCACCATTATATCAGGACTTTATACTTTTTTCTTCCAGTTAAAGCCATAACTCCGTAAGTGGGACAATCTAAATTTTGACAATCTGTTCATATCCCTGCTAGTATGACCATTCTAAAAATTGAAAAATTTTATTCCTATTAGAAAAATCGTGTTGACTGTGCATTGCTTAGAAGATCTAGTTCAACTCTTCAGCCTGATACACAATACCACTTGTTGCCTCTTTGGCCTCATCTCTTCACTTCTTGCTAATGTACTTACATCTCTTCCTCTTCTACCCCAGAGCATGATGATTCATACTTACTGTTTACTGAGCCCTAAATTTTCAATGCATCTTTACTGTTGCATGCAGTGTTTATTTTGCTTAGAATAAAATTAATGACTTCATTTCATTGGCTAATTGCTACTAGTCCTGTAAGATACAACTCAGATATAACCCAACTTTAAGGAGGTTTGAATTATTAGTGTAGATTTCTCCTCCTAGATCATTCCATTTTATCCTGTATCTGAATCTGTGTCAGAGCATCCCTGACATAGAGTGTTACTGTATGTTTATTCATCTGCCTTCTTTAAAATGTAATACATTTCTTCATGATAAGTGCTGTACTGCGTAACTATAACCCTAGCACCCAGCATCGGGCATGGCACATTCTTGGTCAGCGTTGAATGCCTGAAATAGTGATTTAGAAAAGGGTTGGCAGATATTATAACTTAATAGGCAAGAAACCCTATACAAATATGTTAAGTAAGTGAGAGAGATCTAGGTTGAAATACATCAAATCCAGGATGGTAGGTAACAGTATTAAAATAGGTTTTCTTTGGAGAATAAAGGGTGAAAAATAAGTCTGGGATGCTCACAGTGGCCAAAAATTCTGAAGCAGTGTGTGTGTGTGTGTGTGTGTGTGTGTGTGTGTGTGTGTGTGTGTGTATGCCAGTAACTGTTCTAGTTTTTAGAAATGTAGTAGTAATTTAAAAAAAAAAGAAAGATCTTTTGGAGCTTCTATTTTGGGATAGGAATGGGGAAGAAAACAAGCACAAGATAAATAAAAAATGTTTTAGATAGTCACAAGTGATACTAAAGAAAAAAAAATACACTTCCAGAATAGAAGATGACAAGGCCAGGGGTGGTAGATAACTGTGTTGTGACTAGTGATGTGAGAATGGAGAACCCAGAGCCCAGAGTTGGCTTATAATTAGTGTCTGTCCTCTACGAATGGTGGATGAGAGAAAAAGGATTTTCCCCAACATGCTTTTCCAAATCCCCACATTTTTGCAGTGATGTTAAAGATGCTGGCTTGATGCTTAAAAATGGAGAGTTTTGAATATCACACAAAGGAGAGCCTCTTATTTCATAGTGAAAAAGCCTGAGTTAAGATGGTAAAGAATTTTCAAATCTTAAATGAAGTCATAGAAAAGAAATGCAGTTCAGATTTCCATTCGAAATTCTCATACCAGGAAACTTCTCATTGAAGGGAGTATACATTCACCTCTCAAATAATGAAAAGACATGAAATGTTTCGTTAATTGTAGTAAAGAAGATACTGAAGATCTCAAAGTATTGTATATGGATAACAAGTAATATTACTTAACAGAAACGTCACATTTCTTTGTGAACTTCCCAGTACATGCAGTGTTTTGATGTTCATGTTGTTCGATGCTCAGGCTTGTTTGCATTAACAAAAGAATCTTTATACTTAATTCTTCATGGAATATTGAGAGCACAACTTATTTTCATGGTTAGCCAAAAAAGATAGACTTTATATTGCTATCTAAAACTTATCCACAGGCTATAACTACTTTCAAAAAGAATTTGTTATTCAGACAAGGGTTTTTTTTTGGAATTAGGCCAAAATAAACAAATGTTTTAAAAACTACCAAGAAAATACAGAGAAAATTCTTAAGATGGAAATATTTATGCTCACAACCACAGTGATGCTGTGTATTTAAACTGATATACTGTAACGTAAAATACGTATCAGGTTGAGCTCAGAAGATTCAGGTACAAATCTTCTCCATTTCTGATTTGTCAGCGCAGACAGAGAGGAATATGATTTGGAAGAGCAATATAATACTCAGCAATCGCTTTGAGAGAAAAATAAGTGGCTATATAGTTTCAAAGTCAGAGTGTTAAATTGGGTTTATGATATAAGCAGCATACACTGGTAGAATGAGATAGGGTGATGTGAAGTAAAGTTAGAGCGATACGATATTGGTGGTTGTTCAAACAGGAAGGATACTGTCTTCTAGCAGCTTCAGTAGCAGGAATTAGGGATTCCATTTTTGGGAAAAATGGTAGAATAGAATGTTATAGTGGGCCTAGAACCAAGACATTAAGCCATTTACTTGTCTAGGACTCATTATAATCATTTTCTAGGTACAGGATGGATCCTAGATGAGAAGTTGTATTAGTTGTCTGTTGCTGCATAAGAAATTAGTACAAATGTAATGGCTTAAAACAGCATCCCTTTATTAGCTCACAGTTCTACAGGTTGGGATACTGGCATGGAGTGACTAGGTTCTGTGTTCAAGGTCTTAAAGGTCTGAAATCAGCATTTTTAAACCCTTGTCAGATAATTCTAACATCTAATTCATCTCTGTTGGCATCATCTGTCCCATCTTATTCAAGCTGTCATGGATCTGGTTCTTGGTATAAGTAGTGATATTTTATTGTCTTTTGGACATTTTGGCTATTATGTTAGGATACTTTGGTCCCTATTTAAAGTGTTTTGTTTTTTTTAATTTTTAGCAGGCATTCACTCTTTATAGGTTTGGCACACATTTCCTGTACTTTTATGGATGGTGGTTCCATGATAACCTAATTTTCTGACCCTTTGTGGTACTCTTATGGTCTGTTTCTCTTGTGCAGGTGGGGTTACCTCTGGTCCCTTCTCATGCTGCTTATGGGGTCTGAAGTAGCTTCCCCAGGATACGGCACTTGGTGCTTCTGGTGAGGGAAGGGAATCTCTGGAACACGTGATGAAGAGTCCTTCCTGGGCCAGGCACTTGTGACAGGGTCTCCCTGGACTGTAAGGAGTGGAGGGTGCTTACCAGGTTGAGAGCTTTCTGTGGAGGGATCTCCGTTGCCGGTACCAGCAAGTTGCCTGATGTTTCTGGGGAGAGGAGAGGAGCCTCAGGCCCATCTGAGGAGAGCATTGTCCAGGTGGGAGCTTTTTGTGGTAGGAGCACTTTTGCTGGGACCCTTAGCCACTGATGTGTCTGGGTGGTGAAGGGGGATCTCAGGCCCAGTGGGGAAGGAAAGCACTTTCCCTGGTCACTTAGTGTCATCAGGACTTCCAATTGTTCATCGTTGCAGGTTCTGCAAGGCTCGCCTGGTGTTTGGGGGATTCCCATTTGATGTGATGGAGGAAGAGCCTCTTTGAGCCACTTCCTGTTACTAAGTTGGGAGTTAGGAAATGCTGGGCCTGGATCACATTTTTTTGTTGGTAGAGGGTCATAAGGTGCCCTGCCATGAGGCTGTTCATCCATTCTGAGGGTCCCTAGGCAATTCACCTTCTCTAGACCTTTCAGAGATCTCCTTTGGTTGTCTCATATTATTTCCAGGATATATAGTTGTGCGTATAAAGGGGGAGCAGGGAGAGGGAAGTATAAACCATCTTATCTGGATTAGAAGTCCTCTGTGTGCCTTTTAAGTGCTCACCTGATTAGGTCAGGCTCACTCTGGATAATCTCCCAATGAACTGTGCTATATATCATAATCTAATAATGGGAATGATATTCCATCACATTCACAGGTCTCATACTCAAGGGGAGGGACTCCTACAAAGATCATTGGGCATCATCTTAGAATTCTGTCGACCACAGAAGGTGCATGTGAATGTACTGAAGCATTAATTAAGCAATTATCATCCTTTGGAAGGTTTTAATCTGTTAGGATAGTATGAAAGCCAAGTACTGTTATAATTATTCTACTCACTTTAAGTGAAGTATATCTGATATCAGAAATACTTCCTAAAAATCAGACTATTCAAACAACTTTCAGAAGTTAATGTAAATTTCAGAGGTTTGAGCCAAGCCTTCATTTCTGGCCATGCAGATATCTTCTGTGTGAAAAATACGCTACCTCAAAGATGTTTTCAAAAACTTCACCACCACTCCCCATTTATATTTTGTAGTTATGTGCAAAAACTGTGGCTGCCAGCAATTCACAGAGAAAAGAAAGGTCAGTGATGTTGCTGACTTTAACTTTTTAGAGAAGGTGTATACTTAACACTGCCTACATTTGTATAGGTTGCACATTGCACAAAATTTCTGATTATTGCTTTAGGTTATAATACAATGTACTCTCACCTATACCAGGATTGAAAAATTTAAGCAAAATTTTCTGGACTGGCCAATACAACCCCCCAAAAATAGTCTTCAGGCTGAAGTAGGAGAAAAATCCTTCACTATGTTTAGGTTGGAAGGAAGCATGACCTAAATTTTGATTTCAAATACTCGGGGTTTTGGGTGATGGTTTTACTGGGGACAGTTAGAATTGAACTATGTAGACATGTTTCTTGAAGCCAGGTTTTACCTTTAAGGCTTTCATATTGCAGCTTGTGAGGCTCCAAGCAGCAATTGGCTACTTTGGGTCATTCACATGAATTCACTCTTAATCATATGATTGAGTCATATATAAACCATAAAACCCTTTAAAAGAAATTAGAATCTGTTTTAAAAATTAATTATATGAACTAAACATATATAGAAAGAAATTGAAGCTTGAATATATTGAAGAAGCAAAAATTAAAGACATACCTATAACTGCCCTTTATCCTTAGTTGTTTACAATCACAGCAAATCAAAGTGTGACATGTTTAAGAGAAAGGTAATTAAGTTCTAAGGCTTTGTCATCTTATCACTTTTAAAAATACAAGATCTGAGTAAACGAAAGGAAAATAGAGAGGGTTGTTAAAGAGCTGAGTCATAGAGTGGAATAGAGAACAAGCGGAAGCGGAAGAGGCAAGAAAGCATACACAGGCTGGGTTTGAAGAGAGTTGGGAATGCTGGTTGTGGTAGATGGTCTCTGATTTGCTTACCGGATCTACTCGCCATCCTTCTTAACCCTGCTTCGTGATTCCAGGAGGCTGATCTTTATCAGCTTCATGGACCAGTCTCTCTGTGTCTTCAGGTTGGGTTTGGTTAATATGAACTACTGATAAGTGATTAGAAGTCAGGAGGAAAGAAGGCAAGGGTATTTATTTCCATGATCTGCCCCCTTCCAAACTTTAGGTTGGCAGTGGATGCCATTTTCTAAGGTTACATCTCTTGTTGGGTGGGCTTCTCCTATAACTCGAAGACATTCTGGGTTGCAGGAACTGCTATCTCTCTATGCCCCTTCAAACCTAGTGGTTATAATACTGGCTTCTCACAGCTGCTAGCCTCAGGGTACTTCATCATCTCTTGGTTTCCCTTCATTCTTTACACACTTTAGTCTCTTCATTAAATGCTATTCCATCACTCTTTTAAAGTGTGCCATCAGTTTTTAGCTAGAACTGACTGATACATTGGTAGTGGGGAATAGGCGAAACGTTAAGGTAGTGTTAGGGAGGTGGGATAAACTGCTGTGGAGAGAGATAGGAAGAGAAGGGTTTCAAAGCTTTTTATGGCATTCTAGGAATGTAACATGACTTCTTTATGTGAATGACTCTAATGTAGTCTTAAATGGCTTCTTAATTATTGATATTTGGTTGGGTTTCTGTTTCTTTGCATGCACAACCAGGATTGAACAGGGCTAAGAGATGTCTGGGATTTACATGACGAGATAATACTACTAGGATCTATCTAGATTCATTATATCATATTAAGACATTTCTCCCATGGAATCAGGAACATCCCAACCCAGTGCACATGCTAAGTTTTTATTGAAATTCAGTGAACTGCTATGGTGTGAAATTAATTTTTATTGTCAGTCCCCTGCGTCGGCAGGCCGACTCTCAAGCCCTGCGCCACCAGGGAAGCCCTATAACACTTTATATAGCTGAGAATTCATCGATCAAGATTTTCACTCTCATTGGAATCCACTACTTGCCTACGACAAATCGGACACATAGAGTTCTCAGACAGCCAGCGATCAATGCAGTGAATGTGATATTCATGGGAGCAAGGTAGTATGCGAAGCTTGCTGTTTTCTGTGTACTCTGTAAGGCAAATGCTACAGGCTTTTAGTGCATCATTTTCACCAAAAGATCTTACAGCCAAGCTGTCAATCTGTGCTTTGGTGAGTCCTGTAGTTTGCAGATTATGGGAGGACCCAGAGTCACTTTCATCAGATATTATTAGGCTAATTTGTATACCCCCTTGGCTGGTCTCTGATGATAAGTTTGTTTCTTCAATGCCTTCAAACATCAGTGAGCTAATTCCTGAATTTTCATCACTTGAGCTGGAACCAGAAATAGGACTAGAACTGGAACTAGACGTACAATTGGGGCTTGAATGACAACTCAGTGTGGAACTTGAATGGGTATGATAGCTAGCATTTGAATCAGAACCAAATGTACCAATACTACTACTATTAGGTGACTCTAGCCATTCCATGTTTTGACTTGGAGGTGAGACACTATGCTCTAAATTACTGTCACTGTCCATAAGGTTATTTGAGTTACTAAATTCTGTCATTGTCTGCCTTAACGTGCTCTGAATTGGAACAGATGTTGTATCATTTAAGCTAGTATTTAACATTCTGCAAACGGGATTTCTAATGGTATTGACATAAGCTCTCACACCTGCCTTCTCAGAATGTGAATACATATGCCTCAGTCCTTGTTCACTTTCAGAAGTGACAGTGTTGTTTGGTGTCTCAGATGTTAACTGAGTTCTACTAGCTCTGCTGTCTCTCTGAGAATATGCTCCAGAATGAACTTTTCCTACTTCAAGATTGAAGGGTATGATTGGATATATTTCCCTCATTCCCCAAGATTCACCACTGCTGGTTGTATCTGGAGAATTTTCTCCATGAACGGCATTCCTTGTTCTAGAAGTTTCAATAAGACCGCTATTTTGCAACTCAAATCCAGTCATTTGCTGTCTCAGTATTTCTTGGTGCTCAGTTCTAGAAAATCTCGCATTCTCACTTAGCAGAGGCTGCTCAAAATTCTGAGAGGGTATACTATGATTAAGTCTTTGTACAATTTCCCTAAGTGAACGTGGAGGCGACCAACTTTCAATTCTTGCTCTGGTTCTCCGATACTCTGGGCTCCTACTTCTTGCTCTTCTTTGACTTGTGGTAGGTGGGAATTCCATTAATGTTTCAGTTGTATCTTGTTCAGACATAGATGGTCTTGTAAATATTGATTCAGATTGTGGACTTTCCACTTGCCTTTGGCTGTCTTCCATATTTTCTCTTCTGGGAAGTCTTGCAGATGCTACATATTCATTCTCTGGATTTGGACTCTCATTATGAATGTTAGCATTTATTTCTAAACTGAATATGAACTGATCACTTTTAGGATTAATTAGGCTCTCTTCTCTCCAAGATTGGTTTTCTCTTTGTCCACTTGTCATATTTTCAGTTTGTCCAGAACAGTTAAGCCAGTCTATTAGAGAGTCACCACTAGACACGTCATCTGAAGAGTCTCCTCTGTCTGTTAACAAAAAAAATGGGGAGGGTACATAAAAGAACTACCAAAATTAGAACCATCATAAAATAGCACTCTGAAACTTTGTTTCAAAAACAAACAAAAAATGAGAACTTAAATACTCAGGTGTTTTAAACTGATTTCACATTTATAGAGTTAATATTTTATAAACTGCACTGTGTAGATTTATAAGTAAAGGTAGAAAAGTTTCAATTCCATCCAAAAAGAGTGAGCTAATCCTAGATAAACTTAGAGAATTTTTTAAAAAGGGAATCCGGAGGAAGTCTATGTTTCAGTATTTCATCATATACACAGCCCTGTGTACCACTGTCCGAGGAATGTCAAGAGACTTTTTTTTCAGTCCACTGTCAAAACACTAATGCAATTAAACAAGGTAAACACCAGTTAAGGTACAATGCTAGTAGTTTAGTTCAATTTACATTATTGTCTAATTTTCATGAGTCTACAACATGACTACTTGTAGGCTCTTCACTTATGTGCTTTTGATAATAGATAAGCTGTTTTAAAATATAAGGTTATTGCCCAAACATAAACAAGTTTTATAGGTTTAAAAGTGTTTGCATTTTGAATACTTCTTAATGTTACCAAGATTTTTAATTGACATTAAATTGAAGGTCAGATCAAATGAATAGACTGAACCTAGCATGGTACATATAAGACCATATTCAAGAGCCAAAGTATTATAGTATCCTCTTCATTAGACAGCAAAATCCTCTACTTCACACTGGGAGGGAGGACACCAGACCTGAGTTTCAAGCAGGGTTTCTCAGCCTTAGCACTACTGACATTTTGGTGCTGGACAATTCTTTGTTTTGGGGAGCTATCCTGTGCATTGTGGGATCTTTGGCAGCATCCCTGGCCTCTGCCCACTAGATGCTAGTAACACCCATGCCTCCCCTGTGACAACCAAAAATATCTCTAGCCATTGTCAAATGTCCCCAGGTGTTGAAGAGAGCACAATTGTCCCCAGTGGAGAATATTTCTGTTTGCTTTTTTTACATGTCTATGTAGAAAAAATAATTCAGGAAGTAGGAGGGACTTTCAGTTGAGGTAGAAAACCAAGAAAAATACAAATAGGCTACTTTGCACTGTTTCCCAATTAAAACAACCCAAATGTGAATCAGGAAAACAAACAAACATACCTTGACATGCTCACCAAAAATCAAGTAAATGCCAGTTCTTTTTATGAGAAGTTACTTACCAAATTAATGTAAGTCACTTCTGTATAATTTACTATTTACTATTATGAAGTTACTATTTCCTATTATGAAGTTCCTTATTCATCCCATCCTATTCCCTCCAAAAGCAAAATATACCTGTATTTTCATCTGAGTCTTGTGGTGCGTTTCCTTTAATTAGCTGAAGTCTTCTCAGCAACTCTTCTTCCGTACTTTCACCTGGAATGCCTAGAAGATTGTTGTCTCTCATAAGTTCGTAATCTTCTTCACTCAGATTATTTACGAACCTGGAGAAATCTTCTTCCCGAACCAATCGGTCCGTTTGACTTATGTGTTGGGCCGAAACTCCATCTCCTTCATCGTTGGAATCCGAGTTTTCCATCTTAATAAACAAGTGGAAAATTACCTGAAATTCACGACGTGGTGTTGAAATTCACCAATGGTCCTTTCGTTTTCTTCGCTTTCTACTTCCTGCCGGAGTGTCCGATTCCGACTCAGTCGGATGACCCTCCGCACAGATTCCTCCCTTCTCCCCGACTCAGTTCTGTGGCCCCTGGTGACGCAACAGTTGGGAGCCGCCTCTAGCCCAGAACTTGCTAGACGTTGCCTAGGCACCCATTATCTTCCCCGCTGTTACCGAGTAGGGACTGGATTCAGGTTAGGTTTCATTTCATTCAAAACCAGCCAATGTTACTGAGGGTTTATAGTGTACCAAGCACCGTGCTTCACCTCGTTTCACCCACATGAGCCTATTCTCAGGTTTTCAGGCTCTGATATGCTCTATTTATTCGTTACATTCCATATGACTGCCTTCTTCAAAATGCCATGCCAAAGTCAGCCTAGTTCAATGCAGCAATTCTCATTTTCAGGTGCCCAGGGACCTCCGCCTTTTCTCCTCATGAATTTCTCAAATCCTAGACTCTCACTAAGAAAGCCCACAATTGTTGATAATTTACCAGGGCCCTGGCTGAGTCTCTTTAGTGTGTCCTCTCCCTTTTAACTGTTAATGGCTTCATCTTGCATTATATGGTCCTTCAGTCTTGTTTCAAACAAACAAGAAACACCAAAACTTTGGCAGGCTTTTCTGCTCAGCCAGGGAATTCCTTCTCCACAGAAGCATCAGGTTCATTTTTGTCCTCCTTTCTCATAAATATTATAAATAGTACTTAAGCAAAACTAGCCAGAACATCACAGGAACTTTTAGGACAGATACATAATAGTTACTTTGTCTGCCACAGTGAGTACTGACTTTGCTGATTTTGTCGCATGTATCACCTGAAAGGCTTGGTGAAAATAAAATAACGCTCATTTGCAATGCTATCTGGAGGAGACCTCTAATTCACTCTCAGTACACAGCTTAGAAGTTTAAGGAGCTGTGTAAATTCACAGTTGTTGTTTTGTTCACGGTCCACAGCAGGCTTTCTTGTTTGTTCTCAAGGAGATGGAAGGATGGTAACTTTACTGGTGTGACAGTGAAGAATCTAAGTCTATGTCCTGCTTTTGACATTTGTTCCATGCCTCGTTTAACTTAAGCTAGAAAAATCAATCTTTCCCCTCTGAATCAAATCTCAGCAAGTCTTTGGATGAGAACAGAATCCCCTAGACTACCCTGCCTCCTTTATGGACTTCTGAGTGTATTTGTTATCTTTTACTGAAGTTATTCTTTTCACAGGGGAAATCTGTTGTAAACTTGTTTGCTGTGCCTCAATCAAAACTAGCAGTATTATGAAAATTCAGCGTGATTTGTACTCTTGATACAGGAAACCCTAACAATCATTAGTGTTCTTGAGAGTGATTGATTCAGTTTAATTCAATTCAATCAATTCAAGTGTCAAGTATGTTTAGCATTTGTTAAATGTCAGTCATATTATCGGATATTAAGATACAAAGATGAGTATATTTAAGAATCTGTTGTCATTAGAGTATAACAAACAATTGAGCTACACAGAGGTAAAATTACAGTTTTGAGGAGAAAGTGATTTGAGTGAGAGAGAAAATCGGTTTCACTGCATTTGGGTTTTAAAGGATGAATAGGAGTTTCCTAAGTGAATGAAAGGGGGAAATATTTTAAAAAGTGAGAACAACAACTACTGACACTCGTGAAACAACAAGGATAGTAGATTTTAATTACTAATTAACTAATTACATTAGTTAAATTGGCAGAGCAAGGCCAAAAAATGGAGATCTTTATGACATGTTTAGAAGTTGGACTTTATCATTAGTGCAATGGAAAGATGTTGAAGTCTTTAGACAGTTGATGGTCAAATTTTCAATTTAGAAATAATATTGATAGTAGTGTTGAGGATGAATATGAAGGGCAACAGTTCAGATGGGAGGGGCAGAAATAGATAGAGGACAGCTTAGGCTAGTGATGACAAGGATCTGAATCAGGGCAAAGGAATATGATTAAAATGAAGGACTTTAACAGATCTCTAGGCAGCAGAACTGATTAAACCTAGTAATATATGGGAAAGAGGGAAAAGTGGGGAGGGGGAATATATGAGGGAAAGGCAGGGGTCAGGATTACTTCTGTATTTCTGTCTTTGCTTAGTGGACAGTGGTACCAATAAGAAGTAACACCTGATTCTGAAGTTGTATGGTTTAGCTTAAGAGGGAGCATGATTGCTTATGATTAGAATAGTATGCAAGTTACCTGAAGATTCAGAAAGTCTTACAGTCTTTCCAAATTTAGGTACAGAAGCACATGAACTAATAGCCCCGGATGTTTGGTGTTCCCTGTAGTTGGCTCTCAGTGTCAGTGACTCTAGCTTCCTGAACTACTTGTTCCTGGTTATGTCCCAATTCTGGTGCAAGTAACAGGGTATAGGGATCATCATCCCAGAGACCTACTTATTGACCTTGATTATTTAAATAGAAGCCACCAATATAGCTGTGCTTTACACTTAGTTCTCTCATGTCTTGACTTTCCTTCTGAGTATTGCAGTGTAGGTTCAGTAGTTTTTCCTCTGGATGGCAATATTGCTGCTTTGGCCTTTGTTCTATCCCTTGTCTTGATATCAGAACTCTTCTGAAGACGTTTTTTCTTCACGTCTCATTTCAGAGATAGGAGGTGCATCAGGAAGTCCAGAGGTTGACTAGAGCATCACTCTAAGTTGAGTTGGAGGGGAAGAGTTTGAAGATGGAAAGTTGCTTACTTTCAATCAGAGTCAAGCACTTAAAAATTTGGCCAATCCATTGTTTATGATGTGGTGAAAAAATGGGGTGTGTGTGAGCAGATTTGGCTGTTCTTTTATCCTGGTTGTAATAATGGAGTTTTGTAATCAAGAGTTTTCTTTTACTGACTCTGTCCAAGGAAGCTTCTGAACAGATTCTATGACTCAAAGGGAGACTGAAAATAAACAAGAGATAGCATTCTCCCTGAATATGGGTAAAAGGAGTTCTGTGGCTTTAGAACTGTAAGAAATGATCAAGACATATATTCCAGATACCTATTGCAGTATAACAAGCCATTCCAAAACGCAGTGGTAGATACAATAGAAACCATGTTGTTATAGTCAGGACTTTGTGAGCTAAGAATAAAGATAAAGAATACTGGGGATGGCTCATCTCTGCTCCATCATGACTGGGCCTCAGCTGTGGTGGCTTGAATGATTGGAGATAGATTAGACAACTTGACTGGTGTCATATGCCTGGGCCCTTGGTTCTGGCTAAGTTTTCTTTGAGTCACATCTTTTGGTGCTGAAATGTCCAACAAAGATGGCATCTTCATTTACAAATCTGGGGCTTGAGTTGGGTTGCACAGGCTGAAAAATCTGGGGCTGGTTTTCTCTCTGTCTCTGTCTTTCTCCATGAAATTTCTCGGTGTAGTTTTGGAGTCTTAGCAACCTGGATATCTCAAAGTAGTTGAACTCTTACATAGTGAGTGGCTTCACCCAAAGTAAACATCTCAAGAGACTTGGCTGGAATCTGTAAGGCTTCCTATGACTTAACCTCACAAGTGCAAGAACACCTTTTCTCTTGCATTCTGTTGATTGAATAAGCCACTGTATCAGCCCATATTCAGGAAGTGGGACACCACATTCTACCTTTCAATAGAGAGGTAACAAAGATTTTATGGTTATATTTAATGTACTATACCACATGATGAAAAAATCTTATAATGATGACTTTTCATTTGAAGTGGAAATTAATCTCTCCCTCTGTTTTCTGCATTGCATTATTCTCTGGGTAAAAATAAAAAAAAGGGAGGACATAAAATCTGAAGTTCTTTGCATTCAGCCTGATTTTAAAGATACCCGATTAAGGATCTTTTTATTATGTAATAGTTTTCCCACATCAGAGACCATTGGTAATATCAAGAGCTATTTAGTGAGCAACTGTAATTGCTAGACACTCTGCTTGTGTTTTAACTTATTTGATCCAAAGCCCCATGCAAGATAGGTATTATTATTCTCAGAGATAAAGGCATTGAGGCTGACGCAAATTAATTGATTTTCTCAAAGTTACAGTAATAGATAATATGTTTAGATTCAAACAAGGTCTATAGGATGACTCTCCCTGTTTCGCTCTACTCTGCTGTGTTTAATGAAAACACAATTTTAGACATCATTACACAAACGTAGTAAAATCTCAGTTAAATGAGATGCTTGAATCATGTTTGATCATTTTCGTGTGCCATTTCAATTCTGCTTTGGGGTTAGTCTAGAATATCTTCGTTTTAACTTAATAAAGAGTAATTTTAAATCAAGAAGTAAACATAATTAAAGCTTGATAAGATATTTCATATTTTTATGTTTTTTTCTTTCCCACCAGAAGGATGGGTTAAAACCTTAAAAGCATTGATGCAGAAAAATGAATATAAATATGCATGTCTCATGGAATCTACTGGAATTGGTTCTTTGACACAAATACTTGTTTTGAATCTCAACACGGAATTCTTGTTAATCGAAATCACATCCTTTCCACTTACATAGACTTGACACTAGGAATTAGTTTCATCTCTTCCTTATGCTTACCTCTAATTATGGAAATAAAAATGTATTTATTTAGCAAGGTCTCATCCCTCTTATGATTTCCTTTCTTCCTGCTTCTGCTCAGATTTAGACTTTTGATAGCTTTTCTATTAGTGCCGTGTCAGTGGTTAGTTTGCTTCTATGCTTTCTCTAGTTTTGAGCCATTTTACACACTTTCTCTGAGGCATGCTCCAGGTCTGTTATTCACAAGCAAGTTAGTTCATATTTCTGCACATTTGTTTATTTGTAAAGTCTTCCCTCCTAGATTATTGTAATAAATAAATAAACTTACATATACATAAATGATATTCAGTTTGTTACCTATATAGATATATTTAAAGATGAATTTTATGGTTCCAAGGATGAAACGGATATCAGGTTTGTTTCTCAAAACAAATGAACACAGAGAACACAAAATGAATAAGCAACACAAAAGCTCACAATATATGAGCAAAACCAAATTAAGCAGGCCTGCCATATACAGATTCACAGGTTGTGCACTCTAAAATTCCCAGGGGGCACCATTCATGTAAAGAAGAAAGTGAATGACACTCCTATAAATATGTAGTGCACCACCTGTACAACTGAACATGCAGACCCTGAAAATGAGCTTTAATGCTATCTTCTGCCTTCCTTCGACCCAGTAGGGAGAAGAGAAGAGGATAATGAACTCAGGGAGAGTAAATAGTTACTTTATTACTTGTTCTTCTCCAGGCCTAGAATTTTATATGCTCCTATTGAAGGGAGGTTGGTGATTTTGTTCAGTAGCCTGCAGTCACAGGGAGGTGCACTGCCTCTTTCACCAAGTATTTACACCAGTAGGTGTAACCACAATGGCAGCGTGTGGTGTGGGTAAAAATGGTCACCTCACATCTCTGTCATGTCGACTCTCCCTTTTATGGTGCTAATTGGGTGTTGTAGTCACTCTTATGGAGAGTCATTGAATGGTCAGTCTGGGTTGCCTATTCAAAGAAACTCACCACATTTTCAAATTACATTACAAAAAGGCCCCTACATTTCAGGCATACCATTTTGCTTAAATTCAAACTACTGTACTATAATCAAGTTGCCTCTCTTGCTTAAGTCTTAATATCCACAAACCTCAACAAATTCAATGGACAGTAGGTTGACCAAAGGGTGAAAGTTTTTTAAAAAGTAGCATTTGTATTGGGAGCAGAGTTTGGGTTTCCTTATGGTCGGATTTCCTGGGGCCTCTTTAATATTCAGGCTAAATGCAAGCTCTTATCCACACTATTAGAATGCATCCTCTATCTTCAAACACATTTGACAACTTATTGCGTATAGAATAAAGTAAAATGTGTAGTAAGTCCTTACAAAAATCACTCTAGATTTGCCAACATTACTACATTTTCATCTTTCAAACTTCAGTTTAAATGTCACTTCCATGGAAAGGTCTTCCTGACCAGTTTATCTAAAACAAAATTGTGCATGTCATGCTCTGTCACAGATGCTTATCTCTTCCTCCAATAAACTGTATACTATAAGAATAGTGATCTTTATAGCTCAACCTGTGTTTTCCATCTATTCAGCTCCTTAAAGTAGATACTAAATGAATATGCATTGGAGAGTGAAATAAGTAAAGTTAGGAAGAAAGGCCAGAGGGAGGAAGGGAGGAAGGAAGGACAAAGATTCTCTCTCTGTCTTTTTTCATTATGGCTGCTCTAACAAAATGCCACAGACTGGGCAGCTTATAAACAACAGAACTTTATTTTGTAATGTTATGGAGGCCTGAAGTCCAAGATCAAGATAGCAGCATTGTCTCATTCTGGTGAAAGCCCTCTTCCTGATTCATAGCCAGAACCTTCTTGCTGTGTCCTCACATGGTGGAAGGGGGCTAGTGAGCTCTCTGGAGCCTCTGTTAAAAGACATTGATCCCATTCATGAAGGAATTTGTGGAATCTAAAAAATACAACCAACAAGTGAATATAAGGAGAAAGAAACAGACTTACAGATGTGGTGAACAAACTGGTGGTTACCTGTGGGGAGAGGGAAGGGGAGAGGGTAGGGGATTAAGAGGTACAAACTATTATGAATAAAATAAGCTACAAGGATATACTGTACAGCACAGGGACTATAGCTAATATTTTATGATAACTATAAATGGAGTATAACCTTTAAGAATCGCAAATGACTATATTGTACAGCTGTAGCTTATATTGTATACCAACTATATTTCAATGAAAATAATAATAATAGTCACAAAAAATCTGAAATAAAAGGCATTAATCCCATTCATGAGGGTGCCACCCTCATGACCTAATCACCTTCCAAGGGCTCCACCTCCTAATACCACCAATTTGGGGGGTTAGGATTTCAACATATACATTTTGAGGGAACATAAATATTCAGACCATAGCACTCTTCTTTGACCAAACTTGAGTCAGGCTTCTCTGAGTCCTCTTTCTAACTAGTCCCTGACCTTAGGCTCTGTCCTTGGCCCATTTAGACTAGTATTAGCATGAATTCTGGTGGGTCAGTTTAGCAAAAATCCTCTACCCTTGATATATGATCAAACTCTTTATCCCTCACCCTTCATGTCTTATCACCCTAGCCTGACTACAGAAAAAAGTTCTGTCAAATTGGTTTAGCCAGAATTCTCCTTACCCCTGATGTTTCCTCTTAGTAATTTTCTACTGACCCCCACCCTGCTCCTTGCCTTTATATCTCTACTTGTTCTTATTATATTAGGAGTTGAGCCCCATCTCCCTCTCCTACTACACAGCCCCTCTGTAGTAGTCTCCCTGACTTATCCTTGCTATCTTTAACAAGTATCATGTATACTTGTTTTCTTCAATACCTTCAAGGCTTTCCTTACCTACATCTCTCTGCATATGCTGTCACTTTTTCCATGCCTTTGTCCACATTGTAATCTGTGCTTGCGATGCCCTACCCTTTATGCCCTAGTTCATATCAAACCTCTCTGCAATATCTGTACCCTTCTAGTCCTGTATTAAATACACTGCCCTTCAAGATGGCCTGTAAAACTCCTGTTTGCATAAATATTTGCCATTTTTCACCTTCCTCTTTCCTCTTAGACTCTTAAATAGAACAATGTGTGCACTTGCCTTCTACTAGATTGTAAACTGTAGTGATGCAAGAAGTAGGCATCATTATGTGCCCCTCTAATGCCTAACACCAAATGTTATGCACAGTTAGAAACTCAATAAATACCTGATTAGTTGAACTATGGTCCTACTATATAGTGAAAAATTCAAAGGCTATTGAATTGGATTCTGATCTCCCCCGCTCATGAGCTGTGTGACATTGGGTAAGTTATTTAATCTCTCAGTTTTAGTTTCATTATTTGTAAAAGGCAATGATACCTAAATGGGTTGTGGTAAACTTTAGTGACATTCTATGTAAAATAAAGTAAATGTGATACTATATGTAAAGGTGTCTCCTGCTTAAGGTCAGGAATCCATTTGTAAAAATCAAGCAGTTTTTGTTAAAATGTAACCAGGAAAAAATTTCCTATTATTTTAATGGAAACCTTTAGTATGTTTTATATGTTAGCCCAACAACCCCAACAAATTTCCTGAAACGCAATGAAACAAAAGAAACAAAAAATTGTTATAATATAGGTATTTAAAATCATGATATCCTAATCACCTAATAATTAATATGGTTTTAACAAACATTGCTTTGCAGTAACATGGCCTCTCTTAATCCCAGTAACATCAGAGTTGCACATCCTCTTCTGTGACACTTTGCAGGCTTTTCAAAATGTCTACACAGGAGTCTGAAGTTTTACCCAATGTATTTGGAATGTAACTCAAGATTTTCTCCAACCACTGTGTTCTTATAAAAGTTACCTTGAGTTTGCAGATGCAAATATGTTTTATTGCTGTATAATCACTGGCTGAAGAATATTTGATTGAGAACTAATTAAATTCTCTGTAGTGTAAGTATTAAAGCAAAGAGCTCTTCTAACAGGGAAGTAATAGGAGATATTTTGTGTGTTATATCTTCATATAGGATTGCTAAACAGTGTTGTTCTTAATAAATGTTATTTTCTAACTTCCTTCCATTATGAATCAAATTAATTCTAAACCCAAGATTTAATTTAGTCTTCATTTCTCAAATTCAGTTAAAACATTCATTTTTGGGGTTTTAAGAATTTAATTCAGTTATGCAAAAATATATCTAGGGGTTTATTTTATTTTTTACTTTTAATTTAATTTAATTTATTTCTTGAAGTATAGTTGATTTACAATATTGTATAAGTTTCTGGTGTACAGCAAAGTGATTCAGTTATGTATGTGTATATATATATATATATATATATATATATATACACATATATAAACATATATATTCTTTTTCAGATTCTTTACCCTTATAGGTTATTACAAAATATTGAATATAGTTCCCTATGCTATACAGGAAGTCCTTGTTGGTTATCGATTTTATATGTAGTCGTGTTTATATGTTAATCCCAAACTCCTAATTTATCCCTCACCCCCTTCCCCTTTGCTAACCATAAGTTTGTTTTCTATGTCTGTGGGTCTTTTTCTGTTTCATATATAAGTTCATTTGTATAATTTTTTTTAGATTCCACATATAAGTGATATCATATTATATTTGTCTTTCTGTGTCTGGCTTAGTTCACTTAGTATGATAGGTCCATACATGTTGCTGCAAATGGCATTATTTCATTCTTTTTTATGGCTGAGTAATATTCCATTGTGTGTATGTGTGTGTGTTTATGTGTATATATCTATATATATCTATATCTATATATCTATCTATCTATCTATCTATATATATATATATATATGAAACACATCTTCTTTATCCATTCATCTGTTGGTGGGCATTTAGGTTGCTTCCATGTCTTGGCTATTGTAAATAGTGCTACAGTGAACTTTGGGGTGCATGTATCTTTTCAAATTATGATTTTCTCCTAGGGCTTTATTGATAATGACATACACTCTAGCCCACCTACCTCACTTATATTTCCATACATCCTGAGTGAGTCAGTCTCTTTTTTTTTTTGGCTTTTTAAGAAATCTGGATGCTTTCTAGATACTAGCTATCTCCATATGCACATCTGAACCATTTGCATGGTTTCTTTTAAGTTTATTATTAGGGAAGCTTAGAATAATTTCATAACAACATAGAAAGTGATTGTATACAAACTTTATTTTAACTGTGGACTACCCCCACTCCTACCCCAAATACTCATAGACTGAAAGGTCATCAGAGATGAGCTTGTCTTTGGGAATTGGAGCGTGGAAATCAGAGAAAGGAAGGAAATCACGGAACTACTTCAGTTGGAGATGAAAGAGTGGGTAAATGCCCTTTTCTTGGAAAAAAGATGAATTTCCTACTAGAGGAGAAATCTCTTAAAATATTCAGCTGTGCCAGTGATTAACTCTGTTGCAAATTTAGTTGCATTCGGCAGGTACTGCAGGGAACAACTAGTGTGTATGCCTTGGCATAGTAAAAAAAATTATGTAGACAGAAAGTATATGTCATTTATCTAGTTATTGAATAGCCTGAAATATAGAGCAGTCGAATACTATTTGTAATTTGCGTGAGTGTGTGTGTGTGAGAGAGTGAGCAAAGCTGTGTTTGACACTAACATCCATTTTTCCTGACTTAAGAACAATATTTTAATAGATAATTGTTGTTTAAAGAACTGATTGATGCCAGACAGGAAGTTCCCCTCATATTGATTATGTGTAAAAATGCCTAGGAGGGCTTGGGACTGACAGAAACCATCAGTAAACTTCAAAACTCAAACGAGAATTTAGTTGACAGCAGGGTGTTCAGTACAGAAAATAGTTTCAGCACTGACACTGTCTTCTAAGGATCAGTATCTATCCATCTGTATAACAGATATCTGTCCGAAAGACGGTGTGGTATGGTGGAATGAAAACTGAACTTGTAATTGGAATATGGGGATTAGGTTCCAGCTGAGTTCTTTCTCCTGGTGCTATCTCGGAGAGTTACACCTCTAAGAATAACATTCTTTGTTTTTAAACTATGTCTAAGGATCTTTTGGGCTCTATATTTCTATGAAACTCTGATCCTATTTTATCATTGTAGGGGTACTGTGTGTTGGAAGAGAGCTAGATAGATCAATGGATGCATGTATGGGTGGGTGGAAAGATAAGTGAGTACATACACACACATATACATATACATACATATGTATGCACAATATATACATATAAAAATATATACTTATATATATAGGACTATATATGTGTGTGTGTAACACCTACAGGTTATTTCCATGCATATGTGTCTACATAGAGTGACATCACAAATTCTGGCCATGGTTTTCCTTTTCATTGGCAAATATGACAATAAATCATCTATCATCTATTATTAAAGAGGTAAGACCTCTTAACAGCAAATGGGTCTTGAAAGAGATTTTAACATTGTGAAAGATACATTAAACTAATCCACAAATATTCATATGCATGTATTGTGAAAATGCTTCTTAGTGGATACAAATGTAAAAGGTGAATAATAAAAGTATCATGAATTCTTTATTCTTCATCGATAAAGAATTCCAATATTGAAAATTTACTGGGCAGTACTAAATAAGTGAGTATCAGGAGTCTGATCTTGCCAAAATAATAACTTTAACTTTTGATGTATAGTATAAATACTATTAGCAGAAACATATTTTTCTAGCAATGACCTTAATAAAAATAAAGCTCCTGTAAATAACACACGTGAAATCTACATTTTACTCCGTTAATCAACATGTTTAGGTTCATGGGACACTAAAGACCACAGTCATCAATATTACAGAGCATTTTATTAAGTATATATTATTACGCCGTGAGTGGGTAGACATTTCGATCTGTATTCTACACAGACTGAGTGCATTTCTGCGGCATAGTTGTCTTTAGTTGAGTGGAACAGGCCCATCGGTGAGAGGTCACAAGTAATCAGCTATCTATATATACTTGGAAGTTTAGAAATAGTTGAGAGTTTATTTATTTATTTTACTTTAAATGTGTACAGTTTATTATATATCAATTACACCTCACTAAAGCTAAATAATTGAGTTTTCTTGGGATTAGAGACAATGTTTTGAGATGGAGAGAGAATTATCTTAGAGAGTAAATGAAGAGTTGGGATAAATGATCATTTTCTCTGGAAGGAAAAGGGCTTATAATAGGAACCCCTAAGAAGGCATATTGAACTGGCCTTATTTAAAATTTTTTTCAAGGGATCAAGATAAGAAGTACCATGGGAGAATTTCCAAATTTGTGCACAGAACTAAGTTCTTCCAGGTAATAAAAAAATCATCAAAGTAGGATGAACAGGAGTTGAAATGAGCAGAGGAGCTCTAATAAGAGCAGGGAGAAACAGTTCAGGTCAAATCATTGAAACTCTTCTATGAGATGGAAGCCTCTGAGAACTGATTATCACTGCGGAAGAAAGCCTAAGGACTCCGTTGCCTGAAGGTTCAGTCTAAGATTACGACCAGGAAACCAACACTGACCAAATTTGTTGGACATTATCACAAAGGTTATTGGAAACAAAGTGAAAGGTATTGTCTTACCCTTGGACAAAATAGAAATTTGTTTGAACCTAGAAGTTCTTAGGAAGTTTTGATAAGTACACCTTAAAATACAGAGGGAAGCAAAAACCATCGAGGGAGAGGAGGAACTTCCGTTTGAGAATAGGCGGTTAGAAGAACTCCTCAGTCTGGAAGACACGATGTGGGAGGGAATCTGAGTAGCTCATGTAACGTGTGTATAGATTATTCACTAAATCTTGAGTTAGCTGTTAAGATTGAGAAGAAACAGCATTAGGGAAAAATAAAGCAAGCTGTCCTCCACATCCTAAGACACGGTACCAACTGAGACTATAAATCTGCAGGTCCAGATTCATTCACAGATGGTAGGCTGATGGGAAGCTGTTAGCCAGAGTTAGGCGGGTAGGGAGCAAATCCCCAACTTCAGATGCTGTAGAGGGTAACGATCTGCCTCTCTCCTGCAGGCGGAGATGAAATTCTCAGCTCAATGCCTCAGGACTCCGGTCCATTATCATGGCTGTTGTAATCTGTTTCTGAAGTGGTCTTTTCTACAGCATTTAAAAAAGTGACTGCATTATCCTGAACATTTTTATCAAGTAACAAATCAGCTGATATAAATGCATAAAGTTGGCTGAAAGCAGGCCAGGATTTCAAAGCCCCTTCGGCATGTCTAGGTTGGGCACACGTCATGGAGCCTAAGAGTTTATTTAGATGGGGAGTCTTAAAAAGCTGCAACTAAAAGTGACCATAAAATCATCAAACTTTAAAGTTGGAAAAAGCCTCATTCTTTTTCAAATGTAAAAAAGCATTAACTGAGTCATTAAATGAGCTTTTAAAAAAGCCTCCTGGCAAGAGAGTGACAGATATAGAACTTTAAACCCATGCCTCTGGGGCCAATGCTCTTTCTATCATAAAATGTTTCTCCCTAACATTTGATGAATCAGAACATACACACACAAACACACACACACATAACGTTAAGACCCAGGGTTCACTCTTCAACTTGCTTTCAACCATATGGAAACTTTATGGATTGAGTCTTTCAGATATTATTTCAGAGCAGATAAGCCAAACGCTATTTCTCTCACCTGGCTCCAAGCACTGTTCAATCTTCTCCAACTGGGTCTAATTATTCACTAGGGATCTCACCTATTGTTCAACACTCAAACTTGTGATGGCCATGCTGTGGACTCCATTGTCTTGAGAGGAAAGCTTACACACCAAAACATTTGGGTGGGTGAAAGGAACACAGGAGAGGAGACTAGAGGAAAGGTATCAGTGAATATGTAGTGAGTTGTTGCTTTTCTACCTTGATTATGCCTGAATGGCTATTTTTATTAACATGAGCTTGCGCTACATGCTTGATGCATGACACACGCAGGCTCCCTTAACTTAGAACATAGTTGTGGCACATGTATCTCCAGCTACAAATATAGATACCAAAGAGCCTAAGGAGCTCTGAGAGTCATATACCTTCATTTATTTTTTTGAGTTTTCCTTTCTTTGGGAGATTGAAGAGAAATAAAAGCTAAAAAATATCCCTTATTCACCTGGCAATTTCTTTTCATCTTCCTTTTCTCAGGTAACATCTCCTCTAGGAATCCTCCCATACCCAGGAAAAGATAGTTTCTCCTGCTCTTTACAATCAAAACCCCCTGGGCTACCCTTTCTCATATCTTTTATAGCAGAGTGTTGAATTGTGGATTTACTTGTCTGAATCTTCTTTAACCTGTGAGAAAATTGAGTGCAGGGGCTGAATCTTCCAACAGTGTATCTTCCAGTGCCAAGCACAAAAGAGTCAACTAACATGTAGCTTTAAAAAAAAGTATCTTGTACATATTGTAAGTGTTCAATACATTTGTACATCAAATACATGAAATAATCAAGGCTAAGAAATATGATAGGAAAAAATTAATGTTAAGGAGGATTTATAAATGAGTAGAAAGGGGATTTTAGGGAAGAAATCATGATTTAAGATTATTAGTTTTCTTAACCTGGTATATGTTGCGGATTGCTATAGAAGAAAAGGCAGTTCAGTACTTTGAAAATGTGTGAAGTCTATATTCATTAGTTCATCAGCTAAAATAAGGTGGTATGCCCATAGCTGCTCATCTTTCAAATTTTTTCCTAAATGTCAACTTGTTGAGAATATTTTTGAAACTAATTTTTCTTTACCTTTTAAATTCTCTTGGAATTAAACGTGGTGATTTACCACTAAGACCTTCAAGATGTATTAATTTATTTAGGCCACCGTAATAAATTTCAGAGAGAGTCTTTGTACAGAGATGCATTTTAAAAAACACAGTTAATCACCCAAAAGTAATTTATAAAGGAATTCAAATTGTAACCATTACTCATTAAAAAAAAGGTGAAAGGAATTAAATTCATAAAAAGTTGAACATTCTTACATCTTCATCCCCCTACTCAATTTTCTTGTACTTCAGTGCTGCAGAATCTCTAATACAGAAATCCTCAATTATATCCAGCACTTTTTGGCTTTTCCCTTTTCTTTACAAACCCTCCATTATTTTCTTTTTCTTTTTTTTAAACATCTTTATTGGAGTATAATTGCTTTACAATGGTGTGTTAGTTTCTGCTGTATAACAAAGTGAATCAGCTATATGTATACATATATCCCCATATCCCCTCCCTCTTGCATCTCCCTCCCACCCTCCCTATTCCACCCCTCTAGGTGGTCACAAAGCACCCAGCTGATCTCCCTGTGCTATGCAGCTGCTTCCCACTAGCTCTCTATTTTTTTATATTTGGTAGTGTATATATGTCCATGCTACTCTCTCACATCGTCCCAGCCTAACCTTCCCCCTTCCTTGTGTCCTCAAGTCCATTCTCTATGTCTTTGTGTTTATTCCTGTCCTGCTCCTAGGTTCATCAGAACCTTTTGGTTTTTTTTAGATTCCATGTATATGTGTTAGCATACAGTAGTTGTTTTTCTCTTTCTGACTTACTTCACTCTGTATGACAGACTCTAGGTCCATCCACCTCACTACAAATAACTCAATTTCGTTTCTTTTATGGCTGAGTAATATTTCATTGTATATATGTGCCACACCTTCTTTATCCATTCATCTGTTGATGGACATTTAGGTTGCTTGCATGTCCTGGCTATTGTAAATACAGCTGCAATGAACATTGTGGTCCATGACTCTTTTTGAATTATGGCTTTCTCAGGGTATATGCCCAGTAGTGAGATTGCTGGGTCGTATGGTAGTTCTCTTTTTTAGTTTTTTAAGGAACCTCCATACTGTTCTCCATAGTGGCTATACCTATTTACAGTCCCACCAACAGTGTAGGAGGGTTCCCTTTTCTCCACACCCTCTCCAGCATTTACTGTCTGTAGATTTTTTGATGATGGCCATTCTGACCGGTGTGAGGTGATACCTCACTGTGGTTTTGACTTGCATTTCTCTAATGATTAGTGATGCTGAGCATCCTTTCATGTGTTTGTTGGCAATCTGTATGCCTTCTTTGGAGAAATGTCTATTTAGGCCTTCTGCCCATTTTTGGATTGGGTTGTTTGTTTTTTTGATATTGAGCTGAGTGAGCTACTTGCAAATTTTGGAGATGAATCCTTTGGCAGTTGCTTCACTTTCAAATATTTTCTCCCATTCTGAGGGTTGTCTTTTCGTCTTGTTTATGGTTTCCATTGCTGTGCAAAAGCCCCATAGCAGTACTGTGAGTGTCACTGAAGCAAACTTGGGTCCACTTATCCACATGCAGTAAACCCAATCTACTGACACTGGGTTGTGGTGAAAGAAAGTGCGGTTTTTATTGTAAGGCGCCATACAAAGAGTCTGGGACAGCTAGTACTCAAAAAGCCTCATTTTCCTGATGGGTTTCAGCAAAGTGTTTTTAAAGGCAAGGTGAGGGAGGGGAGTCCCAGGGTATGTGATCAGCTTGTGCACAGTTCTCTGTTTGGTTGAGGGTGAGGTTACAGGACAGTGTCCCAGGGGTTAAGGTCATCAATTCTTTGGCTCCAGTAGGCCTGGGGGCTATGTGCTCATGGTCATTAAGTAGTTAACCTTCCATATGGTGGGGGTTTTAGCATCTGTAAAGCAGGAAATGTGCATCAAATACTGTTATCTATGCACTTCAGAGAGGAGCTAAAGTAGAGGATATGGGGGAGGAGTCTATCCTAGGAAGGCCCCATAGGGTCCTCCTCTGTTACATGAGCCCTGATGTTTTTCCAAAATCCTCTTAAAGTTGAGGACAGACAGATTTGGTTTCCGTTTTTTGCTACCAAAAGCATCCTAACTTACCCACTTGGCATAAAAATACTCTACTAATTTGGTACCTGCTCAGAGGTCTTGCTCAGGGCTGTACACAACTCCAGCATGTGTCATTCACATTGACGTTGTTATGAATGGTACCCCCTGGAGTTGTGCAGTCCCCAACTTTCATAGTTGTAAAAGGCTGTGCTGCTTTGTATCTGCTCATCTTTCCAGCTCTCCTTCAGTTGTCTTACATATGTGAGCTACAGTTGAGTCAGTTCCAACTACTTTTGCTCTCCAGAGGAACCATGGTATTACTTGGGCTTTTTGTGATCACTTTGTTCCCAGTGCCAAATACAGATTCTTCACAGTTTGTTCATCTGACAAAGTCGTGCTTATTCTTTGATGGTCTTCTCAGATATCACCTTTACTATAAAACTTTTCTGGTCACATTATTTTCCCGCCATAGACCTTAGGCACTCATAGTAAATGACTTTATCAAATGTAAACATAGCACTCTGTGTACATTTCTATCAATGCATCTCATGATGGTTTTATGTTAGTCTTCTGTACTGACCTATGTGCTTTTTGAGCAAACAGATTTTTCTAATTGTGGCCTAGTAGAGGAAACCCTAGCACACAGCAGATGCTTAAAGGACTCTCTCTTTGTGGACTGTTTAATGTATTCATTAACACTCATAATTCACTAAATGAACCAAATCATTTAATATTTACAGTTTTCCACAGCAAGATCTTTTTCGACCCACCACCTAGAGTAATGAAAATAAAAACAAAAATAAATAAATAGGACCTAATGAAACTTAAAAGCTTTTGCACAGCAAAGGAAACCATAAACAAAATGAAAAGACACCCTCAGAATGGGAGAAAATAGTTGCAAACAAAGCAACTGACAAGGGATTAATCTCCAAAAGATACAAATAGCTCATTCAGTTCAATATCAAAAAGACAAACAACCCAATCCAAAAATGGGTGGGAGACCTAAATAGACATTTCTCCAAAGAAGACATACAGGTGGCCAACAAACACATGAAAAGATGCTCAACATCACTAAGCAGTAGAGAAATGTAAATCAAAATGACAGTGAGGTATCACCTCATACCAGTCAGAATGGCCATCATCAAAAAATCTACAGACAATAAATGCTGGAGAGGGTGTGGAGAAAAGGGTACCCTCCAACACTGTTGGTGGAACTGTAAATTGGTACAGCCACTATGGAGGACAGTATGGAGGTTTCTTAAAAAACTAAAGATTGAGCTACCATATGACCTAGCAATCCCACTCCTGAACATATATCCAGAGAAAACCATAATTTGAAAGGATGAATGCACCCCAGTGTTCACTGCAGCACTATTTATAATAGCCAGCACGTGGAAGGAACCTAAATGTCCATCAACAGAAGAATGGATAAAGAAGACGTGGTACATAAATGCAATGGAATATTACTCAGCCATAAAAAGGAATGAAATAGTGCCATTTGCAGAGATATGGTTGGAGCTAGAGATTGTCATACAGAGTGAAGTAAGTCAGACAGAGAAAAACAAATATTGTATAGTACCATTTATGTGCGGAATCTAGAAAAATGGTAGAGATGAACTTATTTGCAAAGCAGAAATAGAGTCACAGATGTAGAGAACAACCTTACGGTTACCAAGGGTGGAAGGGGTGGGTGGGATGAATTGGGAGATTGGGACTGACATATATAACTACTATGTATAAAATAGGTAGCTAATGAGAACCTACTGTATATCACAGGGAACTCTACTCAGTGCTCTGTGGTGACCTAAATGGGAAGGAAATCTAAAAAAGAGCAGATATATGTATATGTATGACTGATTCACTTTGCTGTACAGCAAGAAACGAACACAACATTGTAAAAGAACTATACTCCAATAAAAATTAATTAAAAATTTTAGAGTTTTCAATCCCCCATTATCACATATATCCAGATGCAGCAATATTTACTTCTTCTATCAGTTGCCAATGTCAACTAAAAAAAAACCCAAACAATACCAGCATAGTAAGGAGAAACTTTACTGAAAAGGTTAAGTGCGAGGAGGGGTCAATTGCAATTGGGGGAGGAGAACTATTGCATTAGGGAGAATGCTGTGACCCTAAGATCTGCAAGCCTCTCAGTGGTTAATCAAAAGGGGTTTTTCTTCTCTTGAGAGGAAGTAACAAGGGTATTAAGTGTAGGCTGTGGGAAAATGGGATAAAAGAGTAGCTTGACTGGATGGTAGATCAGAGAATATTTTACCCTGAGCTCAGCCTGTTCTTAGGAGAGATTATATGTTGACTCAGTCTGACAGTGAGTCAGAGTTCTGGAGCCTGGAGGAAGGAGTGAAACTTTACAGTTTGATTAATAAGCAGTTTGTTCCAATTGATTAGTAGGAATAAACACTTCAGATGATAATTTATGAGACCAAAAAAAGTGGCAATTTGGAATATCTTTGTCTGGCATTGCCATTGGTAAACAAGAGGAGGCATCTGTGGTGGTTCTTAGGATTAAGCTGTTTTCCACAACACAAAGGGCAGAGAGATATCTTAACTTTTGCTGTTTTCCAGGATTCGAGGGCTCAGGTAAAATTCAACATTGTCACTAAGAATAGTTTTCAGTATCGAAGGACACAATTAGACTATATAAAACTTTATTTTCTTTTCCAGTGGTCATCACACAGCCAAGCAAATGTATCCACTTGTTAAATTTAATTACCTTTTATCTTAGAGAGTTCCCCCAAATTAAATAGGTCGGAAATTTTTATAAAGAATCAAATATTGCTTTCGTGTCTGAAAAGTGTGGACTGAGTATCAGAGACTTATCAGATTCCTTTCAAGCTAAAGTCACCTTCATTCACTTGATAAGACTGTAGAGGGCACAATTGGACTGAAACAAAGCTTGAGTGAAAGAGTGTGAGAACTTTATTACACCTAGCTAATACCCAAATGTGTGCTGTCAGTGATTCATATCTGCCTTTCAGAGCAAAGGTTTTTTAAAAAATCTTTTTAAAAGAGGGTTTTCTTATTTGTCACTTTACTTTCTTTTTACTTAATCCTAACAACATTTCATGTGGGAAAATGTGTTTGAAGAGATGGAATTATAAATGAGTCCAGCATTATTGTTATAGTCCCTGTATTAAAGTGTTACTGTAAGCTAAGGCAAGGAAGTCAAAGATAGTAGATTAAGAGAAAACTGCTGGGGAAATGAGCAAGCATTATTAAAAACAAGTGAGGGCTTCCCTGGTGGCACAGTGGTTGAGTCTGCCTGCCGGTGCAGGGGACACGGGATCGAGCCCTGGTCTGGGAGGATCCCACATGCCGCGGAGCAACTGGGCCCGCGCGCCACAATTGCTGAGTCTGCGCATCTGGAGCCTGTGCTCCGCAGCAGGAGAGGCCGCGATAGTGAGGGACCCGCGCACCGCGATGAAGAGTGGCCCCCACTCGCCGCAACTACAGAAAGCCCTCGCACAGAAACGAAGACCCAACACAGCCATAAATAAATAAATAAATAAATAAATATTTTTTTAAAAAATAAAAATAAATAAAATAAGAAAAATAAAAACAAGTGACAGGTTTGTATTACTCTATTGGAAGTAGCATATAGTAGTGGAAAGACTAAGGAATTAGTTAGGCTATCCATAAGCTATTTGAAGCACAGCTTTTCCAAAGCTAAGTAAAGTTTTCTCTAATCCTCAGCTAATTTGTGGTTTCAAAATCCTGTAGTGTTCTTGATGCAGTTACCACCAACATGAAGCATGCCCTTCTTCCTAATGGTCTATTCCTCCCCTTCCTTGTACTATATGTGCAAAACAAATGACATATATGAACTCTTTATGTTCTCTTTTCACCCTGCTTTCATTCCACATTGCACCAAGATTTTATTTTCCACATCAGCAATGGCTTTATAATTTCCAAATTCAAAGGGTTTTCTTCTGTCTCATTTACTTTAAAATCTCAATTGCTTTTGATCTTTTGCTCCTCACAGATGACTCTTATCTCTTTTGCTGTAATTGTGTTGACTATGTACTACCTGTTACTCTTTTTACATATTTAGCAAATCAGTTTGTTACTTTGAGTGCTTCTTTTTGATTTTTCCCATTCCATTATTTTGGGAATTCACCATACTTCTGTATTTTGTGTGCTGGTTCTCCTCTATCAGACTATTGATTCAATTTTATGTTTCCAGCTAAAACCTGCCATTGGATTGGCTATTACCTCAGCGGGAAATGGCTATGGTATCCATGTAATGTACTCTCACTAAAGCCCCAACTTTATATTGCTAATTGCCTTCTAAATATTCATAAATGGATGTCTTGCTATTCCTTGAAAGATAGCTATTCAAAATCATTTTTCTCTCCAAACCTAGTCCCGCTTTCTGATTTTCTCATTCTTCTATCTCTGCCATAGCCTTTAGATACAAAAAAATTTGAATGTTTTTTCAACTAACACTCTGTAGGCTCCTTGCTATCCTCCTAGGCCAGGTCTTTGGGCCAAGGTAACTAGTCTCTGGATCCATTAGAAAGTCCAAGGGGGCAGAATTTTCTTTATGCTTTGTTCATTAATGTAGCCTAATCACAAAGGATGATAACTAGATCAATTAATATTCATTAATAAATGAATGAGCCCAAATACCCAAAGTTAGGTTCTCCTATTATTTATTTTACATTAATTACCAGATGAATATTTTTTAATACCACTTTTGTATTGCTGCTTTTCTGATCAGAAACTTCATTTAGTCTATTTTGTCTCTTTTTTTCTGACTTTTAAGATTGTCCATTTTTCTATTCTAAGGAGGTCCTAAGAAAGTGAATTAGTGTTGTGGGTAAGAGTGAACGTACTGGAGTTAAACAGCCTGAGTTTGATTATTGTTCTTTCATTTACTAACTGGGACAGATATTTAATTTTTCTGTGCCTTGATTTCTACGTCTGTAAAATTGAGATAATGATCACTGGATTGATGTTAGGATGAAATAAGTTAGTGCCTCTTAAGCACTCAAACAGTGCCTGGTATTTAATGAATGCTCAATATGCATTATTATTGTTATTATTATTATTAACCTCTACATTTGAAAAGCGTCTGTACAGTCAGTGACATCCAGATGTTTAATAGAACATATCCCATCTTTGAAACAAAATTTTACATGTAATCCCAATAACTTTATGAAATACAAAATAAGTGTGGCTTTGATTATTTGTACCCTCCACTCTTTCATAAACTCATAAATGTCCTTGACAAAATCCCCAAACTCCAAGAATACAATTTAAAAACCACTGGTCTCAGTAACTTTTTTTCTTTTTTAAAAATATTTATTTATTTGGCTGCACTGGGTCTTAGTTGCGGCATGCAGACTTCTTAGTTGTGGCATGCGGAATCTTAGTTGCAGCATGTGGACTCTTAGTTGCAGCATGCATGGGGGATCTAGTTCCCTGACCAGGGATCAAACCTGGGCCCCCTGCATTGGGAGCACAGGGTCTTACCCACTGGACCACCAGAGAAGTCCCTGGTCTCAGTAACTCTTGATGTAAGTATTTACTGATTGACTAAGTCATGTTGAAAACCATTAGATTGTAGAAAGAGCAGGCATTTTAATAATACATCTATTATATTGCCTGTCTCAAGTGAGGGTATTTTAAGACAAGGAAGTTACATTTGAAAATATTATCTAACACAGACAATTTATATCTATTTTAGTAAATTTAGATCAAAGGAATAAACTTTTTTTGTAATAAATGAGGGGTAAGTTTGAATTACAAATCATACTTAAGGAGTCAAAGTGTTGTGTTATTATAATTGTCATATATAGAATAAATTATTTGCCCTTTGAGCATTTGGAGATGACTTAAAACATTATTTGTTTCTGAACTAAACCTAAAAGATGTAAAAAGCATTTTCTAAATGATAATATTGATATTAACAATACTTATCCTTTTACTTTCAACTCTGTAAGCTTAGTAAAACTTCAGCCTTTATTGATATCCCCATATCTAAAAGATATTTATCTCTACTGCTTAACTGGAAATTTTTGAGAAAAAATTAATTGATGTTATTAAAAGAAAGGTGTCATCTAAAATTATACTGTCTCATTCTTAGAAAGAATTTCCTGAGTGATCCAATGAACATCTGACTAAGAGTCATGTACTCTTAAAGGGGTTGAGAACAGGTTCATGAGATATTTTAGTCCCTTCATTTTACAAATGAGAAAACTATGAGCCTGCTTAGCTAAGCAATTTACCAAAGATAAATGATTGCATATTAAATATTAAGAAATATTAAAATCTCTGTTCTCAATCCAGTACTTTTTCCACCATTTGGAAAATTAATCATACAGTCTCAAACATCAAAATATTTTTTCCTGTATCCAAAAGAGAACAGAATGTCATGTTTTAGAATCCAGATATCATATCAACTTAAAAAGCAACATAAAAAACAACTGTAAAGTAAAACTTTGGATTAAGCAGATGATGACTGCTTGATTGGTAGTGGCTTATAGTGGAATATAAAGTAAATCAATAAGCAGAAATACTGCAGTCATCTGTTTTTCTGAATCTCAATAAACAGAGCTGTTCTAAGAAGGATTGAGAAATAGCAAAAGGCTGGTCTTTCTCCAATCTGTGGTTGTCTTTATTGAACTCATTTTCTTTTTTCCTTGCCCTTTTAGGTGCCTCTTATCTCTGTTCTCTCCTTCTCCTACCAAAACTTCTTCTAGGAAACTTATATCAAACTTGTCCTGAAATGTAAATGGCTTACAAGCCTTAAGGTGCTGCCTCTCCCAGGGAAGTGTGAGGAGTGAGATTTAAGAGGGGCAAAGAAAGGTAAAGTTATAGAATGTATATCTAAATATGAAATTTTAAGCATCAACGAGGAAGAGAGAAGCAGTTTTAAATTGTAGGAGGACACACTTCCCAGTGATTTTAAAACCATTGTTAATCTCTCCAAAGAAATAAAAACCAAACAAACAAACACATATGCAACAAATATAACAGCCAAACACAAAAACAAAAATAAAAAACCCCAAATTAATGGGACTTGACTATGTTGAAACTGAGATTAATATGTGGAGTATTGATTTCTCTAATAAGTTGAGTCCCTCAGTCCATGATCATGGTACATCCCTTTATTTAGGTATTCTTTAATTTTTCTCAGTACTGCTTCATAATTTTGCATATAGAAGTCTTCGTATCTCTCATTAGATTTATTTTTATGTGTTTCACTTTTTAGATATTACCATCAAGAGCATCGTTTTCTGAATATCCTATTTGCTGTTGGTCTGTACAAATACAATTGATTTTTAAAAATACTGACCTTGGATTCAGCAACCTTGTTAAATTATCTTATTCAAATGGCTTACCTGTAGAATTTGTTTCAAATACCATAATGATTAAAAGATCAATTCTCTAAAACAATGTAATAAATCTAAGATTTCATACAAACAATAATGTTTTTAAAAATTCATACAGCAAAAATTGACAGGAAAAGAAGAATAAATATGTAAATCCACAATCATCATGGGAGATTTTAACACAACTCTCTCAGTAGTAGGTAGAACAACCAGCCAGAAGTCCATGGAAGATTTTTAACACAAATATCAAACTTGATCAATTTGAAATATATAAAACGCTCTATGCAACAATGATGGAAATCACACTTTTAACAAGTATATATAGACTATATTACAAAATTAATTATATGGTTGTACATAAAGCAAGTCTCAACATATTTCAAAGACTGAAATACAATAAAATATGCTTTCTGACCATTGAGATGTTGAGTTAGAAATCAGTAACAAAAGTTATTTTAAAATAGATCCAAATGTTCAGGAATTAAGCATTTTACTTTAATAATCCACAAAGAAGAAATCACAATTAGCATAAGAAGAGCAAAATTTTAGCTATACTCCCATGGTTTATTACATATGTGTGTACTCTAACACCATCACAGTTTCCCCCACAAGCATATGCACTAACAGAGTTTGTATCCTATTTATCTAGTTTCCTTTAGGGTCTGATAAGGCCAGGTGAAGATGCTTACTAAATGCTAATTGGGTGTATTGGCAGAACTCTTGGTTTTAAGCAACATGATATGACTTAGATAACTTTAAGAAAATGAATTTATTACAATGATATAGAGTAGCTCACAGAATGGTTTGGAGAGTCAGAGAACCGTGGGTCCAAACTATCAGCCAGGAGAAATGTCTAAACTTATTTCATGGTCTGATGTGGTGAAGATGAGATTGCCACTACTGCTGGATTACTTGATTACTCTGCAGATTGTAATGCTGAGCTCACAAACACAGAACGTTAGATGCTGCTGGAAAGAGGATATTGCTTCCACTAGGGTTCTTTTATGTGACCAGTATAGACTCTACAATTGCTGTTTTCCACTCACTCACTGGCAGCTTTTAATTGCAAATCTGGGCATATGCATCCAACTGATAGAATTCCGTTTGTGTGCTAATGCCCTAGTTTCAAAGGAGACTGAGAAAACAAGTACTTGAGATCTTTAGCTTCTATGGTGAAAGGTGTATTTGCCTCATAAAGTGGGAGATTCCTAAAACATAGGGAATGGACAAGGTTCATGCAATTTATCTATGACTTTCAGGCAGACATGGGTCTTGCCAAGACACTTTGGATAGTCTATTTACTGATCTGTAGGTTCTCTGAGCACGAGGTCATTAAAATAGAGGATAAGTGTGATGTCAGAAGGTCAAGGTCCCTATGAGCTAAGCTGTGATATAGAATGAAAAAGTTGAGACAATACAGTGAAATTAATACTGCTGCCTTGTGATTTGCAAGCAAATTGTTCTGATGTTCTCAGCTTTTTAGAGTAAAGGAATAAAAGCATGTGCCTAATCAATAGCTGTCGATTACTTAGAAAGCAAAGCAGGTTCCTTAGAACCTTATTGATTTGTTCTAGTGAAGAGACAACATATAGAACAACGGTCTCAATTTGCTGTCTCTAGCTGATCAAATTTATAACAATCTTCTGTTTTACTCCTGAATACTCTGACTTCTACACTAGACATATTGAAATTTTAAAAGGGAATATGATAGAAATCACCAATCCTGAATTTGTAAAATCTTCAGTAGTGAAACTAATTACTGTGATTCTCTTAGGGATTTAATCATGCTTTTGACATATTATTATAATAAATAGAGGAAGCTCTTGGGGCTTTTAGTGGGCTCTTCCTAATAAAAATATTATTCCCTGAGACATGCAGCCAAGATGGTGATTCTGCTTGTGGCTGAGTGTACTACTTTAATGATATACTAAGAAACTAATGAAATATTTATGGACATTTGGGGCATCCTACTAGTCCTACTGGGAGGCAGACTTAAGTCAAACTGCCATTTATCATTTCATCTTCATGTCTCCACCCTGACTAGTGGAGAATAGTGGTATTGAAGGTACCAAGAATCAATACAGGGAAGGCTAAAGAGGTTGGGATGGGAAAAATTGACTTCCATTTTCTAGGTAACTTTTCTTGGCTAAGTCATTACATGTCTCCAATCATGGCAAAAAAAATGTTACTATATATTGTAAAATTGACTTCTCCTTAGAAAGATGGCAAGTGAGGGTTGGAGAGTCCTTTCTTTATTGGAATCTACCATTATATCCTCATCCCACTACAAAGAAGTCCAGTTCCTTTTCAGTCAATGCCCCATTCCAAGATGCCAATTAAACTCTCATAATAAAGCAGTCATCAGAATTAAATGTTTAGTGTTATTCTATCTCAACCTGTGGATGCAAGAAATAAGACTTTTATCACATTCACAGAAAGTTAATGATATTTTGGCATTATCTTGAGCTGGGAATTTAAGACTGGAATATTACATTCTTATTACATTGGTGTATCCTGTTGTCTTTATTTTTAATTTATTTTATTAATTTATGAAAAGAAATTTTATTGTGGTAAGAAAACAATATGCGATCTACTCTCACATTTTTAAGTGTATAATACAGCCCCTGGCAACTATCATTCTATTCTTTGTTTCTACGAGTTTGACTATTTTAGATATCTCATATAAGTGGAATCATGCAGTATTTGTTCTTCTGTGACTGGCATATTTCACTTAGCATAACGTCTTCAGGTATATCTATATTACTGTACATGGCAGATTTTCCTTCTTTTTTAAGGCTGGACAATATTCTATTGTATGTATATATCACATTTTAAAAATGTATTCATCCATCAATGGATATTTACGTTTTGTCCATATCTTGGCTATCATGAATAATGCTGCAGTGAGCATGGTAGTGCAGAAATATCTTTTAGATCTTGATTTCAAATCTTTAGACTATATACACAGAAGTGACATTGCTGGGTCACGTGATAATTCTATTTTTAAGGTTTTCAAGACCCTCCATACTATTTTTCATAGCAACTCTACCATTTTACGTTCTTACCAACAGTACCCGGTAGTTCCAATTTCTCCACATCCTTACCAATACTTTATTTTTTGTATTTTTATAATAGCCATCCTAACAGGTTCAGGATGATATCTCATTGTATGGTTTTTTTTGGGGGGGGATTTCTTGGTCTGCACTGTGTGGCATGTGGTCTCTTAGTTCCCTGACCAGGGATTGAACCTGCACCCTCAGCAGTGAAAGCACAGAGTCTTAACCACTGGACCACCAGGGAATTCCCTCATTGTGGTTTTGATTTACATTTTCCTGATGATTAGTGATGTCGAGCACCTTTTCATATATCTGTTGACCATTCATGTATCTTCTTTGGAAAAATGTCTGTGCAAGTCCATTGCCCATTTTTAGATTGGGTTGTTTGGGGGTTTTTTTGCTATTAAGTCATAGGAGTTTCTTATAAATTTTGAATATGAACCCCTTATCTGATACAGGGTTTGCAAGTATTTTCTTCTATTCCATAGGCTGCCTTTTCATTTTGTTGATTGTTTCCTTTGCTGTTCAGAAGGTTTTTAGTTTGATGTAGTTTTACTTGCCCATTTTTGCCTTGTTGCCTGTGCTTTTGGTGTCATATAGATAGGACATCATTGCCAAAATTAGTGTCAAGAATCTTTTCCCCTATGTTTTCTTCTAGGAGTTTTACAGTTTCAGATCTTATGTTTAAGTCTTTAATCCATTTAGAGTTGATTTTTGTGTATGATACAAGAGTCCAGTTTCATTCTTTTGCATGTGGATATCCAATTTCACCAACACCATTTGTCAGTTCTGAGAAAGAGCAAAGTTGGAGGCATAAGAGTTTCTGATTTCAAAAAAATATATTACAAACCTACAGTACTCAAAACAGCATGGTACTGGCAAAAAGACAGACTAATGGAACAGAATAAAGAGACTAGAAATAAACATATGCATATACAGCCAACTGATCTTTGACAAGGGAGCTAAGAATACACATTTGGGAAAGGATGCTCTCCCAGTGCCCTTAGAAGTAACCATGACACCCTACAGATTTGGAATACTCAGGGCCTTCATACTTTTTGAAAAGATAAATTTATTTATTTATTTTTGGCTCCATTGGGTCTTCATTGCTGTGCACAGGCTTTCTCTAGTTGTGGCAAGTGAGGGCTACTCTTCATTGCAGTGTGTGGGCTTCTCATTGCCGTGGCTTCTCTTGTTGCGGAGCACAGGCTCTAGGCTCATAGGCTTCAGTAGTTGTGGCACACGGGCTCAGTGGTTGTGGCTCGTGGGCTTAGTTGATTCCTGGATCAGGGCTCGAACCCGTTTCCCTTGCACTGTCAGGTGGATTCCTAACCACTGCACCACCAGGGAAGTCCCAGGACCTTCATACTTTTACATGTGAGTTACTACTGGATTTTCCCTAGTCAGGTCACTAGTAGGCTTTAAGTTCCAGGACACTCTAAGGATACTTTTTTCTCAATTTGTTTCTTATTGCCAACTAGAGATTTACTGTCTTCAGTGCAAACCAGGCTAGATAAGTGATGGCAATTTCCCCTATATCCTCAATGATCTGTTGTCTCTGATCTCTCCTGGTATCAATTTTTATGTTAGAGCAATCGGTGACTTACTCTGGGTTAATTAAGTAGAAAATAAACTATTAAAAAGATATTGGACAGTTTATGGAATCTCTAAATAAAAGATTCAACAAACAGGATTGGTGTTTGGAAGTTTAAACTTATGCCTAGGAATCATGCTGTAGAATTGGTCCAGGGAGCAACCTAGTGCAAGAGTCACTGGGCAGAGACACTTCAGCTAGAACTACAAATATCAATGATAGGGGATGCTAAATACAGTAATATGAATCACTGATACATTTGTTCTGGATACTGAAAACAGTGTGTGCTTTCCACTGCCAGAATATATTCTAAGCAGTCGTTTCTTCTTGTCAGTAGCTTCTAGTCCAGTCTCCAGAATGGATATAACTGATTGTCAGAGCTAAGGTCATATGCTAGCCTATGGCTTTAAAGGACACTCAGAGATTAAGTAGCTGGCATTTTCAATCTCTATGAGAGACAGATTCTTCCTCATAAGATGGGGATTTCCATAACTTATATATGTGTTCATACACTGGACAAAAACGAGGAGCAGAACTCTCCATTAGAGAGTTCTTTACAATAATATTTTGGAATTTTTCTTTACAATAATATTTTGGAAACAAGAATAAGGAAGTTATATATATATATATATATATATGTATATATGGGTGTGTGTGTGTGTTTATAAATTCTGACTTTATATAAAGTAGGCCTTTGTTTTTTACTGTTACTGTTCTGAATGCAGAATGGGGATCCTTTTAGTTACAAAGAGGAAAATGAAAACTTTTTTCTGAACTAAACTACATGAAATGTGAACATGAAGATTAACATCATCTCTGAGGCAGGAACCTCAAAATTATACACCATCTCAATCAATGCTATTGTCAGTTCTTAGTTTTATTAATTATTAAAGGAAAATATATATCCAAGACATTCCTGCAAATAAATATTTTAGAATATGTCTGGCTTTTCCTGTACAGTGAAAACATTTTTATAATATGAAATGTAAGAACAGATGTTTTTCCAACGTAAGTTCTCGTTGCATATTCTCACATATTATAACCATATATAATTACTGTTAAATGAAAAGCCTGAATTAGATGAGTAAATTGTTACAGCCAGTGGTAAGAAAATTATTATATTGTTTCTTTAGCACAGTATTTAAATTTGATATTTAAGAAACTTTTGAGGGACTTTCATCTAGCTAATAAGTGAGTTAATTTTAAACAGAGAAACGTTGTGAAGAGTGGCACCATGGTGTTTTTAGAATCAGAGGGATATGAATTCAAATTATTCAATGATAATTTTTGAGATCCTACCACAGCCAGGTACATGGCTTTTACATTTTCTCTAGGAATTTCATTTTCATCGTCTAAACAATAGATATAAAACATTGAACTAATGAAGTTTTTGAGAGCAGAACAAATCTTAAAGGCAAGACCCAAAAAGGTGAAAACCTTTCCAAGTAACTTGACTATGTTCCAGAGCAAAACTCAATAATATTTATAGAAATACAAAAATATTCATCACTACTACAAGGCAAAATTAATAAGTTATGTCATCCAACCAAAGATTACCAGGCATACAAAGGGACAGGAAAAGATGAACTAGAATAAGAATAATCACTTGAGAGTGACCCCAAACTGGCACAGATGTTAGAATTAGAAGATAAGGAAGTCAAAATAGCTCTTATGATTGTACCACACATGTTAAAAAAAGTTATGTAGAAATATAGAAGATACATAAAAGAATCAAATTTAACTTCTAGAGATGAAAGCTACAGTTATTGAGATTAAAACAAAGCAACAAACAAATCATTTGATAGGTTTTGTGTGTTTGAAACTTTGTTGTTTGAAAATTTGTTTCATTTGTTCTACCAGTCAGACCTGGTAGAAGAAACAGTGTTTCTGGGTAAGAGATGATGAAAACACCAGTCCTCCGGTTAGTTCACTGTCACTCTCAGAGAGCTTAAAAGAGAACTCAGTGTGGTCAAACAGTAGCCCAGAGAATAAGTTGGAGGGGGTTATTGCTGGAAGTGACAAAAGTATGACATGGCTTCCACTTCGGTGGGGTTCTTCCGTGTAAAAGAGGCAAGAATGAGGATGAACCCTAAACTCTTCCCATGCTGAAGCCACAGAGTGAACCCATCCCATGTTATTAGAGGCCACTGATATCAGAGGCAGAAGACCAGGATCATAACTGCTAATGGGCAGCTAATTGTGCTTGTAGTCAGAGGAGGGTCTCCCTCTTTCCCCCTTTTTCTTTTTAATTCTAAACTCAGGGTTATAATTAAACAAAACAGGAATTTAGAGAAGAGCATGTGGGAAGCTTTTTGGCTATTTGGAGTTGTTGCTTTGAACAAATATCCCCCCAATAAAAATAATAACATAATAATAGTGGTACATGAAATGTCCATATATTTACTTAAACGAATTCTTTAAAATTAGAGTAATTTTTGGTCTAGACTGCAAAAGCATTAAATTTCCCTTGTAGCAGTTACTGAAAAAAATTAAACATTTAAATTTTTTTACTTCATCAAGATTGAATTTCTCAATCAAACCACATATGATTAACCTGGTTTTCCAATGTATCTTTTATAACAGACACATAATCTGATAATAAACATGGCATTGTTTTCTAAATTATTTTTAATGACATACATGATAGAACAAGAGAGGATCTTGGCCCATTTAGCAAACCCCATACTTTTATTTTAATGGAACATATAGTTTAGGTAGAAAATATAGCCTAGTGGATTTTAAAAGAATTATCTTTGGAAATGAAAAATAATGGAACTGAAAGATTATGTATAAATTAGAGACTATAAGGATTTGATTTATTTGAAGTACAGAGTCCTTAAATTGTGCTTCTGGTTAATAAACTGGCTTTAGACATTGGAGAAAGGTCTGTAATTTCTTCTACTACAGTCTGATATTTCAAGAGCTACCAAGAAAACACTGCTGAAAGGCTTTAGGTCTCAGAAGTTAAGACATAAGAGAAGTCAGATATCACCACTATGGTGGTAAATTCCCTCTATGCCAAACAATTTAAAAAAATTCCACTTCTCTCATTAGAATACCACAGTGCAGAACTTCCGTGGTGGCGCAGTGGTTAAGAATCCGCCTGCCAAGGCAGGGGACATGGGTTCGAGCCCTGGTCCAGGAAGATCCCACATGCCCAGAGCAACTAAGCCCATGTGCCATAACTACTGAGCCTGCATGGCACAACTACTGAAGCCCACGTGCCTAGAGCCCGTGCTCCTCAGCAAGCGAAGACACCGCAGTGAGAAACCCACACACCGCAATGAAGAGTAACCCCCACTCGCCGCAACTAGAGAAAGCCCACGTGCAGCAATGAAGAACCCAGCGCAGCCAAAAATAAATAAAAATTAATTAATTAAAGAAGAAAAAAGAATACCACAGTGCAATGTCATCATCTCCTCAAGAAAAAGTGCCATATAATTCTGTTCTCTGTCTTCAGTGTTACGCAGTAAGACAAGATTTGTTTTCTCCAAGTCCCCCCTCCCTTTTTTTGGTCATTTCCCCCTCCTAGAAGAGAACCTTAGCTTAGATGAGAAAAGAAAGTTTCTATTATCATAACACCAAATAAAGGCTATCAACATTTGCAAGAGAAATTTTGATTGTAGATGTTTAACTGAAAGATTAAAACATATTTCCGTAGGACCTTCAAGGTACCTGACCTCTCCCACAGCCTATCTTGCTGAGAAGATGAAAGGAGCCTATTGACTGCTAATCAAGCCTTGCAGAGTAAGAAGAAAGCTAAAAAAAAACCAAGGTCATGGTGAAGAGGAGAAAAGTTAGGGAGAACCTACAGAGATGCAGCTTTAAGCTGAAACCTGTATAGACTTTAAATGGAAAAGAGGAAAACACTATCCATGCTCTCCATGTTCTCTATGTGTTTTGTATTGTAAAGTAGGCTTTTCTTCTAGTAACAGACCCACTTTCATGCTCTTCCAGATATTCAAGTCGACATAAATGAGGATTTATATACTTGTGGTCTTGTCTGAGATTACTGTACTGTGACATAACATATGGCTGTGCCTCCATCTAAGACTACCATAGAAATTAGCCAAGAAATACTCCACCGTTTATCTAAACTACCAGATTGTTGCTGAGGAAGGGGAGTGCTCACAGCTTTTGTAAACTGATGTAATGAATACTCTTTCAGCAGGGGAGTAACTTGAGAAAAGTAGTAATCTTGGCCTGGAAGCACTGGCCGAGTGTCAAGTTTGAGAATGCATGGTCTAACATGAATGCCTAGGTTAATACTTTCTAGTGAGTTTATTAGTTTCCCATAGGAAAATTTCACAAGCTGTTATCAGGCTATGAAGAGAGGGAAGAAGTCTGGGGAAGGTCATTTGTGTATCTGCATCATCCAAAATGGATGATAGAAGGGAAATTAGATCGTTTATGAAGACGGAGGAAAAGTCCCTGAATGATATGGCAATATTGATGGGGGCAATGCAGTTGATACAGTATTTGACTCCAGCTACATTTGAAACAGGGCTTGAAACTAGTGAAAAGACAGCCAGTAGGTACGTGAGAAGAAGAATGCATTCTTTAGGAATTCATGATTCTCTGCCATTCTCAAATAATTCATTGAATAATTAATTGAGAGGATGGGTAAGGGAAATTGATTAAATAAGCTTTAGAGGAACTGATATAAATTATTTAGTGGACAGTGTATATTATGATTGATTTAAGAGATTTTCAAGGGTAATTTTGACTTTACTCCCTTAAACAATATTTTCCACTGATTTTAGCACCTAATCAAATATCAGAGTAATATTTGACTCCAATTTATGGACAGATTTGAATATACAAAATCTTAAGTAACCTAAGAATGGAAGGCAAGTTTAAAGAGAAGTTATAAGGTATGAATACACATTTTTCCTCTCAATAAGCAGTGCAAAAGGAGAACTACAGCTGTAGAACCCTAGAGTTTGTAGAGCTTTTCAGTGGGATTGAGCCATCAGAGATCAATGTTTTATGGTACCATAGTAGGAAATCCTATATTATGATATCATAGTACCGAAGTTAGTAATCTTATTCAATTGTGATGGTATTGTAAAAGACTAAGAAAATTAGGATGTGTGTGTGTTTGTACTAAAGGAAGTTGAAGAAGAAACTATTAATCATTAATTTACTATATCCCAAATTCAGAATTCAGAAGTTGGCATGGTATAGATTCAGGAATTTTTTTGTCTGTGTTAGATTTAAGGAAGGAGTGAATATTATTTGATACCCATACGAAGACTAAACCTAAAGAGAATATAAATACTTTTTTCTAGGGAGATTTTTTTTCCTTTGAAACAATGCTTCAGGGTAACACTAGAGTCTAAACTCTTTGGGGACAGTGGCTATTGGTGAGAGTATTTGGAAGTGTAGGTATAGTTAAATAATAAACTTGATTCTTGGAGTTAAGGACTCTGAAAAAGCAAGAAAAGTTACTTCTCTAAGGGCAAGATCACCTTAAGGAAGTTAATTTGAAAATGTCATTTAACAGGTGTGAGTTTTGACACACTTCAGTGAATATGTGCACCATGTTGTTTATTGACAAGGGGAAAAAGAATTACTTATCTCATTAACAAGACCACTTCTTACCAATCTGAAAGAACTAAAGATATTTGGAGAGTTCAGATGGTATTATAATTGATTCATCCAAGATTACTCCTAGAGTGAAATAAGTGGATTGGCATTCAGCATCTATTTGATCTATAGACATTTCCCTTTATTCGAGGTTTCATTTTCTGCTGTTTTAGTTACCCACGGTCAATCGAAGTCCAAAAGTATTAAATAGAAACTCCCAGAAATAAACAATTCATAAATTTCTGAGTAGTGTGATGAAATCTTGTATCATCCATCCACCCACCAGGGTATGGAACATCCCTTTGTCTGGCGTATCTCACCCCTTAGTCACTTAGTAGCCCTCTTCCTTATAGAACTGACTGTCTCAGTATCACAGTGCTTGTGTCCAAGTCACCCTTATCTTACTTAATAATGGCCCCAAAGCAAAAGAGGAGTGATGCTGGCAATTTGGATATGCCAAAGAGAAGCTGTAAAGTACTTTCTTTAGGTGAAAAGGTGAAAGTTCTTGGTTTAATAAGGAAAGAAAAAATCATTTGCTGAGGTTGCTAAGATCTATGGTAAGAATGAATCTTCTGTATGTGAAATTGTGAAGAAGGAAAAATAAATTCATGCTAGTTTTGCGGTCACACCTCGATTTGCAAAAGTTATGGCCACAGTGCATGATAAGTGCTTAGTTAAGATGGAAAAGGCATTAAATTTGTACAATAAGATATTGTGAGAGAGGAAGGGACCACATTCACATAACTTTTATTATAGCATATTGCTATAATTTTTACATTTTATTATTAGTTATTGTTAACCTCTTACTGTGCCTATCTTATAAATTTTATCATAGGTATGTAAGTATAGGAAAAAAACACAGTATATATAGGATTCGGTGCTATCTGCTGTTTCATGCAACCGCTGGGGTCTTGGAACGTATACCCTGAGGATAAGGGGGCTACTGCATTTTCTAGTATACCTTCCTAAGGCAGAGGATAGAAGTTAAGAAAAAAAAAATCCCAAACCCTCTTTCAGCTTGGGATCTTTATATAAAAGAAATTCCACAAACTCAGTGCATTTATGTGAGACTTGGAATTTGAAAATAAGGAAAGGCAGTTATCCTGGTGCTTTAGCTTTTGTGGCCAGCAAGCATCGCTGTGGAGACATAAGTATTCATCTGTAGCATCATTTCTGTGTACTTAACTCCCTAGGTAGTAAGCACAATAGCTGTTTTTCTTTGTGAGTTTAGATGGAAAATCTATAGACTCTATGTACATTTAATGAAAATTATGAAGCAGTAACAATTGTTACAATCACACGGGTCAAGAAATGGAACATTGGCAACAACCAAGAATCCCCTCCATGCCTTGCATCATCACAAAACCCTCCTCCCATAGCACAAACAATAACCACTTACCTAACTTTTATGTTAACCCATTCATTGTTTTTCTTTGTAGATTTATTACTTATGTGCACATTCCTGTAATACTGTTGATAGATATTTGTGTTGTTTTCTATTTATGGCTGTCATGAACAATGCTGAACAAGATACATGTTTATATATGTATCCTAGTACACAGGAGAACACATTTCTCTAGGGAGTGAACTACTGGGTTATAGGGAAGTTTCCGGAATGAGATGCTGAGTCACAGAGAATATATGTCCTTAAACCACAACATAATGACAAGTGGTCAAATCAACTTACACTTCCAACAGTGGTGGTGACTGATATTTAAATTCCTTGACATTAGTTGTTATCATTTATTTTAATATTTCCTATCTAATCTGTGTGTAGTGGTACCTCATTATGGTGTGAATTTTAGTTTTCATGATTACTAGTGAAAATATAAATATTTTACCATTTTAAATATAGTTATTGGCTTTTTGGATTTGCTGTTTTTTGAAGGGTCTATTGCATTTTTGGCCTACTTTTCTATTGGGTTATTTGCCTTTTTATTCTTGCTTTTAAGAGTTTACTTCATTTTTTAATTGAAGTATAGTTGATTTACAATATTATATTACTTTCAGATGTAGAACATAGTGATTCAATATTTTTATAGATTATACTCCATTTAAAGTTATTATAAAATATTGGCCATATTTCCTGAACTGTAAATATATCTTTGTAGCTGATTTATTTTACACATTTTATACCTCTTTATCCCCTACCCCTATCTTGCTCCTTCCTCCTTCTCTTTCCCCACTGGTAACCACTAGTCTGTTCTCTATAACTGTGAGTCTATTTCAGTTTTGTTATATTCATTCATTTTATTTTTTAGATTCCACATATAAATGATAACATACAGTATTTGTCTTTCTCTGTCTGACTTATTTCACTAATCATAATACCCTCCATGTCCATCCATGTTGTTGCAAATGGCAGGATTTCTTTCTTTTTCATGGCTGAGTAATATTTCTCTGTGTGTGTGTGTGTGTGTGTGTGTGTGCGTGTGTGTGTATCATACCACATGTTATTTATTCATTTGGCTGTTAGAAGGCACTTAGGTTTCTTCCATATCTTGGCTATTGTAAATAATGTACATAATGCTGCTGTGAACATTGGGTGCATTCATCTTTTTGGATTAGTATTTCCGTTTTCTTTGGATATATACCCAGGAGTGGAATTGCTGGATCTTATGGTAGTTCTAATTTTAGTTTTTGAGAAACCTTCATACTGTTTTCCATAGTGGCTGCACCAATTCATATTCCTACCAACAGTTTACTAGGGTTCCCTTTTCTCCACATCCTTGTCAACATTTGTTATTTGTAGTCTTTTTGATGATAGCCATTCTGACAGGTATGAAGTGATATCTCATGGTGGTTTTGATTTGTATTTCTTTGTTGATTAGTGATGTGCATCTTTTCATGTGCCTATTGGCCACCTGTATGTATTCTTTGGAAACATGTCTATTCAGGTCTTCTGCCCATTATTAATTGTTTTTTTTTTTTTTTTTTTGCGGTATGCGGGCCTCTCACTGTTGTGGCCTCCCCCGTTGCGGAGCACAGGCTCCGGACGCGCAGGCTCCGGACGCGCAGGCTCAGCGGCCATGCCTCACGGGCCCAGCCGCTCTGCGGCATATGGGATCCTCCCAGACCGGGGCACGAACCCGTATCCCCTGCATCGGCAGGCGGACTCTCAACCACTTGCGCCACCAGGGAGGCCCTAATTGTTTTTTTAATATTGAGTTTTATGAGATGTTCATATATTTTAGATATTAACCCCTTATAGGTCATATCATTTGCAAATATTTTCTGCCATTTAGTAGGTTGTCTTTTCTTGTCGTCAGTGGTTTCCTTTTCAGTGCAAAAGCTTTTAAGTTTATTTAGGTCCCATTTGTTTATTTTTGCTTTGGTTTCCTTTGTCTTAGGAGACAGATCCAAAATAATATTGCTATTATTTATGTCAGAGTGTTTTGCCTATGTTTTCTTCAAGGAGTTTTATGGTTTCTGATCTTGTATTTAGGTCTTTAATCCATTTTGAATTTATTTTTGTATATGATGTGAGAAAGTGTTCTAATTTAATTGTTTCACAAGTAGCTGTCCAGTTTTCCCAGCACCACTTATTGAAGAGACCTTTTTCCTATTGAACATTCTTGCCTCCTTTGTCTTAGATTAATTGACCATAAGTGTATATAGGTTTATTTCTGGTCTCTCTATTCTGTTCCATATGTCTGTTTTGGTGTCAGTACCATACTGTTTTGTTTACTGTAGGTCTGTACTATAGTCTAAAGTCAGGGCGTGAGATACCTCCAGCTTTATTCTTTTTAAGTTCTTTTCATATTTTGAATAGTAGTCTCTCTATTGGTTTTATATGTTGCAATGATCTTTTCAAACTCTGTGGCATGACCTCTCTTTTAACTATCTTTGTGTTTTCTTTTGTTGGAAAATATTTCTTAATTTAATGTGGGTAAATACATCAATCTTTTCCTTTAAAGCTTATACTTTTTTCCATCTTTCTACTTTGTGGCTTAAAGATAGCCTCCTATATTGTCTTTTAAAATATATTTGGTACCATTTCACATATAGGTCATTAATCCATCTGGAAATAATTTTGTTTATAATGTGATACAATTTTAATTGTTTTTTTCTTTATGGATACCTTAGTGCTCAGCATTTTTTAATTGAAAAGTTTGTTATGTCTTTGTTGAGGTGCTGTGATATCTCTGTTATACAGAGGTGCCATATGTATGTGTGTGTGTGTGTGTGTGTGTGTACATATATATACATATGACTTTGTTTTAATAATATATGTTTTGGTTTGTTTTTCTGTGTCTCTATTAAGTCTTCTTTTGGTTCATTTGTTTGTCTCTATATCAAAACTGCACCCTCTTTGTTACTATAGCTTTATAAGAACACTAAATATTCAGTAGAACAACTTTTCCCACATTTATATTATTCTTCAAGTGTGTGGTGGACTTTTGTAATCTGTATAAATTTTTAAAGAAGTTTTTCAGGTCCAAAACAAAATCTTTGGCATTTTCACTTAGATTTTTCTTACTCTATAACTTAATCTTTAGAGACTTAACATCTTTTCACTATTAAGATATCCAACTTATAAACACAAAATATATCTCTCTTCATTTCTGAAATCTTCAAGGTCTTTGAAAAACTATTATAATGTTGTCTGTAAAGGCTTTGTATATCTTATTGGATTTATTGCTACTTCAGCTTTTTGGTGCTATCTAAAAGGATTTCTTTCTTTTTACTATCACTTTCTGTTTGATGCTATTATATAAAAACACAATTTATTTTTATTGATTTTTATCTAGAAATCTTAAGAAGCTCTCTTACAAATCCTAGCAATTTCCTGTACATTATTTTGTATTTTCTCTGTACACAACCATATCATATATAAATAGAACAAGTTGTGTGTTTTCTTTTCTAATCCTTAGACATTTTAGTTCTTTTTCTTGACTTTCTCCACTGGCTAAACTCTCAAGTACAATACTGAATAGAGTGGTGACAGGGGGCATCCTTGTCTTCTTCCTGATCTTTAAATCTTTCATCATCTCACCTGTATCTATAATGTTACTCTATGGTAGATTGCTAATTTTCATTTAAGAAAGTTTGTTTCTACTTTGATAAGATTAGCTGCAGGTTTTTGTAAAATCATACATGACTGCTGAAATTATAAGAAACTTTTGATTTAATTTTTTTGTATGTTTAATTTTATTAATTTTGTTGTGTAAAATAATTTTGGTTGTCTGTCATGAAATTAGCTTTTTATATTGGACTCAGTTTGCTTATATTATATTTATCATCTGTTTTCCTGGGTAAGGTCACCTCTAATTATGCTTTCTTATACTACCCTTTCCTGTCTTGAAATGAAGAAAATATTAAAAAGTAGTTGAATAGTGTTCCCTCTTTCTATTCTCAAAGAGTTTGTGTACTACTGGAATTCTTCCTTTCTTTAGAACACATTAGTGAAAAATCTTGGATTTCAGCTTTCTTCATGGTGAGAGTAGTGAGTGCTGATTCAATGTCTGTAATGTATAAATGTATGTATAAATTTCTATTTCTGTTTGAATCTATTTTGATGTTATATTTTTCTAGGGGACTGTGACTTTTATAAAATTTAAAATTTATTTGAAAACACTTTGTTCATTTTTTCCTTTGTAAAGTCTGTAACATGTATGTGATATATGACCCTTTTACCTTTCTGATATTGGTTTCTTGTGCTTTCTATCTTTTTTTTTTCTTTTTTGGTCTTGAGAAGACTCTCAAGTAGATAGCCATTTTTATTAGTATTTTCAAAGAGCCAAGTGTTAGCTTTTGAATTTGTGTTGTTTATTTTCTATGTCATTAATTTCTGCTCTTGCATTTATTATTTACTTCTTCCACTTTCTTTGGGTATGTCTCTTGAAGATAGCACATAGTTACATGTAATTTTATACAATCTGACACTTATTTTCTTTTCATTTGGAGCAGCCAATCCATTTGCATTAAATGTAGTTACTAATTTGGTTTAAATCTTCCTTTTTTTCCTACTTGTCTAAATCCTTTCATATTTTTCTTTTTCTTCTGGAATCATGAAATATTTATCACAGTCTACTTTTACTCTATTAAGTTTGAAACTGTAAGCTCTATTTTATTATTTAATGACAATTTCTGTCAGAATTTACTAAATATTTAGAGCTGAAAAAAAAAACCCTTGCTGGGAACCTGTAAATCAATACTTGTAATCTGTGTCACACACACACACACACACACACACACACACACATATTTGAAAGGAAACTTATTAGAAATTAATTAGCTAAGTTTGCAACGTAAGAATTAAATAGATTGTGCCATAGAAGAAGAGATAATTAATAAAACAAGTAGGACAAACAGAAAACAAACTTTAGAGGGTATCAATAATCTCCAACTTGTAGGAGGACTCACACTTCACACTATTTAAAAAAATAGTGGTAGGACAGTAAAATGGCGTCACTCAATTGAAAACCATCTAAGCAGTTCCTCCAACAATTAAACATGAAATTACCATATGACCCAGCAATTCTACTCCTAGATGTATACCCAAGAGAAATGAAAACCTATGTTCACACCAATTGAAGAAGAATGTTTATAGCAACATTTTTCATAGTAGCAAACAAGTGGAAACAGCCAAAATGTCCATCAGCTGATAAATGGATGAACAGAAGTGGTATGTCCTTACAATGAAATATTACTTGGTTATAAAAAGGAATGAAATACTGATGCATGCTATCACCTAGATGAACCTTCAAAATATTATGCTAAGTAAAAAAGTCAGTCACAAAAGACCTTATATTGTATGATTCTCTTTCTATGAAATGTCCAGAATAGTGAAATCTACAGAGACAGAAGATAGATTAGTGGTTGCTTAGAGCTTGTGGCAAGTAGGGTGGGAATATAGGGAGGTGATGCCTAAAGAATATTAGATTTGTTTTTTGAAGTGATAAAAATGTTCAAAATTGACTGTAATGATGGTTGCACTTATATGAGAATATACTCAAAATCACTGAAATATATAAATAGGTGAATTCGATGGTATGTGAATTATATGTCAGTAAAAAATGGGATCTAAATAGACAATAGAGAGGATCAGTGAACTTCAATTTTGTTTCTTTGAAAATATAAAGAATGGTATTTTTTTATGTTCATAGAAGAGGAAGGCACAAACAAAACTATGAAAGAAAAGGGGTTTTATTTACATATATTTGGAGTTTTACTAATTATAGGAATAAAGTAAAGAGTATTATGCCATTAATATGAAAATTTATAAAAAATTGAATGAAAAAATAAAATTAGCACAATTGTCTTAAGAGGAAATAGAGAAACATAGTATACTAACAACTTTTACATGAATAGGATAGTCTGGTCAAATGTCTACAAATCAGCAAACAAAAACACCAGGACCAGACATTTTAAAAGTGACTTTGCAAATCCTTCAGGGCTCAATTTAACCTTTATCTTATATAAAATTTTTCAGAGAGTGAAACAAGAGGGTATACTCACTTTTTCAATATACAATAGCCAAACCAAAACAAATAAATAAATAAAATATACAACACATCCATTTATAGAGATCAATAAAACTATTCCAAATAAAATATTAACACAAGATTAATTTATATGTACCGAAGCAAAAGCCAGTGGAAAATATATGTGAAAACAAAAAAAGAGGTGGAAAATGTCTGCATACAAAATATAAGAAAATCTGTAATCTCTGAACTTGCTGGATGACTGACATACAAAAACCAACAAGAATTTAAAATATTAGCAACAACCAGTAAGAAAATGTACTACTATTAGTAAATACTATTCCATTAATACTTTTACTATTAAGTAAAAATATCATTCACAATAAAACAATAAATATCAGGTATTTGAGAATAAATATAATGTGAGTCAAATATTCATAGAGAAAATGAAGCTTTCTTAAAGGATGTAAAAAATTAAATGGAACACTTTGTAATATTCTTTGAAAACATGAATCAATATCTTATAATTGACCATGGCAATAACTTGTGTATGCATTGCTATTACAATGAAAATTGCAATAGATATTTTGGTGATTACAGTCAGCAATACTGTACTATAAACTTCAAAGTTGCTAAGAGACTAGATCATAATTATTCTCACCACAAAAAAGAAATGATAATTGTGTGACATGATAGAGGTGTTAGCTAATGCTACTGGTGGTAATCATACTGCAATATACAAATGTATCAAACCAACAAGTGTACACCTTGCACTTACATAATGTTATATTTCAACTATATCTCAATAAAGAATACTATAGGCTGGGTGGCTTAAACACAAATATTTGTTTCTTATAATTCTGAAGTAGTATTTCCCCCGAATACTATTTCACTATTGAGTTGTAAGATCATCTTACATATCCTGGATGCCAGTCTATGTTATGTATATATCTATATCTATATCTATATCTATATCTATATCTCATGAATATTTTCTCTAATCTGTGGCTTGCCCTTTCATTTTCTAATGGTGTCTTTAAAAGTGCAGAAATTTAAAATTTTAATGTAGTTATCATTTTTTTTTATAATTATCAAAATGCTATTTTTAAAATTCTGAGGTAATGTGGTTTTAATTATAAATTGAAAAGCAGATAGTATAGGTATGTGATTTTGTATCTCATGCAGAATTTGGCAGTCTGGTAGCTTGTGAATATTTTCTGTTTGTACTATTATTGCATGTATGAATTTATTTACGATAAATATACTTACGTGATACATAGAGAATATTTAAATTGTCAGGATTTGCTATTTCCCCATAACCTTTCTCCTCTCAATACTCTGAGGACTTGAAATGTTTCCTTTCTTAGTTGGTACAAGGCCTTTGTTGAGGTGGGGGGTGGACGGGAGAGAGATATAAAGAATGTAAAGAATACAAAGAATAGCCCAGGCTATTCTCTATGAGGAAGAATGAAAGAGGGCAGAGGGGTAAGAAGGATAGGGAACAATAAAGGAAGGGTGAGGACAGGAGAGAAGAGGTAAAAGGAAAGAGCAGTCACTATCAGGAATGGGATTTAGGAAAGGGAGTGTGTAACAAATCGTTCGGAATCCTGGCTGTGTGCTGCCTCCATCTTAAAAACAAATCAACATGATCTTCAGTGCTTCCTGGAGGTTGGTTTCTGTTTGTGTGCATTATCATACCTAGGCTGTGATATATTTGACATCCTAAATTTTCATGGAGTTTATTTCCCACTCTGACATCTATGTATCTTACTGACACAACTTGAGTACTTCCTACTTTTTCTCATGTCCAATCACCATAAACTCATCAATACAAGGGACTATCATAATGCTTTTGTGATATCCAGATGACTAATCTCCCTATGGACTATAATATTAGAGACATCGGGAGACTTGGCATAGCACTCAAGTAAGACAGAGTTTGAGTGTACTTCTGTCTCTGTCAGATAGAAGTGAACTGCTCCATTACCTTTGCTGTTTGATGTGGAGACAACTATTCGCCAGATCAATAGCTGTATATCAGTAGTTAGAGATGTTTTGATGTGTTCCAGGAAAAAAAGGCCCATAAAATCCAGCAGCTTTGATTAGAATTAGTACCTCATTATCTTATGATAATCAACAATCATTGTCCATGACTTATTTGCCTTTTTTACAGGTCAAACAGATTATTTAAATGGGGCAGGTGATGGAGATTACCATCTGCATGGTTATTTTAGTCTCTGCAAATTCCCCAGATATGTGCTATTGCTATTTTTTGGTATTGTTTTCATGTAAGGACAGTTCCAGGAGCTTCCACTTGGCCCTTCCTATGTATTTTTTTCCAGTTGTGGCAAAATACGCATGACATAAAAGTTACCATCTTAACCATGTTTAGGTGTACCATTTAGTGGCATTAAGTACATTCACGTTGTTGTGCAACCATCATTACCATTCATCTCCCGGACTTTTTTCATCTTCCCAAACTGAAACTCTGTACCCATTAAACAACACCTCTCCATTCATCACTGCACCCAGACCCTGGCAATCACCATTCTATTATCTGTCTATATAAATTTGATTACTCTAGTACCTCATAGGACTGGAATCACAGTATTTGTGTTTTCGGTTCTGGCTTATTTCATTTAACATAATGTCTTCAAAGTTCATCTGTATCGTAGTGTGTGTCAGAATTTTTTACCTTTTAAGGGTCATTAATATTCCATTATATGTATATACTACATTTTGTTTATCCATTCCTCTGCTGATGGACATTTAGGTTGTTTCCATCTTTTGGCTACTGTGAATAGTGCTGCTAAGAACATGAAATTACAAACATCTGTTCAAGTCCCTGCTTTTAATTCCTTTGGATATATACTCTGAAGTAGAATAGCTAGATCGTATGGTAATTCTGTTTAATTTTTTGAGGAACTGCAATGGAGAAGGGTTCAGATTTCTACACATCCATGCCAATACTTGCTATTTATTATTGTTTTTAATAATAGCTATCCTAATGGATGTCAGGCAGTAGCCGTTCTTAATAGCACTTATGTTGTTTGAGAGTTCTGTCATTTTCCAAGTATGTGTACTCCAAAAATACATTCAGATATGGGGAAATATAGTGTAGGTCACTGCACAAGATTTCTAGTGAGGTGAACTTGTGTCAAAATTCCAATTATCACATGGCTTCCATAAGCCCTCTTATGACCTGAAGACCACAGTGATGTTTTGGAACCTCAGGTGTGTAAATTTATCTTAATAATCTCTGAAAAATTCTGAGTTTTCCACTTTTCTTTCTAAACATTCCCCCTGGAAAATTGTAAACCCCTTTGAGGTAGACCTGGAGAAAAAAAAAATCACACTCTATACTTTTGACAGTTTTGCAGCAAAGTTTCTGAAGCTGTTGTAGCCACCTGATCTCTGGTTTAGGTCTTGGCGAGGCTGTAATTTTCATTCCTGGAAAATCAATGCAGGTTTCTGCTCATTGTGCTTGAATTTTATTTTCATTTATACAGTCAAGCCTGCTCATCAGTGTAATTCCCAGTGTAAATGTGATTAATCTGTTACTGCTGGAAGTCATTTTGGGTGAAAATAGTGCCACTCTGCCCTGCTGACCTTTATGATAATTGCACTCACCTTGTTTCTCATATTAAATGCTACCACTTAACCTCTGCTACTCTGTAACCCCATATTCCTGTTAAAAGCATGGGGGCCATTTCATTGGTGCTATCCTGCATTGTCATCATTAGCCCCCAGAAGACAGATTCCACAGAGGTTTTCAAGGATGCTTGTATTTCTCTCATCAAAGAATGTCTTAATGTCTTGAAGAAGAATGTTATCGATGACCTCTGTTGGGACATAACTGTGGGATAGTTGAGTGGGTTTTACATAATTAATCCACTCCAACATTCTCATTTTAAGTACATGGATTCCTTTGTCTACATTCTGACAGATAAATTATGGCATCTTGCCCTCTTTGAATGTTGCTGACTATTGAATCTATGTATCAGTCAGCCAAACAAGCCAACGATTAGAGCCAATTCCATCAGCTAGAGCTAATACTTTGAATCTCAGGTATGTTCTTTATAATAAATTCAACCCCTTCCAACTTTATATTCCATCTTTCTCAGTCTAGCACTTGTAAAACATATGCCAGGGCTTCCCTGGTGGCACAGTGGTTGAGAGTCCACCTGCCGATGCAGGGGACACGGGTTCGTGCCCCGGTCCAGGAGGATCCCACATGCCACGGAGTGGCTGGGCCCGTGAGCCATGGCCACTGAGCCTGCACGTCCGGAGCCTGTGCTCCGCAACGGGAGAGGCCACAACAGTGAGAGCCCCGCGTACTGCAAAACAACAAACAAAAAACCCCAAAAAAAACATATGCCACACACACATTCTACAGGTTTCTGCTGATACACATTAGCAGGATATAGCATTTCTTTTGATATATATGCTAACTCCTACCAGGGTGGACATTATACTTGCCTCCTGGGGCCTGGTGGAATCTGACTGTAGTTATTAGGATGCAGTAAGTGCTGATGTGGATGGGTCTTGAGAAAAGTAGAAATTTCCTTGAAAACTAACCTATTTAGATGAGGTCTTTAGAGATATGTTAAGTAAGGGAAGGTTAGTTTCCTCAAATGGGGAGGAAGAAGGGTGGCTTCCTTTGGTGAGGAAACCACAGGAAGATTTGGGTTAAAAATTTTCCTATTAATCTGAGCCTGCCTACCTGCACTTATCCTAAATACTCAATATATCCTTATCTTAATACCCAGCTCTTCCTGATCAATGTCCTGATATTAATCTGTGAGACTTAGCACAGATGTACCTTGAACTTGCATTTTAATTCTGCAGCTCACACTTTTAGCTTTGAAACTTGATCTTCAGCCATGTCTGCTGTGTGGCTATAAGACATGAGAAAATTTTAAGGCCCTCAGTGTGGCTCTCTGTGTCTTCCCATGCCTCGATCTGAGAGTTTAAACACCTAACACCTTTTAACATTAAGTGTAAACATTTTCATTTTGTAAGCTCTCTGGTGCTATAAGAAGCAGCTAATGGTCCCCGTGGAGCTTGTAGTTATTACTGCTGTAATAGACAAAATCAGCTGCCGCTTGACATGTAAAAGTATTGTCTTCAACTGGCAATATGTTCAAAGCAAATATTGCTGGTAATTTATTTATTGCTTCCACTACTCGGAAGAAGCACTTGTCTTTGCATTGGCAATGGAGTCACTACTACATTCAAGCTCAAAACCTTATTCCAGAGTCCCATCTTGAGCATCTTTTTCCTGGGATTACTCATGCAGGACAGGAAATCTGCTTCAGGAAGTTTAGAAAGTAGATTTTAATAAAAGGAGCTTGTTTCAAAAGTTATAAAAGCTGGAGTCAAATGAAATAGGAAGGCAACCTAGAGTTTGGAAAGACTGAATCCCCTAAGCAGAACTGTAATGAATGTAGAGACTGCTGATGGGTGCTGGGGACATGGAGGGAGAAGCCCTTGAGCAGGAATTGGACACATGAGGGAGACGAAGCCTCAGTTGTATCTACAACTCAAAGAAAGGGGGCATTCTGGGTTCTCCCTTATCCCCTTCTTCCAAACTCTCACCAGTCCTTCCTTTACTCAAAATTAATTGGAAGCTAGTTGCCAGTGAGTCCTGGGAAACCGAGTTTTCAGGAGTCAGTCCTCTAAAATAAAAATCAGAGCTGGAAAAAGAGAAATAGTCTTTAAAAATTATTAACACAAATATGCCATCCCTTTACAATAACTTCTCACATTCCAGTTCACTTGTTTAAATACCCCACCACTATGATAGTACTTTGACGCAAGTCTGTTTACCCCCTTGCTTTCTCCTGATACTGCCTTTGTATCTCTCCTTACTCTCTTACATTCCAATGTCCATTATCTAATAGTGTGTTTGTCCCTAGCCCTGTTCCAGTGTCTTTTAATTATGCTGGATCAACCCAAACCATTGCTTTCTCTTTTCTTGACCTCCAGCTTTCAAAGTCTTCCCAAGTAAAGTGTATAATAGTTTAGATTGTTTCCTTTATAAATTCATGATCACTAACCTAAAAGGTCCTTTAATATTGCCCTTTAATTCTGCTACATTAATCTGGACCCATCATTTCCCACTCTTTACAGTTTGTTCTCTCTTTCTGCACTATTCTTTGTTTTTTTAAAAAAATCTTTATTGGAGTATAATTGCTTTACAATGTTGTGTTAGTTTCTGCTGTATAACAAAGTGATTCAGCTATTGCAGTATTCTTAAATGGCATGTCCCCACCATTTGCTATATTATCAGGAGATAATCTCTTATAATTCACAGAAAAGAAAAAACATTAGGAGAACTTTCCTGTTAATTAACATAATAGAGTTACTACAACTGCTGCCATCTTTATCTCCTTTGGTAATTTAACAGAACAGAAGCTCTATTCCTACTAAACCCAATTCCCTTACTCCTGATTTGGATTGCATCACCTTGCACTCTCTAAGGATCCTTATTTTGTTCAATACCTTCTCTAATCTGGATCTTTTCCACTATCTTTTTTAAACATTCTAAAATCTTCCAAATTGGGAAAAATAATAAAGCAAAAAAGAAAAGCAAAACCAAACTCACCTTTCTCCACCTGACTTCTATTACTAATTACCACACTATCTCTTCTTCAAAGGCACAGTTTTTAAAAATAATTCTTGAAAATGTTTTTCTGTATCTTGGCAATTGTGAATAATGCTTCAATGAACATGAGAGTGCAATCTTTTTGAGATCCTGATTTCAGTTCTCTTATACATATATATATATACACACACACACATATATCTACATATATATATATATACATATATCCATTCAGAAGTGGGATTGCTAAATCATATGATAGTTCTATTTTTAATTTTTCGAGAAGCCTCCATACTGTTTTCTATAGTGACTATATACCATTTTGTATTCCCACCAACAGTGTACAAGAGATCCAATTTCTCCATATTCTCCCCAGTACTTGTTACCTCTGTATTTTTGAAACTAAGCATCCTAACAGGTGTGAGGTGATATCTCTTTGTGATTTTGATTTGCATTGCCCTGATGATTAGCGATGCTGAGTACCTTTTCATATACATTTTGGACATTCATATGTGTTCTTTGGAAAATATATATTCAAGTTATTTGCCCATTTCTTTTTTTTTTTTTTTTTTTTTGCAGTACGCGGGCCTCTCACTGCTGTGGCCCCTCCCACTGCGGAGCACAGGCTCCGGACGTGCAGGCCCAGCGGCCATGGCTCACGGGCCTAGCCGCTCCACGGCATGTGGGATCTTCCCGGACCGGGGCACGAACCCGCGTCCCCTGCATCGGCAGGCAGACTCCCAACCACTGCGCCACCAGAGAAGCCCTGCCCATTTCTTAATCGAGTTATTTGGTTTATTTGCTACTTAGTTGTGGGAATTCCTTATAAATTTTGGATATTTACCCCTTACCAGATATATGATTTTCAAATATTTTCTCCCATTCCATTGGTTACCTTTCCATTCTGTTGGTTGTTTCCTTTGCTGTGCAGGAGCTTTTGATTTTGATGTAGTTCTACTTGTCTATTTTTGCTTCTGTGGTCTGTGCTTTTGGTGTCATAGCCAATAAATCATTGCCAAGATCAATGTCAAGAAGCTTTTCCCAAAATGTCCATCGACAGATGAATGGTTCAAAACATGTAGTATATATTTACAATGGAATATTTTCAACTTTAAAAGAAGAAGGTGGTTCTACCATTGTGGCAACAGGGATGAACCTGGAGGACAATATGCTAAGTAAATAAGCCAGTCACAGAAGGGCACATACTGCATAATTCCATTTATATGAGGTATCTAAAATAATCAGACTTCATGGAAGCAGAGAATAGAATGTTGGTTGCCAGGGGCTGGGGAAAGGGAGAAATGGGGAGCTGTTGTTCAACAGGTATGAATTTTCAGTTATACAAGATGAGTAAATTCAAGAAATCTGCTGTACAAATAGTGTCTGTAGTTAACAATAGTGTTAAGCACTTAAAATTAGTTAAGAGGGTCAATTTCATGTTAAGTGTTCTTACCACACACAGAAAAAATGGGACACAAGGAAGCTTTTGGAGGGGACAGATATGTCTATTACCTTGATTGTGTTCATTGTCTCATGGGTTTATGCATATGTCCAAACTCATCAAATAGTATACATTAAACATGTGCCATTTTTTGTGCATCAGTTGTACCTCCATAAAGCTGTTTAAAAATGTTTATCTATATTTGATATCTTCACTTTATTACTTCCTTCTCATGCTTCAACCCACTCCCAATAGAATCCATCTTTTATTACTCCAATAAAAAGGTACTTCATAAATTATTTCCAAATCCATGGATGCGATGTGAAAATTTTATCTCCTACTTACTTGACCTGTAAGTAGGATTTGCTTCTGTCTTTGAGACTTGATTTTCCTTGACCCAAAAACTCTTCTGGTTTTCCTTTAATCTCTGCGGCAGTTCATTCTCTATCTTCTTTGCAGGTACGTATCCTTCTCCTCAGACATGAAATGTTGAAATTCTTCAAAATTCAGTTCTAGGCCATTATGTCCTCTCACTCTAGAACTCATAATATGATTTCACAGAAACACACAGCTTCAGTTACCAACTCCATAAAGTTTGGACATTTGTGTACCTGAGACCTCTAATCTAAATTCTGTAAATCCAGTTGCTTATTTAACATCTAAATCTGTTCATTTAAAATATACATAAAGCTAAATACTCATGGTCTCCCTAAACTGCCGAATCTCTCCTCCTTCATTTTCATTTGTCTTAGTGTGTAGTGACACCATTCACCCAGTTGTATAAACCAGGCACCTAACAATAATCCTTGAGTTCAACCTCTCGCATCAGCCACTATATCCTATCCATTATCAATCTTATCCATTTTACCTCCTAGATACTTCCTTAATCTATCTAATGTCCTCTATCTACTCATCGTTGTAAGTGGTAAATTAATGCATGAATATAAATTTCCCTGATTGCTTTGCTTGGTACCTATAGTTTTTATGGCAGAAAAATTTATATAAAAAAAAATTCGGGGTTCCCTGGTGGCGCAGTGGTTGAGAATCTGCCTGCCAATGCAGGGGACACGGGTTCGAGCCCTAGTCTGGGAAGATCCCACATGCCGCGGAGCAACTAGGTCCGTGAGCCACAATTACTGAGCCTGCGCATCTGGAGCCTGTGCTCCACAACAACAGCGGCCGCAACAGTGAGAGGCCCGCGCACCGTGATGAAGAGTGGGCCCCACCTGCCGCAACTAGAGAAAGCCCTCGCATGGAAACGAAGACCCAACACAGCCATAAATAAATAAATTAATAAATTAAAAAATATATATATTAAAAAAATCCGTTCATCTTCCCTATATCTTCCCTTCTGTTCCTCCATCCTCCTGTCCCCATTTCAAGCAAGTATCCAGGACTCCCTAGAAACCTCTTCCTCAGGAAATATGCCATTTCTAAGCATCAAGGTGTGAAGGAGGAGATTACAAGGCAGTTGGAGGGTTAAAAGCCAGTGAGTACAACAAGCACTGCCTGACACTACCTTTTTACTGGATAGAGCCTTGGAGCTGCACCAACTCATTAGAGGGATGTAGTTGAGAGAGATATAGGGAAGGCATGTAATAGGCATGAGGTATCTATCTCATCAAATATTTCAACATCCCAAACATTATACAGGAACATTTATAAATGGGACATAAAGGTACAGGTGTCCCGGTCTCAGAAGACCAGAAGGACCTCCACAACACTTTCTTTCATGTTACAGGGTTTTTATACCACTTTGGCTGTATAAGGTACCTCTAATATTGGCTGAGTCTAAATTCTCTACCTGCTCAGTTATTTAAAGAATTAAATTCATTTAAATCAAGTAAGGAAACAGTAGGTTTATAGCAGCTCATAACTGCTTACTTTTTAAAATTTATTTATTTATTTATTATTTTTGGCTCTGTGTTGGGTCTTCGTTGCTGCACGCGAGCTTTCTCTAGTTGCGGAGAGTGGGGGCTACTCTTTGTTGCAGTGCGTGGGCTTCTCATCACGGTGGCTTCTCGTTGCGGAGCATGGGCTCTAGGTGCGCGGGCTTCAGTAGTTGTGGCGCATGGGCTCTAGAGCGCAGGCTCAATAGTTGTGGCACACGGACTCTAGAGCGCAGGTTCATTAGTGCAAAAGATGGGCTTAGTTGCTCCGCGGCATGTGGGATCTTCGGGAACCAGGGCTGGAACCCGTGTCCCCTGCATCGGCAGGTGGATTCTTAACCACTGCGCCACCAGGGAAGCCCCTTAAATGCTTACTTTATGTAGAAATGCTGTCACCAATATATGGCAACAACTTTGCTTGTATAATTTACACTAACTGGTATAATACACCTTCTACAAGAAAACTGAACAAGAATGAACTAGGGAGCAAAACATTTTTATCCTTTGAGCCATTCTGTTTTTAAGGGTTCTTGTAAGCTCTGATGTTTTATATCTGAGAGAAAGAAAAAAAATTTTTTTAATTGGAAATTGAGATTTTTTTTAACTTAAAATGAAAGATCTTGGTAGTAATTGAGTGTATAGTATTGTCATGTGTTTTATCATTCAATTTATAGAACTAATTGCCCATGTGTTCTTATAATAGGGGAGGAAAAAATAACGGTTTTAGTCCCAGTATAGATATTGCATGATAAAAGGAGAATGATGACCATCTCCATTTCCAAAGGGAGAACAGGAATTCAAAACATGCTATGCCATAAAACGTTTAATTCAGCATTTTAAAATATTTTGAGCATTTTGAACTCAATGTTTTGTAACTTCTAAAAAAGTATAATGTATATACATAATTTCCACACATTTAAAATGAGTTGTTAAATTGTTGAGACCTGACTTCTTTCTCAAAATTAAGGTATGCTAGTCGGACCTGAGAATAGCCTCCAGGGGGCGACCAAGTTTCATCCCTGCAAACAACTGCATCAAAATTTAACATTGCTTCCAACAAAAGCAAGGACTTTCTAAAGTTACAATTTGAAAAGCCAGTGATAATAGTTAATCCTTGAAAAAATACCATGACCCAAAGTCTGAATAGCTCTGCAAATATTGGTTGTTTAAGAAGGAGACCACCTCTAATTTGATGGTTTAGTAGAGCAAGGGTCTTTGGATCTAGACAAATCTCACAAAGCTACTAGATCAGCAAAACTTGTCATCAGTTCATGCATGCTCTAATTTTCCTGCTCACTGAAGTCTACCTATTCTAAGCACCTTGTATTAGCAGGGTTTGGCTCTTGCATTTCAACAGACGTAAGGCCTTAAATTCAAGGGTCAGCTCTACAATTGGTTGATATATTACTTTGTAAACAGAGTTTCATCTACGGAATGGGATAAATATCTTCCTTATGTCTCATTGTTTTGTGAGTCTTAAATTAGATAAATATATGAAAACACTTGACACAATGACTGGTAGGTAAACTTACTTTCTGCCCATTTCTTTTGCCCTCCCTTTTTTTCTCCTTAAATTGAGAAAGATAGGATCTTATTATGTCATTCACTTCAATGTTTTAGTGCTATATCACTCTTCCATTACTTTTCCCCAAAGTATATTTTTAAAAATCTCACAGAAATAAAGTAGTGATTAAGTTTAAATAATTGATATTTCTCAATCCCTAGACAGAAGTATATCTAATAAAAGTAGGTTTGTTAATCCTTGACTGATAATGACTAGAAAATAAAGAAGTATTTCTAATTGGGCAATCCATCCAATTGGCTCTCACCGTGTACCAATGGATTATTATTTTTCTACTTATTTCATCTTTATTAAAGCTACAACACAGAGAACATTAGTTGAGTTAACTTTGTAACTGCCCTTTCTCATTATTCCTGACCTGTATCTAACTAGCAGACAGTTACTTTTGATTCTTCTGAGAAAGTTTCTAAAGCATTGCTTTTCTTTATAAAGTAACCTTCCAGAAGGTAATGCTAATTTTAACTACTGATCAAGATGGCCTTAATGTGTCCCTCAGTTTGGCTAAACTTCAGACAGGTTTTTTCTTTACCATAGGCCCTTAACCTCCCTTTTCTGAAAACATTTAGTTTAAGAAACTTGAAATTATAAATTCTTTCTCTGCCCCTTTGAGATGTAAATTTTCTCCTAGTCACTTGATACTTTTCCAACCCAGAAATGTCTTTCTCAAGGACCTGGGAGTCAGCTCTTTGAAATATAACCCTCAAGAAAGGTATTGCCCCTACTTCCCAGTCTCTGTGGGGAGTATAGGAGCCTAACTTTGATAAGAGCCAAAGCAAACAGAGATGGTCTAATTATATTGACCAACCTCTTCTCCAGCATCCTCTACTATTTTTCCTACAGCTCATCCTGGCATCTAAAAACTTCCATGCCTTTTGTTTCAGCAGAATGGAGTTCAGTCTCTCTCCCCTATTACAGAATCATCTTGAGTAAAGTACTCCTTGCCTGTTTAACCATCTGGTGCAATTTTTCTTTTTTTTTTTTTTTTGCTGTACGCGGGCCTCTCACTGCTGCGGCCTCTCTCGTTGCGGAGCACAGGCTCCGGAAACACAGGCTCCGCGGCCACGGCTCGCGAGCCCAGCCGCTCCGCGGCATGTGGGATCCTCCGGGATCGGGGCACGAACCCGTGTCCCCTGCATCGGCAGGCGGACTCTCAACCACTGCGCCACCAGGGAAGCCCTGGTGCAATTTTTCTTTGACATCACTCCATCACATACTCCAAACTGCCTACCACTTTCAGATTAATCTTATAAAACTTTGTATATGTGCTGCTGAAGTGAGCACAATCTTTATAGAACTTTGAATCACTCCCTATTTCCTGTGGCATGAAGCCCACCATTCAAACTTCTCGACAGTCTTATACCTTCCAAACTCATTAGTGTTATCTTCCAATTCCTGAATTCTCTCCTCCAATAATATTAGTACATTTTCTTCCTAAACGTGGCTAACATTTCCCCATTTTGAGATTTCATGTCTCTTCTAATTTTTTTTTTAATATTTGGAAATTTTATTATACTGTATTTGCCCATAACAAATAAAATAGAAATTGTTTCAAGTCTTTGCAAATAAATTTAATACAGGGTATTAAGAACACCAGTGATGAAACTTCTGAGAAGTAAAGAAGGGCCACCTAGATAATGGAGTGATTAGTAGGAACAGGAATTTACTTTTACCCCTATGCTGGAAAGGCAGAGTTAAGCAGAGGGTTGTAAAGGAGTCCAGGGCCAGGTTAAATGATCATCAATGTCAGACCATACCAGTTCTGTCTCATTGGAGTTGGAGCCATGGAAGTTACAAAGTTGCTGCTGGAGAATCTTCACAAAGTAGAGGAAGAAAGGGAGAAATCTCGTAGCTTATCCCTAAACTCCCATATACCATCAGTTGCTTCTTTTTGGCTGCGCCTGATCAGAAATAAGCTGCCTGTATGAGTCTGCTATCATGTGATACAAAACAGATTCAAGAAGGAACAATGACTAAATTCAAGAAAAAGCAGCCCAAAACTAGTATTTTTGCTTGAATGTTGTGCAACAGTCTGTTTTCTGTATTTTTCTAACTTTATTGAGATGTAATTGACATATAGCATTGTGTAAGTTTAAGGTGTACAACCTGTTGGTATGTTACATGTTGTGAAATGATTACCACAGCGGAGCTAGTTAACACAACTCCGTTACCTCGCATAAATAACATTTTTTTTTCGGTGAGAACATTTAAGATCTACTCTCTTAGCAACTTTAAAGTATGTAATACAGTTCTGTTAACCTCAGTCACCACGCTGTAGATTAGATTCCCAGAAATTCATGTGCTAACTGGATATTTTACCCTTTGGTCAACATCTCCCCATTTCCCCCAACCCCAACCCCTGGCAACAACCATTCTACTCTCTGTTTCTCTGGGTTTGGCTGTTTTAGAGTCTACAATTTAGTTATATCATACAGTATTTATTTTTCTCTCTCTGACTTATTTCACCCATCATAATGCCCCAAGGATCCATAAATGTTGTTGCAAGTGGCAGGATTTTCTTCTTTTTCATGGCTGAATAATATTCCATCTATGTACGTACCAAATCTTCTATATCCATTTATCCATGTATGGACACTTTGGTTGTTTCCATTTCTCGGCAATTGTGAATAATGCTGCAATGAACGTGTGAGTGCAGATATCTCTTTGAAATAGTGATTTCATTTTCTTTGGATATATATACACCCAAAGCAGGATTGCTAATGTATGGTAGTTTTCTTTTTAATTTTTTGAGGAGACTCCATATTGTTTACCATAGCGGCTGTACCAATTTACATTCCCACCAACAGTGCACAAGGGTTTCCTTTTCTGCATCCTTGTCAACATTTGTTACCTCTTAGTCTCTTTGAGGTGATATCTCATTGTAGTTTTGATTTGCATTTCCCTGGTGATTAGTGATGTAGAGCATCTTTTCATGAACCTGTTGGTGATTTGGATGTCTTCATTGGAAAAATTTTTATTCAGTTCTTCTGCCCAAGTTTTAATTGAATTGTTTGAGAATCTATATCTATCTATATATAGATATATATATATATAGCCATTGTATGAGTTCCTCATATATTTTGGATATTAACACCTTATCACATACATGATGTGCAAATATTTTCTCCCATTCTGTAGCTCGCCCTTTCATTTTGTTGATTGTTTATTGTTCTGTGTAGAAGCTTTTTAGGTTGAGGTAGTTATATAACAAGTTGTATATAACAAGTTATATAACAAGTTGTATTTCTCTTGGTGATTTTAAGATTCCCTTGTTATCTTTAATGTTGACATTTTAATATTTCTTGGTATGGATCTCTTTAGGTTGATCTGCTTTGGAGCTCTCTGGGCTTCCTGTATCTGGATGTCTGTTTCTTTCCCCAGGTTAGGAAAAGTTTTCAGATATTATTTCTACAAATGTTTTCTGCCCCCTTTTCTCTTCTCCTTCTGGAGTTCCTATAAGGTGAATGTTATTCCATTTGATGTGCCATAAATCCCTTAAGCTATATTCATTATTTTCATTCTTTTTTCTTCCTTATTCTCCGATTGGATGAGTTCCTCTGACCTGTCTTTGAGTTCACCTATTCTTTCTTGTGCTTCATCTACTGTATTTCTAAGTTCAATTATTGCATTCTCCAGTTCTGTGACTTCTATTTGGAACTTTCTTATATCTTCTGTTTCTTCGTTGAAGTTCTCACTGTTTTCATCCATTTTCCTTCTGAGTTCAGTGAGCATTTTTATGACCATACCTTTGAACTCTTTATCAAGTAAATTACTTATGTTCATTTCATTAAGCTTTTTCCCTGAGGTTTTATTTTGTTCTTTTTTTGGAGTATAGTCCTCTCTTTCTTCATTTTGCTTGACTCTCTGTGTTGGTTTCTATGCATTAAGTGAAATAGCCATATCTCCCAGTCTTGAAGAGCTGTGTGACAGATGAACCGTGTCATTTAACCCTGTCTACTCTTGGTTGCCTCTCAAATCTTTGTGATCGTCTAAGCAGTTTATTTTTAATAGACCTGGCACACCATCTCAGCAGTTGAGGGTGTGCCAAGACAAATGAGCAACCCAAAGTGGAGGATCTCAGGCAGTACCTAGATTCAGGTTGATAGGAAGCCAGAAAATTTGGTAACAGCTTTTAAAGAATGCAAATATATTTAGCTTTGTGAGATTGCAAGTGTAAGCCCTGCTGCGCCCCAGAAGCAAGCAATCTGAAGGTGTTCCCCGGGGAGCAGTCACAAGAAAACAGTGCTTCAGATAAGTGTACAAGCTCCATTCTGGGAGATACCAGTGAACTGTAGTAAGGCAGAGTGAGGGTGGAGAGATGGCACCCCCAGCCTACCTTCCCCGAGAGCACATCCGTAGCCTCTAGATGTGTGCTGAACCTGAAGCCTGCTCTTAAGTATTGTCCCTACTAGCAAATAGGCTTTTTTTCATGTAAAGACTGGGGCTGTGTCTCAGTCTGATGTGTAGTGGTACATCCTGGGGGTGGTATCCTGCCAAGAACTGTCTCTCCAATTGTTACAGTCCCATGGGACCCAGAAAAGAAATCCCTCCTGGCCTCCAGAGCCAGGTGATCAAGGAGCATCCCCTGAGTGGAGGCCACAAAAATGGGATCTCCTGTCTTGGAGATTCTGGGTCTCTGGAGCACATCAAAAGGAAAGTGTGAAGATGATGCTTACTGGCTGAGTGAGGCGGTGGGAAGAGTGCAAAGATGACACCATTTGAATAAAGGGAAAGAGGGAAAAGGAAAAAAGAAAAAGAAGAAGAAAAAATATATATATAGCAAGACAGAGGAAGAGCAGGGAAGAAGGAGCCAGCTGGCTGGAGCACAAAGTTGTCACCTGCAGGAAAGGAAAAAGGGGAAAAAAGATGGCACCTTTCAGTTTTATCAAGGCAGAGAGAGAGCAGGAAGATGGCACCTGCCAGCCTCTGTCCCTGGGGAGTATTCAAGCAGGCCCCTGTTCCTCAGATTAATGCTGTAAAATTGGGAAGTGAGTCTCTTTCACAAAAAGTCAGAGTGCTTTTCAAACAAACAGAATATTATTTATGTATATGTAAGTTTATTTATTTATTACAATAATCTAGGAGGTAAGACTTTATAAATAAACAAATGTGCAGAAATATGAACTAGCTTGCTTGTGAATAACAGACCTGGAGCATGCCTCAGAGAAAGTGTGTAAAATGGCTCAAAACTAGAGAAAGCATAGAAGCAAACTAACCACTGACACGGCACTAATAGAAAAGCTATCAAAAGTCTAAATCTGGGCTTCCCTGGTGGCGCAGTGGTTGAGAGTCCGCCTGCCGATGCAGGGGACATGGGTTCGTACCCCGGTCTGGGAAGATCCCACATGCCGCGGAGCGGCTGGACCTGTGAGCCATGGCCGCTGAGCCTGCACTTCTGGAGCCTGTGCTCCGCAGTGGGAGAAGCCACAACAGTGAGAGGTCCACGTACCGCAAAAAAAAAAAAAAGTCTAAATCTGAGCAGAACCAGGAAGAAAGGAAATCATAAGAGGGATGAGACCTTGCTAAATAAATACATTTTTATTTCCATAATTAGAGGTAAGAATAAGGAAGAGATGAAACTAATTCCTAGTGTCAAGCCTATGTAAGTGGAAAGGGTGTGATTTCAATTAACAAGAATTTCTTGTTTAGATTAAAAACAAGTATTTGTGTCAAAGAACCAATTCCAGTAGATTCCATGAGACATGCATATTTATATTCATTTTTCTGCATCAGTGCTTTTAAGCTTTTAAGCCATCCTTCTGGTAGGAAAGAAAAAGACATAAATATATGAAATATCTTATCAAGCTTTAATTATGTTTACTTCTTGATTTAAAATTACTCTTTATTGGGGCCTCCCTGGTGGCGCAGTGGTTGGGAGTCCGCCTGCCGATGCAGGGGATACGGGTTCGTGCCCCGATCTGGGAGGATCCCATATGCCGCGGAGCGGCTGGGCCCGTGAGCCGTGGCCGCTGGGCCTGCGCGTCCGGAGCCTGTGCTCCACAGCGGGAGAGGCCACAACAGTGAGAGGCCCGCATACCACAAAAAAGAAAAAATAAAAAATAAATAAATAAATAAAAAATAAAATTACTCTTTATTAAGATAAAACGAAGATATTCTAGACTAACTCCAAAGCAGAATTGAAATGGCACACGAAAATGATCAAACATGATTCAAGCATCTCATTTAACTGAGATTTTACTACGTTTGTGTAATGATGTCTAAAATTGTGTTTTCATTAAACATAGCAGAGTAGAGCGAAACAGGGAGAGTCATCCTATAGACCTTGTTTGAATCTAAACGTATTATCAATTACTGTAACTTTGAGAAAATCACTTAATTTGCATCAGCCTCAATGCCTTTATCTCTGAGAATAGTAATACCTATCTTGCATGGGGCTTTGGATCAAATAAGTTAAAACACAAGCAGAGTGTCTATCAATTACAGTTGCTCACTAAATAGCTCTTAATATTACCAATGGTCTCTGATGTGGGAAAACTATTACATAATAAATAGATCCTTAATCAGGTATCTTTAAAATCAGGCTGAATGCAAAGAACTTCAGATTTTATGTCCTCCCTTTTTTTATTTTTACCCAGAGAATAATGCAATTCAGAAAACAGAGGGAGAGATTAATTTCCACATAAACTGAAAAGTCATCATTATAAGATTTTTTTCATCATGTGCTATAGTACATTAAATATAACCATAAAATCTTTGTTACCTCTCTATTGAAAGGTAGAATGTGGTGTCCCACTTCTTGAATATGGGCTGATACAGTGGCTTATTCAATCAACAGAATGCAAGAGAAAAGGTGTTCTTGCACTTGTGAGGTTAAGTCATAGGAAGACTTACAGATTCCAGCCAAGTCTCTTGAGATGTTTACTTTGGGTGAAGCCACTCACTATGTAAGAGTTCAACTACTTTGAGATATCCAGGTTGCTAAGACTCCAAAACTACACCGAGAAATTTCATGGAGAAAGACAGAGACAGAGAGAAAACCAGCCCCAGATTTTTCAGCCTGTGCAGCCCAACTCAAGCCCCAGATTTGTAAATGAAGATGCCATCTTGGTTGGACATTTCAGCACCAAAAGATGTGACTCAAAGAAAACTTAGCCAGAACCAAGGCCCCAGACATATGACACCAGTCAAGTTGTCTAATCTATCTCCAATCATTCAAGCCACCACAGCTGAGGCCCAGTCATGATGGAGCAGAGATGAGCCATCCCCAGTATTCTTTATCTTTATTCTTAGCTCACAAAGTCCTGACTATAACAGCATGGTTTCTATTGTATCTACCACTGCGTTTTGGAATGGTTTGTTATACTGCAATAGGTATCTGGAATATATGTCTTGATCATTTCTTACAGTTCTAAAGCCACGGAACTCCTTTTACCCATATTCAGGGAGAATGCTCTCTCTTGCTTATTTTCAGTCTCCCTTTGAGTCATAGAATCTGTTCAGAAGCTTCCTTGGACAGAGTCAGTAAAAGAAAACTCTTGATTACAAAACTCCATTATTACAACCAGGATAAAAGAACAGCCAAATCTGCTCACACACACCCCATTTTTTCACCACATCATAAACAATGGATTGGCCAAATTTTTAAGTGCTTGACTCTGTTTGAAAGTAAGCAGCTTTCCATCTTCAACCTCTTCCCCTCCAACTCAACTTAGAGTGATGCTCTAGTCAACCTCCGGACTTCCTGATGCACCTCCCATCTCTGAAATGAGAAGTGAAGAAAAAACATCTTCAGAAGACTTCTGATATCAAGACAAGGGATAGAACAAAGGCCAAAGCAGCAATATTGCCATCCAGAGGAAAAACTACTGAACCTACACTGCAATACTCAGAAGGAAAGTCAAGACATGAGAGAACTAAGTGTAAAGCACAGCTATATTGGTGGCTTCTATTTAAATAATCAAGGGCAATAAGTAGGTCTCTGGGATGATGATCCCTATACCCTGTTACTTGCACCAGAATTGGGACATAACCAGGAACAAATAGTTCAGGAAGCTAGAGTCATTGACACTGAGAGCCAACTACAGGGAACACCAAACATCTGGGGCTATTAGTTCATGTGCTTCTGTACCTAAATTTGGAAAGACTGTAAGACTTTCTGAATCTTCAGGTAACTTGCCTACTATTCTAATCATAAGCAATCATGCTCCCTCTTAAGCTAAACCATACAACTTCAGAATCAGGTGTTACTTCTTATTGGTACCACTGTCCACTAAGCAAAGACAGAAATACAGAAGTAATCCTGACCCCTGCCTTTCCCTCATATATTCCCCCTCCCCACTTTTCCATCTTTCCCACATATTACTAGGTTTAATCAGTTCTGCTGCCTAGAGATCTGTTAAAGTCCTTCATTTTAATCATATTCCTTTGCCCTGATTCAGATCCTTGTCATCACTAGCCTAAGCTGTCCTCTATCTATTTCTGCCCCTCCCATCTGAACTGTTGCCCTTCATATTCATCCTCAACACTACTATCAATATTATTTCTAAATTGAAAATTTGACCATCAACTGTCTAAAGACTTCAACATCTTTCCATTGCACTAATGATAAAGTCCAACTTCTAAACATGTCATAAAGATCTCCATTTTTTGGCCTTGCTCTGCCAATTTAACTAATGTCTTTTTTTAGTAATTAAAATCTACGATCCTTGTTATTTTACGAGTGTTAGCAGTTGCTGTTCTCACTTTTGAAAATATTTCCCCCTCTCATTCACTTAGAAAACTCCTATTCATCCTTTAAAACCCAAATGCAGTGAAACCAATTTTCTCTCTCACTCAAATCACTTTCTCCTCAAAACTGTAATTTTACCTCTGTGTAGCTCAATTGTTTGTTATACTCTAATGACAACAGATTCTTAAATATACTCATCTTTGTATCTTAATATCCGATAATATGACTGACATTTAACAAACGCTAAACATACTTGACACTTGAATTGATTTAATTGAATTAAACTGAATCAATCACTCTCAAGAACACTAACGATTGTTAGGGTTTCCTGCATCAAGAGTACAAATCACGCTGCATTTTCATAATACTGCTAGTTTTGATTGAGGCACAGCAAACAAGTTTACAACAGATTTCCCCTGTGAAAATAATAACTTCAGTAAAAGATAACAAATACACTCAGAAGTCCATAAAGGAGGCAGGGTAGTCTAGGGGATTCTGTTCTCATCCAAAGACTTGCTGAGATTTGATTCAGAGGGGAAAGATTGATTTTTCTAGCTTAAGTTAAACGAGGCATGGAACAAATGTCAAAAGCAGGACATAGACTTAGATTCTTCACTGTCACACCAGTAAAGTTACCATCCTTCCATCTCCTTGAGAACAAACAAGAAAGCCTGCTGTGGACCGTGAACAAAACAACAACTGTGAATTTACACAGCTCCTTAAACTTCTAAGCTGTGTACTGAGAGTGAATTAGAGGTCTCCTCCAGATAGCATTGCAAATGAGCGTTATTTTATTTTCACCAAGCCTTTCAGGTGATACATGCGACAAAATCAGCAAAGTCAGTACTCACTGTGGCAGACAAAGTAACTATTATGTATCTGTCCTAAAAGTTCCTGTGATGTTCTGGCTAGTTTTGCTTAAGTACTATTTATAATATTTATGAGAAAGGAGGACAAAAATGAACCTGATGCTTCTGTGGAGAAGGAATTCCCTGGCTGAGCAGAAAAGCCTGCCAAAGTTTTGGTGTTTCTTGTTTGTTTGAAACAAGACTGAAGGACCATATAATGCAAGATGAAGCCATTAACAGTTAAAAGGGAGAGGACACACTAAAGAGACTCAGCCAGGGCCCTGGTAAATTATCAACAATTGTGGGCTTTCTTAGTGAGAGTCTAGGATTTGAGAAATTCATGAGGAGAAAAGGCGGAGGTCCCTGGGCACCTGAAAATGAGAATTGCTGCATTGAACTAGGCTGACTTTGGCATGGCATTTTGAAGAAGGCAGTCATATGGAATGTAACGAATAAATAGAGCATATCAGAGCCTGAAAACCTGAGAATAGGCTCATGTGGGTGAAACGAGGTGAAGCACGGTGCTTGGTACACTATAAACCCTCAGTAACATTGGCTGGTTTTGAATGAAATGAAACCTAACCTGAATCCAGTCCCTACTCGGTAACAGCGGGGAAGATAATGGGTGCCTAGGCAACGTCTAGCAAGTTCTGGGCTAGAGGCGGCTCCCAACTGTTGCGTCACCAGGGGCCACAGAACTGAGTCTGGAAGGGAGAAGGGAGGAATCTGTGCGGAGGGTCATCCGACTGAGTCGGAACCGGACACTCTGGCAGGAAGTAGAAAGCGAAGAAAACGAAACGACCATTGGTGAATTTCAACACCACGTCGTGAATTTCAGGTAATTTTCCACTTGTTTATTAAGATGGAAAACTCGGATTCCAACGATGAAGGAGATGGAGTTTCGGCCCAACACATAAGTCAAACGGACCGATTGGTTCGGGAAGAAGATTTCTCCAGGTTCGTAAATAATCTGAGTGAAGAAGATTACGAACTTATGAGAGACAACAATCTTCTAGGCATTCCAGGTGAAAGTACGGAAGAAGAGTTGCTGAGAAGACTTCAGCTAATTAAAGGAAACGCACCACAAGACTCAGATGAAAATACAGGTATATTCTGCTTTTGGAGGGAATAGGATGGGATGAATAAGGAACTTCATAATAGGAAATAGTAACTTCATAATTGTAAATAGTAAATTATACAGAAGTGACTTACATTAATTTGGTAAGTAACTTCTCATAAAAAGAACTGGCATTTACTTGATTTTTGGTGAGCATGTCAAGGTATGTTTGTTTGTTTTCCTGATTCACATTTGGGTTGTTTTAATTGGGAAACAGTGCAAAGTAGCCTATTTGTATTTTTCTTGGTTTTCTACCTCAACTGAAAGTCCCTCCTACTTCCTGAATTATTTTTTCTACATAGACATGTAAAAAAAGCACACAGAAATATTCTCCACTGGGGACAATTGTGCTCTCTTCAACACCTGGGGACATTTGACATTGGCTAGAGATATTTTTGGTTGTCACAGGGGAGGCATGGGTGTTACTAGCATCTAGTGGGCAGAGGCCAGGGATGCTGCCAAAGATCCCACAATGCACAGGATAGCTCCCCAAAACAAAGAATTGTCCAGCACCAAAATGTCAATAGTGCTAAGGCTGAGAAACCCTGCTCGAACCTCAGGTCTGGTGCCTTCCCTCCCAGTGTGAAGTAGAGGATTTTGCTGTCTAATGAAGAGGATACTATAATAATTTGGCTCTTGAATATGGTCTTATATGTACCATGCTAGGTTCAGTCTATTCATTTGATCTGACCTTCAATTTAATGTCAATTAAAAATCTTGGTAACATTAAGAAGTATTCAAAATGCAAACACTTTTAAACCTATAAAACTTGTTTATGTTTGGGCAATAACCTTATATTTTAAAACAGCTTATCTATTATCAAAAGCACATAAGTGAAGAGCCTACAAGTAGTCATGTTGGAGACTCATGAAAATTAGACAATAATGTAAATTGAACTAAACTACTAGCATTGTACCTTAACTGGTGTTTACCTTGTTTAATTGCATTAGTGTTTTGACAGTGGACTGAAAAAAAAGTCTCTTGACATTCCTCCGACAGTGGTACACAGGGCTGTGTATATGATGAAATACTGAAACATAGACTTCCTCCAGATTCCCTTTTTAAAAAATTCTCTAAGTTTATCTAGGATTAGCTCACTCTTTTTGGATGGAATCGAAACTTTTCTACCTTTACTTATAAATCTACACAGTGCAGTTTATAAAATATTAACTCTATAAATGTGAAATCAGTTGAAAACATCTGAGTATTTAAGTTCTCATTTTTTGTTTGTTTTTGAAACAAAGTTTCAGAGTGCTATTTTATGATGGTTCTAATTTTGGTGGTTCTTTTATGCACCCTCCCCATTTTTTTTGTTAACAGACAGAGGAGACTCTTCAGATGACGTGTCTAGTGGTGACTCTCTAATAGACTGGCTTAACTGTTCTGGACAAACTGAAAATATGACAAGTGGACAAAGAGAAAACCAATCTTGGAGAGAAGAGAGCCTAATTAATCCTAAAAGTGATCAGTTCATATTCAGTTTAGAAATAAATGTTAACCTTGATAATGGGAGTCCAAATCCAGAGAATGAATATGTAGCATCTGCAAGACTTCCCAGAAGAGAAAATATGGAAGACAGCCAAAGGCAAGTGGAAAGTCCACAATCTGAATCAATATTTACAAGACCATCTATGTCTGAACAAGATACAACTGAAACATTAATGGAATTCCCACCTACCACAAGTCAGAGAAGAGCAAGAAGTAGGAGCCCAGAGTATCGGAGAACCAGAGCAAGAATTGAAAGTTGGTCGCCTCCATGTTCACTTAGGGAAATTGTACAAAGACTTAATCATAGTATACCCTCTCAGAATTTTGAGCAGCCTCTGCTAAGTGAGAATGCGAGATTTTCTAGAACTGAGCACCAAGAAATATTGAGACAGCAAATGACTGGATTTGAGTTGCAAAATAGCGGTCTTATTGAAACTTCTAGAACAAGGAATGCCGTTCATGGAGAAAATTCTCCAGATACAACCAGCAGTGGTGAATCTTGGGGAATGTGGGAAATATATCCAACCATAACCTTCAATCTTGAAGTAGGACAAGTTCATTCTGGAGCATATTCTCAGAGAGACAGCAGAGCTAGTAGAACTCAGTTAACATCTGAGACACCAAACAACACTGTCACTTCTGAAAGTGAACGAGGACTGAGGCATATGTATTCACATTCTGAGCAGGCAGGTGTGAGAGCTTATGTCAATACCATTAGAAATCCCGTTTGCAGAACTTTAAATACTAGATTAAATGATACAACATCTGTTCCAATTCAGAGCACGTTAAGGCAGACAATGGCAGAATTTAGTAACTCAAGTAACCTTATGGACAGTGACAGTAATTCGAATGCTAGCTATGATACCCATTCAAGTTCCACAATGATTTGCCATTCACGCCCCAATTGTATGTCTAGTTCCAGTTCTAGTCCTATTTCCGGTTCCAGCTCAAGTGATGAAAATTCAGGAATTAGCTCACTGATGTTTGAAGGCAGTGAAGAGACAAACTTATCATCAGACTTATCATCAGAGACCAGCCAAGGGGGTAGACAAATTATCCTTGACAGTAATTTAGAGCATAGTGTCTCACCTCCAAGTCAAAACATGGAATGGCTAGAGTCATCTAATGGTAGTAGTAGTGGTATATTTGGTTCTGATTCAAATGCTAGCTATGATACCCATTCAAGTTTCACACTGATTTGTCATTCACGCCCCAATTGTATGTCTAGTTCCAGTTCTAGTCCTATTTCCGGTTCCAGCTCAAGTGATGAAAATTCAGGAATTAGCTCACTGATGTTTGAAGGCAGTGAAGAAACAAACTTATCATCAGACTTATCATCAGAGACCAACCAATGGGATCGACAAATTATCCTTGACAGTAATTTAGAGCATAGTGTCTCACCTCCAAGTCAAAACATGGAATGGTTAGAGTCATCTAATGGTAGTAGTAGTGGTATATTTGGTTCTGATTCAAATGCTAGCTATGATACCCATTCAAGTTCCACACTGATTTGTCATTCACGCCCCAGTTGTATGTCTAGTTCCAGTTCTAGTCCTATTTCCGGTTCCAGCTCAAGTGATGAAAATTCAGGAATTTGCTCACTGATGTTTGAAGGCAGTGAAGAGACAAACTTATCATCAGACTTATCATCAGAGACCAGCCAAGGGGGTAGACAAATTATCCTTGACAGTAATTTAGAGCATAGTGTCTCACCTCCAAGTCAAAACATGGAATGGCTAGAGTCATCTAATGGTAGTAGTAGTGGTATATTTGGTTCTGATTCAAATGCTAGCTATGATACCCATTCAAGTTTCACACTGATTTGTCATTCACGCCCCAATTGTATGTCTAGTTCCAGTTCTAGTCCTATTTCCGGTTCCAGCTCAAGTGATGAAAATTCAGGAATTAGCTCACTGATGTTTGAAGGCAGTGAAGAAACAAACTTATCATCAGACTTATCATCAGAGACCAGCCAAGGGGGTAGACAAATTATCCTAATAATATCTGATGAAAGTGACTCTGGGTCCTCCCATAATCTGCAACAGTTTTTCCTCTTAAATGAAGATGATCCATACCAAACTACAGGACTCACCAAAGCACAGATTGACAGCTTGGCTGTAAGATCTTTTGGTGAAAATGATGCACTAAACGCCTGTAGCATTTGCCTTACAGAGTACACAGAAAACAGCAAGCTTCGCATACTACCTTGCTCCCATGAATATCACATTCACTGCATTGATCGCTGGCTGTCTGAGAACTCTACGTGTCCGATTTGTCGTAGGCAAGTAGTGGATTCCAATGAGAGTGAAAATCCTGATCGATGAATTCTCAGCTATATAAAGTGTTATAGGGCTTCCCTGGTGGCGCAGGGCTTGAGAGTCGGCCTGCCGACGCAGGGGACTGACAATAAAAATTAATTTCACACCATAGCAGTTCACTGAATTTCAATAAAAACTTAGCATGTGCACTGGGTTGGGATGTTCCTGATTCCATGGGAGAAATGTCTTAATATGATATAATGAATCTAGATAGATCCTAGTAGTATTATCTCGTCATGTAAACCCCAGACATCTCTTAGCCCTGTTCAATCCTGGTTGTGCATGCAAAGAAACAGAAACCCAACCAAATATCAATAATTAAGAAGCCATTTAAGACTACATTAGAGTCATTCACATAAAGAAGTCATGTTACATTCCTAGAATGCCATAAAAAGCTTTGAAACCCTTCTCTTCCTATCTCTCTCCACAGCAGTTTATCCCACCTCCCTAACACTGCCTTAACGTTTCGCCTATTCCCCACTACCAATGTATCAGTCAGTTCTAGCTAAAAACTGATGGCACACTTTAAAAGAGTGATGGAATAGCATTTAATGAAGAGACTAAAGTGTGTAAAGAATGAAGGGAAACCAAGAGATGATGAAGTACCCTGAGGCTAGCAGCTGTGAGAAGCCAGTATTATAACCACTAGGTTTGAAGGGGCATAGAGAGATAGCAGTTCCTGCAACCCAGAATGTCTTCGAGTTATAGGAGAAGCCCACCCAACAAGAGATGTAACCTTAGAAAATGGCATCCACTGCCAACCTAAAGTTTGGAAGGGGGCAGATCATGGAAATAAATACCCTTGCCTTCTTTCCTCCTGACTTCTAATCACTTATCAGTAGTTCATATTAACCAAACCCAACCTGAAGACACAGAGAGACTGGTCCATGAAGCTGATAAAGATCAGCCTCCTGGAATCACGAAGCAGGGTTAAGAAGGATGGCGAGTAGATCCGGTAAGCAAATCAGAGACCATCTACCACAACCAGCATTCCCAACTCTCTTCAAACCCAGCCTGTGTATGCTTTCTTGCCTCTTCCGCTTCCGCTTGTTCTCTATTCCACTCTATGACTCAGCTCTTTAACAACCCTCTCTATTTTCCTTTCGTTTACTCAGATCTTGTATTTTTAAAAGTGATAAGATGACAAAGCCTTAGAACTTAATTACCTTTCTCTTAAACATGTCACACTTTGATTTGCTGTGATTGTAAACAACTAAGGATAAAGGGCAGTTATAGGTATGTCTTTAATTTTTGCTTCTTCAATATATTCAAGCTTCAATTTCTTTCTATATATGTTTAGTTCATATAATTAATTTTTAAAACAGATTCTAATTTCTTTTAAAGGGTTTTATGGTTTATATATGACTCAATCATATGATTAAGAGTGAATTCATGTGAATGACCCAAAGTAGCCAATTGCTGCTTGGAGCCTCACAAGCTGCAATATGAAAGCCTTAAAGGTAAAACCTGGCTTCAAGAAACATGTCTACATAGTTCAATTCTAACTGTCCCCAGTAAAACCATCACCCAAAACCCCGAGTATTTGAAATCAAAATTTAGGTCATGCTTCCTTCCAACCTAAACATAGTGAAGGATTTTTCTCCTACTTCAGCCTGAAGACTATTTTTGGGGGGTTGTATTGGCCAGTCCAGAAAATTTTGCTTAAATTTTTCAATCCTGGTATAGGTGAGAGTACATTGTATTATAACCTAAAGCAATAATCAGAAATTTTGTGCAATGTGCAACCTATACAAATGTAGGCAGTGTTAAGTATACACCTTCTCTAAAAAGTTAAAGTCAGCAACATCACTGACCTTTCTTTTCTCTGTGAATTGCTGGCAGCCACAGTTTTTGCACATAACTACAAAATATAAATGGGGAGTGGTGGTGAAGTTTTTGAAAACATCTTTGAGGTAGCGTATTTTTCACACAGAAGATATCTGCATGGCCAGAAATGAAGGCTTGGCTCAAACCTCTGAAATTTACATTAACTTCTGAAAGTTGTTTGAATAGTCTGATTTTTAGGAAGTATTTTTGATATCAGATATACTTCACTTAAAGTGAGTAGAATAATTATAACAGTACTTGGCTTTCATGCTATCCTAACAGATTAAAACCTTCCAAAGGATGATAATTGCTTAATTAATGCTTCAGTGCATTCACATGCACCTTCTGTGGTCGACAGAATTCTAAGATGATGCCCAATGATCTTTGTAGGAGCCCCTCCCCTTGAGTATGAGACCTGTGAATGTGATGGAGTATCACTCCCATTATTAGATTATGTTATATAGCACAGTTGATTGGGAGCTTATCCAGAGTGAGCCTGACCTAATCAGGTGAGCACTTAAAAGGCACACAGAGGACTTCTAATCCAGATAAGATGGTTTATACTTCCCTCTCCCTGCTCCCCCTTTATACGCACAACTATATATCCTGGAAATAATATGAGACAACCAAAGGAGATCTCTGAAAGGTCTAGAGAAGGTGAATTGCCTAGGGACCTTCAGAATGGATGAACAGCCTCATGGCAGGGCACCTTATGACCCTCTACCAACAAAAAAACGTGATCCAGGCCCAGCATTTCCTAACTCCCAACTTAGTAACAGGAAGTGGCTCAAAGAGGCTCTTCCTCCATCACATCAAATGGGAATCCCCCAAACACCAGGCGAGCCTTGCAGAACCTGCAACGACGAACAATTGGAAGCCCTGATGACAATAAGTGACCAGGGAAAGTGCTTTCCTTCCCCACTGGGCCTGAGATCCCCCTTCACCACCCAGACACATCAGTGGCTAAGGGTCCCAGCAAAAGTGCTCCTACCACAAAAAGCTCCCACCTGGACAATGCTCTCCTCAGATGGGCCTGAGGCTCCTCTCCCCTCCCCAGAAACATCAGGCAACTTGCTGGTACCGGCAACGGAGATCCCTCCACAGAAAGCTCTCAACCTGGTAAGCACCCTCCACTCCTTAGAGTCCAGGGAGACCCTGTCACAAGTGCCTGGCCCAGGAAGGACTCTTCATCACGTGTTCCAGAGATTCCCTTCCCTCACCAGAAGCACCAAGTGCCGTATCCTGGGGAAGCTACTTTAGACCCCATAAGCAGCATGAGAAGGGACCAGAGGTAACCCCACCTGCATAAGAGAAACAGACCATAAGAGTACCACAAAGGGTCAGAAAATTAGGTTATCATGGAACCACCATCCATAAAAGTACAGGAAATGTGTGCCAAACCTATAAAGAGTGAATGCCTGCTAAAAATTAAAAAAAAACAAAACACTTTAAATAGGGACCAAAGTATCCTAACATAATAGCCAAAATGTCCAAAAGACAATAAAATATCACTACTTATACCAAGAACCAGATACATGACAGCATGGATAAGATGTGACAGATGATGCCAACAGAGATGAATTAGATGTTAGAATTATCTGACAAGGGTTTAAAAATGCTGATTTCAGACCTTTAAGACCTCGAACACAGAACCTAGTCACTCCATGCCAGTATCCCAACCTGTAGAACTGTGAGCTAATAAAGGGATGCTGTTTTAAGCCATTACATTTGTACTAATTTCTTATGCAGCAACAGACAACTAATACAACTTCTCATCTAGGATCCATCCTGTACCTAGAAAATGATTATAATGAGTCCTAGACAAGTAAATGGCTTAATGTCTTGGTTCTAGGCCCACTATAACATTCTATTCTACCATTTTTCCCAAAAATGGAATCCCTAATTCCTGCTACTGAAGCTGCTAGAAGACAGTATCCTTCCTGTTTGAACAACCACCAATATCGTATCGCTCTAACTTTACTTCACATCACCCTATCTCATTCTACCAGTGTATGCTGCTTATATCATAAACCCAATTTAACACTCTGACTTTGAAACTATATAGCCACTTATTTTTCTCTCAAAGCGCTTGCTGAGTATTATATTGCTCTTCCAAATCATATTCCTCTCTGTCTGCCCTGACAAATCAGAAATGGAGAAGATTTGTACCTGAATCTTCTGAGCTCAACCTGATACGTTTTTTACGTTACAGTATATCAGTTTAAATACACAGCATCACTGTGGTTGTGAGCATAAATATTTCCATCTTAAGAATTTTCTCTGTATTTTCTTGGTAGTTTTTAAAACATTTGTTTATTTTGGCCTAATTCCAAAAAAAACCCTTGTCTGAATAACAAATTCTTTTTGAAAGTAGTTATAGCCTGTGGATAAGTTTTTGATAGCAATATAAAGTCTATCTTTTTTGGCTAACCATGAAAATAAGTTGTGCTCTCAATATTCCATGAAGAATTAAGTATAAAGATTCTTTTGTTAATGCAAACAAGCCTGAGCATCGAACAACATGAACATCAAAACACTGCATGTACTGGAAAGTTCACAAAGAAATGTGACGTTTCTGTTAAGTAATATTACTTGTTATCCATATACAATACTTTGAGATCTTCAGTATCTTCTTTACTACAATTAACGAAACATTTCATGTCTTTTCATTATTTGAGAGGTGAATGTATACTCCCTTCAATGAGAAGTTCCTGGTATGAGAATTTCGAATGGAAACTGAACTGCATTTCTTTTCTGTGACTTCATTTAAGATTTGAAAATTCTTTACCATCCTAACTCAGGCTTTCTCCCTATGAAATAAGAGGCTCTCCTTTGTGTGATATTCAAAACTCTCCATTTTTAAGCATCAAGCCAGCATCTTTAACATCACTGCAAAAATGTGGAGATTTGGAAAAGCATGTTGGGGAAAATCCTTTTTCTCTCATCCACCATTCGTAGAGGACAGACACTAATTATAAGCCAACTCTGGGCTCTGGGTTCTCCATTCTCACATCACTAGTCACAACACAGTTATCTACCACCCCTGGCCTTGTCATCTTCTATTCTGGAAGTGTATTTTTTTTTCTTTAGTATCACTTGTGACTATCTAAAACATTTTTTATTTATCTTGTGCTTGTTTTCTTCCCCATTCCTATCCCAAAATAGAAGTTCCAAAAGATCTTTCTTTTTTTTTTAAATTACTACTACATTTCTAAAAACTAGAACAGTTACTGGCATACACACACACACACACACACACACACACACACACACACACACACACACTGCTTCAGAATTTTTGGCCACTGTGAGCATCCCAGACTTATTTTTCACCCTTTATTCTCCAAAGAAAACCTATTTTAATACTGTTACCTACCATCCTGGATTTGATGTATTTCAACCTAGATCTCTCTCACTTACTTAACATATTTGTATAGGGTTTCTTGCCTATTAAGTTATAATATCTGCCAACCCTTTTCTAAATCACTATTTCAGGCATTCAACGCTGACCAAGAATGTGCCATGCCCGATGCTGGGTGCTAGGGTTATAGTTACGCAGTACAGCACTTATCATGAAGAAATGTATTACATTTTAAAGAAGGCAGATGAATAAACATACAGTAACACTCTATGTCAGGGATGCCCTGACACAGATTCAGATACAGGATAAAATGGAATGATCTAGGAGGAGAAATCTACACTAATAATTCAAACCTCCTTAAAGTTGGGTTATATCTGAGTTGTATCTTACAGGACTAGTAGCAATTAGCCAATGAAATGAAGTCATTAATTTTATTCTAAGCAAAATAATCACTGCATGCAACAGTAAAGATGCATTGAAAATTTAGGGCTCAGTAAACAGTAAGTATGAATCATCATGCTCTGGGGTAGAAGAGGAAGAGATGTAAGTACATTAGCAAGAAATGAAGAGATGAGGCCAAAGAGGCAACAAGTGGTATTGTGTATCAGGCTGAAGAGTTGAACTAGATCTTCTAAGCAATGCACAGTCAACACGATTTTTCTAATAGGAATAAAATTTTTCAATTTTTAGAATGGTCATACTAGCAGGGATATGAACAGATTGTCAAAATTTAGATTGTCCCACTTACGGAGTTATGGCTTTAACTGGAAGAAAAAAGTAGAAAGTCCTGATATAATGGTGAGACAGTTGAGATATGGATGCATATAGATTCAAGTAGTATTAAAGAAGCACAATAAAATTTGGTGGCTGCTTGGATAATTTAAAGATGACCTTAAGTTTCTGGTTTAGGTGACTGAGTAGATGGTGAGAAGTTCCACTGATATAAGAAATGCAATATAACTTGTTTGTCATAGTAGAGGAATAGGTGACAATTCAGCTGGAATCTCTGAGATTTGAGATGTCAGAGTGATATTTTAGTGGCAATGTTCATCTCGCTATCACGGAATATCAAGTATGCTTCTAAAATTAGGATAAAGATGCCAGACTGAAGTCAAAGAAGTATGAGGTATTGCCTGTGAAAGTAGGTTCCATGGTAGTAGTGGAGGGAGATGGATGGAATCCTTTGCAACAGGAGCAATTATAAAGAAGACAGACATAAAGAAGCTAGCAAAGATAATCAAGACAGAAAAATGAGAGGTGTAAAGATAATCATAAACACAGAGCTCACGGTCTTCATTCGTAAATATGAAGAGAAAACAAAATATCTCTAGATGTTAAGAAGAATGCAAACTCCTAGGAAAGCAAGGGTTTTGTAATTTTCACTACAATAGTCATAGCACCCAAAAAATACTGCCTTGCCCAAAGTCGATGTTCCATAAATATTTGTTGAGATATTTGAGATAGGCATGACATACGAGAGAATAAGATAAATATTAAAAATAGCAAAATAAATCCTGGGAGAAATAGGAATAATTCATGGACTAGGAAAGAACCTGAAAGGTTTAGTTTTACCATGAACAGATGGAGGCCTGCCACTATTCTAAACACATACAAATGTTGAAAGAATAAGTCTTTGGCAGGAACTGTAACAAACACACTGGCCATTATAGAGCACCTGGAAACAGTCTTTACATATCTTTTTTAAAAGGCTCTTTTTTAAAAGAAAGAATTGGTAAGAGGGTGGTTAAATGCCTTTCTGTCAGGCTTTTTGTTTGGAGAAAAAGGTGTAGGTGAAGTAACTCTGCCCCACATAGACTTTCAGTCTACGTCTCCCTCTTGCCATCCTGAGTTACTCAGGAGTTCTGCTGGGCACATATATATCTCAGAAGCTGAAGCCCCCTCCTTGCATATTATAGTAGTGGGCTTCCCTTTCTTTCAGATTTCACCGTTATTATGATAGGTTTTTGAGAGGCAAAGGTAATGGCTACGTATGCTTACATTCACAAACATCTTGAAGCAGAGCCCATTTTCTTTTGTATTTTGAAATCCAATATAAAGGAATTTAAAAATTCAGGAAGAGGGAAAGGGTTTCAGAGTATTTGAACTTGAAAGAGTATATACCCATAACTTCATTTTTGCAAGAAAATTAGCTTCTTGAAATCTTATGCAATTGCTGCCACGGTCATTGTATTAATTTTAAGTTGTAATTTTAGAGAACCCTTACAAATTAGTTTAAAGGCTAGAAAGGAATTTATTGACTCACAATACAACAAAGTTTGAAAGTGCTGATACTTTCAGACACAGGTAAGTGTGGGGGCCCAAAGGATATAAATAGAAAATGTTTCTCTGACTTGGATATTCTTCCCTCTGCAGTTTGTTTTGTTTGTTTTGTTTTGTTTTTTTTTGTATTATTTTGGGGAAACCTTTCTCCAAGGGGTGGCAAGAAAAATGACCAAACGCAACTCTATTTTTGTATATTACCAATTTACTGAACCCAGGCAAAGAGACAGCCTTTATACAAAAGACTGACTCAGCTTGGGATTTCTGTTAAAACCTCAAGTTCAGGGAATTCTAACTGGCCAGGTCTTGGTCACATGCCCAGCACGAGAATATGGAGGTGGGATCTCCAAGCCAAACCAGATGGAAATGTGGACAAATTCACCAAAAGTAGCAATGAAGGTCTTCTAAGGGTTCTCTTTTGTTTTTCACACTCTTCTGGAATCAATTCTGGTGGTATATATTTTACTAGGAAATAATCAATTTCATCCAGTTTTTAGATTTTTACAGCATATTTATGTTCCGTGCATCATCCTAAATTTAATATATTTCCCTTTGTGTTATTTTTCTTTCTGTTCCTATACTTTATACCTTGGCTTTCTCCATTTTTCCTTGATCACAATATCAAATGACATTCGATAAACTCTATATTAAGGTTTGGTTGGACAAGTAGAACCACTAGAAGGACTTGATTATAGAGATTAAACCTTACATGATAGTGGGGCTTTGTTAAGCAGTCTATGTAAATCCACTGTCCCTGCCTCTTGGTGCCAGTCCTGAAGTCAGTAGGGCTGGATGTCAGGAATGAGAGATGATCTGAAGTTAGAAGATCAAGGATAAGCTGGAACCTTCAAAGATAAGCTATAATCCAACTAGAAAAATGAACTGAACACCATATTAAAAGGATTATACATCATGGCCAAGTGGGATTTATGTGTAAAATGGTTCAACAGACAAAAATCAATCAATGTGATACACCACATTAACAGAATGAAGGACAGAAAAACCACATGATCATCTCAATTGATGCAGAAAAAGGCAGAAAAAGTATGTTCATTGGAGTTCAAAACTCCATAGAAAGTTTAAATAACATATTTGATAAAACTGAATTTGAATTTTATAAGTTGAAAATAAGCCAGAAAAAATGATGAGATTAAATGAAAATGTGAATGATAAAGGAATAAAAGATAAAACGGAAGACCCACATTCATCTAATAATATTTTTAGAAGGTGAGATTAGAGTGAATTTAACAAGTATTTGAAGAAATAGCACTTTCAGAGATTAAGTTAGAAATAAATCCTCAGATAAAAGAAGTGCATGGAGTCACCAGTAAAAGAAATAAAAACAAATATATGACTATATCCTGTATCGTATACCTCACCTCAGCCTGATCCTTCCTTTGTTCCACATTAAAAGAATGTGCAACACTGGCAGACTACTTATATATACAATCTGACAGTGTCTCACTGTGTTCATGATTCCAACAAATCTATCCTCCACCTCTCTCCTTACTCCAGCAGGTGAGAATATTCCTAAAGCAACCCTTTCAGTTCTCCCACAGGCTAAACCCATGGATGAATTCTTTCTCCTTTCTTCACATTCCCTCCCCATAATTTTGAGATCCAGTTTACAGAACTTCCAGAGGTCAAATCCCAGCTTGATCATGCATTCTCATATTGAATCGCCAGCCTTCCCTGCTTCATTGCTTTTGACCTGCAATCCGGTTCACTTGCATTGTACTCTCTAATTAAATAATAGCACATAAACTCTTGGCCTGAGGCTCTGCTTTCTGGGGAACCAAGGCTAAAAAACAGCTGGTAAACCACATCACATAATGGCAAAGAGGAAAGTCTACAAAGCAACTTGGAAGAAAGAAAGAATATCAAATAAAAAGAACAATGAGACTAGTAGCAATCTTCTCATCAGTAACAATAGATGCCAGAAGATAACTGAAAGCACTATCCTTAAAGTACTAATGGAAAAATCACTCTTAACCTAGAATAGAACATTTAACTAACCATATTAAAAAATGAAAGAGATGACATTTTCAGACAAAGACAGAAATTTCTACCTATAGATCTTCAATACTAAAACTTCCAAGGAATAGGTTTCTTACTGAAGGGAATTAAACTCACCGTGAAGAAGTGGGATTAAAGAACAAACTGAGCAAAGAAAGTGATATACATGTAGATAAATCCAAGAAGTTTAACTGTTAAACACTCTGTAATTGTGTGACTAATTTGGGGGCCAAGTCAAAAATAAAGTGCAATTGAATGGAATATTACTCAGCCATAAAAATAAACGAAATTGAGTTATTTGTAGTGAGGTGGATGGACCTAGAGTCTGTCATACAGAGTGAAGTAAGTCAGAAAGAGAAAAACAAATACCGTATGCTAACACATATATATGGAATCTAAGAAAAAAAGAAAGGTCATGAAGAACCTAGTGGTAAGATGGGAATAAAGACACAGACCTACTAGAGCATGGACTTGAGGATATTGGGAGGGGGAAGGGTAAGCTGTGACAAAGTGAGAGAGTGGCATGGACATATATACACTACCAAACGTAACATAGATAGCTAGTGGGAAGTAGCCGCATAGCACAGGGAGATCAGCTAGGTGGTTTGTGACCACCTAGAGGGGTGGGATAGGGAGGGTGGGAGGGAGGGAGATGCAAGAGGGAAGAGATATGGGAACATATGTATATGTATAACTGATTCACTTTGTTATAAAGCAGAAATTAACACACCATTGTAAAGCAATTATACTCCAATATAGATATTAAAAAAAGAAATTAGAAACTAAAATAATAATAATAATAAATAAGTACAATTAAAATAGAGATGATAATTACATGGAGATGATATAAAATACAATCAGAACCAATGCTTTGAAACTCATCAATTTTGTTTTCTGTAAGGGTTAGAGCTATTAAATATAAGACTGTGATCACTCAAGTAGGAATGTTAGACCTTTAATTACTAAAAATCTAGAATTAGAATAGATAAACTCCAAATCTGTTGAGGGGAAAAACATAACATTGAATGAAAAATGCAAGTTACAAGAGGAAATATATTATTTATGCAAGTTCAAAATATAAAAGAGTAGAATAGGATTTCTAACTATAAACAAATTCTTGATTTACAAAAATATGGATGCTAGAGTATAGTCAAACTTTAGACAGTGTGTAACTAAGCAGCAAGGAAAATGCCATGGACCTTGAGAGCTCTCATGTGTATCACTAATATTTTATTCTAAAACAAGGTACCAATCAAATAGGGAAAAATCACATCTTGACTCTGAGTTTTCGATATACTAGTGATTCTGTGCTGTTTTATTAAGTTTAAATAGTTGTAAACAGTAAAAGTTAAAAAAAATCTGTAATGGATCAATGTCCTTTACTAAGTCCTGAGTCTTAGATCATGCTTTCTCCTCCTCCTTGGGCCAGTCCTTCTCTCTTCCTCCTTTTCCTTTTATCTCTAGTACCTAACCTTGTATATGGAACATAGTAAGTACACATTAAACATGTGTTGACATGAATAATTCACATGAATGAGCTTTGCAAACTAAAGCCATTATCATAAACATAAACTCCTCACAAAATAGCACAATTGTCTTCCAAGAAGTGAACCACTATAATAAACTCTGTTATGTGCTACAGAGTACCTCAACATTAGTAAATGTGAAAATATGTACCATAATTAGAAAGCTATCTTAAAGAACATTAAAAACAAAAGAAACAATTAACTAGCATCAGTATATTAGGTAAAAATTGCTTTGTTAGATGTCTTTCCAGAAAACTGCTAGACTACAGAAAATTGTAGACAGGAATTTTCTAAATATGATTCTGACGTGAATCCTGTAGACCTATTTTTGCAAATAAAAGTTTCTGTAGAGAAAGTGACATCATATAACACTGGTGGAACCAAAGCTTTTATGACTAAAGTACTTACTGGTGCACAATTATATATAACTTTGGTGGGAGACTATTACATATCTAGCATGCGAAGGTAATCTATTAATCTAAGAGTATAATTTTTAAGAGAGGTGAGAGTAGAAGGCCAATTTTTATGATAGCATAAATGCTATCAGAATTGCACTTGCATTACTATTATAAAGTAGGACACTCGCAGGTACAGAAAAATAGGTTTCTCAAGTGTGGAAGGTGAAAGAAAGAATAATGGAAATTTTAGCTTTTTGAACATAAAAATGTGAAATATATGCTTTAGCAATGAAAATGAAACTACAAAATCATCGTTTTTATTAAAAATATTTTCTTTCCAGTTACTAGGTCTTGCTAGAATACTTTTAACCAGATCATTTAATTCCCATTTCAATCCATTCTATATACCCGATTTGGTTATGATTTCTAAAAGTAATATGTATTCCCCCCCACACCGCAATATTGCACACAATATGAAAAGAGAATATTAAGCTTACCGTGAGATTGAGTAAAACCTATCATTATGCAGTGTCCTCATAATGAGATTGCATAGTATAAAAAGAACAAAACAGAATTGAAATAATGTATGAACATCCATATGTTATAGTTAGTTCTACTTGGGTGACACATTATACAATAATTCCGTGAAATTAATTGGAGAGAAATATCTCAAGACTTGAAAAAAAAATCCAAATTCACAGACATTAATCTACTCTAGCATGAATTTTACTACTGTTCTTTAAAAATACTGTGAACCTTTCTTGAAAATCTATTCTAAGTCAAACTCTCTTTCATAGTCAACTATGATTTTTGTACATTTATTCTATGGACTCAAGGAGAGAACTGAATGCTGATATCAGAATGTCCCTTGAGTCCACAGATAGATTCATTGACAATCATCTATATACATAACAAAAAAACATGAGCTGATACTCATTACACGCAACACTTTTGGTATTCATACTTAGAGTGTTTCCTTCAAATTGATGTTCCATAGATTTTTGGTATACAATTATTTATGGAAAAAAGATGAAATATTAAAATCTATAAAATCGCATAAATACACATACAGTTGATAATGTCTATAAGCAGTTAAACCAAATTTTTAATTCATATTTTATTTTTTGCATTTTTGTGAGAAAAGTATCAAACTCAAAGAAAAGTTGAAAGACCAGTATAATGAATAAATATATCAACTATTAATGTACCACAATGCCAGTTTTCTCTCTCTCTCTCACTCTCCAAACACAGACACACACACACACACACACACACTCACACACACCTATGTCTCTTATCAAGCAATCTGATATTAGCCTGAGGATATTATACTTCACCTCTAAATACTTCTTTATGCCTGTAATGAGGGTACAAACCCATATCACCACTACCACACTTATGAAAATTAACATTAATTCAATTCTATCATCCATTATACAAAAGTGGAGGAAATTTGGGACCCCAAAATATGCCTCTTTGGCATAAGAATTATTTTAGACTGGTTATTTTTTTAAAAAAGAGCAGACTCAGGAGAAACTCAGAAAACCAAGTAGAAGTTACCCTTTTGTAAAGGACATTTACAAGGGGAAATCTCCATTTGTAAGGGTGTCTCCCCCTCTATATCAGAAAAGGAAGGATGACTCTAAATCTCTAGAAACTCTTATCAGTAGTGAGGAAAATGACTTAAATCTGCATAACAAACATATCTTTATTTACTGTGCTTTGCCCGGTAACCTCCCATAACTACCCCCCCACACTAAACATCTTCTTTGTCTTTAGCTGGAGATGGTATCTCAGGTGGTGGCTTGGGCCATTTTGGGGAGATACTCAGTTTTCCTGGGTACCTCCCATGTATATAGGAGGTATACCTGTTATTAAAATTCTGTTTGGGGACTTCTCTGGTGGCACAGTGGTTAAGAATCCACCTGCCAATGCAGGGCACATGGGTTCGAGCCCTGGTCCGGGAAGATGCCACATGCTGCGGGGCAACAAAGCCCGTGCACCACAACTACTGAACCTGCGCTCTAGAGCCTGCGAGCCACAACTACTGAAGACCGCATGCCTAGAGCCCGTGCTCTGCCACAAGAGAAGCCACCGCAATGAGAACCTGCGCACTGCAACGAAGAGTATCCCCAACTCACCACAACTAGAGAAAGCCCGCATGCAGCAACAAAGACCCAATGTGGCCAAAAATAAATAAAATAAAATAAATAAATTTATTTTAAAAATTCTCTTTTTATTCCTGTTACTCTGTATTTTATTATAGGAGGATTAAAGGGGAACACATTTTTCTACCCCAAAAGATGTCTCTTTGGCATAAGGATTATTTTGAGCGAAAGATAATCAAAATACATCAGATTCAGGAAAAGCCCTTTACCTGCCCCTCAACAGCTTAAATTTACATTGGAAAGGGAGCCTGTACCAGGAAAAAAGCTATTACCAGAGAGAACTTTTTACCTAAGAGACTTACTTGCGTAACAGGGCAAACTTTGTTTTCTAAACATCTCTTCCTTCTTGTGAATGGCCTTCTTTCCCTTTGTACCCCCAGACCCCTACCCCTTTCCTTAGCTCAGAATGTTATATAAGCTTCAATTACGTGGCTGCCTTTTGGGGCTCTTATTTTCATGGGACTCCCATACATAAAAAATTAAATTTGTTTTTCTCCTGTTAATGTCTTAGGTCAATTTGATTATTAGACCAGCCAAAGAACCTAGAAGGGTAGTAGGAAAATGTTTCCACTCGAGTTGGCAACCATGAAGCGACCTTCACTGGCTGGACACTGCTCACTCTGGCTGCTGCAGCTGAGAGAACCTGGGACCTCTGACAAAAGCCAAAAGAAGAAATCTCATGTCAGTCTCCCAGATCTCTGCCTGCAGGGTCTGATGGAAGTGAAGGTGGTGAGAGTCCTTTGCTTTTTCTAAATTTAGATTAGCAGGAGAAAATATTTGGGTGAATTCGTTCCTTAGGAACACCAACTCTGGTAAAAATTTGATATGAGTACTCTTGTTTTCTATTGATTCTTTTCCTACTATTTCTTTTCTTTGTTTATGTCTTTTGTGTCATTTGCCATAAGGATGAAAACCACAGTGTATAACAGAGGCAAAAGTCCTATAAGCTTGTCATTTGAGCCTGCATCACAGACTGGTGAGTCCACAGTTCTCACCAGACAGGCACTGTGAGTTAATGTGCACATGAGGTAAAGGCTATGACTAATGGAATTTCAGAAGCAAGCCACAAAATTGGTGGGCACAGTCGAGCACTTAAAAGCTGTTAGAGCACTTGCAACCTAACTCCAAGACCCCCAGGTTAGGATAAGTTGGTCATGAATGGGTTAAATTGACTAGGTCACCACCAACCTCAAGAAAATTCCCATGTCATGAGGTACATGGTAAAATACCACAATCCCCAATCCAGTGGCACATGCCTCTTAGCTATCAGTTTGGCTCCAAGAGACCCAAGGCTTATCTGAAGCCATTCATGTGTACATGAAAAAAAAAAAGAGGTGCAGGAAATTTTCCTTTTGTGTTGTTCTATGCTTAAGAGCTTAGCTTTATGACCAGTGAGAATATCACGTCTAGTCTCCACCACCTGGAAGGTACCTATACTTATGTGCATTTCCAGTTGAAAAGACTGGGATTCCAAGTGCGGTAGCCAGTTGATCAGAATCACTGGTAACAATCTGGGCTTGCAACTGGCATCTCTTTGTCTGACTATGCCAGCTCTCAGGGGAGTCTGTCACAAGGGGCCCTGCACCATAAGGGGCCTTTGTCATCTCAACCTTCATTGTCTCATTCTAGATATTGTTAGGGCTGCATGTTTGCAGTCTCCTTTGGGACATTTCTTGCATCCATGGTTAAGCCAAAAAAAGTCTTATGGGTTTGATTTGATATTGAGATTAATATAAGATCCTACCTGTCAATTGCCAGACAATGGGAGCTTCGAATTGGCTATATTTAAGTGTAATGGCTACTGTTAGGGTCTCCCTTAATAAGACGAGAGAACAGAAATTAGACTCAGAACAAAAATAACATCTACACCTGATATAAATTCCCCTTTTTCATCCTCTTATACATTCCTTTACCCCCAACTCCCTGTCCCTGACCCTCCAGATCTTTTGGCTCTCTGGGCCTCTGGTCTAAACCCTACCTCTCAAAATCCAACTCCATCACCTCAGTGAACTCCCTTAGGTCCCCAGATTCCTCCAACTTCCCCCAAAATACATTAAACATCAAGTTGCCTGTTTTGACTTCCCTTTCTTTACAAGATTTACAGAGAGCACTCTGGCCTAACCTCTAGGCCTGAGGTATACAGATTAGGCATTAAAATACTAAAAGCAAGGAATTGAATTCAGAACAAGTACCAGAGACAGATGGGAGGGATCATTTTCCCATCCTTTATGACCCTTGCCACTTTCCAGGGCTCTGTAAACAGGCTCTGCCAGCTTTAGGCCTTCCTATGCAATGCCTCTGTGGTTGTTTCCAGGACCCACACCACAAAAAATTCATGTCCCCCAGACAGCAGCAGATCTTCTAAGTTATAAAGCCTTTTACCTCAACTTTCAGAACATCTTACCAAATTTAGAGAGGAATGGAAAGCTTAGTGGCCATTCACAACCACACTCACAGCAACCTAGATTGGCTGTTAAGGGATGTTCTTCCCACCCTTGATTATACTACAGCTATCAGACAAGCCAGGCAGTCCCCTGAGGAACACCTCCCCACTGCAGAGGAAACAGATGGCCAGAAGTTCTCCCAGGCCCTCCTACAAATGATCGGGAAATGGATCACCTGGAGGCCAATGTTTAGGGGCTAGTAGAAGCAATAGTACAGGTTTCTCCCTAAGGTGAATTGGTCTGAGGTGGAATTTTGTACTCAGAAAGGTCTTTCTTAAATGCTTTAGACAGACTTTTTGAAGGCATACTGCATTAAACCCTCAAGCTCTAGAAATCTTTTAATTTTCGTCTTAGTTGGAAATCTCCCTGATATAAAGAAGCAAGTTTAGTTGGATGGGCACATCAGTCCCTTGATAGGCTGTTAACCAGGTCTTTGGGGAATTGGAAACAACAATCTTTGTCTTACAAACCTCTAAAAAACCAGAAATGTGGCTCTAGAAGCAAATCAAATTCCACCTATTCTACCAATCTCCAAATCTCCCCTATTCATCTCAAAATGCTTGTAGATATTGTTAAAAACCAGGACATTGGAGACAGAACTGTCTTGCACTTAAGAAAAAGAAAAATTTAAATAGTAATTACCCTGGACCTCTGAAAACAGGCAAATATGCCTGAAAAACTCCATCTTGGAGAAAACTTGGATACTTTCTCTATGATGTAGATTTTCTACCTCCATCTCCTCTATTGACTTAACAGCCATTCCCTAAAATGCAAATTTTAGGGAGATGTTCCTCATCCGAAAAAAGGGGAGAGATGGTAATTGGAAACTGGGCAAATAAAAAAATCTTAAATGTCCTCTCCACAAATATTAATAAAAAGCTTTAGCCATCTGAGCAGGTGAACGTCACTTATTCCAACTGCCAAAACAAAATTTGGATCCACCTGTTCATTTATAAACTCGTGAGTTTTATATTACTGTACCTTAATCATAGCTAAAATTTTAAAACTATAGTTATAAGGTCTGTTTGCATCTGTCTGTATGTTTATGTGTGTCTATATATGTACGTGTGTCTATATATGTACATTGTATATGTGTGGTATTTTTCTACCTTAGGATTGTATTGCCAAAATTAATTTGTAAAAGAGCTCTATTTAGTTGGGTTGAAGGTCAAGTACTTGAAAAAATTGGGTCTTCTAAAACTCTCAGAAATATAGAAACTAACCCAAGTGTTAATCTGGGATAATCTTCAGTAAATAAAACCTAGTTTAAGTTTGTTATTTTAATTAAAATGTGTGTTGGTTTAATTAAAATAATGAATGTAAACAAATTTTATTCTACCTGAGTTTACTAGAACTGCTCCTATAGAACACCCACTGATCGCTGGCAGAAGACTTCAGACCTCCCAAAAGGCAAGAAACTCCCCACGTACCTGGGTAGGGCAAAAGAAAAAACAGAGACAAAAGAATAGGGACGGGACCTGCGCCAGTGGGAGGGAGCCACGAAGGAGGAAAGGTTTCCGCACACTAGGAAGCCCCTTCGCGGGCAGAGACTCCGGCTGGCGGAGGGGGAAAGCTTCGGAGCCACGGAGGAGAGCGCAGCAACAGGGGCGCGGAGGGCAAAGCGGAGAGATTCCCGCACAGAGGACCGGTGCCGACCAGCACTCACCAGCCCGAGAGGCTTGTCTGCTCACCCGCCGGGGCAGGCGGGGGCTGGGAGCTGAGGCTCGGGCTTCAGTCGGATCCCAGGGAGATGACAGGGGTTGGCGGTCTGAACACAGCCTGAAGGGGTTAGTGCGCCACGGCTAGCCGGGAGGGAGTCTGGGAAAAAGTCTGGACCTGCGGAAGAGGCAAGAGACTTTTTCTTCCCTCTTTGTTTCCTGGTGCGCGAGGAGAGGGGATTAAGAGCGCGAGCCGCGGCTAAGAGCGCGGACCACAGAGACGGGCATGAGACACTAAGGCTGCTGCTGCAGCCACCAAGAAGCCTGTTTGAAAGCACAGCTCACTATCCACACCTCCCCTCCCGGGAGCCTGTGCAGCCTGCCACTGCCAGGGTCCCGTGATCCAGGAACAACTTCCCCGGGAGAACACACGGCACGCCTCAGCCTGGTGCAACGTCACGCCGGCCTCTGCCGCCGCAGGCTCGCCCTGCACTCCGTAGCCCTCCCTCTCACCGGCCTGAGTGAGCCAGAGTCCCCGAAGCATCTGCTCCTTTAACCCCGTCCTGTCTGAGCGAGGAACAGATGCCCTCAGGTGACCTACACGCAGAGGCGGGGCCAAATCCAAAGCTGAACCCCGGGAACTGTGCGAACAAAGAAGACAAAGGGAAATCTCTCCCAGCTGCCTCAGGAGCAGTGGATTAAATCTCCACAATCAACTTGATGTACCCTGCAACCGTGGAATACCTGAATAGACAACAAATCATCCCAAAATTGAGGCGGTTGACTTTGGGAGCAAGATATATTATTTTTTCCCCTTTTCCTCTTTTTCTGAGTGTGTATGTATGCTTCTGTGTGAGATTTTGTCTGTTAAGCTTTGCTTTCACCATTTGTCCTAGGGTTCTGTCCGTCCATTTTTGTTCTTTACTTTAAAAAGAAAATTGATTCCTTGATAATTATTTTTATTGTAATAACTTTATTTCATTTTATATTACTTTATTTTATTTTATTTTATCCTCTTCCTTCCTTCCTTCCTTCCTTCCTCTCTCTTTCTTTCTTTCTTTCTTTCTTTTTTCATTCACTTTTTCTCCCTTTTATTCTGAGCCGTGTGGATGAAAGGCTCTTGGTGCTCCAGCCAGGCGTAAGTGCTGTGCCTCTAAGGTAGGAGAGCCAAATTCAGGACACTGTTCCACAAGAGACCTCCCAGCTCCATGTAATATCAAATGGCGAAAATCTCCCAGAGATCTCCATCTCAACACCAAGACCCAGCTCCATTCAACGACCAGCAAGCTACAGTGCTGGACACCCAATGCCGGGGTCAACAATATGATGACAGTTGACAACTAACCTTTTGGTGGTGAGCACACTGTAGTTTATATAAATGTCAAAATATAATATTATACACATGAACCTTATGTGTTATAAACCCATGAAAATATAAATAAATAAAAATTTAATAAATAAATTTACTTTCATTAACTTATGAAACAGCAACATACTTTGCCCAATTTACTTAGCTTCAGAATTTTCATTTGTACAGTTGGAACCAGAAGAAGTACCTTTATTGGTTTATTTTTTTTCTAAAATTCTAAGACTAAATTGTTATTACAATGTCTTCAAAAAATTATTAATAGAATGCTTTCATAATTATCTCACATAAATATTTAGGTAAATAGCTATGTAATAGCTGAATTTTCTCAAACTGTTAAAATATTATTTCTAAACGTATATTTCAGGTTAAGAAGGATTAAGCTGCAGAGATATAACGTTTAATGGTATTACTCAAGTGATAAGAACTTACTATCAGAAGCATGTAATATATTAGTACCCTCATTATGAAGTTCAGATTCTCCAGCAGAAAATGCTCAGGGCATATGTGAGTGATGATAATTTTTTTTTCTATGCCTATATTCCTATAGCATTTCTTATCATGATGTCATTGTGTAACTGCATTTAAAGTGGGCTCTTAGGGACTTCCCTGGTGGTGCAGTGGTTAAGAATCCGCCTGTCAATGCGGGGGACACAGGTTCGAGCCCTGGTCCGGGAGGATCCCACATGCCGTGGAGCAACTAAGCCCATGCACCACAACTACTGAGCCCGTGTGCCACAACTAGTGATGCCCACGTGCCTAGAGCCCATGCTCTGCAACAAGAGAAGGCACCGCAATGAGAAGCCCACGCACCGCAACGAAGAGTAGCCCCCACTCCCCGCAACTAGAGAAAGTCCGCGTGCAGCAATGAAGACCCAACACAGCCAAAAATAAATAAGTTTAAAAAAAGATGATTCTTTAATCAATCAATCAGTCAATCAATAAAGTGTGCTCTTAAGCATTTGCCAATTAAAGAAACTCAACCTAAAGACCCAAAGACCCCATCTGAGTTTGCTAAGTGATGCAGTGTTAATAAAACTGTGGCTCATTGGAATCTAGTGTGTTACAGGATTTTTTTTTTTTTTTTTTTTTTGCGGTACGTGGGCCCCTCACTGTTGTGGCCTCTCCCGTTGCGGAGCACAGGCTCCGGATACACAGGCTCAGAGGCCATGGCTCACGGGCCCAGCCGCTCCGCGGCATGTGGGATCTTCCTGGACCAGGGCATGAACCTATGTCCCCTGCATCAGCAGGCGAGCTCTCAATCACTGCGCCACCAGGGAAGCCCTACAGGATTTTTTGCACACTTAGCTCTTCAACTGATTTGGTTTGGATTCTAGTCAAATTACTTGGTACCTTGGTTAAGTGGGCTTGTGAAAAATACCTCATGTATACAACCACTTCCTATGGAGCTAATAGCTATGTGTTTGCTAAGTATTTTGTGAGAAGAAAAGATCAGAGAGCAAAGAAAGCTGGATTTCCTTCAAAGCACTGAACTGTAACATGTATGTAAAGACCGGGTAATTACTGGGCAGAAACAGGCCTGCCAGTAAAAGCCAACTATATGCAGCTCCCTTCTTTTGCTGAAAATCTGTCCTAGTTTCATGTTAAATTATATATTAAAAGAATACTACATTTTTCTATAATGATGTTTTTATAATATAGAGGGTATGTTTCTGACCAAAGACTCTACATCCACAATATATGACAAAAGCAAAGGTATAATGATAAAATATCATACTCAACTCATTTAAGTAGTAAAGTATATTCTAAACCTCATAATGGACAAATATAGTCACTGTGAGGTGGTTCTATAAGTCTCTAATATATTTTAAAAAGGTATATATCATGTTCAAACGAATTTCTACTATATCTTAAATTATGACTATATAAAATGAACACATTAACTTTAATGACCACTTATTGACACTAATATAAATCTGTTCCCCAACAAGAAAGATGTACATATGTATATGGGTGTTTGTATGAGTTAGGTAACTGGCATCTTTTAAAAAAACTGTTCAAGAAAGTTTGAAGTAATGAATTTTCATGTAGCATGAGGAGGTAATCAAAATCATTCTCCCATATTTCCTTAATTCTAAGGTACCTTATGTTGTATATGTCCTTAAGTTAGGGAGACTTTTTTTGGAAATAAAAAGCAAGTACACCAAATGCGCACATTAGAAGGAAAATTCTGGTTTTATAAATTTTATAATGAAGAAAGAAAATGGAATACATAGTTTTATTTACCTTAGAATTAAATTTGAATTTAAGCTTAATTTCTACAGTAACCTTTAGAAATTTTTATTATGCAGTCTTTCTTGATGATAATTTGTAATTTGCTATGATTGATTTAGAATTTCCAAATTTCCATCCATTTTTAGAATTCAAAATTTTGGCTAAAACCATCAATTATTTGAAATCCTCTCTCAATCTAGACTGTGCCTGAGGCCAGTACCTGAGCTGATCCTCTAGAGAGCTTCATGGAGAGTATAATAAGGGGAGCCCTTGTTGAGTAATTTATAATTGATTAACATCATCATGAATTGCTCCCAACTTTATTCATGATTCTGAACACTTGAGATAATTGAAATACCAAAAGAATGAGTATAAAGCTATTAGGACAAGTGGATACTTGAGCCTACTCACAGTCTCTTTGAGGCAGAGGCTCATTTTGTGCATAAGTGTAAAGAAATATATTTTTGGAAAAATAATTCTAGTTCCAGTTAGAAGATGGTGAACTCAGAGATTTCATTTATCACTGCTCAAACTGTTTAGAGCCATTGAAAACATTTCCCCCTAGACATTGACATGATGGACTTATTTAAATCAGCAATTACAAAAGTTGACCAAGTGCCAGGCATCAGTGAGTAGATTATTGGGCAAAAATCCGTTTTTTCCCCTTGTACAAAACCTGGATGCATCCTGTCCAAGGACAGACTTAAACAGGCAAGGGAAAGTTTATTGAAAACTTGCAATTGGAGAGAGAGATTGGACTAAACTCTGCTGAAACAAAAGGTGGGACAGTTTATCAATTCTGGAGTGAGCTACTGGACTGGTACTGGAGGACATTAGGAGGAGACTGGTTAATGTGATTAGGCCATCTGTGTTTGCTAATCAGCACTTATTGAAGTTAGACCCTTGCCTTCCCACAGAGAATGCGGTGCTATCTTTCTTGATGATTACATTTCAAAAACTGGCTCCCATGTCCGTGAGAAAGACATTCCTGGGTTGTAAATCTGGCAAGATGACTAGAAGAAGATTTACGAGTCAAAGGGGTGAAAAAAGAATTTGCATGTTTTTTAGAGTAAATGTTCTAAATAAGGGGAGGTCAAGGGCCTATAAGTCAGGAAGAAACCTGTCTAAAGTTTTATTAAGCTGAAAGGAATATTAAGGCTGTCTTGGGCAATCTAAACCTTGAACACAGGTACAGATGTTTGCCAACTCTAGAGAAAAGCCTACAAGTACGACCAGCTCCTTTACCTTTAATTTCCCATCCTCCCTAATCTGATTTAGGTATTTCACTTGTGTTGTCACAGGCTTACCAATATCACAGAATTTATCCGGTCAAATTGCAATTTTTTGTCTGTTTACTACTCTTGACACTGGACTGTAAGGTACCTGAGAACAGGGATCCTGTTTACATTTGTAACCATAGGACCTACTGTAATTCCCCTTACCTCAATTAATGCCTGCTAGAATAAACTGAATTCTAAAAAATTAACAGAAAAGTAGCTGAGATAGGAAATAAGAATGTGGGAATTACAAAAAAATTAAGAGCCTTTAGTTTAGTAAAATGAAGATGGTAAGGGAATATGATCAGAAGCCATATATTCCTAGAAGGTATGAAATTTTCTAGTAAATCCTAGAAAACTAGAAGTTGGCCATACCCGGTGGAGATAGGAAAGAGGGCTCACATTTAATGTACACTATATGGTAGACACTATGTTAGCATATCAAATTTAATCGTTTATCTGTGAAGAAAGCACTGCAAACCCTATTTTATAAGTAAGAAAACTGATACCTGGAGTGGCCATATACCACCTACAGAACAGTGAACCAAGATTGAAACACTCACCTTTATGGCCCCAAGTCATAAAGCTATTAAACTTGGCTGCCTTAAACATAAATTATAATAGTTTAAGTTTAGGAGAGAAAAATGATCAATACTTTTAACTTTGCATATGAGATGATATCCCTAAGAAGGGATCACCCTCAAACTATAAATAGAATCAATAAGTATCAGATGTATCTTTAAATACTAGAGACAAGCAAGGGTGTAAAGAAAACTGGTGATGTTTGGGGGTACCTTCCAAAACTTTTGAAGGTGGTGTCCCCACAAGGAGACTCTGTCTCTTGGTAGCACCATCAGCTCTGCTTCTGGATTGGATGGATATTGAGATGACATTAGAAGTGCTCTTCTCTTAGAGTTAGGACATTCTCGGATTCTTTAGTAATGAAATACCTTTGATTCTTTGCTTTATCACCAAAAAAGATTGTTTAAAGGAACAACCTTTTTGTTTTTCCAGATACACACTGGGAATGCTATTTACCAACTCTCACTACATGCTAGAGATATGATGGTAGTCCCCTTATATATCCCAGTATACCGTACAGAAAATATTAAGGCTACTGGCATCAGTCCCATATGGTTAAATAAGCTATTTAAAGGAGGATATTCCTGAACTGGAGAGGGATGTCTGGGACAAGAGCAAGCAGGATGGAGAGGATTTAATCAACAATTTAGTTTTATCTGGAAGCCTGATAAAATTCAAATACCCATGTCTCGCTTACATGGGACTTGGTTTTCAACATAATATGGCTTGACAATTTTTCTTAAGAAGTTGGGATGAGAAGGAAAAACATAATAATTTAATCTAGTCAATAAAAGGAATATTGATGTTCCTCTTATTTCTTTGAAATCCTTTGGTAAATTTCTTGACTTGTCATCTGACTGACTTTTACCCTTTTCTAGAAAAAAAGCATACCGGGAGGAAGTAAGACCTAGTGCTCTTTAGTGTACTCTTGGCATTCTTCCAACTCTTCTGGAAAACATCATTCTATCACTTATATTCCTGTAGAACTGTAAGTTGAAAGGAAGAACCCTCTTACCCAGCCTCTTACACAAAAGTATCACGATATTCTTTAAAAGACCCTATCCAAAAAGACACATTTTAAATAATTATTAGTTCACCATCATGACCCAACCAGACTGCAAGGTTTCTTAGCAACAGAATCAGGCACTCTTAACAGGAACATGCATGGGAACAATGGTGAAAAGTGATGGAGATCTTACAAAGGTAAATTCTTTGAATTAAATCTTTGTGAAAAGACATCCCAGGGAAAATAAGTTTTTTAACCTAAGAATTGTTTCCTGAGATTGATATATTATTTCATAGCTAAACATCAACCACTTTCCATAGAATAGATAGAACAATGGAACTTTTAGTCTTTACATAATTTAGGGCACTTACAAAACATTATTTATCAGTGTTAGCTTGAAAATGAATAATATTTCTGTGTCGTCCCATTATCTTTAAAACTGTATAGATATATAAAGAAAGGAAGTTACTTACAAAAATAAATACTGCAAATGTATTTGATTAACAATGTTCTATTTTTATGTCATACGTAATTAGACTATAAAAATTGTATTCTTTTAAATTTGAACAAGATATAAGTATATATATATGTATATATATGTATACATACATACACACAAACATGCATTATCTATCTAATTCCCATTTCCAGTGGAAAAGAAAAGAAAAGAAAAGAAAAAGCCTGCAAAGCATTGTCTCTTTGGGACTCCTAGATTGACTAATTTTTGGCTGAATGGGCTGATTTTATACTACAATACCTGTAAAGGCACTAACTTCCTTCTATTAGTAAATGGAAGACAATCCAGTACATTTGGGCTCTGTTGATGCAATATGTAAACACCCAGCAAGTTCAAAGAGTAAGCTCAACATCCTGGCAGAAGACCTCAACTTTGACCCTAGTCCCATCTCTGGCTTGGACAATTCACTTCACCACCATAGACCTCATATTCCTCATCTCTAAAAGGAGGTCTCCAAGATTATTTTCAGCTCTAAAATTCCTAAAGTTCATGTCCATCAACTCTAAGTAGCATCATTCTTTTTTTTTTTTTTTGCGGTATGCGGGCCTCTCACTGTTGTGGCCTCTCCCGTTGCGGAGCACAGGCTCCGGATGCGCAGGCCCAGCGGCCATGGCTCACGGGCCCAGCCGCTCCGCGGCATATAGCATCATTCTTTTTTCTCACAGAAGAATTGTTTGTTTTATTGCATTGGTTATTTGACTACTGTCTTTATGTAAATACTAGAAGTAGCAGGTTTGTTCGCCAATACATTCAAGTATCAGGCAGAAAATCTTCAATACTGGGTTTTTGTTTGTTTCTTTCTTTCTTCACGGCTGATTGCATGTTGCAGAGCTGATTTTTAGTTTCTGGAGGTTAAAAACATGCAGGTGTAGATATCATGTGCTGCAGCCATTTATATCACCAGCCGTAATGTTTTAAAACAACGGGCTTTTTTGCATAGTCTTTAGAAGAGGGTTAGATGAGCCCTTCTGTTTTCCTTTCCTTGAGAAGTTTTATAACAACACCAAAAGGTCATCTTTAAAATGTCAGACAAGATTAACAACAAAATCTTGGAAGACAGCCAGTCCACCAAGGAAACAAACCCAAAGGACTCTTTACAGATGCAAATCTTAAATAAGCAACAGAACCTGAGAGTGGGGCGAGGGCAGGGGAGAGAAATACTTTGTAGCAAAGAAATACATTCAAGAGATGCCTCATGGCCTTGAACTGTTGGAAAGGAGTAGCAGTAAACAAACCTGGCCCCCAGCAATTGCTAAAGGGCACATTCATTAGGAAGTTGGAAGCAAGAAGCCTAAGATCATGAGTCAGAGAAGCAGAATCATGAGCCACACCCACACCGGGTTCTCTATGCTATTGTTACAACCAAGAGAAGTTGATGTAAATATTTTAATTGCAAGGAATTGAAAAAGTGGTTTTTAATCTCACTAGTTGATGCCAGGCAAGGTTTTTGATTATACAGCTGAGGATGTAGCTCTATAGTCCTGACAGCTGACTAGTAGAGAAGATGAAGTTTTCTTCCCACAAAAATACCACTTCTCCTACTAACAATTCTAAAGGGAGAGAAAGCCTTTAACAGAGAACACATTAAAGGAGAGTCACAGTTATTTAAAACCAGAAACTTAAATACTGATGGAAGAAGCAAGTAGGTTTAGGAAGAGAGCAAGCTACAGAAATTGATAAAAGCTTTGCACTTTTAGTTGAAATTTTAAAAATTATAAACAGAAATGGAGAATTCTCTGCAATTTGTATTTTATCCAGTATTCAACTAAGTGGCCTATTAGTTTAGTAGGATGAAAAGTATCTTGCTGGCAAATGTGGAAACTAATACAGAAACAAAAAGATAAGGCAGAGACATATTTTTGTAGCAAAGGATTTCACCAGCTTTGTCAAGGTTGACACAAGAATCATATTAGAGTTATACTTAATATAAATGTTAGATTATGTAATACATAAATGTATATTCAGTAGAACTAGTCAATAAATTGTACATAATGTACTACAGTAGTAAATGTTAGGTTCTTTTCAATGAATACTTTATAGTGTTTTTTGCGATCTTTATAAAGAGCCTAGTTTTTAAATAAATACTATTTCAAATTTGGGGGATGAGAAGTTTAAAATAAGATGAACCAGATTTCTACAATCCATTTTCTGATGCTCAAAGTGGGCAGACGACAAAATGGAGCATGGCTGAGGCCATGTGGTAATCTGTGTGTTCCTTACACTGTTTGAATTATATTATACAGCCGTAATATGCAGGGGCACAAATCACTCATAGGTTATGCTTTGTAGGCAAACTTTTACACACGAATAACAACTAATTAGAATAGACCTTAGCAAAACCGTGATGTTTGCTTGTTTCATCAAGCTCCACTTTCTGAGTTTCCCCTGTGAGTCTATTTATTGCTCTGTCTTCTCTATTCCCTAATACCCTCTGTAGAACACTTATGCCCTCAAGTTCTCTTCCCTCTTGCACATCATCAAAACTTGCTTTTGGATCATTCAGGCTGAGGTAAAAATGACTACGATCTTAAAGCACAACCAGTATTTGAATTTTAATGGGAAAAAAAGATTTAAGCTAAAGGGATGAGATTCCGAGATAAAGGGATGAGAGTTGAGTGCCAACCATCAGTTAGTAGATGAGAAGACATTTTTAGGCAGCAAAACTTTTCTGCATCTCTAGTCATAATACTAATTCTGCAAGCTATATAGTTGTAGAGATGCAATCATATGAAAGGCTCAAGATATCAGAAAATAGAAACCAAAACTACTTCTTCTTAGTTCATAAATAGGGTGTAGGTTTACTAAAGAGGACATTAAAATTGCTCCCTGTTTCCTGAACCCAATCCAACCAGCAAGGGAAAGGAGTTGAATAATGTGGCATTTGAGTTGGTTAATGGCAGGGAGAATTCAGAGTGGAATTACAGATGTAAAATGGATATCAGGATGTTATTTGTGTGTATGTGTCCATCGTGTATGTGTATAGAAGCCACCTCTGTCATCTAGGAAAAGACATTTAAATCTTCCAGAGTTATTAATTCACTGAGAAGAAACGATAAACTTCAGAGTCATTTTGTTGCTCAACTGGGTCCTATTTGAGGGATGAATCAATAACAATGATTTCCTTGAATGGTCTCTCTCAAGGCTATTGTTTTTTTATGGCCCTGGTATGCAAGGGGGTTGTTCTGAAAGCACACAAACAGGTAATTCTCTCTTTCAAGGATTTTGGTCTTAGTAGTTGAGCAAAAACTACCGTATGATAGAAAGCAGTTCGTTTTCTTTGTCTCATATACAGAGTTAAAATTAAAAAGTGAAAAGACCCTACGTTTTATCATTTTATATTCAACACTGATCTACATAAGTGTTAAAACAAATTGATCTTACTACCCATTATGATTATTAAGGTACCAAAAAAAATTCACTTTGAAAACGATTCCTGACTATGGATACATTTTGTATTCAGAATCACATGGAAAAAGAAGCCTCTTAATTTACATGGGCCAGTGTCCCATAGTTATTGATCATTATTCATGGGAAATAAATTAATTTTCTAACATCCATCATTTGCTATTTTTTTTAACAAAAGAGGGATTTTATTGTTCAGCACAGGGAAACATAGCCATCATTTTATAATAATTAAATGTAGTATAATCTATAAAAATATTGAATCACTATGTTGTACGCCTGAAACTAATATAATATCGTAAGTCATCTATACATCAATAAAAAGAGGTATTTTAGTTTTCTTATCAGCTGTTCTGTTCTTTGTTAAGAAGTGAGGAAAAAAACACTTACTGATTCTAAGGAAGTCAGATCCTTGATTTGCCTGATGATTATGAATATGAAAAAAGTGTTCTCTACAGAACAGTAGCTCTTAATCAAAAAAAGGCCGGCTCTAACATATTCTACAAAGAAGACTGTGCCAAGATATAGCAATCTTTTTTGATTCTTTTGAAGTTTAAACAAATAGTGTACTCTGCATGAATTTTATCTTTCAACTAAATCATTCTACTGTGGAATTTATGATGTTATAGTACTAGTTTATGAAGAAAGTGTAGTAGGCTTCACATATCTCCATATCTTATATTGATGGCATTTAAATTCTAATACCAAACTGTTATTGTTTCATAAACTAGGAGAAAATTACGCTTATAACAAGCAGGAGAAGCTGGAAGAAACAATCGATTTTCCATTCTTTGCTTTCTATTGTTTGTAAACCTAATTACCCTAGTTGACCAATTAATGACAACACATGATGAAATTTTCCTGACTGCTGATTAATTAGCTCTAATTTCACTAGCTTTGTTACTGCTAAGGCTTCCACTAATTCTATGTGTGAATGTCTTCTTACCCTACTCCTCCTACTTTCCTCTTTGAACTTCCTCATATGTAGAGAACCCATTTGATTGACTTAAGCATCAGAAGATACTTATAATCAGAGAAAAAGCAAAAAAGAATGACTATAATGCCAATTAGTATAACTATTAATTAGAAATTATGTTTTGAGGATTTTCAGACAGAAGAGGAGTAGAAATGATAATAGTTTAGTTTTAGGAAAGCTGTAGTACACAAAGAGAACCCCAAATCACACCACAGAGAATTTTGCAGGAATTTACTATATCTGATATACACTCAGTTTGTGCCCATGAATGGTGAGCAACTAGAAGTAAAGGAGAATCACATAGTTACATTTCTGGACAAATCAGGTTATCAGAATGATGTAATAATGGCAGTTTACCTCAATCACTTCTTAGGCTTTCTTATTTACTATGCTAAATGTTAAATGAGATTTCTGAGTAAAAGCATTACAATGACTTCAGCATTGTGGGACATGAAACACAGTGAGAACTCAGAGCAAGGAAGGAAACAAGTCAAGTAAGAAGGAAAAAGAATTGAAAGAGCTGAAAGATGTATTACTTGGCTGTCAGGTGGTAGGAGAGTTTATTTGTGCTTTTTCTTAATCTTCATAATGCTCTTGTCAGAATGGTAGTGACATACCCATTTTTTTTTTAGATGAGTGACCTTTAACTGTAGGTTGCACGTGATTGTCTGCCAGGTTTTCAAGTCTGTGATGGGGACAGTTATGTCAGAAATTTCAATCCCAGTCAAATCAAGACCTGGTAGAAACACCATTATGGCAGTGCATAGTTTTGACCCAAATTTGACCACATTAAAATGTTGTTCTTTCTTCTCCAGGATGATAGTCTGTATTTCAAGAAGAATTCTAATTCTTGCCCCATAACAATTTCTCTGAGTTCTTTGTGCCAAGTAAAGCCTTTGATTGATTTTCATATTAGGAAAGCCCTGGAATTCTATGCAAAATGCTATGAATAGTTAGCAAATAGCAAAAGGATGCAGAGCCGTTATCAGATTCTCAAAACTCAATCAGATTATCTAAGAGTTTACATGAAATGAGGTAATGAATGCCCTTTCTGGATCCAAACATTATAATATTTTTAATCCTTACCGTGGTCCCTGAAATGTCTATTATCTCTAATTATCAGTAAGGGAACTGAGGCGTCGTAAAGTCTAAGTAAGTGAGAGGTCTGGAATTCAAATCCAGGTCAGTTTCAGTGTTGAACACCACTAATTCTATAGCCTACACTTCATTCTATACTCTCACTGTAGATAATCAATAAATGTTCATTTATTTCCTTTACCCCAGTTGGGGACAAAGAACATGGGTGGGTGAAAGAAAGTACAGATTAGTTTTAATGTAAATGATATAATAATAATGCTAGTCAGCAGTTACAGAATATTCATATTGTGCTAGGAGTTGAGCATTAAGTACTTTACAGGCATTCTTTTATTTAAAATCTCATATATATAATACCTACCTTAGGAAGTAGGTAATATAAATGTGCCAAGGTGATTGAAATAACGTGGTCACGTACAGTCAATGAAACTGGGAAGGAGTTTTCTGGGCTGATGGTTGAATTTTGGCCAAGACATTAAGGGGAGAAGGGATGAGCACTGGTGGGGAGACTGAAAACTTATTCATCATAGGGAGAAAGCACTGGTGGAAGCATTGTACTGCTTGCTTAAGAACTGTTACCCTCATAACCCAAAAACTGAGGTTTTGCTGAAAGCTGAAGGCAGATTTCTTGCAGTGTGAAAAAGAATTTACTGATATCTCTTCATGTTTGAACCTGACTGTTTTGCAGATTTGTTGAAATGACTCAAGTTCTCTTTCAGATCTGGACTAAATGTCTGTATCACAGCATTAGGGCCCATGAAGCAGCATTTGCAAGCCCATACTCACCTCCCCCCTTTTTAGTGTTTTGCACTCTGGAAAAGCAAACAACAGCAACAACAATATCTTATTTCCTTTTATCTATAGTTATTATTAATCTTGTCAAGAAACCCATTTGATATATTTATGCTAAAATATAAATGAGATTTTTCCAGTTTTATTGAGATTGAATTGATATATAATATTGTATCTGTCCAAGGTGTACAATGTGATGATTGATAGATATAGATATATATAGATATATATATATATAGTGTGAAATGACTACCACAATAAGTTTAGTTAACCTTAATTCACATAATTACCAATTTTATTTCTGTGATGAGAACTTTCAAGATCTACTCTCTTAACAACTTTCAAACATAAAATACTGTATTGTTAACTGTAGCGACCAAGCTGTACATGACATCACGATTACTCACTTATCTTATAACTAGAAGTTTTTATCTTTTGATCATCTTCACTCATTTTCCTCACCTCCAACCCCCAGCTCTGGCAACCATCATTCCATTCTTTCTATCATGAGTTCAGCAGTTTAGATTTCACATATGAGATCCTAAAGTATTTATCTTTCTCTGTCTGACATTTCATTTAGCATAATGCCCCCCAAATCCACCCATGTGGTCACAAATAGCCAGATTTCCTTCTTTATCATGGCTGAATAATAGTAGGTTGTATGCACCCCATTTTCTTCATCCATTCATCCACAAAAATCACTGAGGTTGTTTCCATGTCTTGGCTACTGTATTGGGTTGGCCACAAAGTTCATACAGTTAATGAATACACTGTTCAATAAAACTTGGTGGAAATGAAAAATGTGCCTTTCATTTTTACTTAAAATAAATTTTTGACAAAGCCAGCTAGGCATCCCTTTGAGTAACGACTTATATCGCATTGAAATATTTTAAACATATGAACAGTAATAGCTTAAATGACAAATGTTACTAATATTGACACAATTGATCAAGGAGAATATGTTAGAATATGTTAAAATGCAGATGGACAGTGAAAGAATAAATATAACTTTTAACTAAATATTGTCTTGATATTTAGACCATTGGTTAAGAACATGATAACAGGTTTCATCCATTTCAAGAAAGCAGAATATTTGCAGATCACTTAACATTTACTAGGTATGTTCTCAGTCTGGAAGGATATATTTCATTTACATGTGTCATTTAATTTAACTACATCCCTCTGTAATAGATAGTGTTATCCCTATTTGCAGATAGGAAACAGGTTCAGAAAGATTAAGAATGTTACCTAATTCTAGTAAGTAGCCAAACCTAAACTGATCTAATTCCAGGGCAAAGCTCTTTCTGACACATCAGTGTGGGTCTTTATCTCTTTGAGAATTGTTGAACATTAAAAGCCTTCTTCCAGGGAAATGCGTAAAGAAACAACATGAGCAATGATATAACAATACAAGTCTCACTAAATAATTGGTGTGTTTGGCCTTGCTTTTGCTGATAGATCTTTTGCAAAATTGCTTTTCTCTGAGATAGTGGACTTTAAATATTTTCTTTGAAGACTTTCCTAAACTATACCTATCAGAAAGCTACTTTGCTTTCAGCCTAAAGAAAAATGAAAGCTTACTTAACTACACTTAGGTGCCAGGGTCATACTATGAACTCTACACCTGCCAGGATTCACGCTAAGATAGGGTGGCTCTGCAAACTGTCCATAGTACTGTGATTTCTTTCTGATATTTTGAAGTAGAAATAATTTAATAACTATTCACAAAAGAGAGAAACACTGTTTCTTGGTCCTCAATATCATACTGCTGTAGGCTACTTCTTTTTCTCTTCTGTTGCCCCTTAGTATAGAGAGTGTGTTTTGGGGACCCTCCTTCACGATCTTCTCCATTCCAAGAGCATCTTGCATAAATCCAGGACTTCTCAAGCAGCCAGTTTTGCCAGATGGTCTTAGGGTTGGTTGTACCCATATATGTATAATCCTGATCTTCTCAAGTAAGTTCCTTATAGAGCATAATGGCTAAGAGAATTGGTGCTGATACCAGACCTGAGTTCAAATCCTGCCTATGCCCCTAACTAGCTGTGTAACCTTGGAGAAGTAACTTAAGCCCCTTAAAGGGATTAGATTTCTCACCCGGAAAATGGTATAATAAATGCATCTACCCCATATGGTTAGTGTGTAAATTAATGTAACTTGAGATGGTGCATGTTAAGCATTAGCACAGTGCCTGTCTCTTGTTAGTAGTACCTGCTTTTATTATTAATTATTCTCTTTATATTCCCAGTTTCAGCTAGGTGCCTAACATATAATAGTTGTTCAGCAAATATTTACTGGATTGAACTAGCTCTGAAATTTAAGCATTGGGTCAACAGCAAAGTAGTCACCCCATCAATATTTCTCCCATAGAAAGGGAGAATAGATGGAAGCCAGCCATCATACTTTCTTTTCTTATTCTAAACTTCCCATCCAGGCCCAGCAATAAAATAATCTTCCTGAACCCCAACAATTTCGAGAATTTTTAAATCACACTATTTGAAAATAGTTGGGTTTCCCTAATCTAATATGTCCCAGGGCCCCAAGGTCACCAAGCTTATATTAATGAAGTCTAGTTAAGATAAGTGATTGCACTTAGTAAACCAACTGCTTATGAGCTCATTGGCCTTTTTAAAATTTACTATCTGCACTTCATAGAGACACAAGTATTTTGCTTTTGTAGGACACTCAACAGTCAAAGTAGTCTTTCAAAAAGCACAAATCAGATGCTATTATTGCACTGCTTCTAACCTCTAAAGGCTATCTATTGTAGAGAGATTAAATTTTCAACTACTTAGCCAGGCTCACAGGGACCATGTGCTCTGGTCACTTACTACATCTTTCCCTGACCTTCATGGGGTTCGAGTCACAGTTGTCTTTTTCAGTCCCTCAGATGCAACAAGCTCTACTTCTTGCTCTCCCAGCTTTAGATTGGCTAATCCTTCTACCCAGACCGATTTCCCTCTGATCATTAAGGTCTCGGTTCAAACGCCACCACTACTATCTTGACCAAAGAGACCTGCCTCCTCAGTGCCTCTCCGTCCCATTGTCCAGTCGTATTTCTGTCGCTGTACAAAATTTATTTACATGTTTACTCTGTCTTCCTCCACCACTGGACATTTGCTTAAGGGCAAGGACTTTGTAATTTTTTGCTCACCACTGAATCTTCCAAGGCTTGCAGCAGACACTGGCACATAGAAGGAAATGTGTGGCTAATAAATGAATAAATATGTGAATGAAAAAAAACTGAAACACTAACACAAGAATATTCTCCTTTCAAAAGAATAATGGGGGCCTCCCTGGTGGCGCAAGTGGTTGAGAGTCCGCCTGCCGATGCAGGGGATACGGGTTCGTGCCCCGGTCTGGGAGGATCCCATATGCCGCGGAGCGGCTGGGCCCGTGAGCCATGGCCGCTGAGCCTGCGCGTCCGGAGCCTGCGCGTCCGGAGCCTGTGCTCCGCAATGGGGGAGGCCACAACAGTGAGAGGCCCGCATAACGCAAAAAAAAAAAAAAAAAAAAAAGAATAATGAAAAATAATTTCATTCAATAAGAGTCATTCTTAGTTACTGATACATGACTTAGTAGTTCCCAATCAATTTAAAATGTTCCATTTTTTTCTGATACTTCACAAGTCATTAATTAAATGTTGCTCACATTTAGGGCCAATCTGTGAGACATTATTATCTTGTCTACTCTAAAGTTCCAGCATTAACTCAGGCGTAGCTTCACCAAGTACTGATCATGTGACCTTGGCCTCTCATTGCCTCAGTTTTCTCATTTGTAACACGGGTATAATAATAGGCTTGTTTCCTAGGCCTATGAGGAAAACCTCATATATGTATGTGTGTGTGTGTGTCTATATATATGTATTTAAACAGTGTCTTAGAATAGTGTCTGGCACATGATAAGCATTACAGAGTATTGACTGCTGCTACTAGTACTGCTATTATGAGAACTAACTGTTGAGAATAATCCTTCATATACTGGTTTATTCCACTGAAGATAAAGGAAACTAATAGAATGTTAGAAATCAGATTAAACACAGAAAGCCAATAAAATATACCAAGACAGAAGATGATGAGAGTGTAAAAACATAGAAGAAAAAAATGGTTTTTGTTTTTCTTATTCTTTTTCTTTTTTAAAGAAGGAAAGAGCCTAGAAATAGGACAAAAACTATTCATTGGATATACTGACATGGGATCGCTGGTGACCTTCATAAGTAAAATTTCAGGACAGTGGGCAGTGAGATTACGGTGAGAGAAGTCAGATGGATGTAAATTATAGAGTAAATGGGACGTGAGGAAATGGAAACAATATATGAAGATAACAATTTTGAAAAGTTCAGACCTGAACTGGCTAAAGAAGATATGCAGGGATTAGGGGAGGAGGGAGGCTTTCATGTTACACGTATAGTTTTTAACATTTTAAGTTGGAGTTACTAGTCTAGAATGAGGTTGAATTTTGGCAAGAATCATTCATGTGTTGTAGAAAATGCAGTGCTGTGAAGTACTTGAGAAGATGAGAGGAAATGAAATGCTATCTGTAGTGCACATGGCCTTTTAACTTTAACTCCTGTAGTAAAAGGGAATACAAAGATCAATGCAAATGCTAATGAATTAATGGATTTGGCAGTGGACTATTTACTGACTTCTGTGTTCTTAATGAGTTATGAAGCACCTCACCAGCTCAGAGTGAAGGAAGTAGAGAGGATGGAGGTTAAGTAAAGCTTCTAAGAAAATAGTCCTTAAGGAGAATTAGAAAGAGCTTACTGTAAGTCAGAGCAATATTTCCAGTCTTGAAAATCCATTTGAAGCTGGTGATTATTAATTTATTGGAATACCAATTTGCCCTGCCACATGATTTTTCTCCAGCTACCTGGATATAAGTTACACAGAGGCAGAAGAGAGTGAGAGATAACAATGGAGGGAAAATACAATTAGGATTTTTTTTTTTACCTTTTTCCACTTCCCCGCTCCAACTCTGGGGAGCCTTCACAGACATGGCTGCCCTCCCAGCCTCCAGCAGCACTCTGTTATCAAAGAATTCAAAGAAATGGAACATAGGTTTCCAACTTATTAATTTAGCAAAATCAAAAATTATAGGGCTTCCCTGGTGGCGCAGTGATTGAGAGTCCACCTGCCGATGCAGGGGACATGGGTTCGTGCCCCGGTCCAGGAGGATCCCACATGCCGTGGAGCGGCTGGGCCCGTGAGCCATGGCCGCTGAGCCTGTGCGTCCGGAGCCTGTGCTCCATAACGGGAGAGGCCACAACCGTGAGAGGCCCGCGTACTGCAAAAAAAAAAAAAAAAAAAAAAATTATATATAATGTCTTCCGTTGGCAAAGATTTTTGCAATATAATTTGGTTCCATCTTTTGACAAGTAATTTGGCAATGTCTAGCAAGATAAAAATGTTAATAGCTTTTTACACATTAATTCTAATTCTGGACGCTTATGCCAATAAATACTTTATAATCCAGAAAATTATTATATAAAGATGCTCATTGTCATCTCATTTGTAATAACCAAAAATTGGAAACACCTTTAATTGTTAACAATAGGAAAACAGTTTAGGAAATATCCACTTAGTAGAAAGTTACATAGTTACTATAGTATAATTACAAGATGATGGAGCAAAATAGAATAATGCTTAATAAAGAAAGAATGAAGAAAGTTGACCTACAATTGTCTCTTCCTTATGACAGTAATTATGTAAACATATAAATATTTATTAAAACTTAAAACCAAAATAAAGTTTTAAAAGCTCTGTACCAGTAATGGGGATTTTATGTTTGTTTCAAAATATTTTTTAACATAACTCTTATAATTTTGTTATTTCTACTCCTTTTCTTAAGAATTTCTGATTATTACCTCATTTTTCATTCCATAGTTTCAAATAAAGTCAGCAATTTTATCATCAGAGAAGATTAGACTTATTTGACAGTTCATAATTCCAAGTTATTTGGTATAAAAAGACCATATACACTTGTAGGTGCTTTCAAAATAAAATTTCGAGAATTTTTTTTTTTTTTTTTTTGCTTAGTCTTTCCTAGTATGGAGATTCAGCAAACTACCTAAAATTGCTAGCCATTCTTTTTTCATTGTTCTCATTTTATTCATTTATCTTGCCCTTCACAGAAATGATAACAAATGAGTCTGCAGTTGCATCTGCCAATTTCTTAAATCCTCTATTATCCACATTATGAAATCATACTTATATGAATGCTTCCAGTATTTTCGGAGCTCTTTAGTTATTATACTTTAGCATTCTGTATGAAGTATCTTATGTAAGTGTAAAATTTAGATTCAACTTCTGGAAGCTTTTGATTTCTTAGTTCAAAAGTGAGAGATCCTTAGTTCAGCCATATGATTAACAATTACTTGTATAGTAAGAAGCTCCTAAATTATTGTTTTATGGATACCTGGCAGTTTTCTTGCCATTTCTCAGAGGTTCTCTATTAAACACATTCTCTCTCTTTCTCTCTCTCTCTCTCTCTCTCTCGCTCTATCTCTCTCTCACACACACACGTTGTGATTAAAAGCACAGACTTTGGCATTATGAAGTCTAAGGTTCAATTTCCAGTTCTGTAGTTTCTGGGCCACTTCACTTTAGGCAAGTAACCTAATGTCTCTGAACCTTGTTATTTTCATCTGTAAAATGGAGGTTACAATTATATCAGACAATCATCAGAACATCCGTAATGATTTTAGAGTTTCAGAGTCAGGTACAAGCAGGCACTCAGTAAATGGCTAGTGCTTTTATTACTTTATTATTATTTAGGTCTTGGTTTTCCTTGAGTCTGTGAGTCCCCATAATGAAATGTAATTTCCAGTAGATTGAGTAATACCTATTTTCACCAAATATTTTAACTGAGTTCATTACTTTCTGTGCAACCCAGATTAGTTTTCTGCCTTTTTTTCTGTGCCGTCTGTAGGTGTTCAATAGATTTATTTAATAAATTTATGAATGCATGAACGCGTAGATGAATTTTTAAATGCTTCTTTTTGAGAAGGTAGAACAAATGTGACACCGTAAAACAGATAAGAAAATAGTCCATGGAAAAAATGGCAAAGTCACGTATGTGCCCAGGGCCAGCCTAAGGAGAATTGTTTTTTTTTTTTAAGGAAAAATGTGTTGAATAGCTTATTTTAATTATTTTTAAAAGTTAAGTACAGTGGGCTTCCCTGGTGGTGCAGTGATTGAGAGTCCGCCTGCCGATGCAGGGGAAACGGGTTCGTGACCCGGTCCGGGAAGATCCCACATGCCGCGGAGCGGCTGGGCCCGTGAGCCATGGCCGCTGTGCCTGCGCGTCCGGAGCCTGTGCTCCGCAACGGGAGAAGCCACAACAGTGAGAGGCCCGCGTACCGCAAAAAAAAAAAAAAAAAAAAAAAATTATAGGGACATCCCTGGCGGTCCAGTGGTTAAGACTTCACCTTCCAATGCAGGGGGGTGTGTGTTCAATCCCTAGTCGGGGAGCTATGGTCCCACATGCCTCACAGCCAAGAAACCAAAACATAAAACAGAAGCAGTATTGTAACAAATTCAATAAAGACTTTAAAAAGTGGTCCACATCAAAAAAAAAAAAAGTACAAAAATTTGCTGATGATTTATATATTTAGCACCAATAAAATAATGTGAGATTAGCTGTACTAAAACAGAAGGTTGAGCTACATTCACATTAAGCGACATTATATGGTCTAAATTTATGGAAAACTTCTGAAATGGCTGATAAAAAGTAAGATGGTGAGTGACCTTTGAGCAGAAAAAGACAGAAAGAGAAATGGCCTTTTCTACATTCTATTGTGCCTCTAAGTAAAATGCTTGGTAATCTAGCTACAAAGCAATATGTCATTTGGCTTTAGGCACCTACTGTGATTTACCTTGTGAGGATCAGATTTTGCCATGGAGAGGATTTGTAAAAGTATCACACATTCCAGTACCATTGGCAACCACAGCTACCAAAAACTCCAATTTAAATTGATGAACCTAATGTCAGATGATAGTATCATTTCCTTGTGGGTGTCTTGGGAAAAGAGGGGTAGGAAATGTACAAAAGTGAATACTTTATTGACTGAAATAACAATTCATCATTTTGAAAACATAAAATACATTAAAGTTGTTATAGCATCAGGCATTAATATTTCACTGTACTTTAGACATTGCCTACAATCAATGTTTTCTGCCCTTTGAAACAGAATCTTTTTTGTGGTATGCATTAATAATATAAAAGATTAAACACTGAAAAGAAATTCAGCCTTTAAAGACAATTTGCTTTGATTTATTCAGTGAGTTCTTCCAAAAAGTTAAGACAAGAATTATTGCTTGTTGAATTGGAGTTACAAATTCTTTCAGAGTTACTTAGTATTTTCTGTAATATCAGTATCAAGGAAGGTAAAGCAAATTGACATATTCATTAGGAAATACAGGCACATAATCATAAAACAAGAAAACACAGCGTTTTTATAGACTTTATTTTTTAGAAGTGTTTTAATTTTACAGAAAAATTGAGAAGATAGTATAAAGTGTTTCCATATACACTATACCCATTTCCCTCTATGATGATCCACTTATATTAGTATATTACATTGTTACAATCAATAAACAAATATTGATACATTATCATTTACTATAGTCCATCCATTAGTCCAGTTCCTTAGTTTTTACCTAATGTCCTTTTTCTATTCCAGGATTTCATCCAAAACATCACATTACCTTTAGTTGCCATGTTTCCTTAGGCTCCTCTTGGGTTTGATAGCTTCTCAGATTTTCCTTGGATGACCTTGACAATTTTGAGTAGTTAGGGTTTTGTAGGATGCCCACTACTAGAATTTATTTGATGCATTTTTCATGATAATATTGGGATTATGTGTTTTGGGGAGGAAGACCACAGAGTAGAAGGGTTATTTTGTCAGATCACATCAAGTGTACAAAGTATGAATATGCATTATGAATGCTGAGGTCGACTTTGATCACCAGGCTGAGGTAGTGTTTTTCAGGTTTCTCCATCGTAAGATTACTGTTTTCCCTTTTTCATACTGTACTTTTTTGGAAGGAAGTCAATATGCTCAGCCCACAACTAAGGAACAGGGAGTTATGCTTAAGATGGAGTACTACATAAATTATTTGGAATTCTATTGCACTGGAGATTTATCTATTCTCCTGCAATTATGTATCCAATTATTTATTTATATCAGAAGAACTCATGGATTTTTATTTTATACTTTGGGTTATAATCTAATTCTGCTTTAGTTACTTTGTTCCTCAAATTGCTCTAGTCCTGACCCTTGTGAACTCTTTTCAGTTGGCTCTGGTGCCACTCTGAGGTATCCCCAACCTGTATTTTTTTTTTTTTTGGAACTTCCTTACTTTCTGACACTATAAGATGGTCTTGTCTATAAATCTTGTATATTTACTGCCCTAGTCCTAGAATCAGCTATTTCTTCAAGGATAACTAGGTCTTTTTAGTGGAGAACGGTATTAAACAGCAGGATCTGGGTGTGGGATTTGCTAATTGCTGCTCGGATGTCATTGCTTCTATATCTTCTCAGCTGACAGAGCAAAGAGATAATATGTGTGTACATGACCCATGTATACGCACATATCTATAAGTATCTCTCTACATAACCATGTGTATTAAGGTAATATGAAGCAATATTAAGCTAAACATGAATGTATATTGATGTTTCCAACTTTAATCTGTTACCACATAGATCATCTTAGCCTCATCTCTTGCTTATCTTTAAATTTCAACTCCAGCAAAACACTTGGCTTTTAGAAGTATGAAAATCAAATTGTAGCAACTTTGGGAAGCCACATCATCTAGTAGAATAATTCTTAAGGGGCAAGGTGTATATCATCAAATTTTAATTTACAGTCAGCAGTACTTTTTAACATCAGTAGACCTCCAGACCTCTGCTTCCAAGAAGATGAAGTAGCCCATTTCTCCCAGGTTCTCCCACTTAAAACTAAAACCCTGAACATAACAACAAACAAACATAGGAAGATGCTGAAAGGTGGAAATGAGAAGGCAGACTTAACTAGGGACTTTGGGACTTGAGGAATAACATGGTGATGAGTCCCCTGTGTTTCCTGTTGCTTCCCATACATCCTGGAGAGGGTATTACAGGAACCCCCAATCAATAACCACCAACAGAACAACAGACAAAAAAGCTTCAGAAAAAAACACAAAACCCTGTTCCCCCTAGCCAAAGTATGAGGAAAGGGGTTGCTAAAGACAGAAGACCATTTGGGCAATAATATACACACTACTCGAGCCAAGTGCCAGTGGAATATACACACTACTCGAGCCAAGTGCCAGTGGAATATTGCACCCATCCCCTATGTCCTGTCGTTTCAGTTGGGCCAAGCTAGGATTTGATCTTCCACACCACCCCACTCCTGCCCTGCAGAAGAGGCAGCGCTCTGATTCCCCACCAGGGTTGTTTCAGTGTGGTCCAGTGGTGAGCTGAGCCTCCACCCCTTTCCATTAGCAAACAGACTTTAAAAGGTGGTGCCTGGGCTTCCCTGGTGGCGCAGTGGTTGAGAATCTACCTGCCAATGCAGAGGACACAGGTTCGAGCCCTGGTCTGGGAAGATCCCACATGCCGTGGAGCAGCTGGGCCCGTGAGCCACAGCTACTGAGGCTGCGCTCCGCAACAAGAGGGGCCACAACAGTGAGAGGCCCGAGCACCACGATGAAGAGTGGCACCCGCTCGCCGCAACTAGAGAAAGCCCTTGCACAGAAATGAAGACCCAACACAGCCAAATAAATAAATAAATTTACTTATTAAAAAAAAAAAAAAAGGTGGTGCCTGACAGGCTTGTTAACACTGGGCTGCCCTCACACAGTCGTGGGGTCCAATGGTGGGACATAGTGTCCATCTCTCCCTGACATCAATAAGAATAGGATGTTACAGGTTGGAGGGAGTAGGCACCCCACTAACCCCCAACACATGGTGTCAGTGAGACCCAGTGGGGTGCTGAATCCCCATAACCATCCTGAGGCAGTAAGACAGAATGAGGTGGCACAAGCAGGGCTAGTTGGCAGTTCTCTGCCTCTTACCCTGGTGTCAGTGGGGCCAGCAGGTAGCTGACCCTCTACCCACACCCGGCATCAACAAGAAGGAATGAAGTGGGAGGAAGGACAGCAAACACTTCACTTCTCCCCTCCCCTGTGTCAAGAAATCTACTGGGGAGATGAACTTCCACTCCTACTAAAAGGCAACACAATGATATTAATGTTCCCACTTTTGAGGGGAAGGTGTCAGAAAGGCCAATAGGATAGCTGAACTTCTACTTGATCTGTCTGGAGTGAGACAATGTAAGTGCCCACTTTTGCTGGGGTATCGTCAGTAGGGCCCAATGGAAATCTGTACGTAACCTCCCAGTCCTCATACTACGCCTCAAATAGGATGACTTCCTTCTAAAAAGTAATAATAAAATTAAATGGGGGCCTCCCTGGTGGCGCAAGTGGTTGAGAGTCCGCCTGCCGATGCAGGGGATACGGGTTCGTGCCCCGGTCCGGGAGGATCCCATATGCCGCGGAGCGGCTGGGCCCGTGAGCCATGGCCGCTGAGCCTGCGTGTCCGGAGCCTGCGCTCCGCAACGGGGGAGGCCACAACAGTGAGAGGCCCGCATACCACAAAAAAAAAAAAAAAAAAAAAAATTAAATGGGATACAGAGTCATATAATAACTCACAATGTTTAGAATACAATGGAAAAATACTTATGACACCAAGAACCAGGAAATCACAGAATAAATGAGAAAAGACAATAAACATACACCAACACTGAGATAAAACATCTGTTGAAATGATCAGACAAGGATTTTAAATAAGCTGTCACATAAGTGCTTCAATTAGCAATTATGTGTTCCTTGACAGAAATGGGAAAAATAGAAAATGTAAACAAAGAACTAGAAGCTATAACAATAAAAACAAATGAGAACAGTAGAACTGAAAAATACAACAATCAAAAAACTTTGCTCAAGAGTACAGTGGAGATTACAAAGCATAGAATCATGAACTTAGAAGAGATGAATACAATGTACCACATGTACAGAGAAAAATAGACTGAGGGGTAAAGATGGGAGAAAGAACAGGATCTCAAGAACGTGTAAACAGTAACAAAAGCACTAACATTCATACCATCAAAGTTCCAGAATGAAAACAGAGGGCAAGTAGGACTGACAAAGTATTCAAAGAAATCATGGCTAAAAAGTTCCCAATTTTTTAGAAGACATAAACACAAATTCAAGAATCTGAACAAACCCAAAGAGGAAAAACGCAAAGATATCCTTGCCAAGACGCGTCATAACTAAACTTCTGAAAAGTAGAGACAAAAAAAATCTTGAAAGTGGACAGGAAGAAACAATGCATTACTTATTGAGAAACACCAATTCCAATGACAGCATATTTCTTGTCTAAAACTCTGGAGTCAGAAGCATTGACATAACATTTTTCAAGTGCTAAAAGAAAAGAATGCTCAGCCACAAATTCACACTTTCTATATCCACTTTCTTGTTTGACTTATATTAATGGACTACTAACTCATCTTTCTATATCCGGGACGGCCATCACCCTTCTCCAAAAATCTAGTCACACTATTTCCAGAGTGATCTTTCTGAAAATGAAACAAATTTTTCTTATAAAAATACTTGATTGTGTTATGAAACTTTTCTCTGTTCTAAGTTACCAGTTAAAATCCTTCAATAGATTCCCATCTTTCTTGGAGTAAAATCTCACATCCAAACTCTCTTTGTCCTTTTGGGCTGCTGTAAGATTATGGTGCAGGTTGGGTGGCTCATAAACAACAGGCATTTTTTTCTCACAGTTCTGGAGGCTGCAAGTGCAAGAATAGGGTGGCAGTATGGTCAGATGAGGGCCCTCTTTTGAGTCACAGACTTCTCATTGTAACCTCACATGGCAGAAGAGCTTAGGGAGCTCTGTGAGGTCTCTTTTATAAGAGCACTAATACCTTTATCATTTCCCAAAGGCCCCACCTACTACTACTATCACCTCTGGAAATTAAGATTTCAACGTATAAATTTGGAGGGGAACACAAAGACTAGACCATAGCACTTAGTATAATACATGGACCATTCATGGTCTTGCTTCTACCACCCTCTCCATTGTCTTCTTTTCTTACACTCCAGTAGCATTTCTTTTTTTTTTTTTTTTTTTTTTTTTTGCGGTACGCGGGCCTCTCCCTGTTGTGGCCTCTCCCGTTGCAGAGCACAGGCTCCGGATGCGCAGGCTCAGCGGCCATGGCTCACGGGCCCAGCCGCTCCGCGGCATGTGGGATGTTCCCAGACCAGGACACGAACCCGTGTCCCCAGCATCGGCAGGCAGACTCTCAACCACTGCGCCACCAGGGAAGCCCCAGTGACATTTCTTATACTGATTATGAATGGAACTCCTTTCTGGACTGATCGTTAACCATTCATTTTCTGGCAAACATGAATTTATCTTCTCTTTTCCTCAAAAATTCACCCTTCATTCATGTTACGTATCCATTTCAATTGCCTTCTACAGGAAGCCCTACTGATATCCCCCATATACTACTCTCCACAGCATGAATTAAGGTCTTACCGTGTCTTCCTATATCACTCTGTAATAATTTTTACGGTAACTATGGATTTTCTTATTTGAGTGTCACAATACATTGACTTCTAGGTGGCACGATAATGATTTTAGTAACAGTAACACTGGTGCCTAGTTGAACCCATGGCATACTCTAGGTGTTCAATAAATGTTTGTTGAATGAGTTAATGAATGAATGAATGGATGGTTAGTTTGGAATCTTAATCATGTTACTTTTCAAAAATCTGTTAAAAAGATACCCAGAGTTTTCCAGAAGATTAGGGACTTAGGATCTTCAACTTGATTTAATAGAGGAAATTTTTACTCATACATCATGCTTAAATACCTCAAAGTAAAACCATTAACCCAGGAATTTAAGGTTACCCATTTGGACTTGCAAGCCAATAATTAATATCTCCTGCCCCCACTGTATTAGATGGTTTCAATGCTCCACTCATGTCTCCCCAGCACTCATCATTCTAGTATATGCTGATAGACTCATGCTACCACCTGCAATTATCCACCTTAGGGCAGGCCAGAAATGTACAGGAGTTAATGTATCTGGGTGTAGCTTTCAACCAAGGACAGAGGGGACTGGACGATAAGTACTTCAAGTTTCTCACCAATTCTTGGGATAACTCTGAGACATGTTCTTTAGAGTTTCACAGAACTCCCCTGAAGTACTGGCAGCAGTTCCCTGCAGGAGGAATTGATTCAGTAATGCACCTCTGTTGGCTTCCTTCCATGCCTCCATTCTCAATTCCCACTCCACTTCTGAGTTTTCTGGAAGCACCTCCCAGATGAACAGTTTGCATTCAAATTATTGCCTCAGGTTCTGCTTCTAGGGGAATTCAATTTATAGCCTCCTAACAATCCAGTGCTCCTTACAGAGCCATCACTGGTACAAGTACCAAGGCATGGCACGTTATGTATCACCCCTCCTAAATCCTAATATTTTGAAACAGATAAGAAAGAGCATGACCTTGAAGAGAAAAAGCGTTTATATGAGAATGGCCAATGGATAAAGGGAAGGAGAGACAGTGCCATTTGTTTTCCATTAATGATAGTATGAAATTTTGGGGCAGATGGTCTAACAGGTGTGACTATAATTTGAGGAGCCTGCTCCCTTGGTTACAGAAGACTGCTATTGTTATTATTATGGAAGCACAACCTCATGACTTTATTGCTTCACTTGATGTAGCCTTTTCCTTTACCCTTAAATCTTTCTACATCACTGAATTGCAGCCAATAGATTTATTTTCTCCCTATGGCTCCATAACAAAAAAAAAGACACACATGTGCACACACACACACACACACACACAGAGTTTTGTGTATGCCAGTGCTAGAAAAGACAAGCTCATGGTGCATGTATGCGATGGATATTGTACATTACAGGTCTCTGTGAGATAGTCTTCTGCAGGTTCCTATGTTTATTTTATGAATAATTAACTTTAGTAAAGTTAACTTCCTGAAGATCTTGATGAAGACTGAAGAAAGGAAGTAAATTTTAAAGAAAAAGACTTAGAAACTTGCCCTTTTTGCCCTTTCTTTGTGTCTTAATGAACAAAGGATAACTGGGCCTTTTTTGAAGTCTTTGCTTGAGTTGAAGACACAAAATGCAACCTGTACTCTTATCATAATATGTTCAGTTTATGAGTACACAAACTTATAAACTGTGAATTTCCCTAAAGTTATTATACCATTTAGAAGATATTTGCTTGGACGTTTACTTAAAACCAAACAATTGAGGTCTATATGCCCAAATAATTTCCTTCTCTCTTGCTGTCTCCATTTCAGTTTCCTGAGTTTCTGGGAAGGCCTGGTTTCCCCAAAGGAACAATTTCTGGTAGAAGTCTGAAGGTCTGACCCAAGAAAAAAAATCCAGTATAGCCAATGAATTGAGGACAAGAAGTTTTCCAATCAGGTAGGAACATTTAATCTCATACATTACAATCACCTTAAGTAAGGTGTGCTGATAGCTGGATATGATTTAACTTCTTGGAAAAAGATGCATATATAACCTACCCCACAAGGAAGCTGTTCTCAATTCCCTTAGTGGTTGTGGTGTTTATCAGAGAGTGCCTTGGGGGAAGATGAATACAGTAACAGTATGATGCTCTTTTTTTTTCATTTTTAGCTCATTGTTGCCAAGTACCCTTGGTGACCTTGGTGCCTGTGGTTTAATCCCAGGAGGTTAGACATGTGGAACAGCACATTAACCCTTTTTAGTATTTTCTCCCAATACAAATCATTTTTATAGGTTGTCTCCATGGTCTTCTAGTTGCTTATCAAAATTAAGCATCAAGTCTTCTAAGTAAGCAATATCCCCTGTCAGTGTGAGGAAATCAGCTTGGTTCTTATTGGGGCACATCTTCTTGGTCTTGGCACAAAGTGAGTTCACATAGGGAGTTAGAAGGAGGAGAATGGGGCATGCGAAAGGGGAGTTCTGTGTTCTCATTTACCTATGCATGTTGAAACTCCACTAACAGTTTTATTTTCATTAGCAATTTGTGATAAAAACTTAGGGTAGGGCTTCCCTGGTGGCGCAGTGGTTGAGAGTCTGCCTGCCGTTGCAGAGGACATGGGTTCGTGCCCCCGTCTGGGAAGATCCCACATACCTTGGAGTGGCTGGGCCCATGAGCCATGGCCGCTGATCCTGCGCGTCCAGAGCCTGTGCTCCGCAACGGGAGAGGCCACAACAGTGAGAGGCCCGCGTACCGCAAAAAAACCAAAACTTACGGTAAAGGGAATAATGAAGCTGTCCCACTATATGGCACGACAAAAGATAGTAGTGACATCAAAATCAGGGCCTATCCATCTCATTTGCAGTTATATACTCAGTGTTTAGCCTAGCATTTGATCCCTCATCAGTATTCAATAAGAAGATGTGTGTTGAATGACTTAAGGATGAATTAATGAATGAAAAAAGTTAATATGGCAGAAAATGTGTTTTATCCTTGTACTTTCATGTGTTGCCTTCTGTATTTCAAGACCCAGCACTGTAACTGACACATAGAATATAAGCAGTAAAATTTGCTGAAAGAATGAATGAGTCCCCACAATTCTAAGAATAATTTTAAGACCAACACAGACCCCCTATCTGCCAAGGTCTATGACAGAAGTATCCAGAGAAGAAAGCCTGATCTCAGCTAGTGGTAGAGCTGACAGAATTTATCTAGTTTTAATAATTTACAGCTCATCCCATTACATTTAGGCATAGTGCCTACATGAGCCATACAATTAAATGTGGACTGAAAAAAAATGCACAACCTAAAAGTTGAGAATTATGTTTTATTTGGAGGACATACTGAGGACTTAAGTCAGGAGACAGCCTCTCAGATAGCTCTGAGGGACTGTTCTGAAGAGGTAAGGGAGGGCACAGGATATTTAGGGGTTCTTGCAAAAAAGAAAAAAAACCCGGTAGTTGGAACATCAACATCTAGCTCCCCCAAGGTAGACTGCAGTGTGTTACCCTTCCCTCGGCCTACCCTGGGGCACCCTGAAGGGCCTACGGGTCTGAGTGTGGCCCAGCAAGCCCAGGGGAGCCGGCGGGTCCTCAGAGTTCTTGTCCTGAAACTGGCGCTGACGCGACGGGGCCACGAGTCTCTAGACACTTACTGCCGTTAAACGAATGCAGAACTGCGACTAAGGCCTCAGGGAACCTGCTTCACGCCTACCCTTCTGGATGCCAAATCAAGACCTTACGTTGAGGCTAGGGCCCCCGTTGAGATTCCCCTTAGCTCTAGAGCAGGGCAGGAAGAGCTCCCACCCAGGACCTGGAAGCACCCTCTTTCTTTCGAGAAAACTCTTTTTTTTTCCTCAGAGCCATGCCTGCAGGGACTAGAAACACGGCAACAACAGTGTTTTTCAGGTTTTTTCCGGCTGCAAGAATGGAGCTTTCAAAATGGGAAAACCAGGCTTTTCGCTATAGACGCCATGTCTAGATTGACACGCAGCCTAAATACGTGTGTTTTCTAACAAGTAAAAGAGACACAAGCTACCCACTGTGCCCTAAACTGAATCAACTTTTTTAAGCAGGGTGTTCTGCGGCTAGCGAACTGCCTCAATGAGGGAATGCCTTCGGTCGGCTGAGGGGCCTCTGTATCTTCCAATATCCGGCAGTGTTACACGAAGAACTGTTCTTTAGTTGAAGTTGCAGTGCAAACTGAATTTCCCCTTGAGGTATGGTGACTTCACGTATGAGGTCCGAGGAAGAATTGCCTTCCTCCCCTTTGAAGTCCCAAACCACTCCACCCAACATCTTTGTCTTTAGTTGAAAGTGGTATTTAAGGTGAGGATTTCAGCCATTTGGGAGATTTACTGAGTTCTCCTGGGTCTCTTCCATGTATACATATTATTAAATTTTGTTTGATTTTCTCCTGTTAATCTTAATCTGTCTCATGTCAATTTAATTCCTAGACTAACCAGAAAAATCTAGAAGGGTACAGGAAACTTTCTTCCTGCCCAACAGGCATTATGGTGCAGGGCACATTGCCTGCCTTTGAAAGCATCTGAACTTCTACACATTGAGAACCCTCTCCTTTCCATGCCCCTTTACCATAGGCATAAAGATTTCTGTGCACATCGAGGCTGAGAAGAACTCCTGAGTCCATCATTGTTTCTCCAGGCAGTCATGAAGACTGTCAGAGAGGAAGAACTTTTCCTCTGCCCTTCTGTAGGCAAATGGAGTAGGGGGTCCCCAAAGAAAAAGAATCAAACATAACTTTTTGACATAAGAGAAGCCATTTTAAGCCTAAATCATTTGTGATCTCAGCCTGGTCGTGATGCTTGCTCTTGAACAGGTCTCAGTAATTAATGATCTTGTGAAATAAAATTGTCCCTTACCATCTGGTTCTATAAGAATGAAGTCACTAGCCACTGTAGTCTCTGACCTTGACAAAAAAGGAATCACTTGATCTAAAAGAGAACTGGAAATTTTTCTTTGAGCCAAATTTGAGGATTATAACCTGGGAAGAGCATCTCAGAAAACTCTGAAAACGGTTCTGCCCATTAGAAACCCAGGGAGGTGTATAAGTTTTTTTTGAGACAGAGGGCTGTACATCAAATGACATTTTATTGAACGTTTACATAATTCAGATCTAAGTGCCATCCTGCTGGTCATGTATCCCCTTACAAGGTCAAGAAGAAATGTTAGCTCTTAAGGAGGGAGTTGTCTTGTTGATGTTAGGAGAATGTTCCTCTTTATGGTTGAGCAAGTGTCCCTGCCTATGGGGGAGGTTTGGTCAATGTATAATGCAGATGCACAATGCACAGTGTGGGGAGAGAGGAGACCAAAGGGCAGAGAAGAATTTATGTTTACATTTCTCTTGTCTTGCCATAAAATATAAATTTTGTTTCACAACCTTCAACACACCCTGAATGGAATTCAGGACAGAGATCAGGAATGAGGCAGTCTATGCTCTGAGAAAACCCGGCAGAACAGGCCTTCAGATAGTTCGATATTTTCAGATTTTATGAGCCCAGTTTCTTTTATCTTCTCATATCTAGAAAAGCACTAAAATCATTAATGGAGACATCTGCTCCTTGTGACTAGCAGCCACCATTTCGTGACTAGCAGCAAATTTCTGCCAAAATGTGTCCCTGATTACATGTGTCCCCCTTCACCAAAATCACATACATGCTGACCTTCCCCCTAACTCTTTCGAGCAGTTCCTCAGAGCTATCTGAGAGGCTGTTTCCTTGGCTATAGTCCTCATTTTGCCCCCAATAAAACTTAACTCACAACTCTCAGTTTGTGCTTTTTTTTTCAGTTGACAGTTTAAAACTTTCCCAATTTGCCTGTTCAAGGAGCCACCGTTTTGGGAAAATCCCTGCTGTTCTCCTTACTTGCTGCAAGTAATAAACCCTTCCTTCACCTGCCCTTTGGCTTGGTTGTGTCTTTTGGCTCAACAAAAGAAGTGTTTCAGGTAACACTTTGAGCTGGTCTAAGAATTAAATTGACGTGAGACTGATTAACAGGAGAAAATAAAACAAAAGTTTAATAATATGTATATCTAGGAGTCATTTTTGGCCTAAGCCGTTTTGCAATCTAAGCCTGGCCAGGATGCTTGCCGTTGAAAGGGTCTCAGTAATTAATGATCTTAAGGGAACAAAATAATGCAGAATCAAAGGACTGTTTTCAGGTCAAAGAAGTAACAATAGCAAAGATAATTGTAAAGACTCCCAGTTCTCTTTCAATGGTAAAGATTAGCCTGATCAACTGGGAACATAAGGAATGATGATATTGACCTTTTCTGACCCTCATGACTTCAGTCCACTAAAGCTTGGACTCTGTGGACCACCCAAACCCCTTCATGAATATGCATATACCCTTAGCTTAAAAATTCCCCAATTTTGCTGTTCAGGAAATCACTGCTTTGGGAAAGACCCCCGGTGTTCTCTTTACTTGCTGCAAGTAACAAATCCTTTCTTCTCCCAATCTTTGTTTTTGTTGTGCCTTTCAGCTTGACACCCACCAAGAGGCAAACCCAGGTTTTTGGGTAACATTAGCTCTTTGGCGGGCAATGAAAATGACATAAGGCAGATTAACAAGAGAAAATTAAATTATTATGTGCACGTGGGGAATTCACATAAGTATGAAGAATTCCAAAGACAGTAAGACAAGGTGACATATATATATCTTGACTAAAGAGAAGTGAAACTGAGCAGGACCCTGTGGGGTTCCTGGGCACTAAAGTCTTTCTGTGTCCCCCATTTCTTGTTTGCAGGGACTAGGCTTCAGCCTCCACAACCTTCCCTGAATTCCAAAGGGTAGGGTCAAATAGTTGCTAATCAGGGAAGGGAGGGGCTGCAGAGACAAGGGAGGAACTGTCAAGAAACAATAGTGCAGCTTTGGGACAAGATCCTGGTTCTGCCTCAAGGGAAACATATAACAATAACTTTGAGCTCTTCTACAGAACTCAAACCCCCAACAAATGGAAAATGTTAACTACTTGATGAAGCATCCTTCATTCTAGAGAGAAGGTCAGAGTTTGATAACCTTGAGAAGCATAGAAGCTCATCAGGAGACCACCTGAGGCCAGATTAAAGGATTGCAGGCCCTGAACACACCATCATCCTTATCAGCAACCCTGACCTTGAACCATTGCTATAAAACTCCTCACCAAATCCCCCCAGGTTGGGACACACAGTTTTGAGGGCATTAGCCTGCTGTGTCCCCCTTTGCCTGGCAACACAATAAACCTATTCTTTTCTACTTCACCCAAACTCTGCCCCGGAATTCGATTCCATACCAGTGCACAGAGGTCAAATTTCGGCATCAGAAGGAGGTATGGGTCTGAAATTTCAAGGGGAAGTAAGGTAATTCACAGGAAGTTAAAAAGAGTTAATGTTTGGTAAACAAATGTTTGCTGAGCCATCCAAAGACAATGAGACACAGAGAGAATTTTTTTTTTTGCGGTATGTGGGCCTCTCACTGTTGTGGCCTCTCCCCTTGCGGAGCACAGGCTCCGGATGCACAGGACCAGCAGCCATGGCTCACGGGCCCAGCCGCTCTGCGGCACGTAGGATCTTCCCGGACCGGGGCATGAACCCGTGTCCCCTGCATCGGCAGGCGGACTCTCAACCACTGCGCCACCAGGGAAGCCCCACAGAGAGGATTTTGATCAAATGGGCTTTTCAATGTTCCTCCTGTTCTACCACACCTAGTGTTATACTACATTTATCTCTAGTGATAGCTTCTTCCTGGGACAGGCCTCCTGTCTTAAATTATTTTAGGCAATAAGGGGGAAGTTCAAAGGCTCTTCCTGAGTCTTTTGGGCCTTGATTGTTTTCAGCTCAAAATAATCCACATGCCATAGTGGCACATCTTGTGGTGGCCTGCACTTAGACCCATTGGCTCCCACGTGCAAATGAGAACCATGCAGTGACTCAGGGAGAGCCCTGAGCACATTATTCAGATAGACACCAACATGATGCAATTTTTCTTCAGTGTGTTCAGTGAGAGAAAGCAATACAAGAGGCACTGCCCTTTTACTTTGGGGGAGGTTGAAAGTCCCTTCTTGGAAAGGAAAAATAAGTACTTTTAGAGCATTTAGAAAACCTAAAACCTGTGACTCAATTTTTTTAAGTGCAGAGTTAATTTTACCCAAATGTGTTTTCTTAAAAATTGCAACCAGTCAAGATCAGTATCTTCAAGGGATGCATCAGTTGTGATATTTGCTGACTTTACACTGTTCTGAAATTGAGGATACCTTCCCTCTACTCAGTTAATGTTTATTTTTATTAAGTTTTAAAACTGTTTTAAGTAGGAGATCTTTTACTGGAGCCTGAGGATTGATAATGTTAACCACTGTGACACTGCTCTGTTACCTCACATCAACCAAAGAATTGTGCAGGAGCTGATCACATACCCTGTGATTCCCCTCTCTCACCTGGTATTTAAAAATGCTTCCATGAAACCCATCAGGAAAGGGGGTTCAGGTGTTTTGAGCACTAGCTGACCTGAACTCCCTGCCTGGCACCTGCAGTAAACGCTGCACTTTCCTTCGCCATAACCTGCTGTCAGTAGATTTGCTTTACTGCACATGGGAGAGCAGACCCACGTTTTTTTCATCAGCATATTTATATATATTATTATATATTGTAGGCAATGGAGATATTTTACTTCTTTCCTATTGTGCTGTTTTATTTTTTAACTGAGTTAACCATGAAAGTCAATTTTTGTTGATAGAGGAGAAAAGGTACAAATTAATTAGCTATAGTTAAAAATGTAAAGCTTTCAAAATGCTTGTTATTTATAATGAGGTTTATTTAACAGAATTAGGAAATAATTCTGCATTTAAATGGTTCGATTGTGATTGTGGAACATGAAATTGGTAGTCCACAGGACATATACTAAATTTTCACCCTTAGTGATACTATATTTGTACTGTCCATGTCAAGCTAAAACGTTGTTTTTCAACAATCTTTAGCAAACATATCTTAGTTTTATTAATCAGAGGGAATATAGGAGCTCAATTTGATATAGGGAACTTGAGCATTCCATCAACATGAATTTGAAGAATACACTAAGAATATCTTCTACATTACATTGGAGTAGTGAATTACTGGTAATTATTTAGGGAATTCTTTTGAAAAATATAGTCACCAGGGGCCAATAATTGAATTCTATTGAAATAGAGATAGATATTAATAAGAATGGAAAATTATATTTTCATTTTATATTGCCCATATCTTCATTTTATTTGTAGGTTTTGAAAGTTTGCAAGAGAAAGATATCAGAATTTATACTTCATTCAGCAGAATCCCTTGGAGCAAATGATCACGCACTCAGAATACATAAGTGGAGACATTACTGACTGTGGCCCAGGAGACAAGGACAAGACCTAGAAAAGACACAGTCAATAATGGAGGGAAAGAAAGATTGGAATAGACAGGCATTTCTCTTAATGAAAAATGTTAACAGTAGAATCCTTGAGGGAGAATCTTTGGAAAACATTGGATTTCTATAACAATAAAAAATTGAGTCCCAAAGTACAATGAGAAATAACAATAATGAATAAATAGGATAAAGAAATTATATGTTAACTGGCATACATTCCAGGCGATGATCAGACTCCTGCAGAAACCAGGGCTTTTGGGCCTTTAATTCCCCTTGGGCAGAACTGCAGCGCCCCTGTCCCCAGCCTTCAGCCATCAACTCCAGGACTACAGAGGCAGAGTCCTGGCCCTCAAGTCAGGCTGCCTCACTGACTTGAATGCCCATGGAAAAGGGAACATTGATCCTGACCTGAGACACAGCCCTCAGATGTTTATAAGCTGGAAAGTCTGCATCAGACTTCCTTGCATCTCTCTAGGGTGAACTAGGGAAAACAAAATGTCACAAAACCCTTTCCCACAGAAGAAGTCTGGGAAAAAACACATGACGATCTTGGCCTTGGTGCCAGGTGAGGCTGATCTCACTAGAGCACACCTTCTCCTGGGTTTGGTACCAGAATCCAGGGCCCTGGTGGGAGGACCTGGGCTCTTCCCTGGGTTCCATGGACACAGACAAGCAAGTGTGATCTCAGCAACCTTCAAGGACCCAGATGTGAGAAAGAGGCAATGAAGACACGATGGCTGCTTCAGGGTGGCTTGGTGTCAGCCTAGAACAGCTGGACTTCATAAGGAATAACACACTGTGGAGGGAAATAATAAAGAATTTATAATAGGAACAGAAAATAGTTTTATTTGAGCCAAGCTGAGGGCTATAATCTGGGAGGCAGCCCCTCAAAAGGCTCTAAGGAACTTCTCCACTGAAGCATGGTAGTCTTATACTTTATCAGAACAAAGAACATACATCAAACATGACAGGGGTCTATTCCTTAAAGATTTCAAAAGAGACAGATTTAGTACATATATAGTGAGATAGTAGGATCCTGGCACGTGGGAAAGGAGCCTCATCTTCGAGAGGGTGTTAACATGGGCATCATAAGAAGGAAGTCATTTATCCTTCTTTTTGAATCAGACATTTCTTTTCCTTAATGGTTAAAGCAGATGTGCTGTGTGTGTTTGACAGGCTCTTTCAGTTCACACAAAGTTTACACTGAACCATGTATAAGCCTAAATGACTTCCCCATACCTCATTACGTGAAAAGTTTCTCCCTCAACACTATAATTTGGGGCTTGACTAATCTTGGCGATAAACCAGACCCATAATACCCTCAGCTCTCTAGGCCTCTCCACCTGCAGATCCTGCTGTATCCTCCCCCCAGGTCACAGCACCACAAGAGGGTGTCAGGTGAGGGGTTTGGGACTCAGAGAATTGACTCCCGAAAGTGTTTCTGTTTTCCAAGATAAATAACAATACAGTTTGGATTCTAAAAATCTTCCAAATAAGTGAAAAAAAAATGCTAGACCAACAGTGAATCACAGCGTTTTTCATAAGATAAATGAATGTTATATAATGAAAGAGTAAATAGAGCCCAGAGGCTTTAATATGCAAAATTAAAATGGAGTTCAGTAGTGTTTAAAACACATCCAAAGGTCATATTTATGAGCTGCACGTCCAGCTGTATTCCACAAGAATTTAGGCAAATGCATGAAAGATGAGTTATGAGTAAAGCACTATCCCCAAACCGTGGGTGTGGGGAAACTCATCCTAGCAAGCACTTTGTGCAGAACTAATACATTGCAACCATATCAGGTTTCAAAACTGATACTTTCTGCAACTAAAAAGGCAGAAATAAGCTAAATAAGCTACCTATCCCCCCTCTGTCCTTCAGTTATTAATTAAGACTCCTATTTCTTCCTCTCTTATCTATTTTTTAAATTCCAATTTCAAATGCCAAAATATTCAGCTATTATATATGTTATTGTTCTCTTAATTTAGTCTCTACACAGCCTGAAATTTCTTTTTAATTTCCCTATTATATAATTAGTTTTATATTCATCAATTATGTGATATTTCCAGCAGGTACTGAGATTTTATGCTCCAAATATATGCCCTTCCATACTTTAAGGCACATAAATATACTTTATACTTTACATCAATTTAAAAAGTAATCTATTGAGTGCAAATTCTGTCTTCACTATTTTGTTGGGGTCAGCAGTGGGGAGAGAAAATGTAGAAGAAGGAAAAGACATGGCTTATTGTTCTCAAAAGAAGTTACAGAGAAACCTCTGACTTCCTTATCAAAAGGAGGCCCATTTCTTTTTCAATGTCTTTTTTAAAATTTTTTAAAAATTAATTAATTTATTTATGGCTGCATTGGGTTTTCGTTGCTGCACGTGGGCTTTCTCTAGTTGCGGCAAGTGGGGGATTCTCTTTGTTGCGGTGTGAGGGCTTCTCATTGTGGTGGCTCCTCTTGTTGCACAGCACGGGCTCTAGGCTCATGGGCTTCAGTAGTTATAACATGCAGGCTCAGTAGTTGTGGCTCGCAGACTTAGTTGCTCCACGACATTTGGGATCTTCCTGGACCAGGGCTTGAACCCGTGTCCCCTGCACTGGCAGGCAGATTCTTAACCACTGTGCCACCAGGGAAGCCCTCAGTGTCTTTTCTATTGACTTCAAATCTATCGGGTTTTAAAATTATTTGTGTGTGTGTGCTCATATTCTGACTGTCTCTCATAGCAGATTGTGAGTTCTGTGAAAGTGAGGCAGGAGATAGATGGGCCCCAGGGTAAGCAGCAGGAGTTCATTCCCTCTGGACAGAAACTCCGAAATATCAATAACAGTGCAATCGAGAAAGGAGGCTGTGCCCTGCCCAGATAAGAGATAAAAGACTAGATGTTCCTCATTCTCGTAGTCAAGGAGACCTTCCCAGCTACACATGTGCAGAAAGGTTCCTTGGAGGTCAAAAAGGGAGAGGGCACCACCCCATATAAGTGATGTCAACTACCCATAGGCCTCTTCGCTAGAATCCATCTTGGCTAAGAGATGCACATGAACACGGGAGGAACCTGAGGTATACCAAATATGGACTCAGAACCAGGCAAAGCAAGATGATTGGTCAAAGGAAACCTGGAAGAAATTCCCCATAAAAGTGATTCAAACTACCAAGTGAGCGCAACTCTCTCTCTGAGCCCACCCATGTGTCTAGCCACATGTATTCTTTGTCCTCCTAATAAACACTTTACTTCTTTCACTACTTTCCATGTCTGTGGAAATTCATTTCTACACAGCAGACAGGCCAGGAACTTGTCACTGGTCACTAGTCCCTGGCGGTCTAGTGGCTAGGATTTAGTGCTTTCACTGCCCCAGCCTGACTTCAATCTCTGGCCAGGAACCAAAATCCTGCTTCAAGCAGCTGCAGGCTGAGGCCACCTGAGATGAAAACAGGGGCAATGTTTATCTTGTTTAAGATCATGTCTTGTTAAAAAACAAAGTTCAACTGAGTAAATTTGAAAATCTGATTGGCCTTATTTGATGCTTTATGAATTGGGCAGCATCTCATCTAGTAAATAGAAGGGCACTTTGAGAAGTTATACAGAGTGGAAGGTTTTTATAGAAAGGAGGGTGGGCAAGAAAGTCATTAGCAAAAGAAAAAAAGGTTATTTGGGACCAGTACTATCTTCTCTTTGTAGGGAAGGGAAGCCTTGAGTTTATCATGCAGACTGCCTCTTCTTCTTGGTTTGGGGGAGATGGAGAGGGCCCCTGTGATAGATTACCACATTGGTGCTGACCAGAAAATTCCAGATTTCTGAATTAAGATAACATTTCTGGTGAAGGTCGAAATTGCAAGTAGGTTAGGTATTAAATATATGCGTGGTATCGTGGGCTTCAGCACAAATGAAACCATTTTGTGTCAGTGGTTTTCCTCCTTAATAGTCCCTAATGCAGAACTAGCAGAAACACAACAAAGATTTGTGAAAAAGGAAATGAGTGCCTAACTCAATTGGTCAACTTGTGTAAAGAATGTGGCATAAGAATAAAAAGATCTAGAGAGCAGATGAAAGAAGCTTTTGTTTATATTTTTAAAAGGAATGTCTTCTGTGTTTTCAAATTACTGCAAATCTAATCAGCAATGTTGATGTGACTTAAAAATGATGCTTTTTGAGAGGTTAGAGAAAGGAAAAACAAGAAAAAAATAAGGATATTTGGCATTCTGGATGTTGGCTAAATGGCAATTTAATCACTAAGAACATATTTTATTCTATTGTCATGATATATATGTAATATATGTAAAGATATATTTATATGTCATACATAATATATATTTCCTTTTAATCACCCCTATTGGGGTACAATTTACATACAACTAATAGCACTCATGTTAAATGTATAGCACAGTTAGATAAATTTTGACAAATATGTACAGTTGTGTAATCACTACCACAATCATGATACAGAAAATTTCCATTACCCAGAAAGTTTCCTTAGGCTGCTTTGTGGTCAATCCTCACCTTCCTACAAAAGTGATATGATGATTTGCTTTCAGTGACTATAGTTTTCCCATTCTCAAATTTCCAAAAGTAGAATCTAACAGTGTGTATTTGGTTCCTGTTTTCTTTCACTCAGCATGTTTTGAGATTCATCCATGTTATGTATATTAATATTTCATTCCCCTTTATTGCTGATGTGAATTACTCATTCACTTGATGATGAACATTTGAGCTGTTTACAGTTTGCAGCCTTAACCTTTATGAAACCATCGGGATTTCCATTAGAATTCTTTAATTTCTTACCCAATTCAATGGTATGATTTGAAAGTTATCAGAAACCTGCACTTGTCAGAAAGTCTTTAGTATGAATCTTCCTGAAGATGAAGCATTTTTGCAAAAGCATCTATGAATGATAAAAAGACTTAAAAAGACACAGTTAAAGAGCTGGTTAAAATGCAATTGACAAAAAATTTGTTTACTTCTGTAACATACAAATTTGACATATTCAAATTTTAGAAATTTTATTTAATTTCATATAACATAAGAATATCTATATTAATGATATTTAGTATAATCTAAATGGATAACCTAAGAAGGTTGGAGATACATTTATCTCTAATCAATTGACAGTGCCTCCCATAACATACCAAATCATCCTAATTAGTTTAATATCTCTCTTTGAGATGACTTAGGGGTCCTCTGAAACATCCCAAAACTATCAAGAGGTCAAAATATCTTTCATTAGGATTCTATCCTTGAGAAGTTTATCCAAAATGTTAAAAAGTTTCAAGACACTTGGTCAAATAGGATTACAGATCACTGTGAAACAATGTGTATCCATTTAACCAAAGTTACAATGAAAGATTTTAAAAGCAAGTACAGAAAGTTATAACAGATTATTTAAAAGGTAAAGAAAATTTACAATCTGTAATCAAAAGCAAATCAATATTCCAAGAAAACGTTTTTCTCTTAACAGAGAGAGAAAAAATTTTTAAGTTTTTGTACCACTTTACTTTTAATCTTAAAATTCATTTACTCAATTAAATTCATTCTAATCTTAGTGAGTCCTGACAACACATAGAATTTCTTTCTAAAGATTACTTTTTCCCCAGAAATCTACAACTTTCTATATTCATATTAACTTGCCCTTTATTTTATTTCCTCTTTAGAAATAACCAGCTTTAAGACAAAATTACTTCCTTTTTCTTTAACAAAATAAATTCCTATTCTTCATACCTTCTTTTAATGAAAACACACATCCTATTACCCTGTATACGAAAATGTTCTCATTATTTCTAGGGGCTTTAATTACATATTTAATTAGAATTCTCAAGTCTTAAAAACCTAAATTCCTAGTGAAAATTAAGAAGTAAGCAATTATGAGCTGTTCTTTACATTAGCATTCTGTAGATTGGCAAATTTATAAATAAATGCTATTTATAATTTCTAATATGTACTTTCTTATGGAAAATGTCTCAGTGTGACACCAAACATATTTATTAATAGTCTTAAATATCTTTACTTTCTCTGTAAAAGGAAGCCAATATTTAGTAATTAATATTTCAGTATATCATTTTATTTGGAAAAGACCTCGGTATTCAATGAATTCTCATCATTTAGCTTAATTTAGCTAAACTCTAAAATTTCAAGTTACTAAAACTTCCAGAAAAGCTATTTTTAAGTAGACATTCCTAAAACATAATTATTCCCAGAGTTCACCTAAAAACTCTTGTCTCATTTACTTCTATTTTATTCACTTGTTCTCAAAAATTATGTTTAGATTACCCAAGAAAACTTTATGAGACATTAGACCAAGTCAGCCATTATCCCAAATTTAATATTGAATATTTTTCAGATCACATGAATCTGAAATTCATTCAAGATAGTTTTTTTCATATTTTTGAGAATTTCTGTAAGTGCTTAATTTCCTTTAAGTCAATTAAATAGAGCTCATTTACAAACTAACTTTGATAATACCATCCAAAGGAAAAGAGATATATTTATAATGTACACATGGACATACATACATTCCAGACAAACAGAGATCTCACAGTTTCCCTGCCTGAGTTTTAAAAGGACTCTTCTTCCTTTTTCCCCCTCAGTCTCAGGAATTGGCGATGGTATAGACAAGAGTGAGTGAGAGTACATTAGAGCCCAGGGTAGAACATTTACATTTCAAAGGCACAGGGAGAAAAATGTAAGTTCCTCCTAGTAAGATTTGTTTCCTTCTGGTCAGAAGAGTGAAGAGATACTTTTAACAAGCCAGCTTTTTCATATGCAAAAACAAGATTTAGAATGTCAAAAAGTGCCCCATCTGGGGCATTATTCTCCAGAGCCTAAAGAATACTGTGACCACATGATTTTAGAAAAAATATCACCTTCTCCTTTTCATGGGTATGAGCCCGTGAAAGTAAGACCTAAGAATTTCCCAATTCTGCAAAATACACCGTAGGGAATATAAGATGAAACAGAGCTCTGATTACCCCTTCTCAGTTGTTTATGGCTGGTAATCTTAAAATCTCAAACAAACAAACAAATGTAGTCTCTCAGGGTTTCAAACTCCTAAGCCCAAAAGGGAAAATCCCAACAAATGTTTAGCCACTGACAGACCCAAATGGCTAAGAGAATGAATACCCTGGTATTATCACACACAAGTTCCACTACTTACTAGAGAAATCTCAACCAGCAAAGCATGTGTCTTTTTCCCTTTACCACAGAAATCAAAAGTGCCATGGGCCAATGATGCCTGGTCAGTGGCAAGTGTTCAGGGCCATCTCTGAGACAAAGGTGCTCAAGCAGCTGCTGAGTAGTATCCATGAGCTGCCACTGGTCAGGGGCCAGTGTGCTATGGTTGAGATGCCCACTAGGGATGGTGGCCCCTTCATGGTTGCCCAAATTATTGCCAAACCAAACACAGATTCACTCACCCAATGCAGAGCAAAGCCAATCTACTGATACCAGTTGTGGTGAAGGAAAGTACAGTGTTTATTTGCAGGATGCGAAGCAAGGATAACAAGCAGCTAATGCTCAAAAGACCCAAACTCCCTGAAGACTTTTGGGCAAGTGTTTCTAAAGACAACATTAGGAGTGAGGGTCTCAGGGTGAATTATCAGTTCATGGACATTCTTTTGATTAGTTGGTGGAGAGGTGACAGGGTGATGTTTTGGGAACCTTAATCATCAGCCTTCTTGTTCCAACCAGTCTGGGACCTACATGCTTGTGATCAGCATGTAGTCAAATCCTCCATCAGGTGGAGAGCCTTAGTGTCTACAGAAAACGCTCAAGTGTCGTGGTCCATACGTGGGTTGGAAAAGAATTTCCAGACACAAGGCAGAACGTAAAGAAGATAGAATTTATTAGAGGAAAGTGTCTCTGCCAGAACAGCAGGCTGACTTTCTAGTAGTCTGGGGGAGTGGACCCCAAACATGTGCTATTGATCAGTTTTTATAGCCAGAAAACAAAGGAATGCTCCAAGGTGAAAATTTCGTTTACTAATTGGTCGAGGCACATATACTTTCCTTCTATAGAGTGGCAGTGGGACAGGGAAGATGCCTTTTCTTATTTGGGACAGGTCTCATCGCCCAGCTGGGCTCAGGAATTTCATAACCATCACAACATGGTGGGGAGGGCAATTAAGGGTCTGATAAGGGGTGTAACACTGACACTTTTTCAGAGAGGGTTGTCCTTTGTCCTTGAAGCACCATTGTCCTTGGAGCACCACATCAAGGATATGTGTCAGACTGTTATCTATAGCCCTTGAGGAGAAAGGGATAGAGACAACACTGTTTTTCAATCTATTGTTACTTTTCTTGCTTGACTGCTTTTCCTTTGTTTCTGAATTTGGTCAGTTCTATAATCATTAACTGCTCTTTGGAAATCAAGGGAGGCCTAGGAGACTAAAGCTTTGTTCTACAAACAAGAAGCAGGGAACACTTTGAGTCTGTCACTGGGAAAGCCCCACAGGATTCTACTCAGTTTCACAATCATGAATAAAGTTGTTTCTATGAACGTTCATGTACAAATTTTGTGCGGACATATTTTTCTCATTTAAATTCCTAGGGGGTGAAATTAGGGGATTGTATTAATGCCAAACTGTTTTCCAAAGTAGTACATCATTTCACATTTTCTTCAGGAATGTATGAGACTTCTGGTTGTTCTCCATCCTTACTAACATTTGATGCTATCAATCTTTTTAATTTTAGTCATTCTAGTAGATGTGAAGTTATTTGCATTGTGGTTTTAATTTTTCTTTGATGACTAATAATGCTGAACATTTTAAAATGTTGCTTATTTACCATTCATGTATCTTCTTTGGTTAAGTGTCTTATTAAATTTTTTGCCTAATTTAAAATAAATTGTTTGTCTACTAAGTAGTGTTTTAGTAAAAGCTGCAGAAGAAGCAAGTTTGGCTGGATTACAGAAAACAAGGGGGAGAATGGTAGGAATGAGGCCAAGAGAGACATGGGAGAAGGGGAGAACAGATCAAAAAGGACTTTGAGGCCTTGGTGAGAACTTTGGATTTATTGTAATTAAATTGAATTCACTGGACGATTTTGAGTATAGAGTGGCACAATCAGGCTTAAATTTTAAGGGACCACTTTAGCAGCTCTGTGAACAGGCCAGAGGAACAGGAGTAAACACAGGATAGACTAGGAGGTTATTGCAGCAGTCAGAAAGAGAGAAACTGGTTAGCTGCAGTTCTGAATGAGCTTTCCCCTCACTCTTGTTCCTGACATTCCAAACTGCATAATTTCAGATGTGGAAGACTGAGAAATTTCCTGGCTTTTCTCAACAGAATATTGACTTACTCAAGGCCTTTAAGTGGAACACACTCTACTGAGGGTTGAGAGACAGCTGACAATAGTGGCTTGCTTAGCTTAACTCCGTGGTTATGGTTGTTAGTTGTGGTTGCAATATTATGGTTGTGTGACTCTTTGGTTAGTATTCACTTTCTCCGTCTTGGAATATACGTTTGATGAGGATGGAAAAATAATCTCTGCTTTTAACTGTAGCCTCAGTTCGAGCACAGTGCCTGCCAATTAGCATTTAGTCAATGGGTTTTTTTGTAGGGGAGTGAATGTGTGTATGTGTGAGGGAGAGAGAGAAGAGGGGCAGAAACAGAGAGGGGAAGAGACAGCCATAGGGACAGGGGAACAAGTCCATATTGCAAAAGAACAGGACAATATTTTCTGTGAGTAGAATGCTCAGAGCCTGTGTACTGTGTTCTTTTCTACTTTCTCAGGTTAGATTTATCACTTCATACATTTTCTTTATCTTATCCAAAATGAATCTACATTTTTTTTTCTTATAAGTATAAAGAAAAAGATGTTTTGGGGGGGAAAAATTTTTAATGTCTCACTACAATTCAAGTACCATACATGTCTCTTTCTATTATTTGTATATCTTGAAAATATACCAGCATTATTGTCTAACACAAAGGAGGCACTAAATAAAAGTTTTTCTTTGAAACATTGGTACTATAAATTATAAGAGACAGGAGCCATGTTTTCACAGCTCTGTTTCTTGAGCACCCAGCCCAACGGTATTGTGGAGATGGAATAACAATCACCATGAGCACAGGTCACTGCTGACAAAGGGACTTGCTTTCTCTCTAAACCATTTGACTTTGTTGGTGCCCAGGGCAGGATGCTCCAAAATATGCCTCAGTGGAATATTACTTTGAATTAAAGTTACTGAAGAAATGACTGATGCAAGAGAGACACACTGACCTTCCTCTCTGTCTCCATGAAAGCAGGAAATTAATATCTCATGTGAATGGTGCCCTCCCTGTACCAGGAGGTAGAAAGACATCATTAGCACCAGAGATAGGGAATGCAGGGTCAAGAAGGCTGTATAAACCTTGTTACTTCTTTAACTCAAGAAGGTTGGCAGGGACATTTCTTCCTCCTCAACAGCTGACAAGACAACCAGGAGGCTGGCTAAACCCTGCTTCCCACCACAAGACGGCTGCAGCTGAGAGATCCTAGGACACATGACAAAGGCCAGCAGAAGGTAAAATTTCTTATCTCCTCAACTTCCCAGGCCTGTAAGGTCTGGTGGGTGGGAAAGTGCTTAAGAGTCTCCTTTTCTCTATCTCTAAATTTAGATTAGCAGAAGAAAATACTTATGGAGCAAGATCCTTGTGACATAGAAAATCTGGTTTTTGGAAATGAGTAATCTCGTCTCAGTTTTTCTTAATCCTTTCCTCCCAGAGATAGTCACTGTTTTTCTTTGTCTCTGTCTCCTGAGTCATGTTTCATAAGAAGAAAGAACCATAGGGCAGAGTACAGGCATAGGCCCTATAAGTCTGCTGTTGGAGACAGCCTCACAGACTGGTGAGTTAACAGTTCTCTCCAGTCCAGTGCCTATTAAGACAAACTTTGCTGTCAGTCCTCTAGATAAAAACTGGATGAGATTTTTCCTTCTGTATTTTTCTATGTCCTGAGAGTTTGGCTTTTTGTCCAGTGAGAATATTCTCTCTGGTCTCCACCATCTGGATGGTGTATTTACTGGGGTGCATCTGGTAACCAGTTGAATTGACTGGGGTTCTGAGACGCAAAGTCATAAACAGCACACTCTAGTCTTGTTGTGCCAGCTGTCAGAGGAGTTTGTCCTAAGGGGACCCAGTCCATAAGGGGCCTTTGTTGTTTCAACCTTCATTACCTTGTAAGTGTTGGAAAAGTCCCATTCCAGCAGCATATGCCTGATGTCACAGATTAGTAGGTTTGGGATCAGAGGGGCCTCAAATTCCCAGGAGAGACCAGGGACACAGTTTGCATTATACCACCCTTACTGCCTGTGCAATGAAGGCCTTTGCTTTCTTAGATTATCCTTGGAAATGAATTTTCACATTATAGGGGCTATACCATCCGTGCCCTCTCCATCTGAAAGTATGCTTATTTCATCCATGGTAAGGATTTATTCTAAGCCAGAAAAGTTACCTCTGGGTCGTTCCATAAAAAGCCTTACTGATTTGAGTCACTATTTGAAATTAATGAAAGGTCTTACTCCTCAATGGCCAGATGATGGCTCCTTTAAATATGCTGTATTTAAAAGATTACCTTTTTGAGAGCTCTCATCATAAACAGCTGTCATATTGGTATTTATGGAAGGATCAAATTGAAAGGAAAAATAATGTATAACAGCTAGCCTTAGGGAATCGTTATTAAGATGAAATAACAGAAATTAGACTTAAAGATCCAACGTGAATTCCCCTTTTTAAGAAAAATTTTAAAAATTGCCCTATCTCCTCAGCAATTCCTTAGGCCCTCCTACAAATAATTAGGAAAAGATCAGTTGGAAGCCAATATTCAAGAGCTAATGGAAACAATTATCTTTGTCTTCCAAATCTCTACAAAACCAGAAATGCAACTTAGGAACAAGTCAAGGCCCATTTATCTTCACCAACCCTGAAACCTATTCCTCTCAAATTCTTGTAGATATTATAAAAGTTGAGGATAATTGGAGCAAAATTGTCCTGTACTTAAGAAGAAAAAGTTTTTAAAATAATAATTACCCTGAGACTTATGATAATAGAAAAATACACTCCAAAACTCACAGAAGAAAATTTACATTTTTTTCTCTGTCCCTTAACGTTATAAATCTTACCATGTCTTTGAAATGTAAACACAGCCACATTGCCTGAGACTGAGCCCAGATTATCTCAATTGTTAGAACCTGAAACTAAAATTTAAAGAAAAAAAAGGAAAGAGGTTTTTTTTTAAACAAAAACCACCAAAAAAAAACCCTCTCTTGCTCAAACTCTAAATCACAGTCTCCTTAAAATTGTTTATCAAGGGCAAGTACACTTAAAGGGCAAGAAGACTTAAAAGTCTTCTCCATAACTAATAAAAGACTGTAGCTATCTGAGTGAGTAAACTTAATTTATTCCAACAAGCAATCTAAAAATTCTCAAAAATATAACAAAAACGAATACAAATATTTTTCAAATTCACATGATCTTAGATAATTTTTGGTAAGCAAAATCTAGTTCAGGTTTAATGGTTTAATTAATACAGACATATCTTAAGAGTTATCAGCATTAAGTATAATAGCTTTATGCTATGTAGTTTTACTAAAAGTCAAATAAGCTCATGTTATCTCTTTTACAAAATTTCTCAGAAAACAGTAAGAATAATAATAATTTAAGATGATGGCTAACACTACTTTAACACCTTATGAAATTGTCATGAGTAATCTGAGTGATTGTTAAGAACAAATTAATTAAATAGACATAAGATAAGAATTCTTTTAGGTAAACTTTTTTTAGCAATAATTGTTTTTGCTATGTCAACTTAAATAGTTTTCTAAATGTCTTTGATAAATTGTACCCTTAGAGTTTTGCTAAGTTAAATTAAATGAATTGAATGTCTAGATCATTTCCAACTAAGACAAAATACTGAAATATTAATTGCTGCACGAGTCTAAGTTTACCTACTTTTGACCTCTTACTACACACTAAATATGTTTGGTTCTATTAGTAAACATGTCTTGTGCTTCATTAAAAGCTTGTACTATGGGGCTTCCCTGGTGGCACAGTGGTTGAGAATCTGCCTGCCAATGCAGGGGACACGGGTTCGAGCCCTGGTCTGGGAAGATCCCACATGCCGCAGAGCAAGTGGGTCTGTGAGCCACAATTACTGAGCCTGCGCGTCTGGAGCCTGTGCTCTGCAACAAGAGAGGCCGTGATAGTGAGAGGCCCTTGCACCACGATGAGGAGTGGCCCCCGCTTGCCACAACTAGAGAAAGCCCTCACACAGAAACAAAGGCCCAACACGGCCATAAATAAATAAATAAATAAATTAAAAAAAAAAAAAAAAAGCTTGTACTATGAAGTAGAATATGTTTCTAGAAATTATGAAATGTATTTATAAGTTTACCAAGCCACAAAATACTTACACAGTTAATAATTTTTAACTTTATCTTTACAAAAAAATTAAAGCTTCAAAGGATTAAGAATTGTAAATAATATATGTGGTTAAAGCTACTAGGAATTATAAGGAAATTAGAATATGTTTTGGGGTAAGAAAAAGTGTAAGCTATGGAGATGTTTTGGTTCATGTAAAAACTTTGTTAAGTGATTTTTGTCCTAAAGCTGGTAACTTCTAAATGGGAAAGAGAACAAGGGGCAAATCAAAATGGGCAGAGAAAGTTGTAAGAGGTTTGTTAAAAAGGAATCTTTAGAAAGGAATTTTATGTGTAGTCAGGTCTAAGATTGGAATGAATTTAATAAAGTGATTGAGTTTTAATATCCAAAGTAAGCTGGTAGAAAATTAAAATTTGTTTTTTCTCTCTTTTTGCAAAATTTTCTTAATTATTGGTCTGCTCTTAATGAGAAATTGTAAACAAAGACTTTTTTCTTACATTTAATGTAATCTGTCTAGCAAAACAAATATTGTACATTTTGTCTTGATGAGTCTGATAATTTTGAAGAAAAACTGAGTGCTTTCAATACTAAAAGAGCTAAGTCTTTTTACACTATTTAACTGTCTGTATTTACATGTGAATCTTTGTCACTTTGATTAAATTGATAACTAAATATTAATTCACAGTGACATATGATCATATTTGACAAAGTGTTTTAAAACATTTTTATTTTTGAACAAGTAGATTTTCCCCTAAGTCAAATTCAAAATGAAGTCTTATTGACCTGGAAATAATGTTCAGGTTTTCCAGAGGCCCCTTGGAACACCCTCAAAGATTTGTTTTATCTCATTAGAAAAGAGAGCTATGAAACTCATTAGGCTTATTTGGTATGTTACTTACATGGGAAGCATTGCTAAATAAATGATCATAAACTCTAGGTTATATCATAAGGGTGAATGTTATTAATATAAATGTTCTAGAAAGTATATGAAATTCCTAAAATTGGATATGTCCTAGTATAATGTTATCAGTCATAATTCTAGTTATTATCTTAAATGTTTTGTGTCACAGAGATAAATTTTCTTGTCAATTCCATTAGAATGAATCAAATTTTTAGTAATGGATATTTGTCTTTTATTACTTAGACAATGGTTTTACTCAGATGCTTTTACAAAAGCTTCCTGAAAATGTGTTTCATGTTCAGAGAAATTCATGGAAAAGGATCTAACAAGTATTCTAGAACACAAGTTTCTGATGAATTTCAAATCATTACACTGAACTGAGTAAGAATTTACAAAACCCTAATGGAGAAATTGACGGTTTCATAAAACTTCTAACAAAAGATCAAACAAAACAAGAATTAATTACATGGGACTAAGTAAACTGAAGAAGATGGTTATAATATTTTATGATTTAAAAAATATATTTATTTAGTTTATTTATTTTTGGCTGCATTGGGTCTTTGTTGCTGTGTATGGGCTTTCTCTAGTTGCAGCGAATGGCAGCTACTCTTCGTTGTGGTGCGTGGGCTTCTCATTGCAGTGGCTTCTCTTGTTGTAGAGCATGGGCTCTAGGTGCATGGGCTTCAGTAGTTGTGGCTCACGGGCTTTAGTAGTTGTGGCTCATGGGCTCTAGAATACAGGCTCAGTAGTTGTGGCACGTGGGCTTAGTTGCTCTGCGGCATGTGGGATCTTCCTGGACCAGGGTTTGAACCCATGTCCCTTGCACTGGCAGGCAGATTCTTAAACACTGTGCCACCAGGAAAGCCCCATTTTATGATTTTTTTTTCGTGGTACGCGGGCCTCTCACTGTTGTGGCCTCTCCCGTTGTGGAGCACAGGCTCCGGATGCGCAGGCTCAGCGGCCATGGTTCACAGGCTCAGCCGCTCCACGGTATGTGGGATCCTCCCAGACCGGGGCACGAACCCGGGTCCCCTGCATCACAGGCAGACTCTCAACCACTGCACCACCAGGGAAGCCCTATGATTTTTACATTTGAAACATTGCTTTTTTTTTTTTTAAGTTTTGTTTCTCCAAATGTTGGAAAATTTGTTTTTCTCTCTTAAGCTTAGAGCAGTTTGGTAAATTATACCCTTGTAAGCAAAATTGAATCATTTGTCTTTTTCTCCCTACCCGATTCCTCCAGAATTCAGAAGCTTTCAGTGAACATTTTTATTTTCTTGGCAATATAGTTATTTGCATAATTTCAATAAGAATCTGTTCTCCTTATAATAGCACATAATTGCAAACATTGATTATATTACTAAAGTTCTGCCTAGAATGTCATAGTTGAGAGAGATATACATAAACTTAAGTTTGACCAAACAGCTTTAAGAAACTAAGGTTGACTTCATGGAGCCAATAAAGCCCCTTGGGAAAATAGTGTGGTACCTTGCTTAGAGTTCCCAGCAGCCTTACTAGCTGAGTAAGGAAGGTCACTCCCTGGCAAATGCAAGAACCTCAGAATATCTGGGGGACATTGAGGAGAAGAATTCACCCAAATCTATAGATGTCAAATGATTGGCTTGGCTTCTTAGCCTCAAGGGACTATTAAAAGTTTAATCTGGAGATTCCTTATAAAAAGTTCCAGCAAAGCAGATTGAAAAGAGCCTATATGGGAGATTTCCCTCTAACCCTGGAGATATTCTGCAGAGATAGTGGTTGACCAGAGGTAAAACCTGAAGTCCTTCATGAATTTCAATCAAAATTGAACTTTAAGAAGCCAGAACTCCTCACAGTGACATTCAGGAGAGAGGGTAGAGAGAAAGATGGCAGAGTAGAAGGACGTGAGCTCACCTCCTCTCATGAAACCACCCAAATCACAACGAACTGCTGAACAACCATCAACAAAAAAGACTTGAACATACAAAAAAGACATTCTACATCCAGAGACAAAGAAGAAGCTACAACTAGATGGTAGGAGGGGTGCTTTTGTGATATAATCAAATCTCATACCTGCTGGGTGGGTGACCCAGAAAGTGGAAAATAATCATCATATCACAGAGGTTTTCCCACAGGAGTGAGAGTTCTGAGACCCACGTGAGGCTCCTCAGCCTGGGGACATGGCAATGAGAGGAGGAGATCCCAGAGCAGTTGATCTTGAAGGCCAGTGGGACTTGAGGGCAGGAGCTCCACAGGATTGGGGGAAAGAGACTCCACTTTTGGAGGGTGCACACAAGGTTTCATGTGTACTGGGACTCAGGGCAAAGCAGTAACTCCATAAAAGCTTGGGCCAGACCTACCTGAGGGTCTTGGAGGGTCTCCTGGGGAGGAAGAAGTTGGCTGTGGCTCACTGTGGGGGCAAGAACACTGGTGGCAGAGGACCCAGGGAATATTTTTTGGTGTGAGCTTTCCTGGAGGTCACCATTTGGGCACTGAGACCTGGCCCCACCCAATAGCCTGCAGTCTCCAGTTCTGGGATGCCTCAGGGCAAACAACCAACAGGGTGGGAACACAGACCCTCCCATGAGCAGACAGGCTGCCTAAATTTATTCTGATCGCACAGCCGCCTCTAAACACCACTTGACACAGCCCTGCCCACCAGAGGGAGAAAACCCAGCTCCACTCACCAGTGGGCAGGCACCAGTCCCTACCACCAGGAAGACTGCACAAGCTCCTGGACCAACCTCACCCATCAGGGGGCAGGCACCAGAAGTGAGAGGAGCCAAGATCCTGCAGCCTGAGGAAAGGAGGCTACAAACACAGAAGGCAGAGAAATGTGTTCCAGATGAAGGAACGTCATCAAACTCTGGAAGAACACCTAAGTGAAGTGGAGATGATAGGCAATCTTCCTGAAAAAGAATTCAGAGTAATGATAGTAAAGATGATACAAGTAACTGGAAAAAGAATGGAGGCACAGACCAAGAACATAGATGAAAGTTTAAACAAAGAGCTAGAAGTTTTAAAAAACAGAGATAAACAATAACTGAAATGAAAAATACTCTACAAGTAATCAATAGCAGAATAAATGAGGCAGAAGAATAAATAAGTGAGCTGGTAGACAGATTGGTGAAAATCACTGCTTTGGAACCGAATAAAGAAAAAACATGAAAACAAATGAGGACAGTCTAAGAGACCTCTGGGACAACATTAAATGTGCCAACATTCACATTATAGGGGTCCCAGAAGGAGAAGAGAGAGACAGAGGGGCTGAAAAAATATTTGAAGAGATAATAGCCAAAAACTTCCCTAACATGGAAAAGGAACAGTCACTCAAGTCCAGGAAGCACAGAGAGTGAAATACAGGGCAAACCCAAAGAGGAACATGCCAACACACATGACTGAAATGGACAAAAATTAAAGACAAAGAAAACATTAAAAGCAACAAGAGAAAAACAACAAATAACATACAAGGAAACCCCAGTAAGCTTATCAGCTGATTTTTTCAGCAGAAACTCTGCAGGCCAGAAGGGAGTGGCCCAATATATTTACAGTGATGAAAGGCAAAAACCTACGACCAAAAATACTCTACCCAGCAAGGCTCTTATTCAGACCTGACAGAGAAATCAAAAGCTTTATAGACAAACAAAAGCTAAGAGAATTCAGCACCATCAAACCAGCTTTACAACAAATGCTAAAGGAACTTCTCTAGATGAAAAAGAAAATGCCACAACTAGAAAAGAAGAAAATTATGAATGGGAAAGCTCACCATTAAAGGCAAACATACAGTAAAGGTAGGAAATCATCCACTCACAAATATGATATCAAAACAAGCAATCATGAGAAGAGGAGAGTACAAATGCAGGATATTGGAAATGCATTTGAAATTAAGAGACCAGCAACTTAAAGCAACTTTTCATATATATATATATATATATATAATATATATATATATATATATATATATATATATATATATATATATACACTCTGCTATATCAAAACCTCATGGGAAATGCAAACCAGAAATCTACAATAGACACACAAAGAAAAAGCAACCCAAATGCAACACTAAAGATGGTCATCAAACCACAAGGGAAGAGAACAAAAGAGGAAGGGAAGAAAAAAGAGCTACAAAAACAAACCCAAAACAATGAACAAAATGACAGTAAGAACATACATATTGATAATTACATTAAAAGTAAAGAGACTAAATGCTCCAACCAAAAGACATAGACTGGCTGAACAGATACAAAAGCAAGAACCATATATATGCTGCCTACTAGAAACTCACTTTAGATCTAGACACCCACACAGACTGAAAGTGAGAGGGTAAAAGAAATGTATTCCATACAAATGGAAATCAAAGGAAAGCCAGCGTAGCAATAGTCATATCAGACAAAATAGACTCTAAAATAAAGACTGTAACAAGGACCAAGAAGGACCAAGACACTGCATAATGATCAAGGAATCAATCCAAGAAGAAGATTCAACAATTGTAAATATATATTCACCCAACATAGGAACGCCTCAATATATAAGGCAAATGCTAATAGCCATAAAAGGAGAAATTGACAGTAACACAATAGTATTGGGGGATGTTAACACCCCACTTTCATCAATGCACAGATCATCCAGACAAAATCAATATGAAAACACAGGCCTTGAATGATACATTAGACCAGAAGGACTTAATTGATATTTAGAGAGCATTCCATCTGAAAGCAACAGAATACACATTCTCCTCAAGTGCACACGAAACATTCTCCAGGATAGATCACACGCTGCGCCACAAAGTGAGCCTTGGTAAATTTAAGAAAATTGAAATCATATGAAGCACCTATTCCAAACACAATGCTATGAGATTAGAAATCAACTACAAGAAAAAAAACTGTAAAAAACACAAATACATGGAGGTTAAACAATATGCTATAAGCAACCAATGTATCACTGAAGAAATCAAAGCAAAAATTAAAAAATACCTACGAATGAAAACAAAAACATGAAGATCCAAAACCTATGGGATGCAGCAGAAGCATTTCTAAGAGGGAAGTTTATAGTGATAAAATCTTACCTCAGGGGCCTCCCTGGTGGCGCAGTGGTTGAGAGTCCGCCTGCCGATGCAGGGGATACGGGTTCGTGCCCCGGTCTGGGAGGATCCCATATGCCGCGGAGCGGCTGGGCCCGTGAGCCATGGCCGCTGGGCCTGCGCATCCGGAGCCTGTGCTCCGCAACGGGAGAGGCCACAACAGTGAGAGGCCCGCCTACCGCAAAAAGAAAAAAAAAAAAAAAAAAAAAATCTTACCTCAGGAAACAAGAAAAATCTCAAATAAACAGCCTAACGTTATACGTAAAGCAACTAGAGAAAGGAGAACAAACAAAACCCAAATTAAGTAGAAGGAAAGAAATCATATAGATCAGAGCAGAAATAAATGAGAGACAAAGAAAACAGTAGGAAAGATCAATGAAACTAGAAGCTGGTTCTTTGAAAAGATAAACAAAATTGATAAACCATTAGCCAGCATCATCAAGAAAAAAATGGGGAGAGCTCAAAGCGATAAAATTAGAAATACAAAAGAAGCTACAGGGCCTCCCTGGTGGCGCAGTGGTTGGGAGTCCGCCTGCCGATGCAGGGGATACGGGTTCGTGCCCCGGTCTGGGAGGATCCCATATGCCGCGGAGCGGCTGGGCCCGTGAGCCATGGCCGCTGGGCCTGCGCGTCCGGAGCCTGTGCTCCGCAACAGGAGAGGCCACAACAGTGAGAGGCCCACATACCGCAAAAAAAAAAAAAAAGAAGTTACAATGGACACCACAGAAATACAAAAGCTCATAAGAGACTACGACCAGAAACTATATGCCTGTAAAATGCACAACCTAGAAGAAATGGACAAATTCTTAGAAAGGTACAACCTTCGAAGACTGAACCAGGAAGAAATAGAAAATATGAACAGACAAATCACAAGTCCTGAAATTGAAACTGTGATGAAGAAACTCCAACAGGGCATCCCTGGTGGCGCAGTTGTTAAGAAACCACCTGCCAAGGCAGGGGACACGGGTTCGAACCCTGGTCCAGGAAGATCCCACATGTCACAGAGCAACTAAGCCCGTGGGTCACAACTACTAAGCCTGCTCTCTAGAGCCCACGAACCACAGCTGCTGAGCCTGCATGCCACAACTACTGAAGCTCACGTGCCTAGATCCCATGCTCTGTGACAAGAGAAGCCACCGCAATGAGTAGCCCATGCACCACAATGAAGAGTAGCCCCTGCTTGCCACAACTAAAAAAAGAAAGCCTACATACAACAACAAACACCCAATGCAGCCAAAAATAAAATAAATAAATAAATTTACTTTTTAAATTTATTAAAATTTATTTTAAAAAAAGAAGCTCCCAACAAACAAAAGTCCAAGATCAGATGGCTTCACAGGTGAATTCTATCAAGCATTTAGAGAACACTAAACACCTGTTCTTCTGAAACTATTCCATAAAATTTCAGAAGAAGAAACATTCCCAAACTCATCCTATGAGGCCATAATCACCCTGATACCAAAACGAAACAAAGGTACTACAAAAAAAGAAAAAATAAGTCAATATCACTGATGAACATAGACTCAAAAATCATTTACAAAATACTAGCAAAGTGAATCCAACAACGCATTAAAAGGCTCAGACACCATGATCAAGTGGGATTTATCCCAAGGATGCAAGGATTTTTCAATCTCCACATATCAATCAGTGTGATACACCACATCAATGAATTCAGTAAAGTCACAGAATACAAAATTAATACACAGAAATCTCTTTCATTCCTATACACCAAAAACAAAAGATCAGAAAGAGAAATTATGGAAGGAATCCCATTTACCATCACATCAAAGAGAATAAATACCTATAAATAAATCTACCTAAGGAGACAAAAGACCTGTACTCTGAAAACTCTAAGATGCTGATGAAAGAAATCGAAAGTGACACAAACAGATGGAGAGATATACCATGTGCTTGGATTGGAAGAATCAATACTGTCAAAATGACTATACTACTTAAGGCAATCTACAGATTCAATGCAATCCCTATTAAATTACCAGTGGAATTTTTTTTTTTAGATTTTTTTCATGTGGACCATTTTTAAAGTCTTTATTGAATTTGTTACAATATTGCTTCTGTTTTATGTGTTGGTTTTTGGGTTTTTTTGTGTGTTTTTTTGGTTGCATGGCATGTGGGATCCCAACTCCCTGACCAGGGATCGAACCTGCATCCTCCTCATTGGAAGGTGAAGTCCCAACCACCGGACCGCCAGGAAAGCCCCCACCAATGGCATTTTTCACAGAACTAGAACAGAAAATTTTAAAATGTGTATAGAAACACAAACCCCCAAATAGCCAAAGCATACTATGAAAGCAAAATGGAGCTGGAGGAATCAGGCTCACTGTCTTCAGACTATATTACAAAGCTACAGTAATCAGTATGGTACTTGCACAAAAACAGAAATATAGATCAATGGAACACAATAGAAAGCCCAGAAATAAACCCACACAACTATGGTCAATTAATCTATGACAAAGGAGGCAGGAATATACAATGGAGAAAAGACAGTCTCTTCCATAAGTGGTGCTGGGAAAACTGGACAGCTACATGTAAAAAAATGAAATTAGAACAATTTTCTAACATCACAGACAAAAATAAACTCAAAATGCATTAAAGACCTAAATGTAAGACTGGACATTATAAAACTTTTAGAGGAAAATCCAGGCAGAACACTCTTTCACAGCAGCAATATCTTTTTGGATCCACCTCCTAGAGGAAAGAAAACAAAAACTAAAATAAACAAATGGGACCTAATCAAACTTAAAAGCTTTTGCACAGCAAAGGAAACCATAAACAAAACAAAAAGACAACCTACAGAATGGGAGAAAATATTTGCAAATGATGAGACTGACAATGGAATAATCTCCAAAGTATACAAATAGCTCATGCAGCTCAATATCAAAAAAGCAAACAACCCAATCAAAAAATGGACAGAAGATCTAAACAGACATTTCTCCAAAGAAGACATACTGATGGGCAAAAAGCACATGAAAATCTGCTCAACATCGCTAATTATTAGAGAAATGCAAATCAAAACTACAATGAGGTATCACCTCACACCAGTCAGAGTAACCGTCATCAAAAAGTCTACAAACTGTAGACTACAAAAATGTTGGAGAGGGTGTGGAGAAAAGGAGTCCTCCTGCACTGTTGGTGGGAATGTAAATTGGTTCAACCACTATGGAGAATATTATGGGATTCCTTAAAAAACTAAAAATAGAAGTACCATATGATCCAGCAATCCTACTCTTAGGCATGTATCTGGAGAAAATTATACTTCCAAAAGATACATGCACCCCAGTGTTCGGTGCAGCACTATTCACAATAACCAGGATATGAAAGCAATTTAAATGTCCATTGACAGATGAATGGATAAAGAAGATGTGGTACATATATACAATGGAATATTACTCAGCCATAAAAATGAATGAAATAATGCCATTTGCAGTAACATGAATTGACGTAGAGATTATCATACTAAGTGAAGTAATTCAGAGAAAGACAAGTATCATATGATATCACTTATCTGTGGAATCTGAAAACATGATACAAATGAACTTAATTACAAAAGAGAAACAAACTCACAGACTTAAAAAACAAACTTATGGTTACTAAAGGGAAAAGGTATGGGGAGGGATAAATTAGGAGTTTGGATTCACATATACACACTACTATATATAAAATAGATAATCAACAAGACCCTACTGTAGAGCAAAGGGAACTCTACTCACTATTCTGTAATAACCTATATGGCAAAAGAATCTGAAAAAGAATGGATATATGTATATGTATAACTGAATCATTTTGCTGTACACCTGAAACTAATTCAACATTGTAAATCAACTATACTTCAATATAAAATAAAAATTAAATTAAAAAAAGAGATGAACAAAAGAAGTGTCTTCCAATGCAAGGATCAGATCAAAGAACATGAATGGAATATTCCTACTGGGACGATTAGGAGGATAACACATCCTTGGTAGGTGCAGAGCCTGTTCACTTATCCTCTGACTTTCCTTGTTCCCTTTCTCCACTACATCCTATTAAGCAGATAAAAACTTTGAGAAAGCTGCCTCTTCCTTCACCAATGCCAAGAAGGACAAACTCAAAGAGCCATTTTCTGTCTGTCTTCCTCTGATGTTGCTTCTTCATGTTTGAGCTATTGGGAGGAGAGAGAGGCAATAAATTCTCTTAATAAAAGCAAAAAATAAAAATAAAAAATAAGCCTATATGGTCAGTCACAATCCTTGCTATACTTATATAAATAAGACCAAGTTTATTGAATCTAGACTTATTTTGCAAAGAAATTTGTCTTAATTTGGCTATCTTTGATAGAAATGAGGGTGATTTTAGAGAGAAAAATTATCTTTCGATAGAAACCAAAATACGTATTGTGGATATTAGATTCTAGTGCTATTAATTTTCCTTGAAGTTTTGTTAATTACCTGAAAACTGGACTGTGTCCTGAATTTTTCTAGTTTCCTCCACTACCTGACTACAACTCTCCAAACTAGTGTTTCCAAATTTTCTCCCACCCTTTTAACTTGGAATCATTGAAACTAAAACTGCCTTTTTTTCTGAAGTCCTGCATACTGAAGGTAGATATCTTAATATAAACTTCAGAGAAATCTCCACAGCAGCTCATGTTTAGACAGTCTTCTTCATTCCTGTTGCTATATGGACCACTCAGAAAGTTTACCTGAACATCTGATGGACATTCAAACTACAAAAGATGCTTTAACCCTGACATTTAGAGATCTTCTCAACTGTCTACCCTCAGAACTCAAAAACTGGTATGAAATTTGCCTCCATTATTAACCATTGTTTTTTTGTCTCCATAGCAATGCCTCTTATTCAATACCTGATTGCTTGTACAGTCAGCTTAACTTCTACTTGGAAATACTGCTTTGGAAGAGAAAATTAAGGTAAAATGATCATATGGATGGACTCTAATCCAAGATGACTTGTATCTTTATAAGGGGGGAATACTAGAACACAGACATGCACAGACTGAGGGGCAACCATGTGAGGACACAGCGAGAAGGTAGCCATCAAAGGAGAGAGACCTCAAAGAAACTAAACTTGATACTTTGATCTTGGACTTCTAGCCTCTAGAGCTATGAGAAATAATATTTTTGTTGTTTAAGCCACCTAGTAGCCAGTGTGGTATTTTGTTATGGCAGCCCTAGCAAACAAATACAATCACTATTAGGGAAAAAAAAATCATGTGCTTTGTTATTCCAGTAGAATGATTTTAACACTGATTACTTCTTACCTTGAGATTATAAAAGACAGTGATAAACATTACTGTAGAGTATATATGAGTTGTGTCCTATGAAACAAAGGTAGTTAACAAACACCTCTCAGCTGTAGATGATGCCCTGTGTTCATCTGATCAGCAAGAGGACATGAGTGGAAGGGAGAACCTTTTCTGCTTCAGACAAGCAACTTCCTGGGTTACCCTGAGTACGACAAAGAGGGCCATTGCTTGGGGACCAGGTCTCCAAGCAGTCACAACAGGCCTCAGGAACCCACAAGAAAATTGTGAAGGAAGAATATTACTAGCCAGGCCCATATGAATCTTTTCCTCCGATCACTGCTCTTTTGTGAAAAGTTCTTCCAAATACACATTTTTGTCCCAAAATATCATGTTGGATGCTCGCTACTAGGAGCAAATTTTTCTAGCATCTCTGTTGGATGAATTTTCACACTTTCAAAATCACTCAGAAAAGAGTTCATCCTCCCAACACCTCCCCTGCACCAGTGTCCCCCTAAACAGCATCTGACCACAATATGAAGGAACTTACCTCCCAGGTAAACAGGTGCTTGAATGTGATTTAATTATCTCTGCCTCCTCTCCCTGGTCTCCCTGTGAAATCTAGTCACCTCTTTGCATTAAAGCATTTCTGTGGGAAGCCCTGTAAGGTGCTGGCTATTCTCAATTCTGTCCTGCTGGTTTCTCTGAAGTGCCTAGAAGCTGTCCTCTCCACACACAAACTGTTCTGACAAACTTCATTTGAATGATTTGGATTTTAATTCTCAATTTGCTTCTGTTCCTAAGCCTTAAGGCTTTTTTTTTTTTTTTTTACCAATTCAGAAAAAAGCATCATTAAAAAAGAGACAAGGTTGGGCTTCCCTGGTGGCGCAGTGGTTGAGAGTCTGCCTGCCGATGCAGGGGACACGGGTTCGTGCCCCGGTCCGGGAAGATCCCACATGCTGCGGAGCGGCTGGACCCGTGAGCCATGACCGCTGAGCCGGCGTGTCCGGAGCCTGTGCTCTGCAACGGGAGAGGCCACAACAGTGAGAGGCCTGCGTACCAAAAAAAAAAAAAAAAAGACAAGGCTACTCGCAGATCTAACATGCTAAGCTTTAACTTAGTACGTTCTTAGGACTGATGTTTTCCAAGGAACAAACTTTCTTGTTTCCTGTGCAATAATAAAGGTTTGTTATAAAAGTTAAGTACAAAAAGTGAGAAAAAATAAAAATAGTGGTATCTTCACAGTTGAGTTCTTAACATATTTTCTGATATATGTAAAAAGAGAAAAATTGGCAAAATGAGTACCAACATTTTAAAAAATAATAATTAAGCCTAAATCCCTGGATTTACCAATTTTATAAAATAAGAAAGTAACATTTTATAAAATACAATTTTATTAAATATGATTTTATAAAATTTGTTTAGCTAAGTAACAAATGGTTTGCCCACAAAACAGATTTAGCAGGTGGAGTCCAGGGGGCACATTCTACAAAATAAATTTATTGACACTGTAAATGGTTACTAGCATAAAATTGTGGTGGGAATAAAAAGGGCAGTGACCTTCGTCCTGAAGTTTAGGAGTGATCCCTGAATTGAGAGATATCTGAGTTGAAGTGGTCACTGGAAACAAATGGTAGAGACAAATCACAGAGAGCACACTGTATCAATTCCAGCTTCTGGACTCAGAGAAGGAAGGAAGAGCTTCAGATTTCATTGCAGAGAATGAGGCTGAGAAACTTTAAAATCAGATGCTTTTTCCCAGATCCAGGGGGCCAGCTAATGCACAAAAATGCTTAAAGCCACATAGGTATGCCACCTTTATTTCCTAGAGAAGATGTTAGCATATTCTAAATCCTCATCTACCGTGCCTGGCATGCATTATTTTATAGCTTTCTGGAAGTTTCATCAGCACCACTTGTATATTTGTAGTACGATGTGTCTGTGGAGAGTAGGGAAAGCAGGTCCGGGCTGGGGGCAACGGACTCTTCTAGCTACCACAGTGAGTGGTGCCCCTGCAAACCTGAGTAAGGAAGACAACTTGCCTTTGGGTGGGTAGTGTTACAATCTGCATGTCTAGGGGCACAAATGTAAAGACCGACCCTGTTCTGGGAATGATTATGATTCTGACTGACCTCAAAGGGGTAATGATGAACCCCCTGGATCATCAGGATCTGGATGTTCCCTACTTTTTCCACGGTGTGATCATGACAGAAAGTGTGGCTGTAGATATCTGGGAACGTTTCCAGAAATGTCCTCCTGTAGGAGTTAATTATAAAGTAAATGTGCATAAAAGAGAAAATAATATTGAAAGCTATCAAGGGGAGTAGATCTTAAGGGTTAATATTGTAGATGGACTACTTTGGAAAAAATCTTTTTCCCTTGGAGTATTAAGAAGTCATCGCATAATTGCCATCTCTCCACATTTTGTTCTAGAGTGCCTGGTTTCTTGATATCAGTGTGAGACCTGTTTTAAATAAAAACCTATTTGTAAAAATCCAGATCTGTAATATGTTCTAAATATCATTATAGTGTCTTTTAACTATAGATTAAAAATCACTTCATTTTCAACAAAATATTTCGATGTAAACATCAAATGTTTTGAAAACAAAGGGGATCTGTTTTTGTTGTTTTCTCTTTTATCTAATTTTTGTATCCATTTTGTCTGGGCATATTAAATGGTAAAAATATTTATAAGATTTGCACTAGGTGAATCTTCTTAAAAAGAAAATACGGAAGGCCACAGAGTCTGGGAATATTAATATCTTTTTAATAGATTGATCCCCTTGATTTCTTATTCTGGAGTAAAGGTACAAGTTTTTCCATGAAAATTAGACACACAAATCATCTGACACAATGTATGACAGATGGACAATGGTTGATGGGAATTTTGCTTTAATGCACATTGTTCATTGTAATTTTGCCCAGCTTAATGAACTGTGAATTAATAATGAGGAGCAACACATTCAACGTATTATAGTAATAAAGTGCTTTTATGGACATTTTTCATGTTTCCAGACTTTCTTGGCCACCTTGAACAATTTTAACTCAAAGGATTAAAAAATAATCACTTATTTAACTGTGTTAAAATAGTCAACTTTGAAAAGGATATTTTCCTGTATGAACTTTTTCCTAATTGATTCCATTTTGTTCTGATCAGTAAACTTACCTGAGTAAGCTGCACTATTTAAAAAAAGTGATCTGATAGAGTATTAGATGACATACATGACCATAGTCCATTGTTTTCTGATTCATTGACATAAAGGAGTAAAGGGAAAAATTAATAATTATACATTTTTTAATTAGGAGAATAGAAAAACTAAATTTCTTGTAGAAATAAGCCCAAAGAGTCCTCGTGTCAGCCCCGTTCCTCTTAAAAGACCGTGACGCTGTAATACCAATGGATAATCTGGGAGACAACCAGCTGTCATTAAGATAGATTTTACCAAGGCAAGGGCAATAGGTTGCTTATTAGCAGTGAGAAATCAGTAGTCTTTTAGAAGTGTACCCTTTGGAAAGTGTGAGATATATAATAAATGAAAGCCTTTCATTTTTCATTGTTATAAGCCAAATGTAGATTAAATGTACACTACCTTCAATTCAGATATTAAGATATCCTTCCCTCCGTAATTTTATGAGGTAACATGTAGAATGTCAAGCATAGGCTAAGTCATATATTTTATAATCTTTCAAAAATTTTTTAAGCAATGTGTTAACCCTATAATGAATATAAAGTGGATCCTAACTGCATGTCTTAGAAAATGTGCATTTCATAGAATTATTTAAGAATGAATCCTTAATAGCCCATCTTTTTAAGTATGTTAGCTGAACGTTATGATTGTGTAATATCATTTTAGGGCATTACCACATTTTAAGAAATAAAATAATATTCAGAAGCATAATTTTGCCAGAATGTAAAATTTAAAACCAGAAATTTGACTTGTGAAAAATCCTCACATGATTATTGGCCTGTTCAAAAATAAAGCAAACCCCACAAACCTGATGCAAGCTATTATGTGCAAAATAATGTGCTAGTTACACAGCCCTCTGGGAAGTGAATGTGAGTCCGGATGCTTCTTTCTTGGTTTATTTCATTCCTAGAGTACCTTTGTTGCAGGTTTTTCTTATGTTCCCAAAGGAAACAAGTAAGCCATCTCAAGTTTAAGTTCTGTCCTCAATAAAGTAAAAAATGTGCCAGATACCATTTGACTGGATGATAACTAAAACTGGACAAATATTTTCTCTCACTGGAGACTGACAGTGTTTTAGTTGTGCTTAAAATTTGTGATTCTCCTAAAAAAAGGGTACAAATGAAAACTTATGGTTACCAGGAGATAAGGGGGGGAAGGATAAATTGGGAGATTGGGATTGACATATACACACGACTATATACAAAATAGATAATAATAACCTACTGTATAGCACGGGGAGCTCTACTCAATACTCTGTAATGGCCTCTATGGGAAAAGAATCTTTAAAAAAAGTGGACATATGTATATGTATAACTGGCTCCCTTTGCTGTACACCTGAAACTAACACAAATTTGTAACTCAACTATACTCCAATAAAAATCTTTTAAAATAAATAAAAATAAAATAATGTAATATGTGATTTTCAAGCTAATGAACACCTAAGAAAGAAATTTGAAAATCTACATTTGGAATGTATAATTCTTTTGTTCAGAGGCAGTGACATTCCAAAAGAACAAAACTTCTCAAACATGTCCCCATTTAGAGTAATGCTGACAGTGAGTGTCTGGTGGATCTCAGAGGGGCACAACTGATAATATATTTATCATGCTGCCAGTTTGCTAAGTGGTTTCATATTCACTAAGAAAGGCTTGTCAATGGATACTGAAGAATAGATGTGAGGTCTCTGTGAGGTCTTTGTGCCAAGTCTCTGTGTGTTGTCTCTGGGTGAGATCTCTGTGTGAAGTCTCTGTATGAGGTCCCTTTGGAAGGTAGCTCTGGGAAATCTGTTAAATCTGTGCTAGGTTTCTGTCTGAGGGTCTGTGAAGCAACATGAGGTCCCTGTGTGAGGTCTCAGTATGTGATCTCTGAGAAAGGTGTTTGTGTGAGAAGTCTCTCTTGAGAGGTGTGTCTGTGAAGTCTTTGTGTATTGTCTCTGGGTCTCTCCATTTCTTTTTTTCTTTTGGTCTCTCAATTTCTTGTCTTACTGTACCTTATGGAAGACGGAGCAGCAAGAGAAAGGCAAAGGGACTTGATTCTTTCTGTTTTCTTGCTGTTCCATCAGCATCACCTGTCTGTGGCACTCTCCCAGCAGGAGCCAGCGGGGTCCAAGTCCAGCTTCCCCATATTCCCAGAACTCACTTCTGGGTGCCCCTGAGAGCACCCAGCAGCAGCCAGGCTCAGGTCCCAGCCCTGTCAACTCTTTCCTCTGGGTACCGACCCCTCCCACAAGTCCTGGCTCCACTCTCACTGCTCTGCCCATTCTGGAGGCTGCCTTGGGAATTGGGGCCCAGAGGTAGGGCCTGGCTCCAGGGAGAAACCAGGGGTGTGAGCAGTCCTGTGCTCACTCTGCCCCCTCCACCCCAGGTCACAGCATTTCCACGTGTTGAGGGGCCTGACAGGGATGGGGGATGGGGTCCATTTCTGTTGTCATCTGGATCAGGGGCATCAGCTGGAACAGAAATCTCCACAATGAGAAACACACCACCTGGAGCTGTGTCCACCATGCGCCCTGCACATGGCAGAAAGCACCAAATCACTCTAGAGAAATTCTTCCTCTTCTCCCTGCTTTTCCACATGGATGGGGGTCAGGAGACAAGAAAAGCTGTGCTAGAAGCAGATCAGTGGAACACCCCTGGATTGCACCCTGCCCCATCCATTTTGCCAGGTCACCTCCACACCACCACAAATCCTGTCTGATTGCTTCTTCACCTGCCAGGCTCTGGGGTGATCAAGGACTGGGAGACAGGCAAGGCTTACTACACAATCACAGGCCAGTCCCCACCTCTCCCCTGGAGCAGTCCTTGGGCCATGTGTTTATGTGAAGGTCACCAGACTAGGAGTCACATCCCAAGTTCCCTAGTCCTGGCTTTTACACCTATTGTTAAGTTATCCTTCCTAAAAGTCAAGAGGTGATGATGTGTAAGCTTATTAAATATAGTATTAAGAGATTAACCTTCCATGACTTGCTTTACTTCTATAAGTTTGACCTTCTGTTTTGACCTAAAGGTGGTTTCTCTCGGTCTGTGATCTTAGAGTTGGAATAGGGTAGAGACCCTGGGGTGGGGTCATGATGAGCTACTGGACCCTTAACTTTTCCTCCCCTTTAGGCCTTTAGATGGTGGTTGTATGTCAGGGGGCTGCTCTTTCAGAACTGCACATTTATGGGAATCTGGTACCACTTTGCCTCCCTCCTTCGATCCAGGGATTTTTCTACACCTACGTCCCACCCTAAGTTCACAGTGTTTGACCATCAGATAGTTACTACCCACAGTCACACCCCTATTCCATTCATCCAAAACTCCTTCTCTGGGGTTAACATAGAGTGGAAGGTAGGTGACCCATGAACATAGCCATTCATTTATATGGGGCTGCACTCAACACAGCCCTCAGCAGCCTCCCTGATACTCCCCCCACCTACACACACAGAGCTGGAAATGCCATCCTTGCTGCTGCTCTAAAGTCTAGGAAAAACAGAGGTGGGGGAGGGTGATGCTGTACATTTTATTATGCCTAAGCTAAAAGGGGTTCATAGGGCATATCTCAATCCCAGCCTTCATCAGAGAGAGAAGGAACTCTTAAGAGCAGATGTTGTATATTCCCTACCAAGAGATCCAGGGGCAAGATTTCTCCTGTTTCTGAACTCAGAGCCCATACTCTATTGCCCCCAAACTTCCATCCACTTGGCTCTGACACTTCCTGGAGCCTGAATTGCAATGTCCGGCCCTATCGTGTAAACCTATCCACTACAGTTGCATAAAGTTCAAAGTAGCATAGAAGAAGGAGAAAGACTGGTTGAACCAGATCCTTGGGTGTGGGCTTCATAGGTTTTTCCCATCTCATTGTTAGAGTAATTTTGGTTTGTGTAATGACAGTATCATAAGGTGCAATGAAGGGACACGAGACAAGGAGCAAGCTTGTGATGCTACTGTCCACCTCCCTCCATGCCCCTCCCTTCTAGAAGACAAAGTGCACAGCACAGACAGCAGCCATTACACTATGCTTTTATTAGAAAAAATATATGTATATATATATATGTATTGGGGAACATTAAATATCTTGGATGTGCTAATGAGAAAATCATTTTCTCTACATGGACTGAATTTTTACTTGGAGACATGTCTTCCTACTAAAGGGAAGACTAAAGAAGGATTTTACTGTCGACCAGGCAAGACACCTCCCCAAAGATGACAATGCCTTGGACAGTAGTGTTGATGGCGGGCTGGGGCACCTGGAATCCTTGGCCCATACTGGCAGGTACTAACTGGAAACAAACTCTTCTTGGGGGGCAAGGATGGGAGGCACCTTAGGCCCAGCTGCTCATCGTCGAACCTTACACTTTTCAAACTATGTTGGTGTCTGACTTCCCTTTCCCTGATAGGACAACTCTGGCCCTTGGAGGTGGCTTCATGACTGCAGGCTGTAGAACCCATCATTCTCCCTTGCTCTGGGTAGGGGGTAAGCCTATGGCAGCCGAAACCCCCACATACTGGGACTTGGAACTCCAGTCTGTGTTCGTTTAACTTTGTGGCATGAAGTCCATGGTGAACTGCTCTGTTTTCTTCTACGATCTGTCCAACAGCTGTCATGCCTGCCCGACCCTCAGCAGTCCCACTCTTCAAGGTTGATCTGCTTTTGACGGATCCGTGACTCTGGGCAGTGGCTGATATGGGCTTTTTTTTTTGCAGAGCATCTCGACCATTGACTTTTTTCTTGGGGAAAATCCACTTTAAAAATAGCCTCATCCTTTTTCTGAAGAGGCTTTCTGGAGGGCTATGTTTCTTCTCTGGCATGAGCTGGAGACATCTGCTCCCAAGAGAGTCTGTTATTCCCCTGACCTGGGCAGGGTGGCGCATACTTCCAGCTTGAGAGGTCCCTAATTCTTTAAACCTTGCTTCATGCTCTCCTGGTTTATGCCTCCTACAGTCCTCTCTTTTGTAAGTAGGGGCAATCATCTTGCTCTGGCTCTTCCATGAGTCTTGGAGTTTTGAAGTTTTGGGCTCCTGCTGCCCTAGGTGGCTCCTTTGGGCTTCCACAAGGCCACTTGGCTCCTGGGAAGCTAACCTATCTCTGGTGGGGACTCTCTGGGGATGGCACTGAGGCACCTGAGAAGCCAAGTTGTCTGCAGCAAGGAACCTGTGTTTGGGAAAGTCCTGAAGCTGGTTGTCTGACTGTACCTTTACTTTGGAGTTAAACTCACTAGCAACCTCCATGTTAAGGCATGGCTCACCTGGATGTTGGAAAACAGACAGTCTAGGTAGTAGAAAACTTCTACTGGCCCCTGGCACCTCTAAACTCCTCATATGTACATTTGTAGTTTGGGATTTTGTCAACACTTTGGTTTCCAAGATAACACTAGACTGTGGTTGAAGAGCAGGAGACTCCTTGGCCTCCACAGCCTCCCTGGCCTCTTCACCTCTCAAAGATTGGGATCCTAAGTTCACCTCCATCACTGTTACCCTATGGCAGGGGTCTCGTGAGGCCTGACCACCACTCTCCTCTCTTGGCTCATTCCTGACCGTTGCTGAAATTGGACCTGGCTCTAGGCTGTCCCTCTTGACCCATTCCACACTCTCACTCTTCCAGGTTCTGCCCACAAGGCTGAGTGTGAGGGACTGAGAAGGTGGCCTGCCCTCCTGTCCAGTCAGAGAAGCCTTTGAGGGCCCATGGTAGTCAATAGATGGAACCGCTCCCAGGGTACTCTGGATTTCCTTACACACAGTTGAGGGGACAAGGAGAGGCCTCTTCAGGGTAGGAACTGACTCTTCTCTTATCACCTTCTCTCCTGAATGAGCCCGAGGAGGTTTCTCCAGGAACTCAGCAAACTTGACTGTTGAGTGGGACCCAGACACACAGGTGGCTGAAGGGGAAGTGGCAAACTGCAGAACGGTGGAGGGTTGGCACTTTTTCGACTTAAAGAGATTTATGGGCTTGAGGACCTTGAGGGGTAGGGTCCACCTGTGCTTTACCCAAAACCTTTTAATATGTGCTTCCAGCACCTCTCGAGTGTCTGGATCAAGGAAGGAAACCCTACAGGAGGTGTTCACGCAGGGTTCCCAACCCTTCAAGCAGTAGCTTCCACAGGCTCCAGCAGGCACGGCTTTGCACGTCTCACCAGGAGGGTCTTGACATGAGAGCTGATGAAAGTTGCCCTTGCCAGGAAGCCTCCCCAGGCAGCTGTAGGAGAGCAGATGGGGCCAGGATGGCCGGACAGGACAGGCAGGGGTGGGCACCTGCAGCCCAAGAACCCTCCTCTGCCCCCACACTGACTTCATAATGCTCCTGCTCTCCCTCACCCTAGGGCCTTAGCCACACCCTCCCATGGCTCCCCCTCCCAGGGCTGGGGTCACATTATAGGCTCTGGGAGGAAGGACGACCCAGGAGAGAAGGGGAAAGGTTCTTTACCTTTGCAGAAGTGAAACCAGGTCGTGAGTCCCCTCCAGTTCTTCCAGGCAATCTCTGCAAGCTGGAAATCAGGAGACTGGGTCATGGTGGTGAAGGCAGAGGCCTAAGAGTCTTTCAGGAGGCTGAGTGCAATGGCCCTTTAAGGGAAATCTTTGGAGGATTAGACTCTGGAGCCCAAGTATCAGTGTCCAAGGCCACATGTCCCTGACAGTGATGGTAAGTCTCACTTGAAAAGGGTTTGTCCTTTGCAAAGTGCTTCCACGTTCATTAGGCTCTGTTAATTAGGCTCAGGCTCTGTTTCCTGAGGAATAAGCTCTGCCCCTGGCATCCTCAGAGACCGTGAAGCTGGGCCCTCAGGATTAGGAGAGATGGAAGCTAACTCTCGGGTCGCGCAGGGCTGAATGGCAAAGGCTTACCTTTCAAAGATCTACTTTTCTTCCTACTCCTGCTCCTCCCCTTCAGCTTTACTTGATGCTGAGAGATAAGAAAAAGTGAGGGGCTAACACCCAACTCTCACTGTCCTCTATCTAGGCAAGCTGTGTTCATGAACAACATGACTTTCTACATTTAACTAAAACTCTGTGGGTTTTTTTCCCCTTTTACTTATCTTTAAAGTGGATAACAATATTTTCAGTTTTTCTTCTTTGAAGAGTGCAAAGAATTTTTTTTTTTTTGGGGGGGGTATGCGGGCCTCTCACTGTTGTGGCCTCTCCCGTTGCGGAGCACAGGCTCTGGACGCACAGGCCCAGCGGCCATGGCTCACAGGCCCTGCCACTCCGTGGCACGTGGGATCATCCCGGACCGGGGCACGAACCTGCGTCCCCTGCATTGGCAGGGGGACTCTCAACCACTGCACCACCAGGGATGCCCAAGAAGGATTTTTTAAGTTTTAATCACCATAGATTTCTTCTGTCACTGTTCCTCTGATCAAGAAACACACACATTCTCAGACCTAAATGCCCACGTGAGCTTTGTCAGATAGGATTCTGCTTCCCAAGGCCAGACCTCCACTCCAGCCTCTTCTCTCAGGCTCTCAGGGGCTCAGCCCCAACACAGAGGAAGGTCTCACTTGAGACACCCGCTGTGGGAAGGTGGCTGGTGAACCAGGGCTCAGGGGTCAGCCTTCCTGCAGAGATTGAACTCTTCGTAATCCAGTCCTTAACCATTAGTCACTGCATTTGGGACTTGCCCTGGAGCCCTCTACCATACCTGAACTCCTGGTCTAAGATCTTAGGCTAGAAATCCTCATGCCCACTCTAACCCCTCTCTGGCCTGGCTTTTCCCTAGAAGGATGATGTTCTATACTTTTCTGAGAGTTCCCATCTCAGGAGTCTCTCTACGTGGTTTAGAAAAGTGGAAATAAGAATAAGAAAAAAAGAGAGAATCTCTGCTGGGATTAAGCCAAAGGTTTCTTACCTTCCTGATGTTTCTATGTTTCCTAGGTGGTGCTAAGAATAGATTACTCTGGAAGCAGTGGAGTAACATTAGGAAGAGCCCCAGTCCACACAGGAACCCAAGGATGATATCAATCACCCAGGAAGTTGGGCTGGAGCTCAGCCAGATCGCAACAATGTCTTTCAAAGAAAAGAGATTCTCCATCTTCTGAACTGCATTGCTGCCCTCAGGCAACAGAGCACTGGGAGTTCACTTGATGGCAGAACCCCAGGCCTGCATCACAGAGCTGTGGCCTTGTCACAAAGGGCTCCTGAGTGTGGGGGGAGGGGCAATAAGAGAAATAGGCTGAATCACTGCCCCTCCTTCCCATCCACACCCACAGACACCTGCACCCTCCTGGGGCTTCCAGATCCCTCCTTCCAACTACTCTCATCCTGTCAGAGAGACCTTAGCCAATTTTCTCTTCATTCCATCTGGAACCTGGTTCCTTCATCCATTAGAGACCTTTACTTGAGGCCCACCAACTTGATAACTCTTGAACATTTTAAGCTGACCCTGGAAGACTGGCTGTTTCACAGACATTTTTACTCAGGATTTCCTTTGTCCTCAGTTCCAACTTTCCCACATCATGTATGTGTCTTGTGTAAACCCAGGGATAGAACTTGAATTTCTTTTACACTTATTTAGTTTTGTGAATTTTGAATAGTGTATGTTTTGCCTCATTTTCTATCAGAGGGAACTACACACAAAAATTAAAATAATTTATTTTTCGAAATTCATAAGTATGAAAGAAGTATAAATAGTTATGTAATAGGGAAGAACAAATCTGCCTCCACATGAGATCTTTTTTACTTTAATCTTTATGCTTTGTTGCCTGAGCTAACTCTGTCCATCCCTGTGATCCAGGCTGGCTCTGCACTTTTTGTAAAACAATGTTGCCTAGAGCCTGAAATATACAGGATAGACTATTTCTAAGGCTCTGACTTTTAAGAGCCCATTCATGGAGATAAAAAGTTGCAGAACAGAGAATAATAATTGTTTTCTTGGAGGTTTACAGGAACACATGACCTGACCAGGATCTGACCCATCTGGCCAGCCTCTAGAACAAAGGATCCAACACCAAGATATTTGCAACAATTAGTCATGCCCCTCCCTCACCTTGCCTTTAAAAAGGCTTTGCTGAAAGCCTTCAGGGAGTTTGGGGTTTTTCCTGGGCATGAGCCACATGTCTTCTTGCATGGCACTGTGTAAACCTTTCTCTGCTTCAAACTCTGATGTTTCCGTATTTAGCCTCACTGTGCATCAGGCACACAGACTTGCATCTGGTAACAGTTAAACCTTCAAATGATGTTTTTGTAAGTTTGTAGTGTTTATAATTCTGGAGTTAGTAAATCTTTAAACTGCACAAAAACTTTTGGGACACACTGCAAACACGCACACACACACGTACTCATGTTCCTCAACCAATCTAGTACTTTCAAATCCAATAATCCATAATTTTCTACTTAAAAAAAAATCTTTCATATGTTGTCTCAACCCAGCTTCTTAGTTTGCAATGATAAGACAGTCCCCACGCTCCAGATAAATTTTGAAATATGTGGTCTTAGTCCATGAGGGCTGCTATAACAATATACCATAGACTGGGTAGATTAAAGACAACAGACATTTATTATCACAGTTCTGGAGGCTGGGAAGCCCAAGATCAAGTCACCAGTATGGCCACCCCGTAGTGAGAGCTCTCTTCCTGGTTCACAGCTGGAGCCTTCTCTCTGTATCCTCATATGATGGGAGGAGGCTAGAGATATCTCTGGAGTCTCTTTTATAAGGCACTAATCCCATTCATGAAAGCTCATAAGCACTTTTGCACGGCCCCGCCTCCTATCTTTAAGAGGTAGGATTTCAACATGTAAATTTTGAGAGAACATTAACATTCAGACATGTGCACTCATTCTATACCCGGAAGCTAGGAATGGGTTAGGGTGAGCCAAGGTCCTGACCCTAAAGGGCTGTAGGGTGAAGAGTAGGACTAGGGGTCAAACCCTTGGGGCTGAGCCAGGTCTTGAGCAGCCTCTTCAGATATTCCTAGTGTGTTATGGATGTATTCTCTTTTCTGAGTGTGCCTTGCCTTTCCTGCCCCATCCTCCCAGGCCCCTGAAGCTTCAAGTCCAGCCTGAACCATATAGAAAGGGAGCTTTGAGTCTTACACAAAATTCCCTTATGACATCCCTTAGCAGTAACACAAGATTCACTGAAGGATTCACATGGTAAATATGTCTTAATGCCCCATGAGGGCTTTAAAATAATGTGTATTCTCTGCTTGTTGGTCATAATTTTATACAGTTTTAGTGGGAACGTGGGCATGTGAGTTTATTTGGCTATATTGCCATGAATGTGCACTTTCACAAACATATCTCCTACATCTACTCTTTTTCCTACAGTCTTTTCCTCCCATATGATATTCTCACCTTAATTCAACCTTTTATCAAAATTTAGACCTAGGTCTGTCACCATGTGGACATGCTTTGTAACAAAATAGCTTCAACCGAGGAGGTCAGTGGAAGGCCTGGACCAGCTATCTTGGTTCCATGATAGTAAGCAAAGGATCGCAAACTACCATGTTAAGCTTAAGCACAAAGCAAAGTTGATTTAAGCATAGGTACACTCTCAGAGAGGGAGAGAGAGGAGAGAGAAAGAGCAGGCTGTTTCTGAGAACAGGCTATTTCAGCGAAGTGAAGCAAGCCCAAAGCAAAGTATATCGAAGCAAAGGTACACTCTCGGGATGGGGGGGATGGGTGTACTGTTTCTGCAAATTGAAAGCAGCATTCCTATAAAGGCTTACAAGCGCTTTTTTTTTTTTTTTTAAAGAAGATGTTGGGGGTAGGAGTTTTTATTAATTTATTTTTGCTGTGTTGCGTCTTCATTTCTGTGTGCGGGCTTTCTCTAGTTGTGGCAAGCGGGGGCCACTCTTCATCGCAGTGCGCGGGCCTCTCACTATCGCGGCCTCTTGTTGCAGAGCACAGGCTCCAGACGCGCAGGCTCAGTAGTCGTGGCTCACGGGCCTAGTTGCTCCGCGGCATGTGGGATCCTCCCAGACCAGGGCTCGAAACCGTGTCCCCTGCGTTAGCAGGCAGATTCTCAACCACTGCGCCACCAGGGAAGCCCCTTACGAGCGCTTTTAAGGAGCATTTGGCAGAGAGGCGGGGGTGAGTGACAAGGATCATTATTTGATTGACAGTCCTGAGCTATGTAACAAGTTTTCTGCTGCGCATGCTCTCATCCTTGAATCCCCAAGAAATGCCTACTGGGTGGGGGGAGGGGCAAAACCACATGTAATTTATTGTAATTATGGTATAATGAGTTTGGATTTACTATAGGTTATACGCCTGTCTGGTCTGGGCATGCACAGCCTGGAGAAGTCCCCTTGTGTTACTGTGCCTCTCTTTATCAGGATAAGCTGCCCACCACCAGACCACAGTTTCTCCCGTTCTGGGTGGAGTCAAGGGAGAGTCCCCAGATGGCTGCGTGTGACTCAAATTCTTCTTCTTGTCTTTCTCACCACTGTCACCTCCTTGCTGCTAATGTCTGACTAACTACCTAACAGGTCTTCTTTGCATTCATATTTGCTCTCTACATTTTCTCTATTACTTTATTTTCAATATGTTTTGTTTGATGGGGTTTTTTTTGGAAATTTCAAAATCTTATGATAACATTTACCTTGATTTATTTAATTATTGTTCTACTGTTATTGATTTCTGCCATCTTATTTTATGCTTTATTTTCTACATTTTCTTTATTGTTTCTTTTTTTCCCTTCTTTGGCATCTTCCATTTTACAGGTCAAGGGTACTTATGTTTGTTTGACATTTGGGAATTTTTAATATTGTAATGGTTTTATATCTTGAATTATGTTAATTTTCTCCTCAATTTCTTACCCGTGGATGAAAAATGTTCCCTGCCATATCAGTAGACAAAGGATGTTGCAGTCATCAAGTCAGATGTCAAAGCAGGAACCCTCAACTGTGCACCTTGAGGGGATTCGGGATGGAGAAAAACAGGGTACTGATTCTAGAGTTAAGGTGCATATCAAAGGAATGATTTCACGGAGCCCAGATTCTTTCATCTTCTCATACATAGAAAAGTGCTAAAGTCCTTAACTTGAGATGTCTAGTTTTCTTTAATTAATAGTAACCTTTTGATGTTCTGACTACCTGGTTTTGGTTGACTCCTCCCTTAGGTCTTCTGAGCAGTTCCTCAGAGTGATCTGACAGGCTGTGTTCTGGGCTTAAGTCCTCAGAAAATCTGCCAAATAAAACATAATTCTCCTTTTGGGTTGTGCATAGTTTTCAGTCAGCAGTCTTGGCAACCAATGAAGGGGCCCAGAGCAGACTTTTCTTCTTTGCCTGAACTCTATGAGGATCCAGAGTCCTGGCACCAGCAGAGGCTTCTTGGGCCTGTCCACTTTCTCAGAGAGTCCAGACGAATTTGGGTGAGTATCTCCTGGTTCTTGGATCTCCAGTTTTGGTTGATGATCCTAAGTTTTATTCAGTGGTGTTCAACTCTTCTCTTGAGTAGTAGGTGTTATCCTTGAAACTTGGTTTCAAGAAGAAGTACTTGGGTCATCCTCAGTGAAAGACACGGGGAAGATTTTTACTCAGTTTAAACACTGAGAGCTTATCCTCAGTAGAAAAACACTGGGAAGACTTCTGCTCAAGTGGGTTAGCCTCACTTAAAAGACACTGGGAAGATCTTGCTCAGTGTAGACACTGTGGTTTATCCTCAGCTGAAAGACTGGGGAGGCTTTGCTCAGGTGAAAGACACTGAGTAAAAGTTGGACTGGGTAATTAGGTGGAAGACTAACCTGTCTTCCTTGAATTGGCTACTTTAATAGAGTTTGTCAAAATAAAAGTGATCTTCACAAATTGAACTCAGAATGGGGAACTTAGCTTTCAATACAAAAGAAAAAGGAACAACAGATTTCCAGCCTCCAACGGATATCCTGGCCAGGTTTATGTCCATACAAAATTTACATTTACAAGTGCTTACTTACTTGGGACTTAAAGAAAATCTTGCCCTAAAAATGACTAAGATAGGACTCTTTGATTGCATATGCAGTTAAGTTAGAAAAAGCTGGCTCGATAAAAACATCTTTTCAGAATTCTGACTTCAAAAAAACAAAAGGCTTTCTAGGGGAAACTTGCATTTCTCTTCCTGTGTCTTTGAAATGTAAGTGTTCTGATATTCTTCTCTGTGTGTGTGTGTGTGTGTGTGTGTGTGTGTGTTTTGAGAACTTGGTCACTACCATCCAAAAGTACTTATATGGTGTACATTTGGCAGCCAGTCAAATAGACTGGGATTCTGAGCAGTCTTTTGTCTGACTGTACAACTCTCAGGGGCTTTTTGCCATCTTAACCTTCATTGTGTCAGCCTGTACAACAAAGACCATTACTTTCTTAAACTACTTTTGGGAGTAAACTTTCTGGATCTTATTTAGACAGCATCCTTTACACTCTTTTGTGGGGAAGCCTCTTGCGTCTTATTGGTTTGAGTCACTATTAAGGTATACCTCATTTATGGCCAGATGATGGATCCTTCAAATTGGAGAAACTTCTAAATTGGTAAATTTTTAGAGAGCTCTCATTATAAACAGCTGTTTCATTGGCTCCTATGGGGGGGCAGAAATGCTGGAAATTAGTCATACAATGGTTAACCTAAAAACTCCTTTAGTTTCAAACAAACCCCCAAAATTGGTTTGGGAAACCTTATTTGTGGTCTCTGCTTCCCCTAAATGGGTCTTCCAGATGCTAATAAAAACATTAGAATAATTATTGTTAATTAGGTTAAGTAACAGGGAAAAAAACTGAAGGAAAAGCCTAAAAACTTTTTCCCAACAAGGTGGAAATTTTAAAGGGACTTCTCCTAAATGAATAAGAAATCTTTAGATGGTTATTTTAAAGTGGGATAAATAAAACAGACATTAATGAGATAAATCAAAGATTGGATACAATACTACCTAAGATTGGATGGGCCAAAGGGATCTCCTACTTGTCATCAACATTAAAGGGCCAGACCCAAACAAGTCTGCCCTATTTACCCCAGTTTTAAATACGTATATTTTATTACATGTAAATTTTATACACGTAAAATTACACTGAGATACCTGACCAACAATTACTTGGGGCAAAAGTTAGACCAATTAATCAAGTTAAAAGATTGACAAAAGTGCCTGAGTCCCTTGGCTCAACCACTCTCTGGGGACCCCAGAGTCTTTATAAAAATTGGTATGTTTAAATGGGCATTGTGTAAGATAATTACCTCTCTTTTGCCTAATTATATTGTGTGGGATAGACATGTTTCACTGGGGAATTCTTCCCCTGCCTGATATTATAAGACGGCATATGAAGGAAATATTAATTAAACATACTAAAGGAAACCAGTGGGATTACCTGAGCCTATACAATATAAAGTAAAAACTGACAGCTAATATTTAAGGGATACTAAAAATAAATAATGGAGACTTTACTCTGGGTCTAACCCGTGCACTCAGAAAGAGGGTCTTTGTTGAATGCCTTATGCAAGTTTTGAAGGTATGATCAATTAAACCATAAAGTTCTAGACTATAGAATTCTGAAATTTCAGTCTAGTTGGAAATCTTCTCACTGATACAGAAAAGCAAGTTAAAGAAAACATAGTTGGGCAAATCCATCTTTTAATATTATTTAGGTGACAGGCCAGTTCTTTGGGGAATTAAAAGCAACTGTCTTTGTCTTGCAAGTCGGTACAAATCAGAAATGTAAATACGGACCACAATGACCTGAGACTGAGCCTAATTAGCTAAATTAGGTAGAACCTGAAACCAAGGTTAAAAAGGGGGAAAATGTGGCCTTTTAAAACTCAAACTGCTGATTAGTCAGTCAAGAAGACGGAGGAGTAGGAAGATGTGGAGTTCATATCTCCCCACAAATGCATCAAGAATACATCTACAAATGGAACAATTCTCCCAGAGCACCTGGTAAACACTAGCAGAGGACCTCAGGCACCTGAAAGGACAAGAAAGATCCCCACGTAAGCAGGTAGGACGAAAGAAAGAAGAAGGGAAAAGGAAGAGCAGATGAAGTGGGACGTGACCTGTGACCCTGGGCGGGGGAGCGGAGCTGAAGGTGAGAAGAGGTTCCCGCATCTGGGGAAGCAGCGGGGAGAGAAGCTGGGGCAGAAGGAGAAATTTGGTGGCTCAGAGAACAGTGCAGCAACCAGTCTGTGGCAGGCAGGAGAGAGTGAGGCCTACACGAGTGGTCTGGCCACAGCTCTGCATGCCCCAGCCACTGGGGACCACTGGTGCACATGGGGGGCTGAGTGTTGGAATGTGGGGTTTGAAGAGCAGACCCAGGAAGGGGAATGATGTTGGCTGTGAGGAGACAGCTCAAGGGGATAGGAGTGAGGAGCTCCACAACAAGGAATGCTCCTGGAGGAAGCCCAGACCAGCATAGAAGCAAAGTGCCACTGCTGCGTGATGCACAAAGGCCGGGGCCCCCATTGCAGTCTCTCCTCACGCACTGGCCCCTGCCTCCACAGGCACTAGGAAGGGCCCCTGCCAGAGTGGCTCACGGGCCCCCAGCCATCATCACCTCAGCACTCTCCTGCTTGGGTGGCCCATTTGCCCAGCTTGCCACCTTGACTCCCTCCTGCCTGACAGGCTCGTACGTCCCATAGCCACCCAGCACCCTCTCACCTGGGCAGCCTGCCTGCCCTGATTGCCGCTTCTACATCCTCCTGCCTGACAAGCTCGTGTGCTCCAGCAGCCTTGGGAGCAGACGCCAGTGGGTGGCCCACATGCAGAGATGGGGCTGAAGCCACAGCTGAGTTCCAGGGGACATGCAACTAAGGAAGAACAGCTGAAATCTCTCCTCATGGCTGTGCAAATCATGGCATTACCCTTCCTCTGATGGCTTCCTAAATTCAGCCCCTGGGAACATCCCAATGGACACGTGCTCCTGCAGCTGAGACAGGTCTGGCTCTAGCAGCTGTGGGTTTTGGGGGCACAAACATGCTGGGGTTTGGCCAGGCCAGCGTCTGAGCTGCCGCCGTATCTCACACAGTGGGTCCAGGTACATCATTCCTGCAGTCCTGGGACCTGACCTCAGTGGATCTGGGCCAGTGGCCTGGTGAAAACGAGGCCTGAGTCACCAGGGCCAGTTGCCGCCATAACCACGGTTAAGGTGGGACTGAGAGCAGTACCAACAGCAGCGTACTTTGTAAGCCTACACAATGGGCGGAAAGGAGACAAAACAGAGCATACCCACAGGTGAACACCTCCAGAGGAGGAATACTCAATGGCTTCTATCCCAGTGGGGGTGCTCCAGTCCTCCCGACCTCACACCGCAGATCAGAAACACAGCTAAGAAACAGACCTGGGGGCCTCTGCTCCAACGACTAGGGATCAGAACCCAACCCTGACAAGGCAGTGACAGCCACAGAGGAAAGGGAAACTTCTGCTGAATAAAAATCAAAATTAAGAAAATCAACAGGAAAGATCAAACTTGGAAAATGTTTGCAATATCAATATCTGGCAAAGAACTCAGATACAGATGAAAGAATTTTTACACTTCAAAAATAAAAAGACAATCCAATGGGAGAAAATGGCAAAAATATATGTATGGATATGTTATATATATAAATGTAAAGTATATGTATCCATGAATATATGCCTATTGGCTATTTGCATGTCTTCCTTTTATTTTTAAGTGCCTAATTACATTTTATATATATATACACACACTATTACATATAAAATAGATAACTAATAAGAACCTACTGTATAGCACAGGGAACTCTATTCAGTACTCTGTAATGACCTATATGGGAATAGAAACTAAAAAAGAGTGGATATATGTATAACAGACTCACTTTGCTGTACAGCAGAAACTAACACAACATTGTAAATCAACTATACTCCAAAAAACTTAATTAAAATATTTACATATATTGTATACAACATATATATTAACTATATATTATTTATATATATTAGAGATTGCTCCATCAAAGACGTACAAATTATAATTATGATGAGATACCACTACATACCACTATAATGTCTAAAATTTAAAAAACTGTTAATATCAAGTTTTGGTGTGGACCTAGAGAAACATGAATACATTGTTAATGGGCCTGTAGCATGAAAGCTTTAAAGTTAAATATACATTTACATATGACCAAGCAATTACCTAATAGTTCATACTTATCCAAGAGATATGAAGTCTTAGGTCACACAAATTTGTTCACAAAAATGTGTAACACCATTATTCATAATAGGTAAAACTGGATATGACCAAAATATCCAAGATTTTTTTTTAAACATCTTTATTGGAGTATAATTGCTTGACAGTGGTGTGTTAGTTTCTGCTTTATAACAAAGTGAATCAGTTATACATATACATATGTTCCCATATCTCATCCCTCTTGCGTCTCCCTCCCTCCCACCCTCCCTATCCCACCCCTCTAGGTGGTCACAAAGCACCGAGCTGATTTTCCTGTGCTATGAGGCTGCTTCCCACTAGCTATCTATTTTACGTTTGCTAGTGTATATATGTCCATGTCACTCTCTCACTTTGTCACAGCTTACCCTTCCCCCTCCCCATATCCTCAAGTCCATTCTCTAGTAGGTCTGTGTCTTTATTCCCGTCTTACCTCTAGGTTCTTCATGACCTTTTTTTTTTTCTTCTTAGATTCCATATATATGTGTTAGCATACGGTATTTGTTTTTCTCTTTCTGACTTACTTCACTCTGTATGACAGACTCTAGGTCCATCCACCTCACTACAAATACAGCAATTTTGTTTCTTTTTATGGCTGAGTAATATTCCATTGTATATATGTGCCACATCTTCTTTATCCATTCATCCGATGATGGACACTTACGTTGCTTCCATGTCCTGGCTATTGTAAATAGAGCTGCAGTGAACATTTTGGTACATGACTCTTTTTGAATTATGGTTTTCTCAGGGTATAGGCCCAGTACTGGGATTGCGGGGTCGTATGGTAGTTCTATTTTTAGTTTTTCAAGGAACCTCCATACAGTTCTCCATGGTGGCTGTATCAATTTACATCCCCACCAACAGTGCAATAGGGTTCCCTTTTCTCCACACCCTCTCCAGCATTTATATGGTACTGGCACAAAAACAGAAATATAGATCAATGGAACAGGATAGAAAGCCCAGAGATAACCCCACACACATATGGTCACCTTATCTTTGATAAAGGAGGCAAGAATATACAGTGGAGAAAAGAGAGCCTCTTCAATAAGTGGTGCTGGGAAAACTGGACAGGTACATGTAAAAGTATGAAATTAGAACACTCCCTGACACCATACACAAAAATAAACTCAAAATGGATTAAAGTCCTAAATGTAAAGCCAGACACTATCAAACTCCTAGAGGAAAACATATGCAGAACACTCTATGACATAAATCACAGCAAGATCCTTTTGGACCCACCTCCTAGAGAAATGGAAATAAAGACAAAAATAAACACATGCGACCTAATGAAACTTAAAAGCTTTTGCACAGCAAAGGAAACCATAAACAAGACCAAAAGACAACCCTCAGAATGGGAGAAAATATTTGCAAATGAAGCAACTGACAAAGGATTTATCTCCCAAATTTAGAAGCAGCTCATGCAGCTCAATATCAAAGAAACAAACAACCCAATCTAAAAATGGGCAAAAGACCTAAATAGACATTTCTCCAAAGAAGATATACAGATTGCCAGCAAACACATGAAAGGATGCTCAACATCACTAATCATTAGAGAAATGCAAATCAAAACGACATTGAGGTATCACCTCACACTGGTCAGAATGGCCATCATCAGAAAATCTCCAACAAGATTTATATGGGTGAACCAGTTGTGGTATATCCATACAATGTCATATCATACAGCAGTAGAAGGACAGAATTATGAGGAATGCAACAAGGATGAATCTCAGAAACACTATGCTGAGAAAAAAGCTAGACACACAAGAGTATGTACTTTATGTTTCTGTTTATATGACTTTCTAGAAAAGGAAAAATGAATCTATGGCGACAGAAAACATATCAGCAGTTGCCTGTATCAAATATGGAGTAGAGAGTGACTGCAAAGAGGAAAGGGAAAACTGCAAAGGGGGGTAATAGGAAAATTGTCTACCTTGATGGAAACAGAGTTACAAAATATTTACATTTGTCAAAATTCATTAAAGTGGACATTCAAGTTAGTATATTTTTTATATTATACCACAATATATTTCTTTTAATAAAATAATTATGAAGAGTAGGTAAGTGGGCAAAGGACCTGAACGCCAGCTTTAGCTATGTTAGAGCTGTCAAATCAAAAAAAGATCAAGTTGCCCCTAATTTAAAAACCAAGAAAATGCATAGAAGTTGAGGAATAGAGATTTTAACTTATTTTAAGAGTGAGTTTTCTAACAATTAGAGCTTCCTAAAAATGAAATAAACTTACTTTGAGTTGGCAATTTCTTTCTCAGTGAGGACATTCAAGTACAAGATGACGATCATTTTTCAGGTATGTTGTAGAAGTGCCTTAGAGATTGAAATTTGCATTAACCAATATTTAAGATGATTCAATAACATCAGAAAATATGCTATATTTATATATGCTCTTTTATGGTAGAGTTCTGTCTATAATGTTTTCTAAAATATCCTTTGAATTAATATTTCAATAGTAGTCTCCAGTGCTGCAAATGTAGGCCAGAAAGTTAGATCTGTGCACAGTCGATTTTTTAAGAAGCTTGTAATCTGGAAGAGAAGACAGACAAAAATGTTGTAGCAAAATGCAGTAAGTTTCATAATAGAGATATCCTCATGCTCTTATATGACATGGAAGCAGTGTCACATTCTTAATATGTCATCTTTTTCTGAAATACTTCAGTATTAATTTCTAACAATGATAATAATTAATTAAGGCATGAATTATTTACGGAGAGATACTAGTTATTCCTAAAATATTTGGAGATTGTTTTAACATGAAGGTATTTCTTAGAATACCTCCAGTAAAGTTCCAAAACGTGTCTTTCAAAGCCTAAATGTGTTTGTACGATCCTGAAAACCTCAAGGAAAAATGTGAATGTTGCCGATTATCCACCATTTAAAGTTTTCTAGGCTTTGGCATTTTTCTGTAAGTATAAATAATTGACTATGAACTATGCAGAGAGTTGTTTTACCTGAATTTCTTTGAGATCCATCAGAGGTGGCCATTAAAATGAGCCAATCTCCTCCATTAAAACTACTCACTGTGCAGGCTTCTAGTCAAGCATTGGTGGAGATAGCGCAGCTCAATTTAAATGTAAAATTCAAGGTAATGTAACTAAACAAGTTAGTCCTATCCTTTCCCCCTTACTTTCCCTTAGAGAGTTTTTGAAGTTAGGGATTTGTAAAATGAAAATATTAAACCAAATTTAATAGCAAAATGTCATTGATATCATTAGTGAAACCAAGCCCAGTTTCCATTTACCCCAAAGTATAAATTGCCTATCTGAGAAGCAGTTCAAATTTAAGTCATGTCAGATTGGTGGTCTTTCTGAGTTTCAGTTTGGAACTCTTATTTGAAGTCATTGTTTCATTCAAGAGCATCTCAATATCAATAGCAGGTTTTCTACTTCAGCAAAAGCCTTGATGTACATCGGTGCCATTGGGTCCAGAGGATAGCCTCTTTGTACGTTTTTTTCTCCCAGTCTCACTGCAATGTTAAAGTCACTGATATCACAGAGCACATTTCTAATCCTAACTATATGCCCTAATTTTGGCAGAAATCCACTCCTCCACTTTTATGCAATGTATTAACAACCAGAAATTTAATTGTATTTGTTGAGACTGTAATATCAACGTGAAGCATTCCTGTTTTGAAGCTCAAATTCTTAACACTTGCTTTCCCCTTTGCAAGAAATACTTACTCCTTTACTTCCTTGTCCCCTTAGGCTACCTACGTCATACTTCAGTTAAGAAGACATTTCACAAGGGATGCCTTTCCTCATCCTTCCAGGTGAGAAAGGCTCCCTGTTCCATGGCTCATAGTACCCTATCTATATTTACTACAATTAGTAATTCTTCTTTAGACTGCAGGCTCTAAGAAACATGGACAATGCTTGCTTTTCCACACCTTGTATTACCAGCACCTAATGCAGTGCCTGGGACCTAGTAGAAGTTCTATTAATATGTAATGATTGCTGAATGAATGAATGAATGAATGTGTTAGTAACAAGATAAATGCATAAATCGTATTTGTAAAGCACAATACAAAGTAATTTCATTAATATTCACCCACTTATTTGTACCTTTATACCCTTCTCTTCATTTATATATCTTAGAATTACTTTTATCAGCAGGGATACAGGATTTAATGATGAAATTTTGAGGAAATGTATTAGAAATATTTGTGAGTGAGTAAGCACTATGCCATGGTGAGAGAGAGAAAAAAATAAAAGCTATTGCTATATTCTTGACTCAAGTCATACTCAATATTATTTGTTACATATTATATTACACACACAAATGCATTCTCACTGGCATGGTATCACCTACATTATTATAATTTCCATTTCCTTCCCAATCCCTCTAAAGCCCATACCTGACCCTTAGACTTATTAAATTGCATCGTTTTAAACCACTTCTCCAATTTGTCAAGGTCATATTACGGTCATGTTGAATTTTGATCTTGACAAAGTATTAATCAGTCTTATCAACTAAAGAGAACTGTAAATGACTAAATCCACATGCTTTTCTATCATCCTAGACTTGATGAAAATATTAAATAGCCTCTGGCCTAGGATTGACCTCTACATATAAAACTTCTGTCCACTTTGGTTGAGGAGGAACTATAAATGAGTTTCATTGTTCTACCTACTTTGTTTCCAATAAATAGGTCTCTGGTGCTGATCTATTTTTATAAATTTGTGAATGAATTCGATTTGTAACATTTTTATAATATTAATATTTAATGTCTGATTTCAAGTCGTGGATGAAAAAATGCTAACATCAATGAAAACTACAACTTGCCCAAATAGAGTAATAATAGTAAGAACAGGTAAAGTAGATTTAAAACCTACTGTCATGTTTATTTACTTTCCTGAATTGTTCCCACTGTGCCACTTCCTTACTTTCTGAATATGACAGGTTCATGCATGACGTCCTCCTCTAGATGCTGTGCCATTAAGAAATCTCACTGATTATAATAGGTGATCATCTATGATGGATAATAAATATGCTTGTGCATTTTCAATCACAAATGCATGTCTTGCACACTGAAATGATTTTACTTGTTGCTTGATCACGGGGACTTCTTCCTCTGAATAAATAAGACTTGACTTTGCCTCTTTATGCAGTCATCTGTTCACAGTTCTGCCTCTCTCCAGTAGACTGTGTCTCCTTAAAGACAAATGAATATTCATTCATCTTTGATCCCCTTTGCTTAGCATGCATAGTAACTGTTCAACAAATATTTGTTTAATAAGTTAAACACCAATATGCCGTGAAGTAGGAAAATCTGGAGATGTGAGTGGTCAAGATGGGGGGTGTGATTAAAGGACCCCTCTGAATTCTAAGAACAACATACTTAGGAGGGAATGCATGAATAATCAACGGGGCTGACTACTTGACAACTAGTATGTATTCAACTTTCAAATTCTATATTATAAGCATCCCTGAGTGTAATTTGAAATGGATAGACAGGAATTTTTATTTTATTTTTTCTAATGAGGAAGCAGTGTAGGTCTCTATTCTCATGGCCTCTGTTGCTTCCTATGAATATTTCTCCAATATCTTGACATAATCATTTTCAGGAAGCCAAGAGAGTCCAAAAGAAAATGACAAACAACAGAAATTGCTTTCATTTTCTAGTGTTTGGAAAAACATAAAAATAGGTTTAAGTTTTTCAAACATACTTAGATTTCATGAGATTTTACTTGGTTTATAATCAATATGATAAGATGCATATATATGTATATAGAATCATCATTCATTTTAAATTGGAAATAATGTGTATCCCCATGGCTGATCTGCAAACTGTCAATAATAAGAACCAAGCTTATGTCCTCCTAAGTCTTTTGTAGCCCCATTTTAACACATTTTCTGAAAGTTATTTCACTTCAACCACTCTAGATACTTTCTAAAAAAACAATAGATGACTTTTTAAAATTTTCCTTTCAAAATGAAAATATTAAAATATGCTACAAATGGGTGCAATAATGGAAGCTACAACTTACCATGTAAGTTTGTTTGTAATTGAGCAAAATATGTTCCAATAATTTTTGCATTGTATTTGCCTTTCTCTCTGTAATTACTAACCCTTTTTCTTTCACTATGGAATGTGAATTTTGATTTCTCATCTTCAAATTTGCCTTTAAATACATTTCTACCCTTATTTTTCTTCCATCTGGAAGCTAAGTTTTCAAGAGAAAATTTCTTGCCACAAATATTGAATGTCTTCATATTAGGAATAATTCTAATGCAACTACTTTGTACTTGGAAATGTGCCACTGTGTTTAGGAAGGCTAAACACATACTTTTGGGTAAGTTCAAAAAAGATTACTCCAATGATTCAACCAAGTATATCTCAAGCATATTGATAAGAAATTTCAAACTAATTGTGTGTGATAGCCATCAATTAAAGACGTAAAATGAATGCCTGCTATTTTAAAACATAGTTAAGCCAAGGAAAAGCTGTGCATAACTAGCATGTTCTGTAAAGATAATTGGCTCACTAACTAAATTCTAACAGCCCATTCACATTTCTAGATTTTAATTGAAGAATGGATGGAAATAGTAAGGTGAGCTCATTGCCCAATACACATAAGCATGTGACAATTTTAATTTCTGCAGAGATGCCCATATTGTATGAAATCTTATTAATATTGTGATGGAATACAGTGAATCATGCTGTGAAAGAAGCACATATTTGTTGTACATGTGTTCACACACACACACACACAAACACACAGATACACACACATTTCTTTTCTCTCCTCTCTATTCTCATTTCAGTCCCATTTTTCCTCTTCTTAGATAACTGGTATCATGAATTGAACATAAATACTTTGAATCCATGCTTGAACTTTTTACTATATGCAAATGAATCCATGAAAAACACATGATTGCTTTGAGTTTTAAAAATCTGTATACATGTCATCATGCCAAATATGTAATCTTAAAAATCATTTATCATGTATGTAATTAATTATTTCGAGTGAAGTATTGCATTGCATCTTAAAAATAGTTTATATATGTCTTTTTTAAGCAGCATAAACTGGAATTTTTAAATTTATTTTTATTGTCTCTGTGATCAAATGTATTGTGATTATTGATCTATTTCTCCTTTATTTTTCCATGATTTATCCCTCCCGGTACTAACTTCGTTTAACACATTTTTCATTCTCTTTTTATGGTCTACCTTTTTATGAATCATATATGAAGTATTCATTTTTAGTGTTTTCTGAAAAATTTGACATATATTTCTAACTTGGAAAAAGTCTAAAACTAATTATCTCATCTTCCTCCTAAGCGGTTCATGGACCCCTCAAATTTTAAATCTGATCTCCAGTATTTCAGTATATTATCTAGTGTTTTAGTTTTACTTTGTACATACCCCCATTGGCTATTATTTTTTACACTCAACCGTTATTCAGATTCATTCCAACATTACAAATTTCTTTGCTGGTCACTGTTCAGTGCACCTTCCTACTTCTTTTTATGCTTATTTTCTTTCTTACTGAAGAACATTCTTTGTACAATGGTCTGCCTAAAACACATGAGAATTATGTGAGAACTTTTTAAAGCTCCCATTACTGAAACACCGCCTAGATCCCTTTGGTTAAAAAAAAAAAAATCTCCAAGTATTGGCTTCAGGCATCAGAATATTTTTTAATGCCTTCAGACAATTCCAATAGCTGCTGCTACTGCTTTAGTCATTTTGTTGTTGTTGTTGTTACAGTTTGTGGGTGGTAATTCCTCTTTGTCTATGAATGAAAATTTCTTTACTTCTTGTTCTTGAGTAGTTTTTTAAAATGAGGTGTAGAATTTTAATTTGGACAGCTATATGTGCTCAGTACTTTGAAGATATTATTCTATTGTTTTCCAGCATCTACCTGTTTTCTGATAAGACAACAGCATCTACCTGTTTTCTGATAAGACAACAGATATTTAAAGCCAGCCCTCAAAAACAAGGCTTATTATTTCCAGGGCCCCCTTGAATTTCTTGGTTTCAACTCCTCCTCACTATTCTAATGTTGAATTTGTTTTTTCTCCTTAAATTCTGAGACTGGGGATCCCCCCCATTTTTTGTAAGCTTGTTCATTTTCTTTTTATGTGTTGCTACATGTAAAAGCAACATATAAAAGAAAACACAAGTATAACAAACTGTGTGTTCATATTGCAAGAAAGGATTCTCAATATCAGTTCAGCCTATCCTATTGACTGAAAGCATTTACCTTGTTTCTTTTACAACTAACTTGAATATTATGAGTCTTACATCTAACATACAGTACTCTTCACCCTTCTTGGAACGTCTATGCTCAATAAGGACATTAGTTGATTTGTCACTAATATTGCTTTCCCTACATGTGAGTGCATTCAGAGTTCTATCCTGTCCCATATACATAGCATAATCTTATATTTTGTATCTAACTGGCATCAGTTTTCCTTTTTTTTTTTTTCGATTTACTTTTAAGGTTTACTTTTAGCAGGACTGTACTGAAACACTCTTACACCTTAATAGATCTAATTGTCTGGACTTAAAATAATAGATTTCTCTATCACAGGGGCATTTGTCTGTACAGATACTGATTTCTGTTCTCTGCACATGTTTTCATGTTATATGCCCAGTGTAATATGAAGCGAGTTAATTTATTGTGTTGCATATAGTAAAGAATCCAGCAGAATAATGTTATTTAGGGTTTTTTTCATTATTTCTATGAATAACAACAACATCAACAATAATAGTAATAGAAAAGATAATTTCTACCTATAGCAAGTCTCAGTTTTTTCTTAAATGCAGTAGAAGGCCCTTCACACTCTATTTGTCAGCTTGGCTTCAGGTTTTCATATTGTTGGCTAGAAGACAGATAAAGGGGATTATGGACAGAACTGAGCCTGGTTTCTGCTAATCTCCAACTTGAATTCTTTCAAGGGTTGCAAAATATGATTCAAGTATTTCACAGGCCTTTATAACCTTTGTCATCTGTCTGGTATATGTGCCATCATGGGTGGATTTGGAACTGACATTTTATATCTCTGATCTCAACTGTATAAATATTTGTTTAGACTGACTATCAACATAGAACACAGACATTCTCTTCTGATGTATGGATGATAGAATAGTCCTTAACTGGGCCCCTAAGGATGGGGCAGGCACAAACTAACAGAGGGCAATGAGGCAAATTTTCAATGAACTCAGATTTTATATTTTCCTTTAGGTAAAAGAGTGGTTGCTTCTATACCAAAAAACTATTTCTTATAATTTGGGTTACATTAAAAATATCTCATATATACAACCATTTGTCTGAATCTATAATAGTGACTTGGTTTTCTCAAATACATTATATATGGAGTCCTTTAGACTGGAATTAAATTAATCATGTTTTTTTTTTTTTTTCTATAGACTTCCCAGCTATTTTCCCCTAGGAAAACTCTCTTAAATAATCAAGAGAAATATTTTAGGCAACATTATGTAAATCATCACCCTTATTAGATGAATTAATATTCTTGAAGTTATAGCTCATTTCATGGAAATCAGATTAACCTGATGTTATGGGCATTGTCATTTATCAGTAAGTTATTTGTTAATATGCTCAGTATGTGACATAAAATATGTAACTTTAATAAGAGAATGGATCACCTCAAATAATTTAGCAAATCTTGAAAATGATAAGGATTAAAATTGTGGATGTATAAAGGACACAGAAGCTTGGAGAACTTTAAAACCATCTATTTCTCTCCTGTTTCCCTCACACAAGGAAATGAAGGCTGACACTTTAGCATGGTTTGGAAATCCTTCTAAAAAGTATCTGACTTTCTCTTAGAATTAACAAGTAATTTAAAGTTTTAAGAACTGCAGAACTGATCACATGAATTACCATAATTTAGTCAAGAATTTTTTTGAATATCCACCTTTTGACAAACATTGTACATATATATACCAGGTTGTAGAGATGAATAAAATCATCCTTAGTCTCAAATAACTGAAAGAAAAATCCCCCAAGATTAGTGAATACTGAGGAATTAAGGATGATGCTATGAGAAAATTTTTATAATGTGAAATTTATTAAGTTAAATAAAATATTGTGCTTTTGAGATTAGAATGACTTGGTTTTGTTCTAATGATACTGATGATAGACAGTGGTTGTATTTTGCAGAAGTTTTATGGGAGCAAAATAAAAACTTGATAATGTGATATAAATTTGGTCCCCCAAGGCGATTTTTATTGTTATTTCTATTGGTGTTGTTAATGAGAGAAATTTCTGTGAGCTATTAGAAAAAAAAATGTGGATATCAATATCTAATCAAAAAGAGGGACAAAATAATGGATAATTAGAGAATATATATAACCAGTAAGTTAAAAATATACTCACATGCTAAGGAAGCACAGTGGTGGAAGTTTTGCTCATCATAAAGCTTTAACAGTGAGTAGAAGGTATCTTGGTGTCTTGGGTGTGGGAAGATATGCTAACAACCAGTGATAGATCCGTTGTAAAATTTGGAACTGTTTCTTTGGTATTAAATTTCACTTAAGACCTGTGCTTCTGGACAGGATGGAGTAATAGGAACTGGATTTACTCTCCTGGCTTAAACTGCTAAAAGTAAAAATATATATATATTAAACAATACTTTTAGACATTGAACAACAAACAGCACAAGACAACGGCTGTATAAAGCTGTTAATTATAATGATAACCCATAAAAACCAGTGGCATAATGTTTTGTGTAATACAGTTAAATGTTGGTGTTTGAACAAGTCCCTGGTCACCTGTGAAAAATAAAGGTGGATTCTCTTCTCATACTTATTAACAAAATGAATTTCATAGGGATGCAGTATTTAAATATGTTAAAATACTACAATTACTAGAAGAAAACATTTTTGTTTTATTTAATAAAAGTTAATTTTTAAAATTTTTTATATTTTTATGTGTTGCATTTATTGCTTTAAGATTATACAAATATGTTTTGATATAATTTAATACATGCAGCATCAACTAGAGTATTCAGTACACAGAGTATTCAATGGGTATAGGCTTAGTAGTGGGACCAAATTAGCCCTAGACTAAATTGTTTCACTTGCAGCCTAATAAGGCTTACAAGGAAGCCTCAAAATGATCAAACTATTTCTTAACTACCTCTTTGAGCAAAGTTACAAATATTAAAAAAAATACAAATACGCCCTGCAACCAGTCAAGTAAAATTCACAATATCTGACATGCAATCTAGAATTACTAGGGATGCAAAGACGAAGGAAAATATAACCCATAACAAGGAGAAAAATTAATTAATGAAAACAGACTGAAAAATGGTACAATCAGTAAACAAAGACATTCAAACAGTTATTATAACTAATTTTCATAGGTTCAAAAAATTTAAAGGAAAGCGTCAACATCTTAAATAGACATACAGAGGATATAAAAATAACCCAAATTGAGTTCCTAGAGATGAAAAATATAGTTTCTGAGATGAAAAATAAACTGGATGGGATTAAAAGAGATGAGGCAATGCAGAAGCAAAGATTGACCTCCCTGCAAAAGCAAAATTTTGTTATTATAATCTGTCCCACTGAGTAGTCCAAATATAAAGTCTGAAATGCAAAATGCCAGCTTGGTCATCTTTTTCCATTTCAACTTTGCTTTACCCTTTCTGTTTTGTGCTTCCAAAAATAATTAAAGTATAAAATTATGAAAATTGTATTCAATGATATTAAAATTAAGCATCTATCCATTTTATGGATTGCCCTGCATAATGCAAATATCTAAAATCTAAACATTATGTGTATATATACATATATGTATACATACATATATGGATATATATCTCACTAGCAGAATGAAAAGAAAATATGAAAGTACAACACAAGTTGTGGAGGAATATAGTAAAGGAAAGTAAAATGATAGTATTTTTGTTTTTAGATATAGTTGCCCTACGCAGTGGAAAAAGGATATACGGATTAGCATATTTTATTTTCTGAGAAGCATGAATCCATTTAAAAGATGAATGGGCAGATGAATTTAAAGAATCATTAATTTAAATACATAATCAGTCTTCAATTTTTTTGTTACTGACAACATCCCCTTTAAGATTTTCAAAATGCTGAAAGGTGGGATTCCAAGATTTTTAGTTGCTATAGAAGCAATTATTAGCAAATCCTTTCTTCTAATCTCATTACAGAAAATAGTGCCCTTTGTGCCCAGAGAACTCCTATTAGAACAGATAGCTAGTGGGAAACAGCCACATAGCACAGGGAGATCAGCTGGGTGCTTTGTGACCACCTAGAGGGGTGGGATAGGGAGGGTGGGAGGGAGGGAGACGCAAGAGGGAAGTGATATGGGAACGTGTATATGTATAACTGATTCACTTTGTTATAAAGCAGAAACTAACACACCATTGTAAAGCAAGTATACTCCAATAAAGATGTTAAAAAAAAAAAAAAAAGGAACTGCATTTCGGAGCAGCTCAGAACATAGGGTGTACCACTCTGGAGCTATCCTACATTTCCTGTGTCTGATTAAATATTGTGTATATATGCTATGTATTTATATCTCCATCTAAATATACATCTGTATCTCCTAAAATACTCTCTCACATATAATGAAGTCACAGTTTCCAGATAGTTGTTCTGGTAGTCATTAGACAAAATATAGTCTCATTTTTTAAAAAAATGTGAAATGAGAGAAATGTATGAAAAACTTGATCCATCTTCTGACTGAATTTGTGGTATTGGTACCTTCAGAAGAGGAAATAATTAATTTATTGTAAATTATTTTATTCCTCGTTTATTAGAGAGGAAATTTATAAACTGAAACTGTTAGGGCTTAAAGGGTTTTTTTCCAGAAGATAATATCTGTGGTTCTCACCTTACGCTGAGCAGTATATCACTAGTAAACAATCAGAGAAATATGTACATTATTAAGTTATTTTATTTTCACCTGGCTTTTTAATACTATCATCTGATATACATCATATTAATTGACACTGCAATTTCTTCCTTGATTTGTATATTTTTTTCTACAAACACTTTGCATTCCAACTTCCACGTATCTGATTTACTCATCCCTGTGATGGTCTTCATCTTCAGACATCTTGCTGTCTGGGCTGTTCAACCCTGTGACAGTAAAAGCACACTCACTAGGGACTAGGAGTTTGAGAAGGACTTAGAAAATTGTTTGGAACCTGAAAAAAATGGCTCCAGAATATGAAAACAAATCTGCAAAATGGAGATCAAAACTTGTGTAATTAATATTTTCAATTAATATTACTACAACAGCAATGTTACTCAGCTTTCATATAGTTATCTATAAATTATATTGGATATGTGACTTGGGCACATTTTAATGCATTTGATAACATTTAGGGTAAAGCTTCTAAAAGGGCAATTGCCTAGGACTGAGGAAGGTTTAAAAATGGCCCTGCACAGAATGAACTAGAAGTGACTTCAGTGGGAGGCTGAGGCAGAGATGCTGGACCCGGAGAGTGACAGAGCAGGCGTACATTGGAGAGAGCTTTCCTATATAGGAGAGCCAAGAATGTGTTACTTATTGAGGGGGGAGCATGAAGGTAGTGGACCCTATAATGAGAATCCTAGGATTGCTCCTAGATTTCTAACTTGGATAAATGACAGGACGGTACTCTTTGGTGAATACTAAAGGAACAGCAACAGCAGCAAAAGTCTAAGAATGGAACTTTAACATATCACAATGCCACCTTTAAAGTAAATTTGGCATTCTTCCCTTTTTGAATGAATGAAAATACATTAATTAAAGACATACACGGGCTTCCCTGGTGGCGCAGTGGTTGAGAGTCCGCCTGCCGATGCAGGGGACACGGGTTCGTGCCCCGGTTTGGGAAGATCCCACATGCCGTGGAGCGGCTGGGTCCGTGCGCCGTGGCCGCTGAGCCTGCGCATCCAGAGCCTGTGCTCCGCAACGGGAGAGGCCACAACAGTGAGAAGCCCGCGTACCACAAAAAAAAAAAAAAAAGACATACACATTCACACACCTGCTAATATCTGCTCTTCTGCAATCGTGTTTTCTGTATAGTGTCTAAACATCTATTCCAGTTGAAGTAGTGCTTAAACACTTCAATATGCCTCTTTTCAGCCAAAAAGAAAAACTGTCTATGACTGTTTCAACATATTTTAAATATATGTATAATCATTGCCAACTTGTCTGCTTTGCAGATTCTAGTTTCCTATACAATATTTAATATCTCCCTTTATTGAAAATGTCATTGCTCAGTATTATGATTGTTTTTCATTTTTATTATATGTCTGAATATTAGACTTATTGATTAATCTCTTTATTAATGGAATAATCTCAGCACAATGTTAAATACACTTCTTCTCTACCATTATTATATGTTATTTTAAAGATTTTCCATACAGTTACTTTAAATGGGATTTTCAGAGTTTTCAGGCTTTTTGAAGTCAGTAGGATAGGCTCCAGTGAGTAAAAGAAATGCTGAAGAACAACATATGAATTAAACAAATTTAAGTAGTTAAGAAAGCACTAATCTAGTCATTGAGAAATGTATACTAATATTTACATAGTATGTATATATAAATCAATAGTTTCTAAATGAGATAATCTACTGAACAAAATTTCTTAAAATATGAATGAAAAGATGTTGTAAAATCTCTATATGATTAAAGTACAAAAATTTTTATAAGCTTGGAATATAAATAATAAGTGCATTTTTGTCTGGGAGACAAGTTGTTATCTGGGAAACCTCAAGACATTTTGTAGATTATTGAAATCACTTTACTATCAATCTTGAGCATTTCTCCTATCAACTTTATAATTAGTATTGGAAATTACCATGATGACTCTATTTCACTATCAGGAACACTGAAGAAACTATTTAAAGTGCCAAACATTGGTTTTAACAAATAAAAAACAATTCATCTGAAGAAGATGTTACAATGAGCTGAGGAATTAAAAGATCTCAAAGTAGAGAAATTTCACTGACTGCAGTATAAACAACTTGAGGGTAGAGAGTGTCTGTTTTTCCTGTTTGCCCTCCAAATTTGGGAACAGTTTTATATGCACGGTGCAGGGTAATAAGCAAATGTTTAACAAATGAAAAGTACTGAATTCATTACCTTGTGGTACAAATTAGGATTTCTTTTGTACTGTAACTAGAAGATTTTAACTTCAGCATTATGAATTATTAATGTCTTTATCTGATTCCCAGTTCTGTGTCAACCAAACTGATTTGAGTGATAATGAGAGGACTTCATGTTTATCCTGTCTTCTAGGATTTCACTTTTGCATATCTGTTAATTCATAATTTTGACATTTTTATAGCACAACCAAAGACTATAAAAACACACAGAGCAAGCACTTGCCAAAGAACTCTAAATAAAACACATCTCAGATATGAAATTAGATCCATGCTTGGTTATACTTCTAAGTGCTTCATCTAAAGAGAGACGTGCAACACTGCTGCATGAATTAGTCACCTAGGGTGACTTTTAAACCTACCAACAGCTGGCCCCTCTATCATATCTGATTTTATTCAATAGTCTAAGTGATAATAATTTTTTGATCAAGAACTTTATTTTACTGGTTGTAAAGGTGGGCACATGCACACGCACACAATCCCCAGTGCTTTTAAAAATTGTGGGACAGAATTAATCATAACTATTGAGTTTAAATGCCATTTATCAACTTATTAAAGTGCAAGCATGCAGGGAAAATAAGCTAAAGACAAGACTTTCGTTTTTCAATTTATTTTTTAAAAGTCTTGTAGAAATCTTTATGAAATTAACACAAAATGGTGGTACCAAAAATCTTTTTGCTTTGTTTATTCCCTAGTCTGTGGCAATGTAAAGAGTGGAAGTTAACCCGGAATTTAAGTTAAGGAAAGCTATATTGTATTAAGTTTAGCCAAAATTCTCTAACTTGCCATATTTTTTCAAATAAATAAACTTTCTATTCTCTTCCCTCTCTCCTCATCTCCCTTAAGGTATGTCAACTCTAACCCCGCCCCCCCATACACACACCTTGTTGCCTCTGATATTATCTCCTCTGCTAGAGGCGCTTTTGTACTTATTGCTACACGATAGTTCAACAATAAAATGTGATAAATGCAGGCAAAGGTGTTTCAAGAAAGAAGGTAAATGTCCTTACACATTTTCAACATAGAAACAAAAAGTTTACAAAACAGCAAAATTAAAAAAAAATAGTTATAGATAAAGTTTGCAGATAATGTTGTCATCCCTCTTAAAAGAAGAGGGATAAGGCACAGAAGAAATGTAGTGTTGAGGACAATGAAAATCAGCAGTTATTGCAATCTATTTATGCTGCATTCAATGGATTTAGAAGACAGAGGCTTGAGTGCTGTCGTTATTACTTGTTTGCCATTTGATGGTGGGCAAAATATTTAATTTCATTGGGTTTCTCTTTCTATGCCTCTAAAATGTGGATTCCCAGGCTAAGAAAATATTTCAAATCTTTTCTAGGTCTAAAAGTCACAGACCTTAGTGTACCCTTTATAAAGGCCACATTTTCACAAAAGATAGCATTCTTGTAAAACACCTTTATAGAAAGAAAAAGCTATATTTAGAAAGCCCACTCAGTGTCCAGGGTTTTCTGAAGTCGTACTGCTGTTTGTAACCAGGTGTAGGCCAGTAGCACAACACATTTGCTTTAATAACTGTCCAGATTTCTTGGAGTTAAAGGTAAGTTTTTCATTATTCTAAGTGTTGACCTAAGAAATTATTGAAAATAAGAATTGTTCTAATTCACTTCTTGAATTGCCCAGTTCTTACATGGCCTGACATGAAAGGCGATTTAAAAGATTGCATTTAAGTTTGGACATATAGCCTTCATCCTGCTGTTTCATCACAGACCTCTTACAAGATAAGCACGTGCAACCATTTTGAGTTTCTGAATGGGAGTGCTCCTTATAGTATTTTCCCCTTATAAATTTCTTGCCAACTTACTCCAATTTGAATGCAGGTAGAAATTTATAAATTTCTCCAAGAACTTATTTTTATTTTTATGAATCTTACTGATTTTGTTTTAATACTGAGGACTTTATCAAATTCATAGACATTTGATAGAATAAAAAGCAAAAGCATAATTCGGAAAAATCCAAAAACCTCAAATAGAAAATAAGATGCTATGTTGTTAGTAACAGAAATTAGCACAAATAGACTGAAAAACTGACCACCATTGTAAACTGAGCTTTTAACTATGGCAGTCGCCAGGAAAAGGAGGGTTACTCCTCTTTTTTTTGCCTTCTTTTAACAATCTCGAAAATTAAAGAAAGATTGAAATGACAATAAAAATAATTTATTTCCCAAACCATTTGAGAGTAGTTGCTAACACAATGCAATGTCTCCCCCAAATCCTCTAGTATTTCCTACAAACACATATCCAAATATAATCATGAAAATAAGGAAATTAACACTGACACATGACCACAGAGCTACTAATCCTCAGACCCCTTTCAAGTTTTGTCAATTATCCCCATCATGTCCTTCATAATAAAAGGATCAGCCCAGTGTCACATGTTGCATCTAGTTGTCCTGTCTCTTTAGTTTTTTAATCTGGAAAATTTTCTCAGGCTTCCCTTGAATCTCATGAACTAGAAAGTTTTAAAGAATATGGATCAGTTATTTTGTAGGATTTAGCTGTTTGTATTTGTCTCATGATTATTCAGGATATGTGTAGTTGGCAGGAATAACACAGTGGTGAAGCTCTGTTCTTCTCACTGCTTCCTATCAAACAATTTTGGCAAACTTTTAACCTGTAACCTTACTGGAATATCATGTTACTCATTTGATTAAGGTGTATCACCCAGTCTTCTCCATTGTAAAGTTATTTTTTTCTCCTTCATTATTAATAGTTTTTGTGGTAAGGCACTTTGTAATTATGTAAATATCCTGTTCCTCATCAAACATAATTTACTCAATTTAATTATTTAAACCAGTATGAATTCATAATAGACTCCTATTTTATTCAATTGACTATAATACGTTTCTGCCATTATTTATTTTGAGGCTGAGATTGTTCAAGATTTGTCCAGTGGAAACCCCTTCAGTTTGGCTTCTATATCCTTTGATGTTTCCCAATTATTCTGTGATATCTCCCTTCTTTTTTTTTTTAACATCTTTATTGGAGTATACTTGTTTTACAATGGTGTGTTAGTTTCTGCTTTATAACAAAGTGAATCAGTTATACATGTATCCTCATATCTCTTCCCTCTTGCATCGCTCTCCTTCCCACCGTCCCAATCCCACCCCTCTAGGTCACAAAGCACCGAACTGATCTCCCTGTGCTATGCGGCTGCTTCCCACTAGCTATCTATTTTACGTTTGCTAGTGTATATATGTCCATGCCACTCTCTCACTTTGTCACAGCTTATCCTTCCCCCTCCCCATATCCTTAAGTCCATTCTCTAGTAGGTCTGTGTCTTTATTCCTGTCTTACCCCTAGGTTCTTCATGACATTTTTTTTTTTTTTAGATTCCATATATATGTGTTAGCATACGGTATTTGTCTTTCTCTTTCTGACTTACTTCACTCTGTATGACAGACTCTAGGTCCATCCACCTCACTACAAATAACTCAATTTAGCTTCTTTTTATGGCTGATCCCTTACTTCTTGAAACAATAATATGTTCTAGGGTCATCTTATATTTTCCCTGTAGTGGTTCTAGAATCAGCCATTTCTCCAAAGAGCTTTAGTTCCTTCAGTTGGAGAGCTGTATTTAGAAACCAAGATCTGGACACTAGGTGTATTCATTGCTCTTGGGAAGCAGTGGTCCCAGGTACTCTCAATAGGCAGAGCTAGGGGATTTATGTAAATATATACATACACACATAGGAAAACACATATTCATAACCATTTACACATATTCACAAACACATTCATAAACATATGCATACATATAGTCTAGGTTTTTTCTATAATGTCTCTATATTGAAAATCATGTGTTCACATTAACATCCTCCATTCCCTTTCAACACCCCTTCATTCTAGTTTTTGCCCTTTTCATATTTTAACTCCCTCCACAGATATTAAAATAACACTGATTACCATATTCTTAATATCCTTAATTATCTGATCAATCTTCCTGTATTTAAGTAAATTCTTGTAGCTGCCACTTTCCCATCCACACATTTTCTCCACCTGGCACGGGTTAGGACAATCTGTACAGAGTAGTTGCCAAGGCCACTTCCTCATGTGGATGCCCTTTCACACGAATCAGACTTCAGCAGTCAACTCCAGGCTCCCTTATGCAGACATCCTCTCCCCTTTCTCAGACTCTGAGACCCAATGCCAAGTCATTTGGTTCCTTGAATGCCCACCTCCCCCATGCTGACAAAGGGTTATTTTACCTCACTTAACGGACTAATTTGTTCAAGAAGGGAAGGGATCACAACACTATAAAGCAGTTATACTCCAATAAAGATATATCAAAAAAAGGGAAGGGACAAGGAAGGGGATGAAGAAAGGGAGGTGGACAGGGATGAACAGGTATCTTTCCTTTCTAAACAATATTTGAAGAGGCCCTTCATTTAGAAGTTGCAAAGACATTATGAAGTATCAGCTGAAGAACTGAAACAATGACATATATTTACACATCTGTATCCCTACATCTATGACACACAATGTACACCTAATTTTATAGCAACCAAAATATAATTTAACAAAACTTATGATGCTTAGCCATACACTTTAATACTCAGCAACTTAAAAAAATGTGCAGTGCCATTTGGCTGTTAACTATCATCCATTTATATGAATGGATTTGTAAAACTCCTAGCCAAGAGTGCTTGGGATAGCGTCTCTACTGATCCTTACTGGATCCTCTTCTTCTTTTGTCACTCTTTTCAGTCATTTGTTGATTCTCGATTGTATCTCATTGGTGACTTGCATGACCATTGGTAATCATATCTGGGCAAATACCCCAGCTTGGTGTCTCTCAAAGGGCTGAGTGAAAACCACCTGCAACAGAATCGACTGTGGTACTACATAAAATTCAGGTCCACAGGCCCTGTTCTGATTTCCTGCTCAGAAGCTCTTTAGAGAGTAATGAGTATTTGGAAAATACCTTAGCTAATTCTCACACATTAACACTGAAACCATGGTGGAGTTTGCATGTCTACAATTCCTCAAAGTTCACGGTTTAAAACACATAGGTCTCACCAACTACAGTTCTTTTATTTTAGCTTCATCAATTCACATTTGTTATTTAACCAACTTGGAAATTGCCAGATGTGTGAATAGCTGCCAAAGTAAAATGTATCTATCTTTTGCAAAAATGTCTGCTACCAAATGTCTCTACAAAATGAAATGTAAATACCTTCTAAGATCTTGCTTGGAGGAATCTTACAGATTTTTTAAATCTTCCAGGTTTTAGGGAATAGCAAGTGCAAAGGCCCTGATGTTGGGAAAGCCACTGCAGAAAGAAAATCTGGATGTGTGTGTGAGAGAATAGTAGTAGTAAACGAGCTTGGAGAGTAGGGCAGAAGAGATACTGAATAAAGCATGTGGGACAGGTAAAAAGTTTAATTTTTATTCTAAAGTGATGGGAACAGGTTTTGGGAAATAATGTGATATGATTCATGTTTTTTGGGGATTATTCTGGCTATTGTATTGGTTATAGACTATAAGGATTGGGGCAAGAGGGGAGGAAGCAAGGAGGTTGTGGAAGAGGCTGCCTATTGCATTAGATGAGGCAAGCAATGATGGCTTGGAGTAAGTAAAGACGGCAAGAGTAAGGTGAGAGGTAGGTGGATTCAGGATGTATTTTCAAGTTAGACTGGCAAGAATTTCTGATGGACTGGACACAGGAATTGTGGGAAAGTGAGAGTTTAAGGATGAATCTAACATTTTTGGCCTGAGCAACTGGATGAGTTATGGAGCCAGGAAAAACGGGAGTGCAATGGATGGATCAAAGCAAAATATTTAGTTTTATTTGCTAAGTTTGAAATGTCTATTATGCATAGATTGGAGATATTTAGTGGGAAACTGGAATTAGGAGTCTGGAGGTTAGGTCAGTGCTTAGGGCTAGAAGTACGAATTGGGGAAATCATAAGTCATCTTCCCATTAAAGTAATGGGACTAGATTAAAACTCATGAGTAGTTAAGGTAGATGGAGAGTGAAGGGGGCCAGGAATGAGCCTTAGGGCATTCTAAAAGACGTTGAGGGATGGGAGGCATCACCAAGGGAGACTGCCAAGGAATGGTGAGTGAGGAGGGGAGAAATCTAGGAGAGGATGGTGTCCTGGTAGCCAGTGAAACAAAATATTCATTCTGGAAATGATGAGGTTCATTTCCCAAAGTTTCTTGAATTGATGATCATTTGAAACTTGGTATTTTAAAAAGAGCTTTAGCAAACAGAAAAGAGAATAATTTTCTATCATGAGTGATTGATTACAGTAGCATGGGGAATGGAAATGTTGTGAAAAGGGAATCAAGAATCTATGTAAAAGACAATTTTAAACAAAAGTATTCATTTAAAAAACAAGTACACAATATTTAGACATTATATTTTGTCTTTGTGTCAACAGCAGCTACAGCATGCTGTAAGTGAAAGATGAAGGATTACAGTTTAATATCAAATCAGGGAAAAAGGTGAAATAGTTGAATTCTTTGTAGATTTTTAATAGATTTCAAACCCCTATTGGTTTTGAATAATGTCATATTTCAAACATAATTTTCTAAATAATCATAACAATTTTAGAATCAGAATAAACCTTATATAACCTTATATAAAACTTATTTAAATGCACATATAGTTCATTTTTACGGGTAAAACTAGGACTCTGGTCTTCTGATTACCAGTACTATTTCTTATTGCAACACACTGTTTAAATGTATAGATGATTGAAAAAAAGAGCATACCAGTGATCTCTTAAATGTTTTACAAAATATTAAGTAATTACAATTAGGGGAAATAAAGCTCATGAGGATTAAATTACAGGAAGAGTTTATAAGAGGGCAAACAAGTAGGAGACGTTTTTCCACACAGATAAATATGAGGTTTTAGTAGACAATGACCAAAACTGCATTTATAAGGTCATGATACTAGCTAAATGAAATAAAGACAACCATCATGTAAATAACATATAATTTTGAAGGTGAATTTTGAATATGGAGACTGATACAGATTAACATCTGATTATAATAAAAATCAGACAGGCAGGGTAACAAGGTCTTCTTCATCCAATCACAGCTTATCAGGAATAAGGGAACCTCTTGATACTTTGGTATGTGCCAGTTTAGGACAATGAACTTGGTACAAAGTGAACACCTGATACAAGAAATAGTTTAGAAACATAAATATGATTCAAGAAATTCATGGATGGTGAAAGCTATGTTGGATTATTTCAAAAAGTTAGGGATGACTTGGTTAAGTAACTTCTCTTTTTAATAACAGAATAACTGTCACATAAAAGATCTCCCTATGCCATTGACAAAGATAAAATCCCGGGACGCCATGGCTTCACAGTCTAATAGTCTAGAGATACAATGTCCAGTATAGTGTCCATTAGTCACAAGTGGCTATTAAATACTTGAAATGTGGGCAAGTTTGACTTAGGAACTGAAATTTTAATTTTATTGAACTTACATTTAAAAATTTAAAAACACATGTGACTAATGGCTGTAGTTTTTGACAGCACTAAGAACATTTCCATTATCATGGAAAGTTCTATTGACCAGAGCTGACCCATAACCTTTTTACTTAATTTTACATTTATTCCTCTTTGCTAAGAAAATCCTCTCTCTTACTAAAAAACAATATTAGCAAGATGGCTAGATATAAGCTCAAGATGCAAAAATCTATTGGATTTCTATAATCCAGGAACAAAGAGAGAGCTTAAAAATTATTTAAAATGGAAAAAAAAAACTACCTAGGAATAAATCTAAATAAAAATGTGCAAGACATTTATGGAGAAAATGAAACTTTATTGAAAGATATTAAAGAAGTCTTAAATAAATGGAGAGGTACATCTTGTTTATGGATTGAAAAGACTCATCATAATGGTGTAAGTTTTCCCCAACTTAATTTATATAGTCAATACAATTACAATAAAAATACTTAATAGAGGTTTTACAGGATTGCCAATTCTGAAATTTATGTGAATGGTCAAGAACAGCTCAGACACACCTAAAAAATCCATTCATTCCAAAATGGTCCTGGAAAACTTAATTATTCATAAGAAAACAAAGAAATTGGATAATACAGACAAGTCGATTGTAAGTGCATTAATGGCTTGAATATAAAACAAAGATACACTAGAACTTTCAGAAGAAAATATACTATATCTGGGTAGCATTAAACTAGGGAAGGACATTTTAAGTAGAACAAAAAGACACTAAGCTAAAAGATAAATTTGATTTCATTAAAATTGAGAGCCGCTATTTATCACAAGACAACATTAAAAATGTTAGAAGGTATGAAATAACTTATTTGTGTCATATATAGCTGACCAAAGATTATTTGCTTGTATTTAAAAAACAATACAAATAAGTAAGAAAAAGATAAACAGTAGAAAAATGGACAAAAGATATTCTCTGGACTTCACAGAATAGGAAACATAGGCAACTGTTAAACAAATGAAAGGATTCTCAGCCTATCAGTAATTAGGGAAATACAAATTAAAATTGTTATGGACTGAATTGTGTTCCCTAAAATTCGTATGTTGATGCCCCATCTCCCAATGTGGCTGTTTGGAGACAGGGACTTTAAAAACATAAGTATGGTTAAATGAGGTCATAATGGTGGGGCCCTAACTGATATGACTGGTGTCCTTGTAAGAAGAGAAAGAGATAAGAGGGATGTATACACACAGAGAAAAGGCCATGTGAGGACATAGCAAGGCAGCAGTGGTCATCTGCAAGTCAAGGGCAGAGGCCTCAGGAGGACCCAAAACTGCCAACATCTTGAGCCTGGACTTCCAGCCTCCAGAACTGTGAGAAGATAAATCTCTTGTTTTTTAAGCCACTGAATCTGAGGTATTTTGCTAGGACAACCTGAGCAGACTAATACAAGGAACAAAAGACTAGAATGGCCATTCTAACTGGTGAAGCTATAGAGCAAAAGGGCTGAAAATTGATTCCATAACTTTGGAAAACATTTTGACATGAATTTTTAAAGTTGAATATTTGAATTCCCTACAACTCAGCAATTCTACTCTTAGTATGTCTACTCTTTTACTTATGTTAAATCTTGCACATGTGTACCAGGAAACATTAAAATAAATGTTCATGGAAGTACTGTCCGTAATAGGCCCCAAACAACCCAAATATCATTAATAGAATAATAAACACATTTTCTTGTATTTATACAAGAAAATATTATACAGTAGTACAAATGAATGAACACTAGTTAAAGTAAAGTGGATGAACCTTAGAAACATAATGTTGAGTAAAAAAAGCAAGCACAGAAGACTAAAGTATGATATCAATTTTATAAATCTCAATAATAAGCAAAATCAGATAAAAATTATGTGGATGTTCAACATAAAGCCAAGATCAGAGTGATTTCCTTGGTGAAAGCAGGAAGGTGGGATCAGGGTAGAGAACAGAGAGAAGACTCAGCAGTTTTGATTCTAGTTCTTAGTTTTGGTGGTGTGTTTGCAGGAGTTTTTATTATTTCTCATAACTTACATACAATTAAATATATTATTTTGTATATTATCTAATAATATTTAAAAAATCAAAATCCATTATATACCAAAGATAACCCCTAGACATTAATTATAGAGAGTCCACTTTGAAACAACATACATAGTTACTCATAAATCTTCTGTAGTTGAAAGCTTTTAGCTATGAAATTCTTCCCCCTTCATAGGAGGACTTTATGTTCCATAATGAAGGAAAATTGTTCCTACTTTAGGACAATTTGCCTTCTTTATTTAAGTGATACTAGTCCTTTGGCTGCCTAGAAATTTTAAAAACAACTGATAACTACATCTACTGCCTGCAAGAGAATAAAGGAAAAGGAGCATAGGAGGCAATCTCATACATTATTGATAAACACAAAGACAATATTGGTACAAAGCTATTTCTCCATATAGCAACTCTGAATTTTATTAATACATATATATATATATATATATATCAAACATTAATAAAAGAATAAAATCCAATATGAGTACATTTGCTCTTTTTTTGCAATCAGTTCCAGGATTCTATTTTAGATTATTACTTCATATCTGCGAGAGTTGGGTGTGTGTTTGTGTGTTTGGTTTTATGGAAGTTGCATTGTGCTAAATTTTACATTTCTTTCTAGAATTAAATGGCTTTTGTTATCCCTTGGGAATACTGAAGATAGCAACAACAGATTACTACCTACCGGTGGAAAAGTATAAATAGCAATTTTAGCTGCTAGTGATTCTGAAATTGCCCTTAACTTTGTCCTTCTAAAAATGCTCCAAGAATTACGTTTTGCAAATCCACAGATTTACTATCCATATTCAAGTCATTTACGTGGACAAAGAATGTAGCCTGCGGTATCAGTACAAAGGATGTTATAGCCATCAAGCCATCAGCCACTGAAGCCACCCCCAATGCTGCACCCTGAGGGGATTCAGGATGGAGAAAACAGGATACTGGCCCTAGATAATTAAAGTGCATATCAAGGGAATGATTTCCATGAGACCACATTCTTGCATCTCACCATATATAGAAAAGTGCTAAATTTATTTAATTAAGATGTCTAGTTTCTTTAATTAACAGTAATCTTTTGATGTTCCAACTACCTGGGTTTTTTTTTTTTCAAGAACCCCTAAATATCCTGTGCCCTCCCTTACCTCTTCAGAACAGTCCCTCAGAGCTATCTGAGAGGTTGTCTCCTGATTTAAGTCCTCAGTATGTCCTCCAAATAAAACATAATTCTCAACTTTTAGGTTGTGCATTTTTTTTCAGTCCACATTTAATTGTATGGCTCACGAAGGTACTATGCCTAGATGTAATGGGATGAGCTGTAAATTATTAAAACTAGATAAATTCTGTCAGCTCTACCACTAGCTGAGATCAGGCTTTCTTCTCTGGATACTTCTGTCATAGACCATGGTAGATATGGGGTCTGTGTTGGTCTTAAAATTATTCTTAGAATTGTGGGGACTCATTCATTCTTTCAGCAAATTTTATTGCTTATATTCTATGTGTCAGTTACAGTGCTGGGTCTTGAAATACAGAAGTCAACACACGAAAATACAAGGATAAAACACATTTTCTACCATATTAACTTTTTTCATTCATTAATTCATCCCTAAATCATTCAACACGCATCTTCTTATTGAATACTGATGAGGGGTCAAATGCTATGCTAAACACTGAGTATATAACTGCAAATGAGATGGATAGGCCCTGATTTTGATGTCACTACTATCGTTTGTCCTGCCATATAATGGCACAGCTTCATTATTCCCTTTACCCTAAGTTTTTATCACAAATTGCTAATGAAAATAAAACTGTTAGTGGAGTTTCAACATGCATAGGTAAATGAGAACACAGAACTCCCCTTTCGCATGCCCCATTCTTCTCCTAACTCCCTATGTAAACCCACTTTGTGCCAAGACCAAGAATTTGTGCCCCAATAAGAACCAAGCTGATTTCCTCACACTGACTGGGGCTATTACTCACTTAGAAGACATGATGCTTAATTTTGATAAGCAACTAGAAGACCATGGAGACAACCTATAAAAATGATTTGTATTGGGAGAAAATACTAAAAAGGGTTAATGTGCTGTTCCACATGTCTAACCTCCTGGGATTAAACCACAGGCACCAAGATCACCAAGTGTACTTGGCAACAATGAGCTAAAAATGAAAAAAAAAAGCATCATACTGTTATTGTATTCATTTTCCCCCAAGGCACTCTCTGATAAACACCACAACCTCTAAGGGAAATGAGAACAGCTTCCTTGTGGGGTAGGTTAGATATGCATCTTTTTCCAAGCAGTTATATCATATCCAGCTATCAGCACACCTTATTTAAGGTGATTGTAATGTATGAGATTAAATGTTCCTACCTGATTGGAAACCTTCTTGTCCTCAATTCATTGGCTATACTGGATTATTTTTCTTGGGTCAGACTTCCAGAATTCTACCAGAAATCGTTCCTTTGGGGAAACCAGGCCTTCCCAGAAACTCAGGAAACTGAAATGGAGACAGCAAGAGAGAAGGAAATTATTTGGACATATAGACCTCAATTGTTTGGTTTTAAGTAAACGTCCAAGCAAACATCTTCTAAATGGTATAATAACTTTAGGGAAATTCACGGTTTATAAGTTTGTGTACTCATAAACTGAACATATTATGATAAAAGTACAGGTTGCATTTTGTGTCTTCAACCCAAGCAAACACTTCAAAAAAGGCCCAGTTATCCTTTGTTCATTAAGACACAAAGAGAGGGCAAAAAGGGCAAGTTTCTAAGTCTTTTTCTTTAAAATTTACTTCCTTTCTTCAGCCTTCATCAAGATCTTCAGGAAGTTAACTTTACTAAAGTTAATTATTCATAAAATAAACATACGAACCTGCAGAAAACTATTTCACAGAGACCTGTAATGTACAATATCCATCGCATACATGCACCATGAGCTTGTCTTTTCTAGCACTGGCATACACAAAACTCTGTGTGTGTGTATGTGTGTGTGTGTGCACATGTGTGTCTTTTTTTTGTGATGGAGCCATAGGGAGAAAATAAATCTATTGGCTGCAATTCAGTGATGTAGAAAGATTTAAGGGTAAAGGAAAAGGCTACATCAAGTGAAGCAATAAAGTCATGAGGTTGTGCTTCCATAATAATAACAATAGCAGTCTTCTGTAACCAAGGGAGCAGGCTCCTCAAATTATAGTCACACCTGTTAGACCATCTGCCCATAAATTTCACACTATCATTAATGGAAAACAAACGGCACTGTCTCTCCTTCCCTTTATCCATTGGCCATTCTCATGTAAACGATTTTTCTCTTCAAGGTCGTGCTCTTTCCTATCTGTTTCAAAATATTAGGATTTAGGAGGGGTGATATATAATGTGCCATGCCTTGGTACTTGTACCAGTGATGGCTCTGTAAGGAGCACTGGATTGTTAGGAGGCTATAAATTGAATTCCCCTAGAAGCAGAACCTGAGGCAATAATTTGAATGCAAACTGTTCATCTGGGAGGTGCTTCCAGAAAACTCAGAAGTGGAGTGGGAATTGAGAATGGAGGCATGGAAGGAAGCCAACAGAGGTGCGTTACTGAATCAATTACTCCTGCAGGAAACTGCTGCCAGTACTTCAGGGGAGTTCTGTGAAACTCTATAGAACATGTCTTAGAGTTATCCCAAGAATTGGTGAGAAACTTGAAGTACTTATCTTCCAGTCCCCTCTGTCCTTGGTTGAAAGCTACACCCAGATACATTAACTCCTGTACATTTCTGGCCTGCCCTAAGGTGGATAATTGCAGGTGGTAGCATGAGTCTATCAGCATATACTGGAATGATGAGTGCTGGGGAGATGTGAGTGGAGCATTGAAACCATCTAATACAGTTGGGGCAGGAGATATTAATTATTGGCTTGCAAGTCCAAATGGGTAACCTTAAATTCCTGGGTTAATGGTTTTACTTTGAGGTATTTAAGCATGATGTATGAGTAAAAATTTCCTCTATTAAATCAAGTTGAAGATCCTAAGTCCCTAATCTTCTGGAAAACTGTGGGTATCTTTTTAACAGATTTTTGAAAAGTAACATGATTAAGATTTCAAACTGACCATTCATTCATTCATTCATTCACTCATTCAACAAACATTTATTGAACACCTAAAGTATGCCATGGGTTAAACTAGGCACCAGTGTTACTGTTACTAAAATCATTATCGTGCCACCTAGAAGTCAATGTATTGTGACACTCAAATAAGAAAATCCATAGTTACCGTAAAAATTATTACAGAGTGCTATAGGAAGACACGGTAAGACCTTAATTCATGCTGTGGAGAGTAGTATATGGGGGATATCAGTAGGGCTTCCTGTAGAAGGCAATGGAAATGAATATGTAACATGAAGGAAGGGTGAATTTTTGAGGAAAAGACAAGATAAATTCATGTTTGCCAGAAAATGAATGGTTAAGGATCAGTCCAGAAAGGAGTTCCATTCATAATCAGTATAAGAAATGTCACTGGGGCTTCCCTGGTGGCGCAGTGGTTGAGAGTCTGCCTGCCGATGCTGGGGACACGGGTTCGTGTCCTGGTCCGGGAACATCCCACATGCCGCGGAGCGGCTGGGCCCGTGAGCCATGGCCGCTGAGCCTGCGCATCCGGAGCCTGTGCTCTGCAACGGGAGAGGCCACAACAGGGAGAGGCCCGCGTACCGCAAAAAAAAAAAAAAAAAAAAAAGAAAGAAATGCTACTGGAGTGTAAGAAAAGAAGACAATGGAGAGGGTGGTAGAAGCAAGACCATGAATGGTCCATGTATGTAAACTAAGTGCTATGGTCTAGTCTTTGTGTTCCCCTCCAAATTTATACGTTGAAATCTTAATTTCCAGAGGTGATAGTAGTAGTAGGTGGGGCCTTTGGGAAATGATAAAGGTATTAGTGCTCTTATAAAAGAGACCCCACAGAGCTCCTGAAGTTCTTCTGCCATGTGAGGTTACAATGAGAAGTCTGTAACTCAAAAGAGGGCCCTCATCTGACCATACTGCCACCCTATTCTTGCACTTGCAGCCTCCAGAACTGTGAAGAAAAAAATGCCTGTTGTTTATGAGCCACCCAACCTGCACCATAATCTTACAGCAGCCCAATAGGACAAAGAGAGTTTGGATGTGAGATTTTACTCCAAGAAAGATGGGAATCCATTGAAGGATTTTAACTGGTAACTTAGAAGAGAGAAAAGTTTCATAACACAATCAGGTATTTTTATAAGAAAAATTTGTTTCATTTTCAGAAAGATCACTCTGGAAATACTGTGGCTAGATTTTTGGAGAAGGGTGATGGCAGTCCCGGATATAGAAAGATGAGTTAGTGGTCCATTAATGTAAGTCAAACAAGAAAGTGGATATAGAAAGCGTGAATTTGTGGCTGAGCGTTCTTTTCTTTTAGCACTTGAAAAATGTTATGTCAATGCTTCTGACTCCAGAGTTTTAGACAAGAAATATGCTGTCATTGGAATTGGTGTTTCTCAATAAGTAATGCATTGTTTCTGCCTGTCCACTTTCGAGATTTTTTTTGTCTCTACTTTTCAGAAGTTTAATTATGACACGTCTTGGCAAGGATATCTTTGCGTTTTTCCTCTTTGGGTTTGCTCAGATTCTTGAATTTGTGTTTATGTCTTCTAAAAAATTGGGAACTTTTTAGTCATGATTTCTTTGAATACTTTGTCAGTCCTACTTGCTCTGTTTTCATTCTGGAACTTTGATGATATGAATGTTAGTGCTTTTGTTACTGTTTACACGTTCTTGAGATCCTGTTCTTTCTCCCGTCTCTATCCCTCAGTCTATTTTTCTCTGTACATGTGGTGGATTGTATTGATCTCTTCTAAGTTCATGATTCTATGCTTTGTAATCTCCACTCTACTCTTGAGCAAAGCTTTTTGATTGTTGTATTTTTCAGTTCTACTGTTCTCATTTGTTTTTATTGTTATAGCTTCTAGTTCTTTGTTTACATTTTCTATTTTTCCCATTTCTGTCAAGGAACACATAATTGCTAATTGAAGCATTCATGTGACAGCTTATTTAAAATCCTTGTCTGATCATTTCAATACAGGTTTTATCTCAGTGTTGGTGTATGTTTATTGTCTTTTCTCATTTATTCTGTGATTTTCTGGTTCTTAGTGTCATGAGTATTTTTCCATTGTATTCTAAACATTGTGAGTTATTATATGACTCTGCATCCCATTTAATTTTATTATTACATTTTAGAAGGAAATCATCCTACTTGAGGTGTAGTATGAGGACTGGGGGGTTACATACAGATTTCCATTGGGCCCTACTGACGATACCCCAGCAAAAGTGGGCACTTACATTGCCTCACTGCAGACAGATCAAGTAGAAGTTCAGCTATCCTATTGGCCTTTCTGACACCTTCCCCCAAAAGTGGGAACATTAATATCATTGTGTTGCCTTTTAGTAGGAGTGGAAGTTCATCTCCCCAGTAGATTTCTTGACACCAGGGGAGGGGAGAAGTGAAGTGTTTGCTGTCCTTCCTCCCACTTCATTCCTTCTTGTTGATGCCGGGTGTGGGTAGAGGGTCAGCTACCTGCTGGCCCCACTGACACCAGGGTAAGAGGCAGAGAACTGCCAACTAGCCCTGCTTGTGCCACCTCATTCTGTCTTACTGCCTCAGGATGGTTATGGGGATTCAGCACCCCACTGGGTCTCACTGACACCATGTGTTGGGGGTTAGTGGGGTGCCTACTCCCTCCAACCTGTAACATCCTATTCTTATAGATGTCAGGCAGAGACGGAGGCTAAGTCCCACCATTGGACCCCACGACTGTGTGAGGGCAGCCCAGTGTTAACTAGCCTGTCAGGCACCACCTTTTAAAGTCTGTTTGCTAATGGAAAGGGGTGGAGGCTCAGCTCACCACTGGACCACACTGAAACAACCCTGGTGGGGAATCAGAGCGCTGCCTCTTCTGGAGGGCAGGAGTGGGGTGGTGTGGAAGATCAAATCCTAGCTTGGCCCAACTGAAACCACAGGACATAGGGGATGGATGCAATATCCCACTGGCACTTGGCTCGAGTAGTGTGTATATTATTGCCCAAATGGTCTTCTGTCTTTAGCAACCCCTTTCCTCATACTTTGGCTAGGGGGAACAGGGTTTTGTGTTTTTTTCTGAAGCTTTTTTGTCTGTTGTTCTGTTGGTGGTTATTGATTGGGGGTTCCTGTAATACCCTCTTCAGGATGTATGGGAAGCAACAGGAAACACAGGGGACTCATCACCATGTTATTCCTCAAGTCCCAAAGTCCCTAGTTAAGTCTGCCTTCTCATTTCCACCTTTCAGCGTCTTCCTATGTTTGTTTGTTGTTATGTTCAGGGTTTTAGTTTTAAGTGGGAGAACCTGGGAGAAATGGGCTACTTCATCTTCTTGGAAGCAGAGGTCTGGAGGTCTACTGATGTTAAAAAGTACTGCTGATTGTAAATTAAAATTTGATGATAAACACCTTGCCCTTTAAGAATTATTCTGCTAGATGATGTGGCTTCCCAAAGTTGCTACAATTTGATTTTCATACTTCTAAAAGTCAAGTGTTTTGCTGGAGTTGAAATTTAAAGATAAGCAAGAGATGAGGCTAAGATGATCTATGTGGTAACAGATTAAAGTTGGAAACATCAATATACGTTCATGTTTAGCTTAATATTGCTTCATATTACCTTAATACACATGGTTATGTAGAGAGATACTTATAGATATGTGCCTATACATGGGTCATGTACACACATATTATCTCTTTGCTCTGTCAGCTGAGAAGATCTAGAAGCAATGACATCCAAGCAGCAATTAGTACACCCCACACCCAGATCCTCCTGTCTAATACCGTTCTCCACTAAAAAGACCTAGTTATCCTTGAAGAAGTAGCTGATTCTAGGACTGGGGCAGTAAATATACAAGATTTATATACAAGAGCATCTTAGAGTGTCAGAAAGTTCCCAAAAAATATATAGGATGGGGATACCTCAGAGTGGCACAAGAGCCAACTGAAAAGAGTTCACAAGGGTCAGGACTAGAGCAATTTGAGGAACAAAGTAACTAAAGTAGAATTAGATTATAACCCAAAGTATAAAATAAAAATCCATGAGTTCTTCTGATATAAATAAATAATTGGATACATAAATAAATGCAGGAGAATAGATAAATCTCCAGTGCAAAGGAATTCCAAATAGTTTATGTAGTACTCCATCTTAAGCATAACTCCCTATTCCTTAGTTGTGGGCTGAGCATATTGACTTCCTTCCAAAAAGTACAGCATGAAAATGGGAAAACAGTAATCTTACGATGGAGAAACCTGAAAAACACTACCTCAGCCTGGTGATCAAGGGCGACCTCAGCATTCATAATGCATATTGATACTTTGTACACTTGATGTGATCTGACAGAATAACCCTTCTACTCTGTGGTCTTCCTCCCCAAAACACATAATCCCAATATTCTCATGAAAAATGCATCAAACAAATTCTAGTAGTGGGTATCCTACAAAAAACTAACTACTCAAAATTGTCAAGGTCATCCAAGGAAAATATGAGAAGTTATCAAACCCAAGAGGAGCCTAAGGAAACATGGCAACTAAAGGTAATGTGATGTTTTGGATGAAATCCTGGAATAGAAAAAGGACATTAGGTAAAACCTAAGGAACTGGACTAATGGATGGACTATAATAAATGATAATGTATCAATATTTGTTAATTGATTGTAACAATGTAACATACTAATATAGGTGGATCATCATAGAGGGAAATGGGTATAGTGTATATGGAAACACTTTATACTATCTTCTCAATTTTTCTGTAAAATTAAAACACTTCTAAAAAATAAAGTCTATAAAAACATCGTGTTTCTTGTTTTATGAGTATGTGCCTGTATTTCCTAAAAAATATGTAAATTTCCTTTACCTTCCTTGATACTCATATTAAAGAAAATACTAAGTAACCCTGAAAGAATTTGTAACTCCAATTCAACAAGCAATAATTCTTGGTATTAACTTTTTGGAAGAACTCACTGAATAAATCAAAGCAAATTGTCTTTAAAGGCTGAATTTCTTTTCAGTGTTTAATCTTTTCTATGATTAATGCATACCACAAGCATGATTCTGTTTCAAAGGGCAGAAAACGTTGATTGTAGGCAATGTCTAAAGTACAGTGAAATATTAACGCCTGATGCTATAACAACTTTAATGTATTTAATGTTTTCAAAATGATGAATTGTTATTTCAGTCAACAATGTATTCACTTTTATACATTTTCTACCCACCTTTTCCGAAAATACCCACAAGAAATGATACTATCATCTGATATTAGGTTCATCAAGTTAAATTAGCGTTTTTGGTAGCTGTGGTTGCCAATGGTACTGGAATGTGTGATACTTTTACAAATCCTCTCCATGGCAAAATCTGATCTTCACAAGGTAAATCACAGTAGGTGCCTAAAGCCAAATGACATATAGCTTTGTAGCTAGATTACCAAGCATTTTACTTAGAGGCACAATAGAATGTAGAAAAGGCCATTTCTCTTTCTGTCTTTTTCTGCTCAAAGGTCACTCACCATCTTACTTTTTATCAGCCATCTCAGAAGTTTTCCACAAAATTAGACTATATAATGTCACTTAATGCGAATGTAGCTCAACATTCTGTTTTAGTACAGCTAATCTCACATTATTTTATTGGTGCTAAATATGTAAATCATCAGCAAATTTTTGTACTTAACTTTTCTTTTGATGTGGACCACTTTTTAAAGTCTTTTTTGAATTTGTTACAATACTCCTTCTGTTTTATGTTTTGGTATTTTGGCTGCGAGGCATGTGGGATCATAGCTCCCCGACTAGGGATTGAACACACACCCCCTGCATTGGAAGGCGAAGTCTTAACCACTGGACTGCCAGGGAAGTCCCTGTACTAAACTTTTAAAAATAATTAAAATAAGCTATTCAACACATTTTCCCTTAAAAAAAAAAAAACGCAATTCTTCTTAGGCTGGCCCTGGGCACATATGTGACTCTGTCATTTTTTCCATGGACTATTTTCTTATCTGTTCTACTGTGTCACATTTGTTCTACCTTCTCAAAAAGAAGCATTTAAAAATTCATCTATGCATTCATGCATTCGTACATTTATTAAATAAATCTATTGAACACCTACATACGGCACAGAAAAAAAGGCAGAAAACTAATCTGGGTTGCACAGAAAGTAATGAACTCAGTTAAAATTTTTGGTGAAAACAGGTGTTAATCTACTGGAAATTACGTTTCATTATGGGGACTCACAGACTCAAGGAAAATCAAGACCTAAATAATAATAAAGTGATAAAAGCACTAGCCATTTACTGAGTGCCTGCTTGTACCTGACTCTGAAACTCTAAAATCATTACGGATGTTTTGAGGATTGTCTGATATGATTATAATGTCCATTTTACAGATGAAAATAACAAGGTTCAGAGACATTAGGTTACTTGCCTAAAGTGAAGTGGCCCAGAAACTACAGAACTGGAAATTGAACCTTAGACTTCATAATGCCAAAGTCTGTGCTTTTAATCACAGTGTGTGTGTGTGTGTGTGTGTGTGTGTGTGAGAGAGAGAGAGAGAGAGAGAGAGAGAGAGAGAGACAGAGAGAGAGAGAGAGAGAGAGAGAGAGAGAGAGAGAGAGAGAGAGAGAGAGAATGTGTTTAATAGAGAACTTCTGAGAAATGGCAAGAAAACTGCCAGGTATCCAGAAAACAATAATTTAGGAGCTTCTTACTATACAGGTAATTGTTAATCATATGGCTGGATTAAGCATCTCTCACTTTTGAACTAAGAAATGAAAAGCTTCCAGAAGTTGAGTCTAAATTTTACACTTACATAAGATACTTCATACAGAATGCTCAAGTATAATAACTAAAGAGCTCTGAAAATACTGGAAGCATTCATATTAGTATGGTTTCATATTGTGGATAATAGAGGATTTAAGAAATTGGCAGAGGCAACTGCAGACTCATTTGTTATCATTTCTGTGAATAACTGAATAAAATGCCAAAAATGAAAAAAGAATGGCTAGCAATTTTAGGTAGTTTGCTTAATCTCCATACTAGGAAAGACTGAGCAAAAAAAAAAAAAAATTCTCGAAATTTTATTTTGAAAGCACCTACAAGTGTATATGGTCTTTTTAAACCAAATAACTTGGAATTATGAACTGTCAAATAAGTCTAATCTTCTCTGATGATAAAATTGCTGACTTTATTTGAAACTATGAAATGAAAAATGAGGTAATAATCAGAAATTCTTAAGAAAAGGAGTAGAAAAAACAAAATTATAAGAGTTATGTTAAAAAATATTTTGAAACAAACATAAAATCCCCATTACGGGTACAGAGCTTTTAAAACCTTATTTTGGTTTTAAGTTTTAATAAATATTTATATGTTTACATAATTACTGTCATAAGGAAGACACAACTGTAGGTCAGCTTTCTTCATTCTTTATTAAGCATTATTCTATTTTGCTCCATCATCTTGTAATTATACTATAGTAACTGTGTAATTTTCTACTAAGTGGATATAATTTCCTAAACTGTTTTCCTACTGTTAACAATTAAAGGTGTTTCTAATTTTTTGTTATTGCAAATGACATGACAATGAGCATCTTTATATAATAATTTTCTGGATTATAAAGTATTTCTTGGCATAAGCTTCCAGAATTAGAATTAATGTGTAAAAAGCTATTAACATTTTTATCTTGCTAGACATTGCCAAATTACTTGTCAAAAGATGGAACCAAATTATATTGCAAACATCTTTGCCAACAGAAGACATTATATAAAATTTTTCATTTTGCTAAATTAATAAGTTGGAAACCTATGTTCCATTTCTTTGAATTCTTTGATAACAGAGTGCTGCTGGAGGCTGGGAGGGCAGCCATGTCCATGAAGGCTCCCCAGAGTTGGAGCGGGGAAGTGGAAAAAGGTAAAAAAAATACTAATTGTATTTTCCCTCAATTGTTATCTCTCACTCTCTTCTGCCTCTGTGTAACTTATATCCAGGTAGCTGGAGAAAAATCATGTGGCAGGGCAAATTGGTATTCCAATAAATTAATAATCACCAGCTTCAAATGGATTTTCAAGACTGGAAATAGTGCTCTGACTTATAGTATGTTCTTTCTAATTCTCCTTAAGGACTATTTTCTGAGAAGCTTTACCTGCCCTCCTCAAATGTTCCTCCATCCTCTCTACTCCCTCCATTCTGAGCCGGTGAGGTGCTTCATAACTCATTAAGAACACAGAAGTCAGTAAATAGTCCACTGCCAAATCCATTAATTCATTAGCATTTGCGTTGATCTTTGTATTCCCTTTTACTACAGGAGTGAAAGTTAAAAGTCCATGTGCACTACAGATAGCATTTCATTTCCTCTCATCTTCTCAAGTATTTCACAGCACTGCATTTTCTACAGCCCATCTACTCCTTATGAATGATTCTTGCCAAAATTCAACCTCATTCTAGACTAGTAACTCCAACTTAAAATGTTAAAAACTATATGTGTAACATGAAAGCCTCCCTCCTCCCCTAATCCCTGCATATCTTCTTTAGCCAATTCATGTCTGAGCTTTTCAAAATTGTTATCTTCATATATTGTTTCCATTTCCTCACGTCCCATTTACTCTATAAGTTACATCCATCTGACTTCTCTCACCGTAATCTCTTTGCCCACTGTCCTGAAATTTTACTTATGGAGGTCACCAGCGATCTCCATGTCAGTATAGCCAACGAATAGTTTTTGTCCTATTTCTAGGCTTTTTCCTTCTTTAAAAAAGAAAAAGAAAAACAAAAACCATTTTTTTTCTTCTATGCTTTTACACTCTCATCATCTTCTGTCTTGGTATATTTTACTGGCTTTCTGTGTTTAATCTGATTTCTAATATTCTATTAGTTTCCTTTATCTTGAGTGGAATAAACCAGTATATGAAGAATTATTCTCAACAGTTAGTTCTCATAATAACAGTACTAGTAGCAGCAGTCAATACTCTGTAATGCTTATCATGTGCCAGACACTATTCTAAGACACTGTTTAAATACATATATATAGACACACACAAATATATATGAGGTTTTCCTCCTCATAGGCCTATGAAATAAGCCTATTATTATACCCATGTTACAAATGAGAAAACTGAGGCAATGAGAGGCCAAGGTCCCATGATCAGTACATGGTGAAGCCCCGCCTGAGTTGATGCTGGAACTTTAGAGTAGACAGGATAAATAATGTCTCACAGATTGGCCTTAAAAGTGAGCAACATTTAATTAATGACTTGTGAAGTATCAGAAAAAAATGGAACATTTTAAATTGAATGGGAACTACTGAGTCATGTATCAGTAACTAAGAATGACTCTTATTGAATGAAATTATTTTTCATTATTCTTTTGAAAGAAGAATATTCTTGTGTAAGTGTTTCACAGTTGTTTTTTCATTCACATATTTATTCATTTATTGGACCCACATTTCCTACACACCTTCTATGTGCCAGTGTCTGCTGCCAGCTGTTTTGCAAAATCAGAAGAAAAGGAAAGGTAATTCCTTTTCACCATTGCCTCAGCCAGTATTTCTTCTGTAATTAAAATTGAAAGCTTTCCCCAACAGGTTCTCAGAGGCTCTCCCAGAGAAACAGATTTCTCTTTTCCTGTATAATTAAGCACAAATTGTAAGGTGCAGGGCTTGGCCATAGAGGGATGGATGATGGTCAGAGGTGTTCCGTGCAAGGCTGGGGGACGCTTTTGTGTTTGGTTAGCTGTTAGGAAATGCTAATTTCCTTTTCTCTTGCCATTAGGCACTAATTCCCTGCTGTGCCAGAATTTTTCTGCAGGCTGGGGCCAGAAAGGTGAAGGGAGCTGTACAGCACAAATGCCACAGAATCACCTGCACCAGGAAACTGCTGCTGGGCCAGGAAGGTGATTGTTCACCCAGCGTTTGTGCCAACAATGTACCTCACAACTCCTTTTCTTCTCGTCCTTGGGAGCAGGCCTAAGAGTAGGTACTAAATTCGGTCTCTGACTGTCTCAGGTCGCTAAGCGTGTACCCTACACACGAGGTTCCAATAGCAATTAAGCATCTAATCAAAATCTCCTAGCTCAGGAACAAAAGCCAAGGCTTAACTCTTTCCTGGGCTGCTGACTGCAAGGAGATCCGTGTTGCCTGCCCGTCAGAGCCACGTGTCTGCGTCCCCACATCTACTGCTCTGAAGGGGAGACAGCCCACAGCAAGCTCCCAAGCCCTACAGCACAGATACCCTGAAAGCTCGGGGAGGCCAATGTGTGTTCCTTCTGCTTCTCACAAACACAAGGCAAAACGGGCTGCACCCACATCACCCTAACACCTCTGCCTCTGCAGGTCTCATCCCAGAAACGCCCTTTCCTTTTAAAGAACCAGGTGGCCAGAACTGTGACCACAGATGACAATTTTTCTGCCATTTTATTATAGCCCTATGCAAAGAGCCTCTAGCGTGGCCCTATGACTCTGTTCGCCTGGTGTTGACACCTTGTATGATCACCACCTCCCTCTGAGCATAGACAGGACCTGTGACTTTTTTCTAAACAATTGAGTATGGCAAAGGTGAAGGGGTTTGGCAGATGTTATAAAGGTCCCAAGTCAAAAGGGTAAATCAAAAAGGAGATTATCCTGTGTGGCCTTAATCAGGTGAAAGCTCATAAAAGAGGCACCGGGCCTTCTACAGGCCAGAGACCCTCCTTGCTGGCTGAAGCAAGCAGCCACACCGAAGAAGCCCACAGGGAGGAACTGCATTGCCTCTAGGATCTGGGGTGGCCTCCAGTGACAATCAGCAAAAAGCTGGGGACCTCAGTCTTGGAGCAACCAGGATATGAATTCTGCCAACGACCTGAATGAGCATGGAAGTGCATTCCCCCCCAGGCTGATGTCCACGTGAAAATGTGGTCCACCCAACACGTTTATCAGAGCCTGGTGAGACCCCAAGCAGAGGACCCAGTGCCTGGACTCCTGACCCATAAAACCTGGGTTGTTTTAAGCCACTCATTTGTTACTCAGCAAACAGAGAACTAATACAATTCCTAAGCATTCAGATCCTACATTTTTAAATGACTGGTGACTCAGCTGTATTGCAGCCATGGTCTTCATCATTAATATCTTCAAATCACCAGCCAATTAATATATTCCTTCTATGCATTGCCCCTTGGGTCCATGGTGCATATTTTTTGAGACCATTGAGCTCTTGAGATCTTCTGTCAATCATTTCTCATTTCTTCTCAACCTTGCCTTTTTAGTCACTGAGAGCCCATATTGCAAAGAAAGATCTTAAAGTGAGTAGAAAACTACATTAAACAAAAAGATATGGATCCTATGCTTGACACACAAATATTACAAAAATATATTCTTTTTCTTTTAATCAAGCTTTCACATGCACAAAGAGAAAATCATATTTTATTCCTGCTTGTCTTAAGCCTCATGAAGCCTTCAGTTCATAAACTTCTAGAAAACTTTCAAAGTTCTCAACAAATATGTTTTGTAGTTCAGATCATCTTAGAAATCAACTGCCATATACCAATAGGATTTTTTCCCCATGGAGTTTGACAAGCTGAACCTATTTATATGGAAGAGCGGGCCAAGAAAGGCTAGGATACGTCTAAAGACTCCAAACGCCAGATATGAAGAATTATTATAAAGTGATACTTTATAGTATATTATAAAGTATGATGTTGGCACAATGATTTAAAAAATAATAAACCAACAGAATAAAAAGAGGTGCCCAACACAGGCCCATACATGTATTGAAATCTGATATATGGAAGATGGGACATTACAAATCAGAGGGGAACAATGTTCTATATACTGAATGGCACCCCATGATAGGTTCCCAATATAGGGGTGGGGGATAAATAAAACGGAAGAAATCATCATTTAGGAATTTAGTTAACTACCAAACAATGAAAAGAAAAAGAGGTAAAAGAAAAGGTATAAGCCAGTATTTTTAAACTATAACACAGTAAACAGTTATATAAATCATGTTATTCATTGTGTTTTGCAATCATTTATCATTTTAAAACAATCTAGGGTTAAGAGAGGCTGACTGACCTTTTAAAATATATTAATTACTGCCTATGATTCAGCTCTTAAAAATATATGCTTAATTTGTGATTGAGAAAGGGGATTCATTTTAAAAAATAGCTTTAACATGCCTTTGGCCTAACAAAAGCCAAACATGGGATGTATTTCAAAATCATAGGATTATGAAGATTGGATGCGAGCATGATGAAACAAGATTGGTCATGAATTGATAAGTACTAAAGCAAAATAATGGGCATCTAGGGATTTAGTATGTATGCGTGTGTTTGACATTTTCCATAACTAAGAAAGTATTTTTAAAAAGGAAAGAAAAAGAGTGTTTGGTAAAGCATCTCAAGTAAGAAAGTTAAACAATAAGTCCCCTACATACAAATGAGTTCCATTCCGAGAACGCGTTCCTTAAGTCCAAATTGTTTGCAAATCCAACAAAGTTAGCCTAGGTACCCAACTAACAACTCGGCTATATAGTACGGAACTGAAATAGGTTTATAATACTTTTCACACAAATAATACATACAAAACAAACAGAAAAAATAAAGAAAACATTTTTAATCTTACAGTACAGTACTCTGAAAAGTACAGTAGTACCAGCTACTTTACCTATGCTTTTATGCTTGCTTCTGGACATCCTGGGCTTGAAATAAGATACTGTATTACTGTCCTCTATACAGTTCTGTAAACTACACAAAAGCACAACCACTCGTAGAAGAAGCATGCACGTGACAATTTACCCCAGACACTTGAACTTACGTGATTGGACATGCGAATGCATGTTTGCATCTTTGAAAGTTCACAACTTGAAGGTTTGTATGTAGGGGACTTACTGTACAGAACTTGTGTGCTATTATTTTAAGAAAACACACATGTATATATGTGCATATATATGTGTATATATATATATATAGGCATAATAAAATGTGCATAAAAATTATGTTATATATATATACACACACACACATATATATACGCATATATACATAATTAACATAACTTTTGGGGGCAGGCAAGTCTACATTCTTACACAGTCATGTTACAGGTGAGGATCCTGATCTCTCCTGGGTGGTTATCTTCTGTTTGCCCTCCCAGGTCCCCTCTCCACCCTTCTCTGGTGAACTGGAAGGGTGAGGTTGACAGGATCCCAGCCCCTGAGACTTCTAGCTGGGTCTGGGCCATGGAGAGCATCAGAGAGATGTGAGGGAGGGAGGAGGAAAGTGAAGGCAGGGGATTTGTTTCCCTGGCTTTCTCCCTGCTAGATAGCCTCCAAGTGGGCTAACTATGACCTTTTACTGAAGGTTACCGTACCTCTCAAGAAGACCAATTCTCCAGGGGTCCTTTTTCTGCTGGGGTCCTGAAACTGATCCCTCTCTTCTTCCCTTTGGACATAGAGATTGTCTCAGCTCAGCTGCTCCTAGCCCCAGATTCTTGCACAATCCCTCCTATGGGGCTGTACTCACACCCTTGTAACAGTTTTGTGTGCCATCTGTTATCTATTAGGACCCTAATTACCACCCTCTTCATTAAACAATAGATGGTACACAGTTATTATGAATAGAGATGGGGAGATTATTATTCTCTACATTTGCAAATCATTCCAGTATTGCAGTTATGTCCTAGGTGATTCCCAAACTGGACACAGCAGACATAGGAATAAAGGAAAAGAGAGATGTGCAATTGGGGGGCATCAACTAGATACTTACTGGTCCACAAACCAGTTCCTTTTGCTAATAGACATGGAGGCAACTGAGAAGACAGTCCTTTCTCTGAAAAGCCCCAATTGTGAGAGCAATTCAGCTCTTCTAACTTTCCCTATATCTGAACCTAGACTCAGTGCTATAGGACTATTAGAGCACATCAAATATTGCACTATAGTTACCTGGATACATGTATTTATCTCCTCCAGTAGGCTGTGAGCAATTCAGGGAAAAGAGTCCGTCTCATTCAACTTTATATCCTTGCCATCTAGCACAGTGTCTGGCATATAACAGACACAGTAAATGTTAATTGAATGAATAAATGCCTGCTTGAATAAATGAATGCCAGTGGGGCCAGTGTGTTCCATAGCAGGGCTCTAAACAGAGGCTCTTCTCACCTTCCAGTCGCCATCTGGCTTCCAAAAGCAGCACCAAATCCAAATGTGACCTTGGTACCACAGAATAAAGAATCTTTCTCATCTGAATCACTCTGGCTACATCTGCCTGGCTACAGTCAACATAAGGTCTTGAGGCTGAGACACACCTTCATTTGTTAAAAGGGGGAGGGGAGCAGATGGCAAATGAAGGTACTAAAGCTCATTAATTCCTAATGGAGTTGTCCTCCTGGATGTAATTAGAACAACAAGAAGAGCCAAAGGAGGAGGGTTTGGGAAGTAAAGTAGGCAGCTGCAAGAGGTTTATGAACGGTATAAACCCTCAGGGAGCTTTCCATTAGAGAGAATAATAATGTCCACACTTCACAATGGCATAGTTCTCCTCAACCAGCAAAACACATCTGCATACATTATTTCAATAGCGTCTCAGGAAATGATTGTAAGACACAGAGGAGAGTTTTATTTTTCCAATTGTGTACATTTAAAAAGTTAAACTTCTCCTCAGAGAAGTTAAGCCACCTGCCCTGAGTAACATGGCTAGAAAGTTATAGAATAAGGATGGATTTCAAACATTCTGACACTGAATTTGGTCTCCATCCGTTCCATGGCTATAAATGGAGAGAGTGACCTTCAGACCAATTCTAAAAAGCATGTGACACTCCACCCAGCCCAGCTATTCCACAGCATGCTCTTTTCTTCCATGCCCACTACCAATCACTTAAAGACAACCAGTTGCCTTCTATTTTTGATTGGCAAGTGGGACACAGAAGTTCTTATGAGCCTAGAGTTTTTATTTCCTTATGTCCCCATGGAAGACCTCAAGCCAAGAGAGAAGGGAACTCTTCCTATTAGACCTGGTTAACTGACTCCATTTCTTCCCACTGTTCCCAACACAAAATAAATTTATTCAAATATGTAGTTGCATTGAAATTGAGAATTACATATTGTACTTTGATCTTATAGGAAGTGTGCAGCATAAATCTGAGATATCAGCATTAAATGCAGAGACTTTATAACTAAGGGCTTGCTAGTAAGCCTGGGTTTTCATACTCAGGTCAGTCTACCCTAAAAGAAGTACGTTACTTGAAAATTGACTCTTTGCATTAAAGTAAACTTGCCCCTTAAAGTCTTCTTCTTCCTCTCTCAAAGACACACAGCTGACTTAGTTCAGAAGCAAGCTGAAAAGAGTAAGGAAGATGTTCTATTTAACCAGCATCAATTGCTTATAACTATCCTGTTCTCAGCATCTTTTCCCCCCAAGGAAGCATTCAGCCAACATTTTTATTGGACTGATGCCCAGATTGCTCCATTAATTCATGCAACTACCTTTGTTGGAGTGCTCCAGGCATTATTACTCATGAATCCTACAGAGCACAAATATATCTCTAAAAATACTGTCATTTGTACTACATATGACCTTAAAGCATCTTCATAAATTATACCTTCAAAGCAAACTAGAGAGCACTGAAGTCTTTTGCTATGTTAGTCATCTTAGTTTCACTAGACCCATTGTCTTTTCTTTACATATGCAATGTGACTAAGTTGGTTTTACTGATCTGGGTCCTTCAGATTCATCAACTTTATCTTAAAGTGTATAAGATATATGATCTTTAAATCTGTAATGGTATCTTTCTGCTCTGTGGGTTTCATTGGTTCAAACTTATCTTCCAATTATGTCTTCCTGAGATGTATTCTAGCTATGATGGGGCCTTCTAGGCTGTGGTTTATTTCTGGTACTGTATCTATTAAGTAATCAAACCAGAAAAACAACAAAAATTGTGCTTTGGCTTCATATACATTAGACCATTTAACATGAAACCTGTCCATTTTCAGAGATTTGGGCAACAAATATAGTCACTTAATTATTAAATTAGTTACCTTATCCTAAACAATTGTCAGTAGCCCACCATGGTAATAAGAAAGTTCTTTCTCAAAATAATTACCATTTGATTTCCAATTGCTTATAAAACGAGCACTGTTTTCTACCCCAAATTTCCATGAAATCTTTTAATAACTATTCTTGTTTCATATTAGGAGTTTAAATGAATAAAGCATTATTCACATAAAAGAAATAAGTACTTTGATCTACTACATTATTTTCAAAAGGAAAGTAGAACCACAATGTATGATGATATCCTGAACATGATCTGGGACACAAAAAAATCAGTATTATCTGTGAAACCCTGAGCAAAATTTCTCTCCTTTGCGGACAGAAAGCAACAATGTCATTCAGCTATTTACATATGGCCCAGATACTAATGAGGAACTGTTTCCTGCTTTCTGTGAAGGAAAAGTGAACTATGAATAAATATCACTGGGGTCATTAGCACCTGCACACACAGGTAACTGGTGGCTTGCAACAAAATAGTGTCAGAAGCAAAATGGATCTGTAGCAGGAAAATCTGTCTTAAGGCATGATTGGGGGTAAAAGACTAACTGTGGATAAATATTTGTGGTGCCTGGCAAAGCTCTCCAAGTTCCAAGATGACGAAAGACCTTTCACACATATATGGAACTTTCCATGAGAGTTCTAGAGCCTTTCAACCTCAGAATATATCTGGCCTATCCTCTTTTCAAAAGGTAAACTGACAGGATCTTGGAGAAATGGGAGTTAAACCTACCCTTAGAGATCTTCAGAGAAGAGGAATTTCAGCTTCCTGGCTTAACTATGTTGCTTCTATCTAGTTTATTTTACATGGCACACTTATCATGCTTAAAAATCAGCCCAAGTCCACCTGTTATTTTTTTTTTAGCAGCATTCACTCATTTATTCAATAAGTATATACTGAGCACCTCTTATAGTCCAGGCACAACTTTACTAGCTGGGATTCAAGAGAGAACAAAAGAGACCATAATTCTTCCTCTTGTCGTCTTTATTATTCTAGCAATAAACTGTTCAATTCCCAGTAACATCCTTATTTCTTGTATGAAATTGGGTCAACTTCTTTGACCAAAGCTAGTTTTGTTAGAATTTAATTCCTTTAACAAAAAATTCAGCGACATGAAAACCAACATTAGTTTTGTACTCACAATTTGACAGCATTTGGGGCTGGTTCTTTTTTATTATTTGTCATTCTCATGTTTCCTAGAGGTGTACTCTGAACTGAAGAACAGTTTCCCTCCATCCTGGAAGGATACCAGTTCAACCACATACACATCCCTGAGGGACACAGGCGGAATGTGAAGAAAGAGGGGGCCTAGCCAGCCATATGGCCCATTCAACATTGGGGAAAAATGGAATTGCCTTTACATCAAGTTTCCTAGGGAGGATATAGGGAAAGCTTGCACAGAATTACTACTCCAGCTAATCTGTAACTCTTGCTACTACTACCATTGTCCTTTGACCTCACATACATTAGAATACTTGGTCCTCACAGCAACTCCATGAGGAACAGATGGGAAAACAGGCTGGCAAAGGTAAGTGACTTGTCTACAATTAACAGCTCTGACAAATGGCGGTGCTGAAATTCAAACTTATTTCAGGGGTCCGTCTCATGAAAAACCCATGATGTTAGTTATCTAATAAAACCATAGAAAGGGAGGAAAACCTAGGCAGAACACTCTATGACATAAATCACAGCAAGAACCTTTCTGACCCACCTCCTAGACAAATGGAAATAAAAACAAAAATAAACAAATGAGACCTAATGAAACTTAAAAGCTTTTGCACAGCAAAGGAAACCATAAACAAGATGAAAAGACAACCCTCAGAATGGGAGAAAATATTTGCAAAATATTTGCAAATATTTGAAGCAACTGACAAAGGATTAATCTCCAAAGTTTACAAGCAGCTCATGCAGCTCAATATCAAAAAAACAACCCCATCCAAAAATGAGAAGACCTAAATAGACATTTCTCCAAAGAAGATATACAGATTGCCAACAAACACATGAAAGGATGCTCAACATCACTAATCATTAGAGAAATGCAAATCAAAACTACAATGACGGATCACCTCACACCAGTCAGAGGGGCCATCATCAAAAAAATCTAGAAACAAGAAATGCTGGAGAGGGTGTGGAGAAAAGGGAATCTTCTTGCACTGTTGGTGGGAATGTAAATTGATAGAGCCACTATGGAGAACAGTATGGAGATTCCTTAAAAAACTAAAAATAGAACTACCATATGGCCCAGCAATCCCACTACTGGGCATATACCCTGAGAAAACCATAATTCAAAAAGAGTCATGTACCACAATGTTCATTGCAGCTCTATTTACAATAGCCAGGACATGGAAGTGACCTAAGTGTCCATCGACAGATGAGTGGATAAAGAAGATGTGGCACATATATACAATGGAATATTACTCAGCCATAAAAAGAAACGAAATTGAGTTATTTGTAGTGAGGTGGATGGACCTAGAGTCTGTCATACAGAGTGAAGTAAGTCAGAAAGAGAAAAACAAATACCATATGCTAACACATATATATGGAATCTAAAAAAAAAAAAAAGGTTCTGAAGAACCTAGGAGCAGGGCAGGAATAAAGACACAGACGTAGAGAATGGACTTGAGGACACAGGGAGGGAGAAGGGTAAGCTGGGTGAAGTGAGAGTGTGGCATGGACATATATACACTATCAAATGTCAAATAGATAGCTAGTGGGAAGCAGCCGCATAGCACAGGGAGATCAGCTCAGTGCTTTGTGACCACCTAGAGGGGTGGGGAAGGGAGGGTGGGAGGGAGACGCAAGAGGGAGGAGATATGGGGATATATGTGTATGTATAGCTGATTCACTTTGTTATAGAGTAGAAACTAGCACACCACTGTGAAGCAATTATACTCCAATAAAGTTGTTAAAAAAAACATAGAAACGAATTAAACTTTAACCATCATTATTTCATCCTATAGAATGACATAACCCAAGAGAAAAAGATAGAGGTGTTGAATATCACTCATGCATTTTCAGTTCCTTCTGTGAATCTTAGCTACTGTAATAAAAGCATTGTTTTGAGCATTGTTTTATATGCATCCTCATATAAGACCACACATGCCTGTATCGATTAAAATTTAAAAGAAACAAATATTAACTGCAGATATCTAGTTCACTTACCTTGAACAAAGTAGCTTCAGGTGCTTCCACTTTTGAAGCTGGATAAATATCAGACAGGAACGAAGTTCACTTTAGTTTGGTCCAGGAAGAAAAAAGATTCACAGCTCTGAGAATAAAGAAAGAATCAGACCTTGTCAGGGCATTTGGTTCTAATTAACTAGTGACAAAATGGTTCTACACTGCAACTATGTAAAAGTGGCTGAGTTATTTGAGCTAGGAAAGGTCAAAAACAATGATTATGATCAAGATATTATTATTGCATATACTTTTGATTATTGGGAGTGAATCTTCCTCTCTCTTTTCCTCATTAAAATTTTATGGTTGATCAATTTAAAGTTAAGTGAACAAGATAATTTAACATTATTTTGATAATGGAGCATATTCCTTGTAAAACATAAATCCCTGGAGGCTTTCTCAATTCCCCTTCTTCTATCCCCACAAAGCTGCCTCTGTCTAGTATTGAGCCATGGCTTTGCTCAAGAAAGCAAAACAAAACACAAATTATCTAGTGGTAGCAATCTGAATGAAGACCTGGCCCAGAGGACAAAAAATGTGATTTAACATAAAATAGGATGTCATGATCTAAACTACTCATTTGGCATTTACCATAAATCCCTGAGTACCATTAGTTGTCTTTTCAGATAAATTCAATAAAAATTTATTGACTGTTTTCCATGTACAAGCACTTTGCTAGATATTAAGAAAAAGGAGGTGAATAGAAGACCAGGCTCTCTTCTCTGCAATCTATCTTTGAAGAAAGGAATGTATGCAAACAATCCTGAATAATTTCAGGGATAGAGAGAAAAAATAGCATACTTTTGAAGAGTAATGCTAACTTGATATGATTATATTTTATTCTTTCTGATCTATTGTAAATCCTTGGAAACCAGAAATTTGTATTTTTCAGAATCTTTGCACATGTGAGTATTTTAATCAGTAGTCCTTTTTAGTGAAGGACAGAAATTGTGTATGTTCTAAGGTACACATGTAGCCTGATATCAGCTTCAGACACAGTTGGATCAGGCTTTTTTGTTTTTTGTTTTTTTGGTACGCGGGCCTCTCACTGTTGTGGCCTCTCCCGTTGCGGAGCACAGGCTCCGGACGCACAGGCTCAGCGGCCATGGCTCACGGGCCCAGCCGCTCCACGGCATGTGGAATCCTCCCAGACCGGGGCACGAACCCATGTCCCCTGCATCGGCAGGCAGACTCTCAACCACTGCGCCACCAGGGAAGCCCGCATCAGGCTTTTTAAAGGGACATAAGAATTTCTTTCTCCATTCCTTTGGTCTGGTTTTCTCTATAATTGGCTTCATTCTTCAAAGATCCTCTAATAGTGGGATTAAAGGTAGCCCCAGAAATACTGCACCTGGTTAGTAACCCTGGGAGAAAGACAGCTTCTCTTCCCAACAGTTTTAGTCCAAAGTCATGGAATTCATTCCTAATGGACTGTTTTATGTCGTGTGCCCATCACCACACAATTCACTGGGGCCAGAGAAATGGACTACACTGATTGGCCAGTCTGAGTCATGTGCCCACTGCTGGAGCTCTGCTGCTTCCAAAGCACATGACTGAGAGATGTAGGGAGAGACACCCCAAAGGGAAACCTAAATGTAGTTACCATAGGAAAGGTAATGTCTCCTGGGCAAGATAAATATCATGTGCCACCACAAAAAGAACTCAGCAAATATTTGTTAATTGATGTATTGATTAGTAAGTCTGGGATAAGTGAAATGATGATAAATACAATGTGTGAAGGGAAACACAGCCAAGATAAATTGTGAAATGGAGCTACAGAGGTGGGCAGTATCCTACGAGGCCTCTTGGAAACAAATCAACAAAAAGGAGCTGACCTTGACTGTTTGCACTGTTTGAGAAGAATTAACTGAGTCTATAATCAGTAAACAATCCTGAGGGCTTGGTAAGGTGAGTTCTGCCTTCTGTGATATGAAAATTGTGTCATAGGTATCAGAAGGTGAACATGGCTAACTGTCTGTGATTGCCACAAAACAAGAAAAATAAAATGAAATAGAAATCTTAAATCAGTCCTTGAATCACAACAGATACAATTATGAAAACTAGACTATATATTAATCAGATTTTCATGTATTACTTTAAAAGACTTCCCTAAAAAGCCATGAGGAAAAGGGACCTCTTATTTGAACTGTGGAATGATCTGAATTGGCAACAATATACCAGTGCTTCAAAAGAAAGTCAATTAGTCCTATAAAAACAGTGTCTAGGGCTTCCCTGGTGGCACAGTGGTTGGGAGTCCGCCTGCCGGTGCAGGGGACATGGGTTCGTGTCCCGGTCCAGGAAGATCCCACATGCTGTGGAGCGGCTGGGCCCGTGAGCCATGGCCGCTGAGCTTGCGCGTCCGGAGCCTGTGCTCCGCAACGGGAGAGGCCACAACAGTGAGAGGCCCGCATACTGCAAAAAAAAAAAAAAAAAAGAAAGAAAACAGTGTCTATAAAATATGTGTAACCTTTGATAATTCATTATATTTGCAAGGCAGAGGAACCTTTAAAAATGCATCATTTTTTTCCTAAATGACTGAATTTTCATTATTATACTACTTTAAACAAATTTTAATTAATGCATTAAAAGCTTTGAGTAGTTCTTACTTTAACCAACGAGCAACTAGAACAAGTTTCAAGAAGACTTCAAGTCCAGCCACATGCCTCCAAGAAAAGCTACACCTACAGTATCACAGACATATGGCCTCATGTGTCCATCTTGGCATGTCAGAATTCATGTCACTTGCCCAACTCCTTGCAAAAGTCCGTTTTTACATGGAAATGATTCATTTAAGATAATTAGAAAGCCATAAGTTTTCACTTATTCATTCAGAAGCAATTTTTAGTTCCTACAAGCACTGTGCTAGGAAATAGGATACAAAAATGAATATGTCTCTTGCTCCTAAGGAACTCACAGACTGAAGACACCCAGGGGAGCCAAAATTTTCCATACAATCTCATGAGCATGGGGACAGGGGGACATGCAAGGTAAGAGGGGCTACAAACCTTATCTGTACCTGATCACACTATTTTAAAAGTTGGCCATTCCGAACTAATTCGGAGTACGTTATCTCCAAAAGTTTATATGTTCCTAATTTCTCCATCATTTCCACTCTTAGGCATTCCCTAATTGTACCAAAGGTAGAGTGTGTTTTATATGAAAAAAACTGCTACAGGACAATCATTGACAGCGATGTACTAATATAATACCCGACCAGAGAAAGCACGCTTTGCCATGATAAATTGTTCAAACTATGAGGAGCAGTAGGGCTGAAATGAATCTAGTCGTGAACAAAAAAAAAGATTGAATGGAAACAGTTTGTATAAAAGGATACACTTGATATTTTCACTCTAGACATACAGATTAAGAGGCTGTCTATCAAGGTAAATCAATTTGAAATTTGAGACTGATTTTCTCCACCCTCAAGAAATGATTTGCAGGTATTTGTGGCTTTTCGTTTTGGTTTGACTATTATTTCATATTTTACTTGTAATTCTTCTTATGGAACACTAAGAACATTTATTTGTTCTTCGGTCAGGTTTATTGAGGTATAATTTACAGCCAGTAAAATTCACCCTTTCTAGCATACAGTTCTAAGAGTTTTGACAAATGGATATAGTCTTACAACCTCCACCATAATGAAGATAGAGAATAGGTCCAGCATCCTGAAAATTTTTCCCTGCCCCTTGGAAGTCAACCTGTAGCCCCCTGACAATCACTAATAAGTTTTCTGTCCCCATAGTTTGACTTTGTCCAGAAAGTCATATAAATGTAATCAACAAGTATGTAACATTTTGAGTTTGGCTTCTCTCACTTAGCACAAGGTGAGATTATCCGTGTTGTGTGTGTCAGGAAATGTGGACTGGCATATTGTCCTTTAGAGTTTCCCTTATTTTTCCAAAGCCAAAGTCAATATGCAAAGCCTGGATCTCTTGCCATTTAGTTTGTCCATGGTTAGGAAGAAACCGAGTTTTTACTATGGCTGTTTGTTTTCAGCATAGCAGGGAAAGAAGAAACACTCTCAGGGAATAATCATAATCTGTGGTTATTATAGGCACTAAGTCATATGTTTGTAAGACCCAAACTTTTGTTAGTCAAATGACTGGGCACTAAAATTAATTCGGAGACTCAAGGCAGAGTTTAAGTGTGGTTTTCCTTATTTTTTTCATTATTGCAATAGCAACGGAATACATATTTGTGACTTAATGGTACAACACATTAGTTTTCTTATCTGACCCACCTTTAACAAAATGGAATTACTGTAGAGGCAAAGGAATCAAGAAGGTAAATCTCTTACCAGGAGTAGGAGAGAACGGATAGAGGCCCCTGTGACCTAAACCTTAGTCATTCGAGTGCCACCTTCATAATTGTGCCTCTACCCACACATTACCCATATCATTATTTATTTAACAATTATATGGGTCACAGTTTTACTTAGATAAATTTATTTTCAACAGGACATTTTTATTCCTTACTCTTTTAAATGGAAATCCCTTGCCATAAATAAAACTATGAAAAATATCCAACAATACAAAACTCTACCTATATGAGTCAATGTACCTCCCCAAATCATCCTGAGTTCTTGAGTATCACTGGTGGAGCCCATGTACACACCCACACATGCTTCTGGAAACACAGCAACGAGAGTAGCTGTCCCATGCTTTAAATGCTTTCTCCTTGACCATGTATTCTGTGCACACCAAGGCAAAGAGTCTGCTCAGAGATAGAGTAAAGCATTAAAACCTGTTTAAAATAACAAAGTACGATATGTCTTTCTACCTATGTCAGGCATTGGAAGCCTGCAACTTATTTGTCAAACAGGTTACCAGGGCTGATTTTTATGGAAATACGGACCAGATGCACCTTCTTCCTCATCTCTTCAAAGTGGCCCTTCTGAGCAAGGCCAAGGCCAGTGTGATTCAGCAACACCCACGTTTGTTAGGGTATCTCCTTACCCTAGACTAAAAAATGGAACAGAACCTTGGCCCCAAAAGACTTAAAGAATTTATTCACCAATTCATATCTTTATGCTAGTATAATCATGTATTTGATGGTTGCTATAGAAATCTATGTAGACAATCATCACATTTTTAAAGGAAATACATCACTGAAATGTCTTCTGACCCGTGGTCACTATGCTCTTTGACAAGACAGTTGACCTTCACGATGTTAATCATCTCATCTGTTTGAAAGGGACTAAAATGTTTGCTCTGCTTCCTGTTTAATAAAGCTATCAAGAGGATTAATGAGAGAAAACCTCTAGAATACTCCAAGCTCTTTCCAAAAAGGCAGCAGTAAAACAGCAGGTGCCTCTTGTGAACATACACTTGTCTTCTTCATGGAAACTCATCCTGAAGGACATCGGGCTTCCAGCTTATATTTAATTGGCTGATTATGTTGACACTCTTGAGCTCCTTGCCAAGTTACAAGGAAGAGTTTTCTTGGAAGCCAGAGTTCCCCAACTTTCTCCAGCTATGCAGTTTAATTACATCTAGCAAAATGACAACAGAGCTCATAATTAGCCTGGAGATTAATTACTGCTGAATCAGTCCAAACACCACAGCTACCAAATTCAACACAGGTGCTTAGACGAAGAGAAAAGAGTTTTCTCAATACCTAACAGAAGGTGGATATGGAAGATGTGCTTTATGACTCTCTTCCCATGAGCTTAAACATACAACCTGTGCAAAATGTCTTGTGTCTTTACAGCCAGGATGCCCCTAAGTATTTTAAAAAGAACCAGACTCAAAAACATTTCAAATACTGATATCACATATCTTGAAATGTTCAGTGACTGGGGCATACTTTCTTTCTATGCAAATTTCTTCAACCTAGAGCTCCCTTTCCCCTTCCCCTTTTATTGAGGAGTCTAAAAATCCTACATAATTCATCTACTGTTTCTAAACTATGAATGAAAGAGTGATATAGAGAAAATTATAAAGCAAGCGAAAAATCATGCTGTACCTCGTGTTCATCCTGTGACCTCTAAGAGTGACCATAAGCCTGTAGGGTGGGTACCACACTCCCAGAGAGTTATGAATGCATTGTCAGATCAAAGGCTTGAAAGCCAACAACCGCCCAAGGGAACCTCCTATTTTCTCTCTGAGAATCACCAAAAGAGGAAGAAGCTAGATTAGGTAGGTAGAAGAAGGAAGGAGTTGATCCCATTTAACAAATGTTATCCATTTCCTACCCCATCTATGTACAGGTCACTTAAGGTATGTTTAAATATATGCACACCTAGAATCCAACAAAGACAAATTCAATCCCCAAGTGATTCTAACGTGCAGCCAGAGTTGAGAACAGCTGGTCTGGAGTAACCAAAAGGTTGGCCAGATGGTATAATTGCATGAGACTCAGGGAATGGACAGAACCAGGTAATGGAGAAGGAAGAAGGAGGCCAGAAAGAATGAAGTGACAGATCAGAACTCCAGAAGCTCATGTTCCAAAGAAGCTAAAGGTGTGTGGCAATAGACGAACACTCAATTCTTAAACCGTGTAAGAAACAAGTACACCATCCCCTAACTAGAGGCTGATGAGATTGTGTTGAAGAAGCACTTTTAGTGGATTTGTAGGATGCGTCTGTTTGCTGGTTTGATTTTCTGTTGGCTTGTTTGTTTGTGTGTTTAGAGGAGTTAGGGGTTTTGCTGCAAATTTTAAAAAATCATCCTAATATTGACTAAAAAGAAAAACCGTGTTCATACAACCCAAAGGGAAATCCACGGAAAGGAAGGAGGAAATTGACATCTAGAGAAGGCCTTGTGGAAAGATCCAAATAAGGGAAATGTATACAAATGCACAGCCCTGATGCTTGTACCTTGCTTACACCAGGACTGAGGGGAGCCGCTGCAAAGCCATTTGCTTGCACAAGGCTGGAGGAGAGATTACATGGCTGCCAGGAGAGGAATGTTGTCAGAGCGAGTTCGGAACCAGCTCAGCCATGCTCTCCAGTGCTGGGAGGCCCGACCACTGTGCACGCAGCCGCACCACCATCCGTACAGGGCTGCTTCTCAGTGCTGGGCCAAAGCCGAGCTACACCCCCGCCCCCGCCCCACGAGAGGAGGAGCAGGCAACGTTCTAGAACACAGCTCTGTCCACTGGAGGGCAGGCGTATAAGAGCCACGAGGCGACCTCCTGGGACAGCCTCTGTGTGGGGGCACACGTGCCCACGTCCACACATGGTAGGAAATGGCTCTCAGAGAGATGTGTCCCCTTCACTCTCAGTTCTTGAGGTGGCATTGCTCAGGTTGGCTTGGTGCACCTGTGATTTGAAATCCGAAGACACGTGTTCAAGACTCAAGTCTACATCTCACTTCCTGGATGACCACTGGCAAATCATTTCTGTGAGCCTTAGTGTCACCATTTTGTAAGTGGAGGTAACAGAATTTTAGAGTTCATCTAGTCTAAGCATATCATTTTACAGTTGAAACTGAGAACCAGAGAATGTGAAGTGAATGCCCACCTTCAGCCAGCTAATGGATGGCTAAGCAGAATTCACACTCAAATTTCCCAGCTTAAGTTCAGTTTTCTTCCCTAAGCACTGCAATCTTCTGCCTCAATACTTCCCCTGACTCATAGGATGGGTTTAAGAAAGGATGTTAGGAGGGTAAGAGCTTCTGATTCAAGATGACGGACTGAAGACACACATCACGTCCAATGCCTCCCGAAAAGCCCACGGGACTTATGGAAAAGATTTTTAAAAGAAGGAGAAAGGGGAAGAAGAGGATGAGAAGGGAGAAAAGGGTACCAGCAGTGAACTATGAACTGTGAACAAATCCTGGAAGATTGCGAGCACATTGGGATCCGATTGGTAGAGAAAATTTTTCAAAAATAAAAAACCAGTTTAAGTTAAAAAGGGTGCCTTCATCAATAAACATTATTAAATATATTATATTATAAATAGGATATATAATATTAAATTTAATATGAATGTATTAACTATATATTTATAAATAATATGTAATATTAAATATATTTTAATTCATATATATAATAGACTACTACTATGCAGCCTTTGGAATTCACAGAAGTAGGGAAGATCTTTATATACTGACATGGAAAGATATTAATTATGTAATGTCAAATGAACAAAAGATGTCAAAACGGTACAAATACAAACCGATTTTACGTGTGCATGTCGTATGTTCCTATAGTAAAAATGGCAAATGCTTACAGTGCTTGTTATGTAAATGACAAGCTATAAGCACCATTTTGTACATAAGAAAGAGAAACATGAGAAACAGAGAGGTTAAGTAACTTGCCCAAAGTCACAAAGCTACAATTAAGTGGAGGGGCTGGGACAAATCAAGGCCATGTGGCTCCTGAGTTGATGTCTTTCCCAGCAACTCTCAGCCTGTCAGAACAGCATAGATAGCTCTGAAAGGATACACATCCAGGTATGAGTTAGGGAGGTGAGGATTGAAGACTCCATTTTACTTTTACGCTTCCTATTGTTTAATAGTCTTCAATAAGAATGTGTATTTTTTTCACTTCGTTTTAAAACTTATTATACTGGGGCTTCCCTGGTGGCGCAGTGGTTGAGAATCTGCCTGCTAATGCAGGGGACACGGGTTCGAGCCCTGGTCTGGGAGGATCCCACATGCCGCGGAGCAACTAGGCCCGTGAGCCACAACTACTGAGCCTGCGCGTCTGGAGCCTGCGCTCCCCAACAAGAGAGGCCGCGATAGTGAGAGGCCCATGCACCGTGATGAAGAGTAGCCCCCGCTTGCCACAACTAGAGAAAGCCCTCGCACAGAAACGAAGACCCAACACAGCAAAAATAAATAAATTAATTAATTAAAAATTTTGTTAAAAAATTATGCTACCATAAAATTGGCTCGTTTTTGAGGTACACTTTTATAAATTATAGCACATGTATGGGTTCATGTAACCATCAGCACAGTCAGGATACAGAGCAGTTTCATTACACCCAAAAAAACTCCCCATTGCTCTCACTTTATAGTCACACACTCTCCTGGCCTCAAACCCCTAGCAACCACTGACCTACTCCCCATCACTATATGGATGACCCTTGAACAACATGGGTTTGAATTGCGCAGGTCCACTTATATAGGATTTTTTTTTCAATGGTAAATTCTACAGTACTACACGATCCAAGGTTGGTTGAATCTGCCAATGCAAAACCGTGGATGAGGAAGGCTAACTCTAAAGTCATATTCTGATTTTTGACTTGTGGGGGGTTGGCATTCCTAATTCCCATATTATTCAAGGGTCAACTGTAGTTCTGATTTCTTGAGAAAATCATGCTCTATGTAGTCTTTTGAGGTTAGCTTCTTTCACTCAGCACAGTGCCTTTGAGATCATCCAAGTTGTTATGTGCATCAAAAATTTGTTCTTTATACTGCTGAGTAGAATTCCATCACATGAATGCAGCAGTCTGTTTATTCACTTGCCCACTGAAGCCCACATTTAGGCTGTTTCTAGTTTAGGGTGATTATGAATAGAGCTACTCTAAGCATTTGTGTAGAGTTTTTATATGAACACGAATCTTCATCCCTCTTGGGCAAATACCTAGGAGTGTGCTTGCAGAGCCTTATGATAAGTATATGTTTACCTTTATATGAAACTGTCAAGCCATTTTCTAGTGTTGCTGTACAATTTTGCATTCTCACCAGCAATGGATGACAGTCCCTGTTGCTCTACATTCTCACCAGCATTTGGTATTTTTAATATTTTAATTTTAGCCATTCTCATAGGTGTGTAGTAAGAATATATCACTTAAATTGTTAAAAAAATGGAAAAGAATTGAACAACATTGGCAAGTATAAAACAAATAGGTTATCTCCTAAGCTGACGGTGGGAAGAAACACAAATAACTGTTTTGGAAAATTCCATTCATCCATTAAATATTTCTTGAGCACCCAATATATGTGTCTGCTGGTCTCCTCACAGGCATGTTTCAAAGCCTTAGGAATGTTCATGTACTTTATGATTTTACTTTTCATTTTGTCATCCCTATTTTCTATTTACTTATAATACCCACAGTTTCTGTCACACAACACAAATGTAGTTTTAAAAAAGTAGAGTTAAAAAAAGGTAACACAATTAAATTAATTATTATTTATATTAATAATATGGTATTTGGGAAAACATCGTCCTCTACAGTTACACAAGATAAAAGGAAGTCCAGATAGAGTGTACTCAGCTATAGAACTTTACCTGTTTGTTCCACCCTGAATCTATCTATGTCTTGTCATCTATCGAAAGCACCGTAACAGGTAGAAGAGTTAGTTTATTCCCTACAAATGCCTTGCGAATGTTTGGCAATGAGAAATTAATTAGAGAAGATATAAGGGCCAATTGATTTTCTGGCCGCCAACTGTCCACTTTGCGGATTATTTATGGAAGCCAGAAAATAGAAAAAAGGCAAAGACGTGTGCCTGGGCTGGAAGGCAGCAAGGGGCTGCCCAGGAATTCAATTACAGTAATCCCTGCTGGCTCAGGACTTCCTTGCATCTTTGCCGTGTCCTCCTCACCAAACCTGGGCCACCTGGGCCAAGAGACTGAGTGTAATGCATTAGCGTCCCAAAGACCTCTTTCTCCTGGTTTTGTATAGATTGTCAACATCTTCAGTAGTACAGAGAGAGATGTGAGAAAGTCCATTTTGAAAATAAAAATTCATATTACGAAAAGGCTGACCGGGCTTCCCTAGTGGCACAGTCTGCCTGCCGATGCAGGGGACACTGGTTCGTGCCCCGGTCCGGGAAGATCCCACATGCCGCGGAGCGGCTAGGCCCGTGAGCCATGGTCGCTGAGCCTGTGCGTCCGGAGCCTGTGCTCTGCAACAGGAGAGGCCACAAGAGTGAGAGGCCCGCGTACCGCAAAAAAAAAAAAAAAAAAAAAAAAGGCTGACCAACATGGCCCCAGACTGAAGGAAAAAAATCAAGAAAAGAAATTATTCTCAGAAATTACATTTACCCAAGTAAAGTATATTCAGGAAAAGACCTGCATTTCTCCCCAGGGTAGTCTCGTGTTGGTCCCTGACCCCAATTCTCCTAAACCAGGGGAAATTTAACTAATCGGTTAGAAATGCTTTTCATAATTCCTTTGTGTAGGGTCCTAATCATAGAGGCCTAGAATTTTAAGTTGGTTGAATATGTGATTGTATATTTTAGTTCAGATGTCATAGATGGGACACAGAGGCTTCGAGAAGGGAGCTGACAGCAACGTCAGAGCAGAGCCATGACCAGAAGGAAAAGTTTTCAGATATCCGGTCTATAACATGGGTCCAGCTTGTTTACTTTCCATCACTGTCCTGCCTCTTCAAGGAGAGCTATTCAAATGCATTGCTTTTGGAGATTCCTGCCATCACCTATGACAAATGGTGTTTATAATGACATTTCCTTGCAGAAATGCCCCTCAAGAAAGCAGAAGGAGCAGGAAGGGGAAGAGGAAAATCTTCCAAATGCACGTGAAAAACAACTGCAAAGTAGTTGAGAAAAACATTTTTTCACTAAAGTAGGTTTTAAGCACAAATAGCTCATTCTTAATGAGATCCAGCTGATCCTAAGCATTTTACAATTTTACTACATCATTTTCTAGTATTCCTGTCACATGGATCAAGATGCATAATACAGCTACAAATTAAGTTCAATTCCTCAGTCAATTTTTAAAGGAGTGAAATTCAGCCACAATACTTCAGCTATCACTATTTATCCAAGAACTACTGGTATGGACTTGGCCTTCCATGTACTTTCTATGAGTAAGGATAGAAAGGACCCAAGAAAATGAAAGAGATTTCTGGAAGCAAAGGTAAGTAATGGATTTTCCATTTCCAGGGAGTTCATTCCTTAGGTATATAAGAATACATTTAAGTTATGACTACTCAAAATCCTATCTGATTTTTGTGTTATTATCCATATTTAAGGTCTGGAGCATCTAAAAATAGTATGTCTAACTGAGGTGACCTGTCCTAGCAGAGTGATTGCCAGTGCTGGTTAAATCCTCCTGGTTCAGCTGCCTCTCCTTAAGTATCTGAATGGATACTTTTATTTCAAGACTTTATAATAATCACAACTAATAATTATTAAGCCCTAACTAGATGTCAGGTGCTCTTTTAAGCAAATAACATGTACTAATTCATTTAATTCTCAAACAAACCTCTGAGGTGAGTACTACTGTTATCCCCATTTTAAAGCTGAAGAAACAGGCAAGTGAGGCTAAGATACAGGTGGTCAAAGTCACACGGCATATAAAAGCCGGGAAATGAACCCACGCTTGTGAAGAAACAAAACCTATTTACGAACAAATTATGTAGAGTTTATTCAAGAGTTAATTTAAGTGCACATGGGAATAGATAAGGATATGCAGTAAATTACTAAGAATTAACGTGGATGACCGTGGTCTGGGTTTATTGTTAACTCCACCTCACTACAAAAGCTATGAGCAAAAATTGATTAGAAGCAGATCTTTATCCTGGACCACACCCCTGTCTTGCTGCCTGGTGCTGAGTGTCCCTTCTGCTTCCAGTAGCTCCACGTCTCACACTCAGCCATGCTGCCCTTGTTTGGATCATTCGGTGCCTTTTTTCATAGCAAGTAAATATACTGCAAAGAGTTTTAACTCCTTTCTACTACTGCACCATTTCAGTCCTTAAATCAGAGAGCTTTCTTGCCTTAACTATAAAAATTTCTTGTCCATGACACAAATGAACATATCTACGAAACAGAGACTCACAGACAGAGAACAGACTTGTGGTTGCCAAAGGGGAGTGGAGGTAGGGGAGGGAAGTATTGAGAGTTTAGGATTAGCAGGTACAAACTAGTATATACAGAATGGATAAACAACAAGGTCCTACTGTATAGCACAGGGAACTATATTCTATATCCTGTGATAGGGACTTCCCCGGTGGCACAGTGGTTAAGAATCCGCCTGGGGGATTCAATGCAGGGCACATGGGTTCGAGCCCTGGTCCAGGAAGATCCCACATGCCGCGGGGCAACTAAGCCCGTGCACCACAACTTCTGAGCCTGTGCTCTAGAGCCCGCGAGCCAGAACTACTGAGCCTGTGTGCCTAGAGCCTGTGCTCCACAACAAGCCACCACAATGAGAAGCCCATGCACCGCAACAAAGAGTAGCCCCTGCTCACCACAACTAGAGAAAGCCCGCACACAGCAACGAAGACTCAATGCAGCCAAAAATTTAAAAAAAACTAAATAAAATAAAATTTATTTTAAAAAATCCTGTGATAAACCATAATGGAAAAGAATAGATATATGTATAACTGAGTCACTGCTGTACAGCAGAAATTAACACAACATTGTAAGTCAACTACACTTAAATAAAATTTTAAAAATTAAAGATTTCCTGTGAATTTCTATTTCTCTAGCTATTTGTTGCTATCTTCACCAGCACTGAATGTGTAATTCCTTCCACTGGCATGCCCTCTGCAAATGCCTTCTGAGAAGCTGTGGATATCCTCTGAATTGTATAGGTCTCCCTGGCTTTGATAGCACTTAGATGGGCATCTATAGGGCTGCCCATAGGTCAAGAGTTTTTTAAACTGGAATGTTCACATGAATCACCTGCAGATCACATTAAAATGCAGACTCTGACTCAGTATTCTGGGGTAAGGCCTGAGATTCTGCATTTCTAACAGGTGATTTCTTCCAGGTGACATTTATGCTGCTTCAAAGACCACACTACAGGCAAGGACCTCACAGACTTTTCTCTTCTTTATCAGTTTCTTTTATCCCACTATTACTGCCCCAGTATCCTTCTTCCATCTCCTGCTTTAGCCGCAACAGCTGGGTTATAGTATTTTCACATGCAACAGATGTTGTCTCATCAGTTTTTTTTTCCTGTTTCTATGGTCACCAACATGTATGTTTCTCTGTTCCCCTAAGAATATAATTGACCAAATAATCTAGAAATTTTCTCAAGGTAGTAATTCAGGGCAACTGAAAGAGTGAGGGAAAACATCACCAGTATTACCCTTAGAAATATTTAATGCATAAATGGATAGGCTTTGAAGTTACCCTCTTCTTAGCTCATATTTATTCTCTTCTAGCAGCTGAAAGTCTAACTTAGGAGGAAATGGAAAAGAGATGAGGAGGGCTTTGCCCAAGAGAGCTTTCATCAGTAAAGTACCAAAGTAATTACTGCACCTGACAAATTTCTACTCCTTGTTTTAACCCAGTTTTAATAAAAGAAAGATTCAACAGTGGTTTATATTACCTGGCATTGCCTTTAATTTCATCAAGCTCCAATATGAAGACTTGCCACGTTTACACTAAACTGCTTTTTCTCCTGAAGTTCATTTGTGAAGGCAGCTGCTGGGGCTTTAATCATCTTTTCTTCAATCTTTCATTTCTAACACACTGTGAGTGATAATGGCTCTCCCAGGCGCCCCCCTGCAAACTAGGCAAATTCTCCTTCACGTCACTCCCAGGTAGTCCGTGGTAGAGAAAGCATCTACTAATTAAGAACTGAAAGGCCATTTCAAATGATCTGGCTATGAAGACTTAGCATTTCACATTCACGGCGGGCCACATCCAAACGTTAAGGTCCTCCGACCTGCTGGACCAGATTATATTTCTCCGAGCTTAGGAACAGCAGGCAAACTCTTGGCATTTCAGAAGTTCCGTTGAAATCTAGGGTAATAAAATGCTGCTCATGTTTGAGAGCACAAAGCCCTTAGAACAACCTTGTCAGTATTAAGCAGATCACAGGAGCTCAAATCTCAATCATGGAGGCCCTACTGTGTCAAGGAGCACTTTGGAAAACCTTCACAATGGTTTACGCCACCAGGATAATTCTTTTAGCATTGATACTACTTAAAAAGTTCCTTTCATGGGCTTCCCTGGTGGCGCAGTGGTTGGGAGTTCGCCTGCTGATGCAGAGGACGTGTGTTTGTGCCCCGGTCCGGGAGGATCCCACATGCCGCGGAGCGGCTGGGCCCGTGAGCCATGGCCGCTGAGCCTGCGCGTCCGGAGACTGTGCTCCCCGGCGGAGAAGCCGCGTCAGTGAGAGGCCCGCGTACCGCAAAAAAAAAAAAAAAAAAAAAAAAAAATAGTTCGTTTCCTATGACTTTCTCTAAAAACCTGTAGGCAGCAAGCTGTCGCATGATTTGAAGAGTGTTTAAAATTCAGTCTAGAAAAGTTCCGGTTCAAGATGGCAACATAAGAAAATCCTGAACTCACCTCCTCCCACAGACACACTGGGTCCACAGCTACATACGGAAAATCTTTCTCTTAAGAAAACCTAGGGCTTCCCTGGTGGCGCAGGTGAGAGTCCGCGTGCCGATGCGGGGGACGCGGGTTTGTGCCCCGGCCGGGGAGGATCCCACATGCCGCGGCGCGGCTGGGCCCGTGAGCCATGGCCGCTGAGCCTGCACATCTGGAGCGTGTGCTCCGCAGTGGGAGAGGCCACAACAGTGAGAGGCCCGTGTACCGCAAAAAAAAAGAAAGAAAGAAAGAAAGAAAACCTAAAGTCCAAGTCCGGCTGAATGACCACTACACATCTGGCAAACAAGAAGGAAACCACATGGAAACGGGCATACAATCTCGATATAAATGCCACCCCCAGCTCACCCCAGTGAGCCACAACCAGGAGAAAACTCAAAACCCGGAGCTTCTCTCCAAGAAGGAAAGAGTTTGAACCCCACACTGGACACCTTACCTTTTAGGACCTGCACCTGAGAGACGAGCCCCCAAAAGCCCTAACTTGGAAAACCAACAGGGCTCACATCTTCAGACGCAGAGCTGGAGCTATCTGAGAGCCAGCTCTTAAAGCGGCCCTGTGCTCAGATGTACCCGCCCCCGGGCCCAGCTCAGAGGCAGCCAATCAAGCCCTGATTTAACGTGAAGGAGGCTCACCTGTTTATATTAGTCTTGACCTGATTATATTAGTGTTGACCTGAGGGGCAGGCATCTAATTTAACACAAACCTCTAGAAGCCTGCTGGAACATTCTCCAGGGATGGAGACTGGTGGGGCCATCTTCGCACTCTCCCTTTGCTGTGCTCCAGAGCACCAGTGTCTTCTCCCAGAAGGAGCTCTTTCCATGTGCCTGGTGCCCAGATCTCTGTGGCTGCCACCTTGGGCAGGGGAATACCTCTTGACCACCTGGCTCTGGAGGCAAGTGGAGCTTGTATTCCTGGTCCCCTGGGACTGTAAAAATCAGTGTCACCCAGAAAGGAGCTCATACCCCAATTTTTGCAGCTGATGCCAGAGTACACATCTCCATCACCTGGCTCTGGCAGGCAGTGGCACTTACACTTGTGGGTCTCACACAACCAAAGGAGAAAGAATTCTTAAGCAGCTACCACCCCCGGGGCACAGCAAGAGGCAACAGACCCAGAAGCCTATCTTTCTGTGAAGAAGACCTATTAGCTTATCATCATGGCTGTGGCCTGAGGGGCAAGCTTCTAATTAAACACACATCTAGGGGTTGACTGTAATCCTTTTCAGAGGCCTTGGAGGGCAGGCACTGTCTTCATGCTCTCCCTCTGCTGCCCTCCAGAGAGCTGGTGTCTCCTGGAAGGAAGCTTTACACTTGGCTACTGCCTTGGTTTTTGTATCTGGCGCCCCAGTTTTTGCAGTTGCTGCCTAGGGGATGCCCCTTGATTGCCTGGCTCTGGTGGACAGGGGGACGTGCATTTGTGGATCCTACGGGATTGTAGCAAATCAGAGAGATGGTTCTTGGCAGGCTGCCAGCCCAGGGACTGAGCCGGAGGCAGACTGATGCACATACCCCAGTCATCTGTGAAGGAGGCTTCTTGGCTTATCCTGGAGCTCCAGCCTGAGGGGCAGGCTTCAGGTTCAGCAGACATGTAGTGGATTACGGAGCTGCTCTCTGTAATTACGGAATGAGGAATGCAGGCTGTGGATGCCATCTTGGCACTCTCCCTCTGCCTCGTTCCAGTTCACCAGTATCTCCCAGAAAGAGCTTATATACTTGTTTGGAGCCCTGATTTTTGTGACTGCCAGGTCACCTGGCCAGCAGAGCTTACACTTATGGTCCTACAAAACATGTATCTGTGTACGTTTTCATACTTTAAAAAGCCACTGCCTGAGGGTCTGGCTTCTAAACAGCTTGAATCTAGGGGCTGAGATCCTCCCATTAGGGATGCTGACAGGTCTTGGCACATTCTCAATTACTGGGAGTTATTAAAAATATAATGGGCTGCTTGCATAAGCACAAAGGTTTGAGAGACAAAAAAGCATTGGGGCAGGGTTGAACAACAAGCTTCATCTCCTACACAAGGCCACTCCTTCAAGGCTGAGAGAGGCGATTGTTTCATCTACTGTACAGAAACCAAAACAGAGGGTCAAGAAAATGAAGAAACAGAGGTGTATGTTCCAAATGAAAGAACAAGATAAAACCTCAGGAAAAAAAAAAAAAAGCCTTAATGAAATGGAGGTAATAGGAGAAGAACAACGGGATAAGCATCTCCAAATAAGGGGTGAAAGTGACAGTGGCCAGCTGATAAGAACCATCCTTCCTGACAATTTCCTCTTTATCCCCATCTGGAATGTGGGTAGTCAATGTCCTGGGAGAGAACTGGACCTGGGACAGGATTATAAGGGAGGATCCTGGGACAATGAAAAACCCCCGATCAAACTTCTACTTCTTTGAGACCAGCTTGAGGTATCATCCGGTCTGCTTTCCTGGGGGCTCTCTGGCTTCCACAAAGGAGAGCCAGGTGTGCCATAAGGCGGCGTGGAGGGGAGTTTTATAACGATGAAGGAGTCACTCCAACAAGAGGATATAACATATGTAAATATATATGCACCCAACACAGAAGCACTTAAATATAGAAAGCAAACGTTAACAGACCTAAAGAGAGAAACAGACAGCAATACCATAGTAGGGAATTTTAAAACCCCACTTACATCAACGGATAGATCATTCACACAGAAAATCGATAAGGGAACATCAGCCTTAAATGACACATTAGACCAAATGAACTTAACAGGTATATATAGAAAATTCCATACAAAAGCAACACAAATACACACTCTTCTCAAGTACACATGAAACATTTTCCAGGATAGATAATATGTTAGGCCAAAAAACAAGTCTTTTTAAATTTATTTATTTTATTTTATTTATTTTATTTATTTATTTTTGGCTGTGTTGGGTCTTCGTTTCTGTGCGAGGGCTTTCTCTAGTTGCGGCGAGCAGGGCCCACTCTTCATCGCGGTGCACAGGCCTCTCACTGTCGCGGCCCCTCTTGTTGCAGAGCACAGGCTCCAGACACGCAGGCTCAGTAGTTGTGGCTCACGGGCCTAGTTGCTCGGCGGCATGTGGGATCTTCCCAGAGCAGGGCTCGAACCCGTGTCCCCTGCATTGGCAGGCAGATTCTCAACCACTGTGCCACCAGGGAAGCCCCCCAAAAACAAGTCTTAATAAATTTAAGAGGACTGGAATCATATCAAGTCCCTTTTTTCCAGGTACAATGGTATGAAACCAAAATTAATTACATGAAGAAAGCTGGAAAATTCAAAACTATGTGGCGATTAAACAACATGCTACTAAAACACCAATGGGTCGGGGCTCCGGCTCCGCCTCCCGCTTCAGCTCCAGCTCCTGCTCAGCCCAAAGAGCCTCCACCGGCCTCTGCTTTAGGAAAATCAGCCCGTCCTTATGCTTCAGCCTGCAAGGGACCAGAAGACCATAAAGGTTTAGGAATAAAAATGAAACCCAACACCCACAGGAATAAAAGTCTCAATGTCCATCCAGTCATAAAACCCAGTGGAGGTGCTGGGGAAACTGCCCAAAGGAGACAGCATTACAGACAGAAAAGAGAAGGACAACTAAAAAATCCACCTACTGGGAAACGCTTGTAAAAATCGGTTATTTTTAGAGCTGTGAAAACTAGCTTAGTGCTAGTGAGAGAGGAGGCCACCAGCTGAGATGTCGGGCAAGTGCTACCAGACTCCATCAGTCCACAGGTCTCTCCCCCAACACCTGCAGCAGGCAAGGTGCTTCTCCTCCCTCCTGCTTGGCCTGACTGAACCCCGTTTCTCTCAACGGTCATTTTTGGGGGTTGATTACAAAGCACACGTCATGGATTCTAGATTTTTAAACGTTAAAAACTTTCCCCTAAGAGAGAACAACAGACCTTAAAGATGATCTCTTTTCACTCTTTCGATTTAATAATATATACCTTTTGACATTTCTCAAGAAAGAGCCTACAGACCAGACATTGTGTCAGGCCTATCTTTCCACGTAGCGTCTATTTGAATGCAATCAGCAGCCGAGTTTGTAATCCTAACAACATCCTATGTAGTTAGAACCTCACAATTACAAAGTGCTTCCACATCAATGATATCATTTGCTTCTCACAGTAAACCTTAAGGAAGGAAAGGGAGGTAATGTTACCCCCACTTTACAGATCAGTAAATTGAGACATACTGTCACTTTGTCTGGCTTATTGGATTAGACAGCAGCTTCCTTGGAAGGCACAGAGGGACTGACTCTGAGGGGGGGCGCATAGTAAACTTTCAGATCGTGGCAGCAATGTGTCTCTGCAAAACAAGATCCTGAAAAGGGGGTTTTCGGGTAAGGATGTGGTAATGAAATACTAGAGCGGGAAGACAAACACTACTTAGGTCACGCTGTTGCCTATGGAGAGCTCTGGGTGAATGGCTTCCTTCCCTAACTCTCTGCTTTCTCAGTCCTATCCATTCTTCAAAGCCAAACCCAAATCCCACAGATCCAGGAGCCGTTCTTGAGTATCTAGCACAGAGAAACCATAATAACGACACCTTAAGATTTCCATGTGCCTTAGCTCCTTACATCATGATAAGCTTTCGAGGTAGGCTTCGTAGTCCATTTTACAAATGAGGGAAGTGAAGCTCAGAGGGGTTCAGTAACTTTTCAAGCTGACACAGCTAATAAGCAGCAAAGTCTGGATTTCAAACTCCATCACATCACAGCGGCCTCACCTTCCTGTACATGTATCACATCTTGTATATTGCCTGCCCACGTGTCCCTTAGTTCATCAGCCTTTTGTTGTAAGTTCTTTGAGGGCAGAGAGCAAGCCTTATACTTCTTTGTAACCACCCCCTCCCGTACTTAGCAGAGCCCCATGTACACAGTAGGTTCTCAATAAGCATCATATGTTAAATATCTATTTGGTAGGAACAGTAGTTACGGGATTTTTTTTGGTACTCTGAATGTCAGGGTCTCTGCTGTATATAATTAAAACAAGAGTGAACATGGAAAAAAAAGAACAAAACAACCAATGGGTCAAAGAAGAAATCAAGAGAGAAATTTAAAAATACCTTGAGACAAACAAAAATGGAAATATACCAAAATTTGGGGGATGCAGCAAAAGCAGTTCTAAGAGAGAAGTTCATAACAATAAATACCTACCTCAAGAAACAAGAAGTCTCAAACAACCAAACTTCACACTTCAAGGAAGTTGAAAAAGAAGAACAAATGAAGCTCAAAGTTAGTAGAAGTAAGGAAATCACAAAGATTACAGCAGAAACAGAGACCAAAAAGACAATACAGAAGTTCAGTGAAACTTAGAGCTGGTTCTTTGAAAAGATAAACAAAATTGACAAGTCTTTAGCTAGAGTTACCAAGAAAAAAAGGGAGGACTCAAATAAATAAAACAGAAGTAAAAGAGGAAATATCACAAATGGTACAACATAAATACAAAGGATCATAAGAGACTACCATGAAAAATTATACACCAAGAAATTGGACAACCTAGAAGAAATAAAAACTCCCAGAAATATACAACTATGAAGAGAGAATCATGATTAAGTAGAAAATAGGAACAGACCAATTACTAGTAAGAAGACTGAATCAGTAATCTAAAAGGAGGTCAACATCATTAGTCATCAGGGAAATGCAAATCAAAACCACAATGTGATATCACTTCACACCTGTTAGGATGGCTATTATCAACAAGACAAGAAATAACAAGTATTGGTGAGGATGTGGAGAAAAGGGAACCCTTGTGCACTGTTGGTAAGAATATAGACTGGTGTAGCCGCTGTGGAAAACATTATGGAGGTTCTGCAAAAAATTAAAACTATAACTACTATATGACCCAGTAATTCTACTTCTGGGTATTTATCCAAAGAAAACAAAAACACTAACTCAAAAATATATATGCACCCCCATATTCACTACAGCATTATTTTACAATAGCCAAGATATGGAAACAACAGAAGTGTCTATCAATGGATGAATGAATTAAGAATTTTATATACATTATATATATACACACACACATACACACACGATGGAATATTACTCAGCCATAAAAAGAATGAAATCTTGGGCTTCCCTGGTGGTGAAGTGGTTGAGAGTCTGCCTGCCGATGCAGGGGACATGGGTTCGTGCCCCGGTCTGGGAAGATCCCACATGCCGCAGAGCGGCTGGGCCCGTGAGCCACGGCTGCTGGGCCTGCGCATCCGGAGCCTGTGGTCTGCAACGGGAGAGGCCACAACGGTGAGAGGCCCCCGTACCACACACACACACACAAAAAAAGAAATCTTGCCATTTGCAACAACATGGGTGGACAGCATGATGCTAAGTGAAATAAGTCAGACAGAGAATGACAAATACCATTTGACCTCTCTTATATGTGGACCCTAAAACAAACAAACAAAACAGAAAACAAGCTCAGATACAGGAAACAGATTAGTGATTGCCAGAGGCAGGGGGTGGGGTGGTAGGAGAAATGAGTGAAGGGGGTACACATTTATTTTTAAACGTTTTTACATTTAAACAAAGAATCTGTGTTACAGGTCTATGACATAGCTTCATTAAAGGAAAGGGGGGAAATTTATCTGAAAATGAGTAGACATTATAAGACTGAGGACTAAAGGAACTATATGAATAAGCACTCTTCTCTTGTTAATAAAGTGGTTTCCCTCAGTTCTCAATTCTGATACCCCTATACACGTGTACTGGGTTTGAGCAAGTAATCAAAGAGATGATGAATAATGGTTAAAAAAAAAAGAAGAGACAAATTTTTTAAAAATAAAATACTATTAATTCTGTGGAGGTTTATTAATAAAAAATAATGTTTAAAGGGGGCAATGTTGCTCATTCTGGTTCTGAATGAGTCCTTCCTCTCTATAAAAAGCAACAAACTTTGTGACTATATAGTGATTGCTCCCTGCCCCCAGGTGCCAGGGTTGGGGGCTGCAGGATTCAGGGCACTGCAGGCCTTTTCTTCTTTGTCACACAGCCTCTCTTGCATCTTCTCTTCCCTCAGTTTCCATTACCTCTCTCTTTCCTGGTTATCTTCACTTTTCTCTAACTGCTCTTTCTCAGGTCCTCTGCCGGCCCCTGGTCTGTTTCCCCAGAGCTTTGTCCTTCACTCTCCCATTGTGCAGATTCCCCAAGGGACATCTTCTAAACCCAAGATGCCCATGTCGTCCACCCTGTATGTTGAAGACCCCTACTTACATCTTCAGGCTGCCCTCTCTGCTGAGCTCCAGAACTGGACCCCAAATATATTTAATCACAGGTGTTTATAAAGTTTCTACTATGTATGACATAACTGGGTAGAGGATATATCTACCTGTTTAGATAATTCAAATTTGACATATTAGAAACTGAATAGATCATCTTCTCTGTTTCTGAATGGCATCATCAATCACCCAAGCCAGAGAGGGAAAGAGAGAGAGAGAGAGAAGGAAGGAGAAGGAGGGAGATGGAGGGAGGGAGGGAGGGAGGAAGAAAGGAAGGAGGAAGGAGAGGAGGGAGGGAGTGAAGAAGGACGGGGAAAGGAGGAGGGAGGGAGGGAGGGAGGGAAAGAAAGGAAGCAAGCTCAGTGCTCAGCCTAGTTTGTGGTCAAGAAGTTACAAAATTTATACTGCGGAAGTATAAGTCAGTAATTGAAATGCAATTGAGATATGGCATCCATGATGTCTATGGAATAAAAACACTCAAAAGTACCTAATTCCAAAATGCTAGGACATTTCTAACATAGAAGTGTATTTTATATGTTCTCTTAGGACTGCTTTAAGGATTGTGGCTAACTTAAGTCTTCTATACCAGGAAGCTGACCAGATTCCCCAAGCAAATGCCTCGTACCTCCACACCCAAAGCACTGGGTTCAGAGCACTGCACACTAAAGAAATGACTCCCACCAAATGCTCATTCCTGACCAGGCGAAAAATAACTCTCCCTATTCCTGAGGTCTGATAGCAGGTGTTTCAGTGAAATGCCAAGGAATGAGCCAGGAAAGAGACACATCATATTCAAAAAAGCCTGTGCCAGCAAGGAGAGCGGGGGCAGGAGATGGCAACAAACTGGGGACTTACAGGATCAAAGAACACAGAGACAGAGCAGGTGTGGAAGGGAGATGCTTTCCTGAGATCCGTGACCTTCCTTTGACCATACACATCAGAGAACTGTTCAGATGAGGTCAAGAAACTCAACAGTTGGTATTCAACGTACCAACTTGGCCAAATGCATCTGTCAGTGTGACCTGAATTGCCTTGGGTTTCACCTATTTGTGGGCGTAAATAGAGTTCGAGAAATGGTATCAAGCAAAAATTTCCTGGTTTATAGTTCTGTCTTGTTGGAGCATTTTGGTCCCTAAGTACACACACACTGAGCATCCTCAGAGATGTCTGCATGGGTTTCAAAGACATGTTCCATTTGTCCTTCCACTTTGGCAGCCCCTGGAACGTCAGGTGTCCGCTGAGGTGTCCGAGGCTCTGTCACACTGACGCTGCTGTGTGCCCCCCATGAAAGAGCCTCACTCTGTAGTCTGCCAGGAGACCTGGAAGAGTGGTTCACACCCGGAAGACGGCAGGACAGCCCTGTGCGCCCGTCACTCTCCTTAGGGCCGTGCTCCATGTCGAAACACAGAGATGCTCCTCTTTCCTTGGGACACAAACCTAGTGCAAGGGGCTGAACAGAGGAACAGTGCCTTCTTGCCTCCTTCATTTCTCCATCTCTGCATCCAAGTAGTTGAATCAAAATTATTCCAAAATCCAAACTATTTTGTGAAATGCTTATATGTCATGTTGGGCCTGATACTTATAAAGTGGATAAAAGGTCTCTTCTAAGAGCTTCAGTGTTGAGAGAGAGCACCAGAATGGTAAGTCAGCTATAGACGCAGCGACTACGTTTTCAAGGTTTAGCGGACAGTTCCTATTTCAAGTAGTCTGCTCCATAAATACACTTGTCTTCAGACAATGTGAAAATAAAATGACTGGAATACTGTGGAGCAAGGAGTACAGTAAGGTGCAGCAGGGTTTCATGAATTAACTATGCAGTAAGGACCTAGAGGTTCTTTTAACCATTTTTCTTTTCCTTTCCATATATGAAAACAAACTGCTAAAGAAGATGAACTTCTGGGACTTCCCTGGTGGCACAGTGTTTAAGAATCCACCTGCCAATGCAGGGTACATGGGCTCGAGCCCTGGTCCAGGAAGATCCCACATGCCACGGAGCAACTAAGCCCGTGTGTCATAACTGCTGAGCTTGTACTCTAGAGCCCGCGAGCCACAACTACTGAGCCTGCGTGCCACAACTACCGAAGCCTGTACGCCCTAGAGCCCATGCTCCGCAACAAGAGAAGCCACTGCAATGAGAAGCCCATGCACCACAACGAGGAGTAGCCCCCACTCGCCGCAATTAGAGAAAGCCCATGCGCAGCAACGAAGACCCAGTGCAGCCAAAAAAAATAAAATAAAATATAAATTTAAAAAAAAAGACTATGAACTTCTAAGTGCCCTTTCAGGCAAAGGCACTATACATTCTCATGTGTGAATTTGATAGTAAATGCATCCTATACTTAAATTCTTTCCTGGAGAACTGAACACAACTCTATACCCATACAAATCTAAGGTTGAGAGCAGTTCGGACATAACCTGGGCTATGCGGGTGTAGCCTTTCTTCCCATGCACAGACTGGTCAGACATCCAGGAGGAGAAGGGGGTATAGGATGCTGGTGGAGGAGGTGGCAGCTCTCTTTCCTCCCCAAGACAGAGGGGGTTTACTGATGACATGGACTCTTCTACGACAGAGTTCTCTACATTTTCTAAAAGGTACTTAGCGATTAAATGAGACAAAATTTAAACATTTCTTTGGCCCTAATTAGATGTATCCTTAAACAAATCCCCAAGAAACAAACAAGACCCTTCAGGGAGCAAATACTCCCCTCACAGCACACTTTGTGATCCTCATTCGGAGTGAACTCACTATTAACCTTTGACATTTATTGCTGATTAGAGAAACTGTGAGTAAGGAGACTACAAAAATAAACAAAATATATCCAATAGTTCTCAAGGATGGGGGGCATAAGAACCAGCTGGGGAATTTGTAGGAATGGAGATTATTGGCCTTGCTGTGGCTTCAATCACTATTTGCAATTATTATATATATTATAATTCTATGCATCCATGCCTTTGCCACGTGACCTAGAACCCTGCCCTCTGTGTTCATGTTGAGCTTGGCCCTGCAACTTGTCAATGAACCATAGGTGTAAGAGACAGTGTGAGATTTCAGGGCTGAGAACTCCAGCCGGGTCATGGGTTTCAATTTGCTCTCTTGCAGTCCTGCCATTTGCTATATGAAGCGCAGACTCTGGATGGCTACTGGTCCAAGCAGATGAGAAACTCGTGGAGCAAACCCAAACGCAACCCAAACCACAGCCCATAGCCTGGAACCCAAGGTACAGCCTCGTCAAAGTGCATCAGACCCACAGACCCCTGAGCAAGTTTGGTGGGACGCTTGGAATGCAACACTGTCACAGAAATACTTAAGCAATACACTCCACAACCCAACCCCACATAAGACATATATGGTCCTCCACCCCGAATGGCTGAATCCATGGAATATGATTGGAATTCATTTATGATCTACTTAAAATAGCCTAGAAGCATTTTTTAAAATTTATGCAGCAGTGGGTAATACCTACTTTAATTCTACTGCACAAACTTACAGATTGGTACAGAAATTTACTGTACGACTAGTTATTTCCACTTTGTGCCAGTATATAAATTCTCTTCATCTCTCCATTGCTAGCTCATTATGAGATTACATGATCACTTCACACATCAATTCTTCAAAGGGGGCAATTTCAATTACATGGAAGCCTCCCAACATTGTCATTAACAAGGAAACATAGTAGGCGGCAAAATCCTGGGCTAGATGTCCATACAGAAGAACTAATGATTACCTCCACAGTCCACATTTCCTTAATTATAGCATCACATTCAGTAAAGTTAAAGCTTTGTCAGCCATCTCGGAGCTTGATAGGTTTATGTGTTTATGGGGAGAAGGAATCCGTATCATTCAAAATTGATATGTTGTACAAGGGAAGGTTACCATCAGAACAGAATGAAACAGATTGCACTGCAGTCTTCCTTTTTAAAATAACAAATTCTCCCAAAAGAGAGGAAATAAATAGAAGGGCAAATCATCTCTGTTGTTACATTGTTTCTAAATTCTGCACTCTCGTGGTGCCCAGAAAAGAATTCACTCTACAGAGTGTATACTCAAACATGAAGCAGCTTGACAATTGCATAAATTAATGAAAACTCTCCACCAAGAAGAGATCTAACTCGATGATGTTTCAAAACAATGTCTAACTTTTTTGCAGCACCCAGATGAGATGTAACAAATAATTTCAGCTAGTGCTTCTTGGGCTAGATGTGACAAGTTATGACCTAAATGAAAGAAATACTCTTGTTTTCTGTGGTTATTTCTCCTCTGAAGGATAAAATAAATCTAATATAGATATTTTGCAAGATACACTATTAAGCTGGCCTCAGTACAGCCCTATAAAATGGAGAGGGTTGGCCTGTGGGGCTGGAACGTGTGGAGGAGGTGGGAGTGAGTGAAAAAGAGAGAGGAAATACATCCTACTGAGAATGATGCAGGCAAAGAAATTATCCTGCCTTTTCATGTTAGTTCCAGGTGACCCTGTCACTCAACCGACCTATATTTCCTTTCCAGGTCTGTAAAGGGAGTGGGGAAGGAGAGAAATATTTGCCAGGGAAAGTATTCTAGCTAAAGTAGTACTAGATAGTACAGTTCAATGGAAAATGATATCAGCCTGGGTCTGAGGAGTCTTGATTCCTGTTGTAGCTTCACCACTGATTTTCTCTGTAGCATTGGAAATGCCCCAGCCCCTCTGGCTCTCCATTTTATCACCTGTAAAATGGATCATCTCTAAACTACTGCTCTCCAGTGAATGTAGATAACTAGCACAAAAAGATTTACAGACAATGCTATGCAAAGGATATCATTCTAGCTAAGTGATGCTCACCAAAAGAAAACTGTGTCCACCTCTCTATTTATGATTTGATCATATATTTTTAGTAATAAGGTCATAAGTAATACTGGCCAAAAGGCAAATGAGTCACTCTAAATGTTTCTAGCTAACGCTTATTACAATCAATTTTTCAGGAAGGAAAAATCAAACAAGTTTCACCATCTGTCTCAATTCCCCTTTCTAGAGTCATTAGCCCACACTTTCCACCATCTTTCTAGTTACAACATGCCACTGTCACACCTCAACTAGTATGTTTCATGCTAGTTTCTCTGCCTAGAGCCCTTCTCCATAATAGCCCTTGACAAAAGATCTATGGAGGGGATGCCTCATTCTCCAACCCCACACAATCCTAGAATGTGCTTCTTATGTCTGACTTTCCCCGTCTCCCCAGATTCTTTCCCAGCTTCTCCTGCACTATCCTCTTTTAGCCTTCCTCGAGGTGTCACGAGCCCTCCCTCAGGACACACCAAACTAGCCCCTTGCTGTCCACCCCCGGAATGACAGAGCCCATTCCATGTCCTCTGTATAGAACTGTCTTTGGATTCAGCTGGTACTCATGGAGGTTTCTGCAGACTTAGTCTGGAAGGAAGAATGTATACTTCGTGGGAGGAAGGGTGCAATTAGCTCTGCTCATCTCTCTACACCAGCATTACTGGGTTGGGGGCAGTGGTTCCTCTAACTGCAAATGCAGCTGGTCTCCATTATAAGTCATCACGTTCTGGAGGTCACCTGGGCCTGTGTATCTGAAGACTGCCCTCTTTACCCGCACTCAACCTAGGAAGCAACTCATAATACTGCTTTTGTAAGGCCCACTCTAACCCAAAGCCCAGATAACTCCCCCAGCCACGTTATCCTGAAAGTGCTCTTGCTGCTTTCCTGGGTCAGTTGTCACTTGACAGAAACCCATATTTACTCCTGGAGGCAACTAAGATGCTGACTGGTGCCCTCTCTGATCACCAAATTTCTGCCCTTGTCGTGGGAGGCAGGAGCTTCAGTGCTTTCCACGAATGAACAATGTGTGTGTTTCATAAGGAAGCATATGACTAAAGTTACTTGCACGTATAAACAAATTCCCCCCAAAGACCTAAAATGGAAAAAAAAACTGTTTGTGAATTCTCACAAGTGTACTTGATGAATTGAGAGTCCCAGTGGGTTTAGCAAGGGTGTGAGGGTCTCAGGAGAGTCTGAATAATGTGTTTCACCTTATTTGACTCTTTCCCATCAAATTAATAGAGGATTAATTTAGATTTCAAAAAACATAATTGAAATATTCTTATGCATAGAATGATCTACTAAAAACAAATTCATTGCTACATCATGCAAGTCTGAGATAGGCAAATTTAAAACCTTTCTATAGGACCTGTGCACATTTTTATAAAAGACAAAGCAGATGAAGATTATTTTTCTCATAGAAGGGAAATAGATTGTTTAAACACTGACACTTGTAAGCACTCCGTACTTCACAGATATGCAAATCCAGGCTCAATGGTGAAGAGTTAATTATTCTATTAATATCCCTGTTATATTTACTTTTCTAACTTTATAATTTTGTTTCTTTTTTTTTTTGACTACAAAATATCGAACCCTTGAAATCCCCAAATACCAGAATCTGTAAGTGTCCTGGATATTGCTGAACTTGTTTTTAATGCAGGGGAACAGAACAAATCTGAGATAAAACCCTCCAACCCAGGCTTGACTGTGACCAACTTTGCCACTGACCCAACGTGTGACCTGGGGCACATCACTTATCCTCTTGGTGCCGTGTTCCTTCACCTGGAAAATGAAGGTACCATAATAAGGGCTCACCGCCTCACAGGGCTGCAAGGAAGAGTCATGATTAATTCATTTTCCACACTCCAAACGAGAATCATACACCACAGTAATAAAATTCAGGCAGTGAAGACACAGGTGTTTTAGGATTCTTAAGTTAATGAGATAAAGTATTACTTAGCTTTCAGATGCAATGGCAGACATATTTCAAATCTTGGGTATTATTTACCTTTAAACTGGAAAGAATATTCTCATGGAGAGAGTGGTGGGTGGGGCCTCTGGGGAAACTTGGGACCTCGGGTCCATGGCCATCTCATCATGCACCGACTGCCTGAGCTCAAGAAACTCTCTTGCTAATCTTTCGTTTTCCCCATCACCAAAACGAGGAATCAGATTCCCTGTCCCTAAGTTCCCTGCCAAGCCAGACATTCAAGGATGTCTATCATATTCTTTTTTTCTATAAACAGAAATATAAATTGTTTCATTTTAAAGAATGTCTACATGCGTATGATGGAGTCACTTTGCTGCACAGCAGAGATTGGAACAGTGCTGTAAATCAACTACACTTCAATTTAAAAAAGAGAGAAATTGCTTCATTTTACCTTACAGATCACTTTTTGCTGGTCAGATTTCCAATGGTAGCCCAGAATTATTTCTATGTACACTAAGCTGGGAAACAAAACATTTACTTTGTTTTTCTCATTATAAAATAAATTCCACAATAAAAATAGATGGAAATGTATTTAGAAAGAGATAGTAACACATTATCTTACTTCTCTTGTGAAAACAATTTGGTTACAGTTTCCTTCATAGTTTTATAAGAAGGAGTTATTATAAGGATTTTCCTTCATAGTTTTATAAGTATTATTTTTACTATTAATATTGGAATAAAAACAGGTTTACATGAAATACACTTACTACAAAATTGCCTTTGTGTTTAAAAATTCTTCCCAGTCAGCAAGTATAAACCTATTGCATTCTTTCTTCTCAACCGCATTAGATTCCTCTATGAGTCTGTACCATAATATGGGCATCCTTTTCATAAATTTTTTTGTCTAATTTCCCCAGTCACAAATGTCCTGTTCAGAAAACACATAGTATCTCTGTACATGTAAATGACTATTGTAGAATAATTAAACCAAGATAGCAACTTAACAATGATATTTTAGGTTGTGTTTTGGTTTATCAATAAACCAACATGTCAGTATCCACCATTTAGTCAAATATGGCTCAACACACTGTCCTGAAAGGCAAGTGAGGGGTACACAGAATGTAAGTTTTATATATGATAAAAACTTAATTAGCCATTTGCCTCAAAATGATTATATCTCTATTAAAATATCTGCTCCTTTGTTTGTTATAAGTATTCATTTAGATATATAAAATATACTAAGCAGCATGTTGTCTGCATCCCATCAAGCATATTCATTGAGGTGTGAGGGCTATATAAGCAGTGGAGCGGAAGACCATGCTATTACATGGATAAATGTTCCCGAGTTACTGAAACAAGGCAAAAACAATCTTGGGAACATGGATTTTGGAATATGCTGAAGCAGCCATATTTGGGGGGATGGGGAAAAAAAGGGGATTGCTCATAAATAGGAAAAATACCAATGTCATGATATTCCATAAAATTGAGTGTGCTTAGTCTGATTCAGACAAATTGTTACTGTTATGCTATCTGCCTATCAGATATTTTAAATTCATCAAGAAGCCACGGTCAGTTAAGAGACCTCCATAATGGAACGTTTTATAAGATGACTTTCTTTTAATCACCCAAAGGTCTAATAGGGTGGTTGGTCTGCTTCCCTAATAAAATTTAAATAGCTTGCCACAGGTCAAAGTGAAGTTGGCCATCCTACAAGGAGTTCATCTGTGACATCCATAATAGCTGCCCAGTCTCAAGGGACTATTTGAGGATACTGCTTCTGTCAGAAAATAAATAATTACACACACACACACACGCATGCATGCACATGCACTGCAAGCAGCAGTTTCCTAGCCAAACAAATTTCAATCCATAGTCTGTGACTTTGCCTTATTAAGGCCTGAGAGAGTAGCACAACCTCGTTCTACATCCTCCTGGCCTGGCACACCTCATGATTCCTTCCTCACCTACTGCAGAGGTCAGAGTTTCCCTGTGGGAAGCATCACAGCCAGAGACCAGCAGCTCAGGACCTCTCTGCAGGCCCCATTCTTATCCCTTGGGCTATGGCCTTGACTCTCTAGTGGTCCTGTAGCCTACCTCCCATTTCCTATCCCTCTGCTTCATCCATGCCTCTGCTGTACTTTCTGCTTGGCTTTTAGTGGTGTCTTCAGCCTTGAATTCTCAGGAATTAATCCCTCGGGCCCATTCTCCAATGCTGAGCCCAGATCCCAGGGCCTAAGGCCCTTATCTGGGAGAAGATTGAACTTACACAGTTGATATGCCTTTAATTGGTAATCACACATGGCGCACATGTGCAAGGGTACACACACATATGCACACATGTTAATAAATGTATCTAACCACGTATGGGTGAGCCTTCCCAGTTACTCTTACAAGTAAAGCTCAAAAGACTTCCCAGGACTTGGCTTCTCTCCCTCCATATCGTCGATCTGTTTTCTCTTTCTGCATAACCTTACTGTGCGCATGGTAGTAAGGTGAGATGGCCATGGCCGCTCCAGTCCTTCAAGTTCAAGTCCAGCAAAAACAGTCTCTGCCCCATCCCTGAATTCTCAGGCACACATTTGATTGTACTTTACTGGCTTTCAATCTGTCTCATGACATTCCCTGAACCAACTGTAGTGGCCAGAAAATTATAAACACTGATGCCCTCCAAATTCACCTGAAACACAGGTTGAAGATTGGAGAGAATCTCCAGGGAGTCTCTAGATTTACTGCTGGAGGAAGAGAGAGTGAATGTTGGGGTGAATGATCAAGTACCTGGATGTTAAGATAACCAATTGCTTCATATTTTTGTGCCAGTTATAGAAATTCAGAAGCAGTTCAATCAAGAGTTTCTAACGACTCACAGACTCAGACAGTAGGAAGCCTTAGCAATCATGTAGCTCCTGGCTATTCAAAATATGCTTCCTGGACCAGCAACAACAGCATCACCAAGAAGCTTGTTAGAGTTACAGCACCTCAGACTCCCTGGACCTGTTGAATCAGAATCTGTATTTTAACAGTCTCCAGTATGTACAGTAAAGTTGAAAATTAATGATCCAAACTTAACTCTAAGTTTACAGATATGGAACCTGGGATGAGGCAAATGAAGATCCTTGGTTGAAGTCATACAGCCACTGAGTGGGAAATAGAATCCAGGTCTCTTGCCATTCGTGGAAGGCTTTACTCCAAGTTGACACTACTTTGCATAGTCAACTTTTCAACCAAGCACAATTATTTTAATTATGTGCTTGTTTTAAAACATACAGGGGCTTCCCTGGTAGCACAGTGGTTAAGAATCCGCTGCCAATACAGGGGACTGGGGTTCGAACCCTGGTCCGGGAAGATCCCACATGCAGCAGAGCAACTAAGCCTGTATGCCACAACTACTGAGCCTGCGCTCTAGACCCTGCGAGCCACAACTACTGAGCCTGTGTGCCACAACTACTGAAGCCCACGTGCCTAGAGCCCGTGCTCCACAACAGAAGTAGCCACCGCAATGAGAAGCCCCTGCACCACAATGAAGAGTAGCCCCTGCTCACTGCAACTAGAGAAAGCCCACGTGCAGCAACGAAGACCCAACACAGCTGAAAATAAATAAATAAAATAAAATAATTTTTAAATAAATAAATAAAACATACATATCAGGATAGAAGTCAGCATAGCATAATGGTTCAGAAGTAGAACTCTGCAGCCAAAGAAGCCTGGATTCTAATCTCACCTCTAGCATTTTCTACCTCAGAAATTTAGGAAAGTTATTTGTTGTGAAATGCAATTTCTCAGTTACCTACATTATAGAATTATTACAGGAATTGAAAAAGACAGGCATCTATGTATATTATAGATACTAAAAACTTAATCAGTATTTTGAGCACATGGAGCTTAAAAATATTATTTTTATCATTACTTTTCATAGAATAAATTTTTCCACCCATTTCTTCTTTTCATCTCTATCTTCTCAGGCATCAGTAATACAAAGGTGGATAAAAATGAGTGTCTGCCATCCTGGAGACTATATTCTATCAGAGGAGATAGAATAGCAACAAACTGGGCTGTGACAAATGCAAAGCCATCAGCATGCACCAAGTGCCACCAAACCACAGAGAAGGAGCAATTAACTTTGCCTAGCAAAGGAGAACAAGCTCCTCAGAAAAAAGTCATATAGTCTGCACCTGGAGGGGGCCTGGGCATTCATCAAGGTATTCCATTAAATTTAGTTTTTGAGGAATTAACATGTGTGTGGTGTTGACAGTTGAGGGCATTAAAAAATAAATAAGATAACGCCCCCAACAGCATCATAGGATCATAAACTGCTGACGGAGGCTGTGAGCCTCAGCCAACATCTCGCCCAGGCCCTTGCCGTTAAGTAGGGCTGTGAAACGAGTTGTGTCATGAAGCAGGGGTAGAGTGTTGTGTGTCCGATCCAGAGCAGAGTGTGGAAGAGAGCGCCCAAGAACACACATTCCACGTGGTGCAGTTACAAGATGGTGGAGCTTTGTGAGAGCTCCTTGACAGAGTCCCCTGCTGCCCAAGTTAGTCATGCTGTGTGGGTGAGAAATATAATTCAGTGGGGACAAACTGCTCTGACTTAGGGGTTGCTTGTTACCATAGCATAACCCAGAACACCTGACTCACGTGGGATGATAACGGTTCATGGAGGGTAACTCCTGATTTTTAAAGTGAAGTAAACCATAGCTTCTTCAGAAGGGGGCGCGGGGGTGGGGGCGCTTCCCTGGTGGTCCAGTGGTTAAGACTTTGCCTTCCAATGCAGGGGGTGTGGGTTCGATCCTTCATCAGGGAGGTAAGACCCCGCATGCCTCAGGGCCAATAAAACCAAAACATAAAACAGAAGCAATATTGTAACAAATTCAATAAAGACTTTTAAAACAATGGTCCACATCAAAAAAAAAAATCTTAAAAAAAAAAAAAGAAGGAGCAGTGGGAGGGGATTGGCCTCAGAGAAGATGGGAGGGGCAGGGGGAAGATTCTTACTAAACCTACCAAAGTGTTTTACTAAACAACACCTTCTAATCATATTTCCCTGTTCACACAACAGTTTTTTTTTTTCAGAATTTCATCTTGAAATCCTCCTAAGGACACACACTTTCTCACAGCCAATGAAACCACCGTACATCACTGGGTCAAAGTGCATGTCAGTGTTACAAAAACAGTTATGAATTGCCTTAAGCAAAGCAAATCCATCTGTGCACCTTTGCGTGCTACTTCAAAGCCACCCGACCATCTAAAGTCAAACTTCTTAGGATTAAATAGGCTACAAGGCTGAGGTGCAGCGAGTGTCACTTTTAACCTCTAGCAAATTTTCACAGCCCAGTGGCAAACTCCTCCCAAACATTTCTGATGGGAGGGTGACAGACTTCTAACTAAAGCAGTTCCTATGTGCCACTATAATAACCTATTTCTTTTGACTGCATTTATTTTTAATGATTATTTTCCCTGCGTGCCAATCCGACCTGTGCTGCCAGCCCAGAAAGAGGGGGAGGGGAGGAAGCCAGGACCAAGAACGTTGTCTTGGGCTGCACTGCCACCTAGAGGTACCACTGAAGAACTGACACATTGCTCTTCAAAGAGCAGTGGCCGGCTGTTTGGTTAAAAGGGGACCTTTCTCCCACTGCGTGGGGCTGGGTAAAATAACTGAAATGATCCCCTCAGCTTCACTTAAACAAAATATATTCTAAAATATACAATCATAAGATATATAATAATTTTTCACTGAAAACACCCACGGTGGCCCTAAAGAGGAAGATCCTTTAAAGAATGGTTCTGAGGAGCTCTTGGAAAATAACAGTTATTTTCATTACAACAGTTAGATTTGCAGCTTGAACTGAATAGCTGGAAAATCATTTGGAAATGGATTGTTACAAAAGCCTGAATAGGTCCATCTGGTCAGAACTACACTTCAATTGCAAAAATGAAATTTATTCAAAAGTTATTCAGGTTCAAATCAGAAGCCAGGGAGTATTGTGGGCATAGAAAAAAGGACAAGCCTGATGATGTCTTATTGATTACTGAAGTTCTGCAAATGACAGAATCTGGCGGGTGTATTCCTAATTGTCATTATTTCAAGGGCAAACTCAAAAGTCTGTTGTTGACAAGGTCTTTGACTTTCTCCTCAGGCGATGTCAGCTTGTACACAAATGCAAGCCATTTTAAATAAACCTGAAGAACTTGTATTTCGTGAGGACGTTATTTCCAAATGATTAATGCAATGAACACACAAGTTAGGAAAGAGATAATTTAGGCAGGCTTTTGGAGAGGTAATGATTTAGTCAACATTACTAATGATACTTGCAGTAAAAGAGGGGCAAAAGCCAGAGACAAATCATTCAAGAGCTTGTGGATTTTCAGCTACGATCTCTTTGTGACATTTTAAGCCAAGAACTATAGGCTCCTCTTTGAATTGAAGGAGCACGTGTATGTTCAGGAACACACCCCAGGACCACAGACTGTGTGGCTCCCTTCGTTTGCATCATTTCTCCGAGATCAAAAAACCTAGGGTTTTGATGTTGAAAGAACAAGAGAGCAAAGACACACAAAAAAGAAAAAAAACATGTATTTTGCCGTGCAAAAATCCTATTACCCCTACAAATACAAAATTCAATATTAGGCAAATTAATAGTTCAACTCATAGGAAGATGGTTATTTTCAGAGGGGCAAAACAGCACGGTTAAAGTGACTGTTTACATTTTTGAGTACTTACAATGGTCCTGGTGCTATCTTAGGGCTTTACTCATTTGGTCCTCAAGCAACGGAGTGCAGTGGATTCTATCACATCCCCATTTTACAGATGAGGACAGTGAGGTCCAGAGAGGTTAAACGAACTTAAAGATAGAGCCTAGATCACCAGGTAGTTAGTCTGTCTCCAGAATCTGTACTCGTAAATACCATGCTAAGCTATCTCATTAAAGAACATTTTCTATAGGACAACACAAGAAACTACAGCTTTTCCCAGTGCAGTTGTTCAAGATGATGCCTCCAATTGATGTAAGTCATTGCCTTCCTAGGGACCACTCCTGCTGCCACTTCTGTAGGCTTCCTTTCCTGCTCAGATGCCCATTCAGGTCAGATCACCTCACTAAGAGCAGAGGCCATAAACCCTATCAGCGTTCAGGACCTAATGGCTTTCTCTCGTGGATCCTTCTCCTTCTAAGCCAGCCCATTCTTCAGTCACCCCACAAGGAACTTCCTTTTCCCACCAGAGTCCACATGTGCCTTCCCCTCCCAGGCCTTGGGCAAAGGTGATTTTCTGAAGTCAATTCAGTATCATGTCTGAGGTAGGTACTCAATAAACATTTGAATAGTATCAGTGGAGGTATTTCCGAAGCTTAATCAAGCCAGAGGCAGCTCTTCTAACCTCACCAAAGATCCCTGATGGCTGAAGATAGAAAGTGGTCAATGGCCTACAGGCATTCATTGTTTTCCCCAAGATGCCCTCTGAAAAAATTGAAACACTGAAAAGTCTCAAAATAAGGATTTTACTGGTTCCAAAAAAAATCAGGGATTCCCTGGTGGTGCAGTGGTTGAGAATCTGCCTGCCAATGCAGGGGACATGGGTTCGATCCCTGGTCTGGGAAGAATCCCACAGGCCACGGAGCAACTAAGCCCCTGCACCACAACTACTGAGCCTGTACTCTAGAGCCCACGAGCCACAACTACTGAAGCCCGCGTGCCTAGAGCCCATGCTCCACAACAAGAGAAGCCACTGCAATGAGCAGCCCCCACTCACCGCAACTAGAGAAAGCCTGTGCGCAGCAATGAAGACCCAACAAAGCCAAAAATAAATAAGTAAATAAATTTAAAAAAATCAGCCACGAGAAATAAGACTCATCTGCGAATGTCATTAAACTAAACGCCTCTTTGCTGTAGATCCTTTCCAGTGAGGGTGAAAGGGAGGTCATTTAACTGTAACCCCCAGAAGCTGCCCCTGATAATGCAACATGTTCAGTTGGTTTAATTGTTAAGTCTTATGCTATCAGGATATGATAAAATCTGAATTATTCATAGGGTTGGGGAAAAGGAAAGTAGAGGGAAATGAAATTCCCAGGCACATCCCTAAAATGAATACCCTTGGACCATAGCTTCTGTTTCTCTGGTTCAGAAGTATTGAATAAATGAATGAACAAAAGAACCAACAAATCAACCAATGAAGAAACAACTGAATGAAGAAACCAAGATGCCCTGGGCCATTCAAAGGTAAAAGGTCACCACAGGCAGCCCCAGTTACTACATCTACACAGTGGACAACCACATAGACCATTCCCTCCTTGTGCCTAGGCAGCGGCTGCTGCCAAGAGATGCATGTTGTCTCGTGACCTGGCTGGCCTGGCCAGGAGTCGGCGGGCTCCAGCAAGCTGAGCTCCACAGAGCCAGAGAACATGCGTGGCATTGCGCCCAAGAGACAGCACCAGAGATGGAAGCCAGAGGAGCCTGTCTGAAACAGGTTTTCAGGACAAAGGAGGCCGGTGGTAGGTATTGGGAGTCAAGAGAGAGCCAAGGTGAGGATCCGAGAGGCCAGCGAGCCAAAGAAGATTGGGCCAAGCACATTAGAGTAGATGCGCAGGAGGGCTATTTGTGCCAGCACCGAGACCACGAGTATTTTATTTGTTTGGCTGGGCTTTCTTTTTGCTTTGTGTTTATTTTTTAAAATAGGTAATACATGTACATGGAGCAAATCTCAAAAGTTTCCAAAAGGTATACCAAATGGTAATCTCATTCTCACCCTTGGCCATCAGTTCCCCAATTTTCCTCCCCTGAATTTCTTCTCGATACTTCCACAGGTAGCTTTTCCATATATAAGCATAAATGTATCTACATCCTATATATCACAAGCCATATCATATTGTACTTATCAGTCTGTATCTTTCTTTTACATTTACCAGGACATCTTAGAAATGGTTCCATAACAGTATATGTAGAGCTGGTTCATCCTGATGGCTGCATAATATTTCATTGTACAGACACACCACAAGTTATCATGTTTTTTAAAAGGTATAGTTAGTTCCTGTGCAAACTTTGCTGTAGCAGAGAATGCTGCAATGATACGCATCTTGGATGTGTATGAATGTATCTGTAAAAGTGAAACAGGTAGGTTAATAAAGAGTAGGTGCATTTTAAATTGTGATATGTATAGTCAAATTATTCTCCAAAGAGGTGATACAAATTAATATTCCAAACCATGAGTGTGCCTGTTTCCCCAAACACTTGTCAACAAATAGGAAGAGTGAGACAGTATTATTGTTTTAATATGTATTTTTCTTATAATGAATGATGCTGTATAAACTTCATATGATAAAAATTGATGGAGACTTTAGGATTTCTTGGCATCTCATGTGTTACAGAGGATTAGACCCATTTCACAAGGGTTTGGGCAAAGGGGCCCATACTCTGGGATCCAAGACACCTGGGTTTGGAGTTTGAGATGAGGTCCCATTGATGGAGCACCTACTATGTGCAGGCACACTTGCCCCTCACAACAAGCAGAAACTTGCTCTTCCACAGTGCTGTTGTTTGAGAAAAGCTGATTAAATGGCTTTTCTAAAGCTACATGGCTGATAAAGGGAAGAGCTAGGATTGCAATCCAAGTCAGTTGTAACCACATTCTGTGCTCTTTCTGCACCCTGGCATTACTAACTGCTAACTTGGAGCAACAAGGCCAGCAGATCTGAAATCAGAAAACCCAGGTATGTCCATCTGCTACTCACTAGCTGTGTGACCTTGGGTAAACGATAACCTCTTTAGGGGCAGGGGAGGTCCTCAGATTTCTCAAAGAATTTGTCAAAAAGCTGGAGTTGTTACCTTCAAGTCCTTCCAGGCCTTAGTCTGTAGTACCTTGTAATATGGCAAAAATTCAGATGTCCTGTAGGGAAAAGAAAAGCAAAAGCCCTGGCCTACGCAAATGCATCATCATCATCTCCTAAAATTTCACAGTTGATTATCTTCAAAAACCTCATTTAGAAACAGACCACCCTATTCTAAACTTTGTCCTGAGTGCCACCAGCACGCGTGAAGGAAGCATTTTTCCTCTTTCGTTCATCTCCTTAGAAGAGTTCCTCTATAATTTTTTTCCTTTTCTTTTTTCTTCTCTCGCTACCTAAATAGGGAGCCATCTTACGGTTAGAAACCACAACTGAAGACAAATTTTCTTCTACACAACAGTTCATCTGTGTGTTGCTCCTTCATTTTAAACACTTTGAAGGCTTATGACTTTTCTTTTTTGTTATTGTTTCTTAATGTATTTCTCTCATTTGGCTTTTTGAATTCCCTGGAGCGGCCCTTACATTCTGGCTCCATCTGTCCGGAGAATTGGGAAGTCAGCAGCAGCCTGCAGCGCTCTTCTGCATGGTATGAACAGGCAGGTGAGAGGAAGCAAAAGCAAGGTCCCCAAAGATCCAGGCTGCCCAGGCCCAGCAAACCCTTCTAGAGAAGAAGGTCATCATGCTCATTATGAAAAAGTGCCTCAAGGAGGAAAACTCTCTGCAAATGAACAGCTCACATTTATCTAACTCCCTGACGTCACTGTCATATACCCCATTCATTGACGGTAGATGCAGGGGGCTGGACAACAGCCTGGCAAAGAGCCAGAAAAGACGTCTGCTTTGATCACAGACTAGGTGTCTAGCAATGTGCAAAGTACTTAAACTTTCTTTACCTTTTCACCTAAATTGCTCTCAATATAGATAAGAGAGATGAAGAAACTAAACCTCAACATGAGTTATGTAACTTGCTCGCAGGCACAGCTGGAAGTGGCAGAAGCAGATTTCAAGGCCAGGTCTGTCAGCTTGTACCCAGGGACCTCTGTCCCAACTCCTGAGGAGTCCTGGGTCCTGAAGTCAGTTCTCATCTAAAGCAGAAATTATCAATGGGCAATACTGGCCCCAGATGGGACAAACTGCTTCTTGTAACAGTTTATAAACAAATTTAAACCGTATATAAACACAGATGTGCATGTAGTATATAAACAAATTTCTAAGATATCGATGGTATAAAATTTCATGTGGGAGGCAACTAGGAAAACATGTCTAAATGACTCTTCAGTGAGATGATAATGAAAAAAAAGTTGAGAAACACTGCTCTAGGCATACGCCTGATGCAGGTCTTCTGTGCCTTCTACTGTATCATGCTGCCTCCTATTCGGCCTATTAGGCTGTTTCCATTAGACATATAAACCTCTTCCAATTAAGTGCTGCTAAACTTAAATTATCAATTAGTGAGCAGCTGATTTTAAAATCGAAGCAGCTCATAGTTACCTTACAAAATTTAGGCTGGGGAGCATTCAAGTCAGGCCCGATCAAGGTGCGAGCACCAACATTTGGGTACAAACCATTTTCTCATTCCGGTGTTACCTCTCCTTGCTGCTCTCTCCTACCCCAGACTTTCCACTGTCTTTCCTCCTCCTTCCTCTCTCTTCATGGTCTCCAAAGTCCACACAGGAAATAGTCTGAACTGGGCTTCAGAGGACAAGACCAGCCTGGGTAAGTTCATTAGCACAAAAAGCAGAGCCACTGTGGGTCCCCTCCTCTCTCATTACCAGCTCAACTCTTTACATGAAATCAGAGCTGGGGAAATGATCACAACTTAATTCAAGCCAACCCAGTAGGAATTTACTGTTTACGAGAGGACCTGGGAAGGGGTGATGCTAGAGTGATGTGGATCCTCAGGGAACTGTTGATCCCTGCCCCACATTTTCCCCTTGAATCCCAGCTTTTCAGACAGAACTTTCTTACCCTCTACTATCTGATTTCTTCAGTCCTCTTCATCTTTGCTAAGAACTCCAAAATAACTCCAAACAGAACCCTAAATATTATCGTTGTTCTTTCAGTAATTGAAAATTACTGAAATTTTCAATAATCCTCAGTTCTCTGAGGCTGATCTCAATGGCTTCCTGAATCCAAAGACTTATTATCATTTCCTCTCCCCACACTGTTTCCTGCCATCACTGCGTTCATTGAAAGGGCAACCACAGATGTCACCATGGATGTCATCTGTCCTCGATTGTTCTGAAAAGTGGATAAACCTGTGTGAATAGGATGGGGGAATCACTAAGGTTCCTAATGGAACTGCTGGACTGTGATCTCCTAGAAGGTAAAACATTGTTCTATGTGCCTGTTTGGTCCTCTCTTCCCCACCACCCTCGCTAATCAAAGCTTCTGGCTGTAGCGGGAATTCTGGAAATGTTTGAGGACTGTATTTGTTTCCTAGGGCAACTATAACAAATTACCACAAGCTAGGTGGCTTAAAACAACACAAATGTATTCTCAGAGCTAGATATCTAAGAGACAGTACCATAGAGCATCAACAAGACTTGTGGCTAGCTTAGATTTGGGCAAGGTATGGAGAGGACATACTTTTCTTATTTTAGTCAGAAAAACAAGTAATTTCCTAAGTGTTTACTGTGTCCTACAAGCTTTCTACGTATTTTCTCACTGTATCCTTGCAATAACTCCTGTTTTAATAGACGAGGAAACAGGAATATTGCCACTGTAGCACCCCCTCTACCATCACTGTGGTGTGAGTGATTTAATAACTACTTTTAAGTCTGTATCACTCCTTTAGAGATACATGCTAAGTCTAGGTTATACACATAAGCTGGGGTTTTAGGGGATGGGGAGAGAAAATATTTGTTCCTTTAAGTTTCTCTCAGGATCTGTGGCATTCTCCTTCCCACTAACATTCATGGTGTGGGATTCCCTCTAAAGAAGCAGGGTACTCAGATGCTGGTAGAAAAGAAAGTGACAAATGGCTATCAGAGGGTCTGATAACCTGAACTATCCAGCTTAGTATTTAATCAAGAAATTTAAAATACTATTGTGAAGACCCATTTGTCTACAGTTATGAAAAATATAGGCAAGTGATTAAAAATTTTTTGAATGAAATTCAAATATTTATATTAGAGAATGTTTGAAAATTGTGTTCCATATAACACTAATCTTCCTCTTCCCTCCCTTCCTCTTCTTTATTTCCTTCCTTTCTTCCATCCTTCCTTCCTTCCTTCCATCCCTCCCTCTCTCCTTCCTTCTGGGCACATCAGTTGAAAATCCAATGAGTAACTCTCTGGAAACAAGGCTTACCAGAGATGGGCAATCTGGGAGGTTCTAGTGTGAGCTGGGTACAGGATGTCTGTGGCAATATGAGTGAACTTTCTCTCTCTCTCTCTCTCTCTCTCTCTCTCTCTCTTTCTCCACCTCCCTCCCTCCCTCTCTTGTTTTATAGTTTGACACAGCCTCCCACCAAGAGGTAGGAACAGGATATTCCAATGAGGCAGAATGAACAGCTAAACCAAACAGCATGAAGGGAAGGAAGCAGAAACTTCATCAGCACGTGGAGGCAAGCACAGGAGAGCACAGAAGAGAACTAGGGTCAGGCTCACTGCAGCATTCTGTCCTCAGATAAAAAGATGCTATACTGGCACTTGGTGATTTTTTTAATGGACTTTTTATTCTTTTTTTAATTCTTTTATTTTATTCTTTTTTTTCCTTTCAGCATTACTGAGATACAATTGACATACATCACTGTATAGTTTTAAGGTGTACAGCATAATGATTTGACTTACATGAATCATGAAAGGATTATCACAGTAAGTTTAGTGAACATCTATCATCTCATTTAGATAGAAAATTAAAGAAACAGAAAAAATTTTTTCTTGTGATGAGAACTTTTAGGGTTTACTCTCTTAACAATTTTCATGTATAACATTCAGCAGTGTTCACTATATTTAGATGACAGCTTTCTTTTTTTTTAAATGGTTTGCTGGGTTTTTTTGTTTAATTAATTTATTTTTTGTTTTTTATTTTTTATTTTTGGCTGTGTTGGGTCTTCATTGCTGCACGTGGCCTTTCTCTAGTTGCAGGGAGCGGGGGCTACTCTTCGTTGCGGTGCGCGGGCTTTTCATGGTGGTGGCTTCTCTTGTTGCAGAGCATGGGCTCTAGGCACGCAGGCTCAGTAGTTGTGGTACACGGGCTTAGTTGCTCCGTGGCATGTGGGATCTTCCCAGACCAGGGCTCGAACCCGTGTCGCCTGCATTGGCAGGCAGATTCTTAACCACTGTGCCACCAGGGAAGCCCTAGATGACAGCTTTCTTAAGTCACACTGTTCCAATCAGGACCAGTATCCTTCTGCAACTGCAAAGTCTCTCATCCTGGGCTCTCCCTTCAGTGTCTCTCTGGGACTTGCACTTCATACCATTCCTGTGCTGAATCTCTTATTTCCTATATTCCATGTCATTTACTCTTCCTTTGTTGGAACAAGCTCTCCAAGAGCTTCTTTTAAAAGTGCATAGGGCTTCCCTGGTGGCGCAGTGGTTGAGAGTCCGCCTGCCGATGCAGGGGACACGGGTTCGTGCCCCGGTCCAGGAAGATCCCACATGCCACGGAGCGGCTGGGCCCGTGAGCCATGGCCACTGAGCCTGCGCGTCTGGAGCCTGGGCTCCGCAAGGGGAGAGGCCACAGCGGTGAGAGGCCCGCGTACTGCGAAAAAAAAAAATTGCATAGAGTATATGAAAGAGAAGGTTTTTGGAGACCTTGAATATCTTGAAAATGTCATTATTATTGACATTTTCTTGATAGTTTGGCTAGATACAGAATTGAAGTTTAGAAAGAAGTTTCTTTCAGAAGTGTGAAAGCATTGCTTCATTGCCTTTTGCTTCTAGTGTTTCTGCTGAAATGTGCACAGCCATTCTAATTCTTGTTTCCCGATTTTCTTGCTTCTTCTCTCTGGAAACTCGGACAATTTTTTCACTAGGCATAGGGTCCTAATGATGGTATACTCTATTTTCATCCATTCTTCTGGGTTCTAGATAGGCTCTTTCAATCTAGCTACTCATGTCTTTCAGCTCTGGAAATTTGTCTTATTTTGTCATCCTGCTTTCTCTGTTGTTGCCTTCCAGAACAGCTATTCTTGGATGTTGACCTTCCTTCCTCTCCTGGTTTCTTTCTTTGTGCTTTTCTTTCTGGAAGACTCCTCAAATCTGTCTTCCAAACTGTGTATTGTTTACTTTTTTAACTTTGCTGTCATGTTTTTAATTTCTTTTTCTTTAATAGATCTTTATTGGAGTATAATTGCTTCACAGCACTGTTAGTTTCTGTTGTACACCAAAGTGAATCAGCCATATGCATACACATATCCCCTTATCCCCTCCCTCTTGAGCCTCCCTCCCATCCTCCCTATCCCACAACTCTAGGTCATCGTAAAGCACGGAGCTGATCTCCCTGTGCTATGCTGCTGCTTCCCACGAGCTAACTATTTTACATTCGGTAGTGTATATATGTCCATGCTACTGTCACTTTGCCCCAGATTCCCCCTCCCACCCCATATCCTCAGGTCCATTCTCTATGTCTACATCTTTATTCCTGCCCCAAAACAAAGTTCATCAGTACCATTTTTTTTAAGTTTCCATATATGTGTGTTAGAATACAGTATTTGTTTTTCTCTTTCTGACTTACTTTACTCTGTATGACAGACTGTAGGTCCATCCACCTCACTACAAATAACTCAATTTCTTTCCTTTTTATGGTTGAGTAATATTGAATTGTATATATGTGCCACATCTTCTTTATCCATTCACCTGTCGATGGACACTTAGGTTGCTTCCATGTCCTGGTTATTGTAAACAGTGCTGCAATGAACATTGTGGTTCATGACTCTTTTTGAATTATGGTTTTCTCAGGGTATATGCCCAGCAGTGGGATTTCTGGGTCATATGGTAGTTCTATTTTTAGTGTTTTAAGGAAACTCCATACTGTTCTCCATAGTGGTTGTATCAATTTACATTCCCACCAACAGTGCAGGAGGATTCCCTTTTCACCACACCCTTTCCAGCATTTATTGTTTCTAGATTTTTTGATAATAGTCACTCTGACCGGCATGAGGTGATACCTCATTGTAGTTCTGATTTGCATTTCTCTAATAATTAATGATGTTGAGCATCTTTTCATGTACCTCTTGGCCATCTGTATGTCTTCCTTGGTGAAATGTCTATTTAGGTGTTCCACCCATTTTTGGATTGGGTTATTTGTATTTTGATATTGAGTTCCATGAGCTGTTTGTATATTTTGGAGATTAATCCTTTGTCTGTTCTTTCATTTGCAAATATTTTCTCCCATTCTAAGGGTTGTCTTTTTGTCTTGTTTATGGTTTCCTTTGCTGTGCAAAAGCTTTTAAGTCCCATTTGTTTTTGTTTTTTACTTCCGTTGCTCCTGATGTGGGTCAAAAAAGATCTTGCTGTGGTTTACGTCAAAGAGTGTTTTTCCTATGTTTTCCTCTAAGAGTTTTATAGTGTCTGGTCTTACATTTAGGTCTTTAATCCATTTGGAGTTTATTTTTGTATATGGTGTTAGGTAGTGTTCTAATTTCATTCTTTTACATGTAGCTGTCCAGTTTTCCCAGCACCACTTATTGAAGAGGCTGTCCTTTCCCCATTGTATGTTCTTGCCTCCCTTGTCGTAAATTAGGTGACCATATGTGTGTGGGTTTATCTCTGGGCATTCTATCCTGTACTGTGGATCTATATTTCTGTTTTTGTGCCAGTATCATACTGTCTTGATTACTGTAGCTTTGTGGTATAGTTTGAAGTCGGGGAGCCTGATCCTCCAACTCCGTTTTTCTTCCTTAAGATCACTTTGGTTATTTGGGGTCTTGTGTTTCCATACAAATTGTAAATTTTTTTTGTTCTAATTCTGTGAAGAATGCCATTAGTAGTTTGATAGGGATTGCACTGAATCTGTAGATTGCTTTGGGTAGTATAGTCATTTTCACAATATTGATTCTTCCAATCCAAGAACATGGTATATTTCTCCATCTGTTTATGTCATCTTTGATTTCTTTCAAAGAAAGAAAGTACAAGTATTTTCTGAGTACATGTATTTCACCTCCTTAGGTAGGTTTATTCTTAGGTATTTTATTCTTTTTGTTGCAATGGTAAATGGGATTGTTTCCTTAATTTCTCTTTCTGATGTTTCGTTGTTGGTGTATAGGAATGCAAGAGATTTCTCTGCATTAATTTTGTATCCTGCAACCTTACCAAGTTCACTGATTAGTTCTAGTAGTTTTCTGGTGGCATCTATAGGGTTTTCTATGTATAGTATCATGTCATCCGCAAAGAGTGACAGTTTTACTTCTTCTTTTCCAATTTGTATTCCTTTTTCTTCTCTGATTGTCATGGCTAGGACTTTCAAAACTATGTTGAATAAGAGTGGCGAGAGTGGACATCCTTGTCTTCTTCCTGATCTTAGTGGAAATGTTATCAGTTTTTCACCATTGAGTATGATGCTTGCTGTGGGTTTGTCATATATGGCCTTTATTATGTTGAAGTAGGTTCCCTCTATGTCCATTTTCTGCAGCGTTTTTATGATAAATGGGTGTTGAATTTTGTCAAAAGCTTTTTCTGCATCTATTGAGATGATCATATGGTTTTTATTCCTTAATTTGTTAATGTGGGGTATCACACTGATGGATTTGCATATATTGAAGAATCCTTGCATCCTTGGGATAAATCCCACTTGATCATGGTGTACAATCCTTTTAATGTTTGTTGGATTCTGTTTGCTAGTATTTTGTTCAGGATTTTTGCATCTATGTTCATCAGTGATATTGGTCTATAATTTTCTTTTTTTGTGACATCTTTTTCTGATTTTGGTATCAGGGTTATGGTGGCTTCATAGAATGAAGTTGAGAGTGTTTCTCCCTCTGAAATTTTTTGGAAGAGTTTGAGAAGGATGGGTGTTAGCTCTTCTCTAAATGTTTGATAGAATTCACCTGTGAAGCCATCTAGTCCTGGATTTTTGTTTGTTTGAAGATTTTTTAATCACAGTTTCAATTTCATTACTTGTGATAGGTCTGTTTATATTTTCTAATTCTTCCCGGTTCAGTCTTGGAAAATTGTACCTTTCCGAGAATTTGTCCATTTCTTCGTGGTTGTCCATTTTATTGGCATATAGTTGTTTGTAGTAGTCTCTTATTATCCTTTGTATTTCTGTGTCAGTTGTGATTTCTCCCTTTTTCATTTCTAATTTTATTGATTTGCATCCTCTCCCTTTTTTTCTTGATGGGTCTGGCTAAGGGTTTATCAATTTTGTTTATCTTCTCAAAGAACCAGCTTTTAGTTTTATTGATCTTTACTATTGTTTTCTTTGTTTCTATTTCATTTATTTCTGCTCTGATTTTTGATTTCTTTCCTTCTCCTGACTTTGGGTTTCCTTTGTTCTTCTTTCTCTAGTTGTTTTCAGTGTAGGGTTAGATTGTTTATTTGAAATTTTTCTTGTTTCTTGAGGTGAGATTGAATTGCTATAAACTTCCCTCTTAGAACTGCTTTTGCTGCATCCCATAGGTTTTGGGTCATCATGTTTTCATTGTCATTTCTTTCTATGTATTTTTTTTAAATCTCTTCTATGATTTCTTCAGTGATCTCTTGGTTATTTAGTAGCCCACTGTTTAGCCTCCATGTATTTGTGTTTTTTACAGTTTTTTTCTTGTAATTGATTTCCAATCTCATAGTGCCATGGTCAGAAAAGATGCTTGATATGATTTCTATTTTCTTAAATTTTCTGAGGCTTGATTTGTGACCCAAGATGTGATCTATCCTGGAGAATGTTCTGTGTGCACTTGAGAAGAAAGTGTATTCCACCACTTTTGGGTGGAATCTTCTATAAATATCAATTAAATCTATCTGGTCTATTGTGTCATTTAAAGTTTGTGTTTCCTTATTTATTTTCTGTTTGGATGATCTGTCCATTGGTGTAAGTGGTGTGTTAATCTCCCCACTATGATTGTGTTACTGTCGATTTCCCCTTTTATGGCTGTTATCATTTGCCTTATGTATTGAGGTGCTCCTATGTTGGGTGCATAAACGTTTATAATTGTTATATCTTCTTCTTGGATTGATCCTTTGATCATTATGTAGTGTCCTTCTTTGTCTCTTGTAATAGTCTTTATTTTAAAGTCTATTTTATCAGATACGAGTATTGCTACTCCAGCTTTCTTTAATTTCCATTTGCATGGAATATCTCTTTCTATCCCTTCACCTTCAGTCTGTATGTGTCCCTAGGTCTGAAGTGGGTCTCTTGTAGACAGCATATATATGGATCTTGTTTTTGTATCCATTCAGCCAGTCTGTGTCTTTTGGTTGGGGCATTTAATCCATTTACATTCAAGGTTATTATTGATATGTATGTTCCTATGACCATTTTCTTAATTGTTTTGGGTTTGTTTTTGTGGGTCTTTTTCTTCTCTTGTGTTTCCCACCTAGAGAAGTTTCTTTAGCATTTGTTGTAAAGCTGGTTTGGTGGTACTGAATTCTCTTAACTTTTGCTTGTCTGAAAAGCTTTTGATTTTTCCATCGAATCTGAATGAGGTCCTTACTGGGTAATCTTATTTTAGGTTTTTCTCTTTCATCACTTCAAGTATATCCTGCCACTCCCTTCTGGCCTGCAGAGTTTCTGCTGAAAATCAGCTGATAACCTTATGGGGATTCCTTTATATGTTATTTTTTTGTTTTTCCCTTGCTGCTTTTTTTTCTTTGAATTTAATTTGTGTTAGTTTGATTATTATGTGTCTTGGTGTCTTATTCCTAGGGTTTATCCTGTATGGGACTTTCTATGCTTCCTGGACTTGGGTGACTATTTCCTTTCCCTTGTTAGGGAAGTTTTCCACTATAATCTCTTCAAATATTTTCTCAGATCCTTTCTTTTTCTCTTCTTCTTCTGGGACACCTATAATTCAAATGTTGCTGTGTTTAGTGTTATCCCAGAGGTCTCTGAGATTGTCTTCAAGTCTTCTCATTCTTTTTTCTTTACTCTGCTCCTCGGCAGTTATTTCCATCATTTTGTCTTCCAGCTCACTTATTCGTTCTTCTGCCTCAGTTATTCTGTTATTGATTCCTTCTCGTGTATTTTTCATTGCAGTTATTGTGTTGTTCATCTCTGTTTGTTTGTTCTTTAGTTCTTCTAGATCTTTTTTAAACATTTCTTGTATTTTCTCAATCCGTGCCTCCATTCTACTTCTGAGATTCTGAATCATCTTTACTATCATTACGCTGAATTCTTTTTCAGGTAGAATGCCTATTTCCTCTTCATTTATTTGGTATTGTAGGTTTTTACCCTGCTCTTCATCTGTGACATATTTTCTTTTTTTTTTTTTTTTTTTTTTTTGCGGTATGCGGGCCTCTCACTGTTGTGGCCTCCCCCGTTGCGGAGCACAGGCTCCGGACGCGCAGGCTCCGGACGCGCAGGCTCAGCGGCCATGGCTCACGGGCCCAGCCGCTCCGTGGCATATGGGATCCTCCCAGACCGGGGCACGAACCCGTATCCCCTGCATCGGCAGGCGGACTCTCAACCACTTGCGCCACCAGGGAGGCCCTGTGACATATTTTCTTGCCATGCTTTTTTTTTTTTTAATGAGTGGGATTGTCTTCCTGTCTTACTGGTTGTTTGGCCTGAGGCTTCCAACACTGGAGCTTGTAGGCTGTTTGGTAGAGCTGGGTCTTGAGGCTGAGATGAGGACCTCTGTGAGACCTCACTCCACTGAACATTCCCTGGGGTCTAAGGTTCTCTGTTAAGTCCAGTGGTTCCAACAGAGAGCTCCCACCACAGGAGCTTCAGCCCAACCCCCGGTGGTACACTTGGGGGGTCCTCCCATCTCTTTGGGTGTCAGAGTCCCTCACCAGTGGCCGGCAGGTGCCCTAGTTGTAGGGAGACATTAACTCGGTGTCTTTCCACACCACCATCTTGACTCTGCCCTCTGTTTTTAATTTCTAAGGGCTTATTTTTGCTCTGTGAATGTTCCTTATTGATAGTACCATGTTCTTGTTTCATGGCTGTGATAGTTTTGTCTACCTCTCTAAATATATTAATGATAGCTTTTTCTTCCCTCCATAAGCTCTCTTCCCCACAAGTTGATATTTTTTCTGTTTATTTGGTCTCCATTTTCCATGTTAGAGCCTTCCACAAAAATTCAGTGATCCTTCGATTGTTCAGGGGAGCTAAAATCCTGATTGAAAGCTCTGAGTGATGGGAGCAACTTGCCAACTTTACTGTAGGGTGATGTGGGCAGGGTGCATTTCTTGGGAAGAGGTCTTACCTCTTAGCTGGTCAGTACTCCAGAGAAAAGTCTTTCAAACTCTGGAAGATAAAGGCAACAGTATCCTGAAAGCCGAGTGGGTATTATTAGCTGTTAGCACTGAGCACTCAGATGTTGTCACTTAACTCCCCTGCTTTTTGAATAGTACCAGTATACTCAACTGTGCCCAGCATAGCCCCCAATCTAGCATCCCTCTCTTTCACTCCAGAAAATACATCTCCAGACTTTGGTCAGAGTCATAGCGGCACAGCATGGAAGAACAAGACCTAAGGATAGAGCTGCTTCTCAAAATGTTTTTCCCCTACCTTCCCTTATACCTCCAGTTCCAGAGGTACCTGCTTCCACCAATTCCTGAGCCTTTTGGAAAATACTCAGTGTAAATCTAGATTCCTCTCAGCTTTCCCCCACTACTGGCTTAGGATTCAGCTTTCTTAGGTAGTTAACTCATTTCCAAATTTTCCATCTGCTCTCCTGTTTCATAATTTTGTTGCTATTGTCTTCTGTCTCTGTGGGTTTGTACCTTTAAAAGAAATATCCATTTGACTCTAGTTTCAATGGAGTTTTAGATAGAAGAAAAATAATATACTGTCTCATCCCAGAAAACATTCAATATTTCTGATTCTTAACCCAATTTTCCTCAATCTTTGTACCGTCCTGACTTCCTCAGCCCACGTTCATGGCTATAAGAGGGATGATTAAATCAGGCTAGTTTCAGAGCTGCGGTTATAAAACAGGAGGAGATGGATTACAACACATTCCTGCAAAGGCCACATTTTATTCTTAAACTTCAGCACACTTGATGGTCTTGAACTATTGGCCACATATATCTTTTTCTTCTGTGAGATTTAGCTTGCCAGCATATAAAACAGCATCTATGGTTTTAGCACCAGGCTCCCCTTGCTTGGAGCCTCAAGGGGCATGTATTAGCAGTAAGTGTAGATCAGGGGTGCAGGACAGAGCAGGGGGACCAAGCTCTCTTTCCCACAGTAGGCTTCCAGACTGAATTGGAGCACGGAAAGGACTAACATCTCTAAATCAAGCTTGGAGTTTTGATTACTACATTGGAATTCTCATCTGAATATACTATGTTTGTAACTTCTCACCCAGGGTAGGGGTTCTTATATGGGGCCATGGACTCATTGGGTCTATGGATAAAAATCCATATTTCTATCTTGGATAGGAAAAAAATTACATGTTTGTGGTCAACCCCTACTATAATGTAATACGTTTGAGAGTCTGTCTTACCCACTCCACATCCCCAGTGTCTAGAATCATACCCAGGACATGATCAGGTTCAATAAATGCAACTGAATTAGTGAAGGAACAGTTAGGAGGGAGATCACCAAGGGGCTGGGAGATCATGGTAAAAAGTTTTGGGGTTTTATCTAAGAGATAAAGTATCTATTTCTAGAATGACTGATCAGGAAGAGACGATATTTGTGGTAAATTAAAGAACATTAACTTCACTCCTAAAACCACACTGGAGGGCTTCCCTGATGGCGCAGTGGTTGAGAGTCCACCTGCTGATGCAGGGGACATGGGTTCGTGCCCCGGTCCGGGAAGATCCCACATGCCGCGGAGCAGCTGGGCCCGTGAGCCATGGCCACTGAGCCTGCGCGTCCGGAGCCTGTGCTCCGCAACGGGAGAGACCACAACAGTGAGAGGCCCGCATACCACAAAAAACAAACAAACAAACAAACAAACAATAAATAAATAAAACCACACTGGAACTACTCATGACTCCCCATGAAGAGATCTTAATCCAGCTGCTGAGTTCTACCCTGCTGCACAGCAAGTGGGAGATGTGCCAGAAAACTGGGATTGAAAAATGTTCATAAGTCCAAAATCCTAAGAACAGTGTGGGACTCTACAAAAATGTACGCCAAATGCCGTGAAACGTGGTTTGTACACCGCCAGCCTGCAAGGTCACAAGTTAAAGGGCCTTACAACTAAATTCCCACTCTGCAGAAATTTAAGAGATATAAATTCACAAAGAAATCTGACACACAGATGCAGAAAAGAAAATTTTTAACTGGGTAATTACTCCTAGAATTTGCACTTGAAAATTTATCTTACCCTGTAATTTCAAGTTGAAGCATTTGTGCCTATTTTCCATTTTCATCTATCAAGACATATCTTAATGTCTAGATCTGGAAAGAAGAGATGTTATTTTTATTTAAGGCTTGCAAAACAATATGCTTTGCTGGGGATTCATTCCCATCTTGAGGATTTTTGCATATATTCACTGGAGATACTTGTCAACAGGCTACTTGTCCTACTATAAAGGTTAGTTTCAATTCACTTAGAAATAGCCACCACCACTTTTACTGTCATTTAGATTCAAAAATCCCAGACAGAGCTCTGGTATTTTCTTAACCCCTTCAACTACTTCATCTAATCAGCCCTTAATAAATGGAGATCCTACACTTATAAGGACTCCATTCACAACTCTCCATTCTAACTTCCAGGCCCTCATTTTTTTCTCAATGATTTCCTTGTCTTTTAATCCACTCTACACAATATTCTATCCTATATGATACCCTAACTATGTATCCATCAAAATACCAAGAAATATGGGAGGTCAGTGAACTTATGTCAAAGTGAATCCTCTACAATGCCCCATCCCCCAGGTAGTCTGGTAAATTTGGGGCATTTTATCACACACTGATGGTAGTATCCAGAGTCCTGAACAAGATCAATGCAATCAATTGTGCCTCAAAACTTTTTCATTTTTAATTGAGTGATCAAAGTGCCAGGTACTATTTCAAGCCCTTTCCATATAGTAACTCATTTAGTCCTCATAACAACTCCACGAGGAAGGTGCTGTTATCACCCCTATTTTACCAATGAAGAAGCTGGGTTACACCCCTTGCTCACAGTTACCTACTAGTAGATACATGAGGCCAGGTTCAAACCAGGCAGGCTGCCTACAGAGCTCAGACCAGTGGCCACTAATACATGCTGCCTCTTATTTATACTGTCCTTGACCATTGTGTATGTGTGTATCTCTGTCAATGTGTGCCTGCAGAAATTCCACAAATCCTGCCTTAGATAATTCTTTGAAGCAGCAGCAGACAATAGGGATAAAGCTCAAGCTCAGGGCATATGTCTAGTTGAACAAGTATGAGGGCAATAAGAATGCTGAACAGTTAGAAAGGATGCTACAGAAGTGAGAACAGACAGCCTCATCCTGGTTTGAGGTCGAGAGGGGAAACTTCCTGAAGGAAGTGAAGCTTAAGCTAAGGCAGAAGGATGAGCAGGAGTTAGCTAGATGTGTATGGGGAGGGTGGGGCAGGTCAGAGAAAGGAACTAATCCCTGAGGTCATAAGGCTGGCCAGCGCGCATCCTATGAAAGCCTCACTATTCCTGGGCATGACACCCCAAGCTGGTCAACTGGCCGAGATGACAAGGCTGTGCCACAGACCGCACACCATGTGTTCATTCTTTTCTCCCCCCAGCCAGCTGCCAACTGCACAGTTTCATGGAGACACATCCTAGAACTAAAACTCCTTCAGGGATGCCTGCAGCAAAGCTGAAGGGAACATCCAGAAGGCCAAAGAAAGCGTGCTTTATTGAATTTACAATGCAGAAAATAGTTGTAGTTCCTTAGACTTTTGTATTGCTATAAAAATTATACTTTATGGGATAATTATTAATGGTTTGAAGAGAAATAAACAGTATAAGCGAAATAGAGCTGATACTATGAAAATGTAAACCATGTAAATCAAAATCATAAAATAATTATTCAATACTCAGAGGCCTACTTAATATATACATATGAAATTTCTTACACACATATACTATAAAAGCCCACAAAGACCATCACTCTGAAGCCATTCACTATACAAATATGAAAATAAATCTTTATCTTTAACCTCGATTTTATCTTCAGCAAGAGGATTGTGCAGTTTGGCTTTATGCAAATCACATTTCGTATTAAATAATCAAATGTCACCTATGTCATATAAAGCAGCAAGTAGAAAAAATAAATTATGAAAATGCATGAGGCTAAAGTTAGCAGTGAAAGATGTCTCCATATCCAACTTTCTTTTCCATGATGAAACTAAAATATTATCCAGTGTGTCAGGATACATAAAAAAGAGTATAGTATAACTGATTTTAAAAGCTCTCAAAGGAAAAATTGAGCCAAGATGAGTTACTTGCACAGAACTAAGCAAATGTATCAAATTAAATCTGTTTAAAAAATTAGATACTTTTTTCTTACCAAATATATTCTTTAAATTTGAGAACACCTTCACGAAATCAAATGTTGATAATAATCTTGATTTCCTAGCAAGGCAATGGAAAGAGATGTAAGTAGATTTTCTTTAAACAAGTTTGCTAACTGGAGCTTTAATTTTCTAATTTGGATTTGGTTGCAAAAATATTTATCCAGGTTCAAAGAGCTACAGATGATGGCTTTGTGTACCAGAGGCACCTATGTAATCTAATCAATTTGGGTGTACTAGCCGTACAACCCAGAAGCAAAGATCAAGATGATACTTCTATATCAAAGGTACATTCTTATATACAGATCGTAAGACAAATACAGACACTTTGGGGGAAAATAAAGACAACACAATAACATGGATACTAACACAGTTTTGTGCAATTGCACCAAACACCTAAACATGAGTACCATAAGTCAACACATAGGTGTCGGGTCCATTCTAACCTGGGCTCTGTAGATGCCGCCGAGGCAAACAGCGGTGGCAGAACTTTCGTCTGACCATGGCACAAAAATAACTACCACTCCCTCCCTGGTTCAGTTTTACATTCCCCACCAGCAAGGCATTCCTCTTGGTCAAAAATGTAAACTTTTTTTTCTGGGACCAAAAAAACAGGAAACAGGAATCCATGGTAGAGTTGCTGAAGACACAACCAACTTTCCAGTTAAAAAAAAATAAAAAGATCTGGTTGGTAGAGAGAAGGCACACTTTGAAAAGCTAAACAACATTGTGGCTATTTATAATCTATGTGTGTAACATATCTGGTCAATATGCATTAAAAATAATAACAATAAAGCTTGGGGAATTTAAGGTCTGATCATAAACATCATAAACAGGAGAAAAACTGCTATATGGAATTGTTTTAATTCAACAAAAAGGGATGTTTTTAGATGATGTAGTACAATAAATAAGAGCTGTTATTTCAGTTTTTTCAGCAAGCTACTTGGGTCCTAGCCCTATCACAAGGTAAGTTCAAGTCTCTGGTTGGGAATAACTTGGCGCAGGCCACTGAAACTCAAAAGCCAAACCTAAAAACCAGGCCTCACTGACCCACCCTGGGGTCAGGTGTTGACTCATTTAGCTGTTGGAGACATTTCACTGGGGAATCTGGGTGGCAGCACAGCTTCTAGGAGGGCAAGACCCACCAGGCTGCGGGTGAGAGTAACTCACTAGTCTCCTCAGACAAAGGACTCTGACTTACCTGTCCCCTAACCACAATCCGCTTCAAAAGAGATGATTTTCCAAAACCACACGTAACGTTTCTTTCACCGTTCATTATTTAAGAAACTGAATGCTGGCAACCAGGGAGTTAGGGGATTTGAGTTATACTGGAGATTAGGCTTTTAAATCACAGGGAGGTTCGAGCCTGGGTATTTTCACTTGGCAAAATGGTAAACCGTTCTAAGTACTAGTGTGCTTTTTTAATGAGATATAATTCACATACCAAAAAATTCACCATTTAAAATACACAATTTAGTGGGTTTTAGTATATGCACAAAGTTGTGCAACATTATCACAATACAATTCCACATTCTCATCATCTCCCAAAGAAACCACACACCCATTAGAACTCACTCCCTGTTCCTCCCTTCACCAGCCCCTGGCAGTCACTTGCTGTTGTTTTTTTTTTTTTTTTTAAGTGAAATGTGACAACTTTCCTGTACTTTGTATTTTCAGTAGCGCGTGGCCTTATACGTTTTCACTAGAATTTTTATTTATTTATTTATTTATTTATTTATTTATGGCTGTGTTGGGTCTTCGTTGCATGCGGGTTTCCTCTAGTTGCGGCGAGCGGGGGCTACTCTTCGTTGCGGTGCATGGGCTACTCATTGCGGTGGCTTCCCTTGTTGCGGAGCATTGGCTCTAGGCGCATGGGCTTCAGTAGTTGTGGCCCGCGGGCTCTAGAGCGCAGGCTCAGTAGTTGTGGTGCACTGGCTTAGCTGCTCCTCGGCATGTGGGATCTTCCCGGACCAGGGCTCGAACCCGTGTCCCCTGCATTGGCAGGCAGATTCTTAACCACTCTGCCACGAGGGAAGCCCTTCATTAGAACTTTTAACACTTAATTCAAACCATGGACTTTATAAGTATTCTGAGATTATAAAATACCCTCTTCTATATACAAACTATTTCTGTTGCAAAAATGTTTTCTTTTTTTATATATAAAAAATAGATCTTTCTATCTCCACTGGAGCTTAAAACATTACCATTTTTTTCATCAATTAAATTCTGTTCTTGTATATGAAGTGAGAAGAATCAATACTCCAATATTTAAAAAGCATGAATGACCTGAGTCCTTATTAACTGTGGGCCATCATGCTCTCCTTCCCACTGCTTAAAGACCTACAGAGCTGAGACGGCCAAGGCCTGAAAGGCAAAGTTGCTTGTTCACAGACAAGGAAACGGATCTAATGTGGGCTGGTGACACGTCCAAGACCACAAGGCTAGTTTACAGCACAGCTAGGATGGTAACCCCCTTTTTCCTAGTTTTCTAGTATTGAATATTGGAAGTAAATGTTATAGGTTATCTACAAAATCAGCTACCATATGAATCTAATCTACCAATGAATCTAATTATGTCAGTGAATTTTAGCTTTGATCTGAGCATGTGATTTTCATTTTTAACCACTTTAAAAATATATATGTTATCTGGTAAGACTTTGTGAGGACAAGACAGGTACATTTAACCAGGGGGCCCAAATCATTCGTTGAAACATAGCAAAAAGAGCTGAGGTTCTGGAGGGACCCCAGAGCATCTCTCAGATTCCACACACTGTAACTCTCCACACGACAGTGTCCGTAGGATGCACCACTATGCGATGTAAGAAGCAAACAAGTCACATACATTCAGTACTCTCGAAATGAAGGCCTCATGGGCCAGGAATGTTTGGGATTTAACCATTGCAACAATTCATCTGGGCTGACTTTTTGGAAGTGGTCCCACTCAGACTGGTAACGGATTTGCTGTCATCCTCACCAGTTCTCTTCTTCACTTCCCTAGAGAGAGAAAGAGAGAAAGACATATAGACAGAGAGAGAAAGGAGATTACTGAGGTATAAAACTGAACCGTAAACAGCTCTATAGAAATAAAACAGCACTACTGAGCACTTGCTATGCACCATCCAGACAGTGTTCAAAATGCTTTGTAGCTGTTGACTTATTTAATTCTCACAACTATGTGATTTTATTGTGCCCCATTTTATTTTTTTTTAATTTTTTTTTAACGATTTTTGGCTGTGTTGGGTCTTCGTTGCGGCGAGCGGAGCTACTCTTCGTTTGCGGTGCGCAGGCTTCTCATTGCCGTGGCTGCTCTTGTTGCGGAGCACAGGCTTAGTTGCTCCATGGCATGTGGGATCTTCCCGGACCAGGGCTCGAACCCATGTCCCCTGCATTGGCAGGCGGATTCTTAACCACTGTGCCCCCAGGGAAGCCCTGTGCCCCATTTTATATGTGAGAAACGAAGGCAAAAAAAAAAGTTAAGACATTTCCCTTTGGTCACACAGCTGGAGAAGTGACACAGCAGTTGGGCTCCAGCGCCTGCATTCTAAGCGCCAGGCCACACACTCATGCATGAACACACACACATGCCCAGGTGCATATACATGTGTGCACACACTCACATGCACACAGACTACTCTTGCTCTCTCCTGTGGTTTCACATGGCTTATAGTCTGCCACACGCACAGCTCACGCCTTAGGATTCTGGAACCTGGCTCCCGTCCCCAGCTAATGCACAAAAGCAATGATGACTTGAACCATTCTGTAATTATACACGATCATGGAGATAACAACAGATGGTTAAAATCCAGGAAAAGAAAGTCTTCCTTTTGCCTCTTCCTAAATTTCTTTTAGAATTAACTTCTAGAGGCAGCACTGGACCGAAGATCTCCGTGACCTTATGAAAGCCCCCTAGGAAGTCTCCTAGCCCTGGGGATGCTTGGGAAATACACCCTTAGACAAGCTGAATGCCAGTCTCTGTGGGTGAGGAGAGTGTGGCAGCTCATCCCCAAGAGGGTCCCAAAGGATTCTGCCTCCCTCTAGTGGTGAAGCTTGTGCGGCTGCCCCCTGGTCAGCACCGGCTCTGTGACTGCTCAGACCAGTAGAATGGCGAGGAAATGGTGTGCTGAGATTTCCAAGCCAGGCATTAATCAGGCCTGGCCGCTTTGAGCTGCAATTTAAGCAGCCCAGGGTTCTTCGCTGGAGAGAGGTCAGAGAGGTCCCGGGGGCTGAGATCCACAGGGAGGAGCATCCTGGCCGCAGACGTGCAGACGCACCACAGCCCATGTCCATCTGACTGCGAACACATGAGACACCCAAGGGAGAGGAGCTGAGGACTCTCCAAGTGAGATCCAGTCAATTCTGGCCATTTCAGAAAATAAAAAGTGGTGCTGTTCTAGGCAATTAGATTTTGGGTGGTTTGTTACAGAGCGATAGGTCCTGGGAACTGGCATATTCCCAGCACAGCGACGCTGTTCAACAGGAATAGAATGTAATGTAATCCACATATGTAATTTAAAATGTTTAGCAGCCACATTAAAAAATGTAAAGAGACAAGTGAAATTAATTTTATTAATATATTTTATTTAACTCAGTATTGCAAAAATACTATCATTTCAGCATGTAACCAATAAAAATATTAATGAGGTATTTTACAATGTTTATACTGTCTTCAAAACCCAGTATTTATTTAATATATCTGGCACATCTCAGCTTGGATCAGCCATACTTCAGGCAGCTAGTGGCCACCAAACCGGTCAACACAGCCCCAGAAGGAGCTGATACCTGCTAACCTTTGAAAACCACTGCACTGTGAGTAGGAAACAAAAGGGAAACTAGTTCTTGCTGAAGGCGAGTTAATAAATGCTATGTTACATGTCTTCACATATTCCTTATTTAATACAAATAACACTCACACCCGCTCGCACAAAATCCTCACAGGTGACAGGTGAGCATCACTGTCCTCACTTCACAGATAAGGAATCAAAGACTCAGGAAAAGAAGGAAGATACACAGTTCAATCCATAAACCCTATAAGACTCAGTTCAGACTTCTAACTTCCAGAACTGTAAGATAATACATTTTTATTGCTTAAACCACAAGGCTAGTGGGAACTTGTTACGGTGACGATAGAAAACTAGTACAACTTCCAAATGCCAAATCTCGACCACTTGGCCATTCAATAAATGTCTGATTTATGCCAAGCTCTGGGATCCTCAACTAGTGAGCTTTGAGAGAGAGACAGATGTCTTCTAAATAAATTGTAACCAGGTCCCAAGAGAGCTGCTAACACACAAGCACAGCGTTTGCAGCAACACAAAAGGTGCACCACAGTTGTGCTGGGGCGAGGGGAAGGCAGCTTTGTGGAGACTGAGCTTCAGGGAGACTTTGACAGTGGAGCGACCTCTTGATGGGATAGGAATTCACCTTCATGTAATGAGGAAGGGAGATCCCAGGTGCAGGAAACAGCATGCATGAGGCAAAGAGGCATAAAAGAACTTGGCCACAACTGGAAGCAAAGTTTGCTGTGTAGATAGATTATCTTTCATTTGGGAAGCAAGATAAGAGATGCAAACAAAGGTAGGTGAGGTTGGGCTCTGAGGGACTATTAGCCACTTGTTAAGGAGCTTGGACTCTATGCTGTAGGTAGGACAGCTACCTACAGCAAGAAAGAAAGTCTTAATTGGATTTTTATTTACAAAGATTACCCTGTTTACAGGGTGGGGGATGAACTGATGCTGGAGAAACTCTGAGGCAGAAACTGAGGTGCCTCCTGCACTACCTGGAGTAGGAAATTCTGAGGCCTGGAGCAAAACAGAGAGAGAGAGAGAGAGAGAATACGGACAGATTCAAGAAAGATTACAGAGAGGTCACCTAATCAATAGGACCCCAGAACCCACTAGAGGTAGGTGATGGAGAAAGAGAGGAAGGAGTCAAGACTGCTTCTGGTTGGTAGTTTCCTGAGATAGGAAATGTAGAAGGAGGAACAATTTTAAAGAAAAATTAACACATTAGAATTTGGACATGTTGGGGCAGTCATGCCTATGGAATTCCCATTTGTTGGTGGATGGGAATATGGTCATGGAATTTTTTTTTAAGATGGGGATTAAAAATACAGAAATTGGGGGCTTCCCTGGGGGTGCAGTGGTTGGGAGACCGCCTGCCGATGCAGGGGACGCAGGTTCGTGCCCCAGTCTGGGAGGATCCAACGTGCCGCGGAGCGGCTGGGCCTGTGAGCTATGGCCACTAAGCCTGTGCGTCTGGAGCCTGTGCTCCGCAACGGGAGAAGCCACAACAGTGAGAGGCCTGCGTACTGCAAAAAAAAAAAAAAAAAAAAAAAACACAGAAATTGGAAGTCATCAGCTAGACATAGTTCTAGAAACCATGGGGGTGGAAGACATTCGGCAGAGAGAGAAAGGAAAGAGGAAGAGAGTGCAGAATAGAATCCTGAGATTACCAACATTCAAAAGGCAAGCCAGAGATACAGAGTAATGAAAAGTCCCAATTTTGCTCTTAGCAGCTGTGTCACTTTGAGCAAGCTGATTAAGCATTCTAATTCCCAATTTTCTGATCTGTACAATGGGTATAGTACTCACAGCATCCTCACAAGACAACTCACATCGCTCCCTTCTGGGAGGTCCAACAGCGTCTCTTAGCTACATATCATATGGCTGCCTGGTCATATATTTTGTTTTCTTTTTTTTCTCTAATATTAAATTGTATGGCCTATCTTACATACCCTGATATCCCTACACGGCTTTGATGCTGAGCACTCAGAATTATGCAGATATTATTGAACCTGAAAGCAAATACTAAGGGAAAAAAATAGGTGCCCATACTGTTCACCTGGACTTCAGTTTCTTTAATCTGCCAAAAATGCAGGCACATCCCACTTTAAGGAAATCAGGAAGAGACAATTTCATACAACTCAAACAGGTTTAAGGCTGGGAAAATTAAATTACCTCACCAAAAACTACCATGTGCTTCACAACTGCATTTTGAATGACTCCATCTTATGGACAGGTTTACACCCAGTGGGCTCAGCAGTGGCGCTGATACATCGGCCTGAACTTTTTGTGTTTTTCTCAAATTTCAGGCCGTTGATCGATTGAATGCCTGTTGAACTTGAATGTTTCAAGCCTGTGGCTCTAGTGATGGCAAATGTATTTACCAACGGACAATGGTTGGGATGCATTTCCTATCAGCCCTACAGGGAAAGTGCATTTCTAGGAGAAACGTTTCCTGGGATTGAGAGGTTTTCCAAGAAAAAGCAGAGGAGTTCAGGCTGTTAAGCAAACATTGATGGCCTCCCTTTGAAAACAAATTTTGTTTCAGACAGTGCAAATCCATAAACTCTTCTAGTTCAAGTTTTATGACATGACGTGGAATGAAAGGGACCATGCCGGGAAATATCTTATGAAATCTAGATGAAGAACTTACATGTTTTGCATTATATATAACATTCTAAAGGCTGTAACACTTTATTTTTTGTCACATCTTTATTGGAGTGTAATTGCTTTACAATGTTGTGTTAGTTTCTGCTGTACGACAAAGTGAATCAGCTATATGTATACATATATCCCCATATCCCCTCCCTCTTGCTTCTCCCTCCCACCCTCCTTATCCCACCCCTCTAGGTCATCACAAAGCACTGAGCTGATCTCCCCGTGCTATGCAGCAGCTTCCCACTAGCTATCCTTTTTACATTTGGTAGTATATATACGTCCATGCCACTCTCTCACTTTGTCCCAGTTTACCCTTCCCTCTCCCCATGTCCTCAAGTCCATTCTCTACGTCTGCAACTGAATTCCTGCCCTGCCACTAGGTTCAGCAGTACCATGTTTTTAGATTCCATATATACGTGTTAGCATATGGTATTTGTTTTTCTCTTTCTTACTTCACTCTGTATGACAGACTCTAGGTCCATCCACCTCACTACAAATAACCCAATTTCTTTTTTAATGGCTGAGTAACATTCCATTGTATATATGTGCCACATCTTCTTTATCCATTCATCTGTTGATGGACACTTAGGTTGGTTCCATGTCCCAGCTATTATAAATACTGCTGCAGTGAATATTGTGGTACATGTTTCTTTTTGAATTATGGTTTTCTCAGGGTATATGCCCAGTAGCGGAATTCCTGGGTCATATAGTAGTTCTATTTTTAGTTTTTTAAGGAACCTCCATACAGTTCTCCATAGTGGCTGTATCAATTTACATTCCCACGAACAGCACGAGAGGGTTCGCTTTTCTCCACACCCCCTCCAGCATTTATTGTTTGTAGATATTTTGATGATGGCCATTCTGACTGGTGTGAGGTGATACTTCATTGTGGGTTTTTTTTTTTTTTTTTTTTTTTTTTTTGCCGTACGCGGGCCTCTCTCTGTTGTGGTCTCTCCCGTTGTGGAGCACAGGCTCCAGAAGCAGAGCCCCAGCGGCCATGGCTCACGGGCCCAGCCGCTCCGCAGCATGTGGGATCCTCCTGGACCGGGGCACGAACCCGTGTCCCCCGCATCGGCAGGCAGACTCTCAACCACTGCACCACCAGGGAAGCCCTTCATTGTGGTTTTGATTTGCATTTCTCTAATGGTTAGTGATGTTGAGCATCTTTTCATGTGTTTGTTGGCAATCTGTATGCCTTCCTTTGAGAAATGTCTATTTAGGTCTTCTGCCCATTTTTGGATTGGGTTATTTGTTTTTTTGATATTGAGCTACATGAGCTGCTTGTATATTTTTGAAATTAATCCTTTGTCAGTTGCTTCATTTACAAATATTTTCTCCCATTCTAAGGGTTGTCTTTTCATCTTGCTTATGGTTTCATTTGCTGTGCAAAAGCTTTTAAGTTTCATTAGGTACCATGTGTTTATTTTTGGTTTTATTTCCATCTCTCTAGGAGGTGGGTCAAAAAGGATCTTGCTGTGATTTATGTCATAGAGTGTTCTGCCTATGTTTTCCTCTAAGAGTTTGATAGTTTCTGGCCTTACATTTAGGTCTTTAATCCATCTGGAGTTTATTTTTGTGTATGGTGTGTAACACTTTTTTTAATGGTAGTTTTACCTGTGGAAACTATGCCATTTTCACTTAAGACTTGGGTACTTGGACAAGCAAATCTGATGGCACAGTATAAAGCAAATTAAAGTCTCTACATGTTTGTTTATTTCTAATTTTCATATTTAACACATTGTTAACAGAACTCAGAGGACTCAAGCCAGGTCACAATACAATAACAACCATTTAAAAAACTCCTTGATAAGTGGTTCACAAGAAGTGACCTTGTTATCAAACGCTTCTGCACACCGGTGTTTTGTGTTCCCAAAGAAACTCAAACCTGAGTGGAAGCTACACTGTAAACAGGGTGGTGCCGGGCTGAGCCAACTCTCTGGCAGGAGCACACGGGGGAAGGGCACAAGCGGCCTCCAGCTCTCCTATCCTTGTAACATAGAGAATCGATTATAAAAAGAGAATCAATTCTGCAATCTGGGTGTGACAGTGGCACTTTGGAGTCAGTTAACTGTAATATGACCCCACAAGGCAAGTCAGTGTTAAATAGTGATTATGTTATTCAGTGGAGTCCAGGCTGTTATATATAGAATCATAGACTGTCAGGACTAGAAAGGGCCTTAGGGATCATTTTCTTTGGCACCCTCGTTGTACAGATTAGAAATGCCTAAAGGAAGACAGGGACTTAGTCAAGACTCTTCAGCTGTTCAGGGTAGATTTAAGATCAGACTTTGAGCCTCCAGACACTACACTCCTCCAACGTGCTGGGCAGAAGCCAGCAGCCATGCGGAGGGCCTGACCTGCAGCATCCTTTCCTGCTCATCCAGGACAGCAATGCAGCACCCCCTGCCTGAAGCTAAGGTAGCACAGAGCCCCTTATTGTACTAAAGTTAAGATTCTTATAAAACCAGAAACTTACAAATGATCAGGAAAAGAACTACACGCCTTAAGTTATGTTTTTGCTTTGTCAGCAATCAAAGTATCATTGGCCTGGATTTTGTTAATGCATGTTTCTTTTCTCTCTCTCTCTTTTTTTTTAGATATTTAATCCCTTTAGACCAGCAAAGAATCATCTTTTCATTTGTGGCAGAAAACTAGGCAGAAGAAATAAATCTAATAGAAAATATTCTTATTTCCTAAGAATGCTGCAGGGATTAAAGTACAGTTAAATGCAGGGTCTTCAATGATGCGATTTTCATTCTAATCCACATCCCAAAATGTTATTTATTGTTAACACCATTGACTTAGCTTAATAATTACCTGGGTAATAATTTAAACAAAGTGCTTCCAACTGGCATGATATACAATTTGCTTTGTTGAGTTTTTTTTTTTTTCCTTTACCTTGGAAAGTGTCATAATAGATAGCTATATTCATAATAGTCTCCTGTGTTTAAAATCTGGTTCCTGGAAGTGATTCATACATGTCAACTATTAGCTTTGTGGTGACATTTTGCAGAAACATCAACGACACCTCGGATGCACCTCCTTTGTTTGGCAGTAAACTTATTTTGTCAAAGTTCACAGTGAACAAGCAGCATTATCAGTTTTTATAAAAACCATGTTTGTTTCTCCAACCACTACTGAAAGACAAGACAGTGTTTTCCAATGTAGATTCATGTTATGGTCAAGAAATCTGGCACACACAGCAGCTAAGTGAAAATTCAATCCTGCATCCAGTTTTCGAAATGTAAGGCCAAACTTTACCGAGAGAGATGGAGAACAGCTTCCACTATATTCGAACCATCTTTGGCATTTGTTTTATAAAATAATGCCCCATAGGTCTGTAAAAAATATAAATACACCATTAAATGAAGGCTTTAATTAGGTTTCCTGGAATGCTTTTAAAACCAATAAAATAAAATAAAAATACTCCCCTTTTGAGTGTGCTAAAACTAATAGCTAAGAAATTGAATTCAAAGTTTCAATACTTTAAAAAAAAACAGGTTTGAGCCTAGTTATTCCAGGAACAACTCCTAGTCAGAGGATTTTTATTTTGCATCCAAAAAAAAAACCCATAATACAAACTTTCATGTTTTAAGGTTCTTATTTCCAAGAGTCACACGTGCTACCAAGTGTTCTCTATCAAATAATTTGAGAGAGAGAAAAATGATAGCTTAAGGTAACCACTCAGGAATTAAATGTCCATCTAAATTATGTGATGAATTGGGAGGCTTGGATTGACATATATACACTAATATGTATAAAATGGATAACTAATAAGAACCTGCTGTATAAAAAATAAATAAATAAGTAAGTAAGTAAGTAAGAAAGAAAGTAAAGTATGTCTTCTTTTGGTCAAAAGCTAACACACATTCCCCTTCACCCTATCATCTTTTCCTATCAAGATTCAACAGCCTCTCTGTCACTAAAACCAATGGACATTTTCTAGTCCTCTATTTTTCAACCCCCCAGTGGTTATGCATACAATCATCGATCATACCACTCTCCTTCTTCAAACCCTTTAATGCTTTCCCCCATCCCTCTCAAGTAATACTGAAATGCTTACCTGGCCAACAAGGCTTAGCTTGTATGTGGCCCCAGCCAACCTCCCAGTGTTACCTGTCACCACTCTCCCTCACTCACAATGCTCAAGTTACCCTGGCCGTCCCTCTATTTCCCCAATGCTCCAAATTCCCTCCCACCTCAGGACCTGTGCACCTACTGTTCCCACTACTAAGTCATCCCCTACACCACCAACCCCCTTCACCAGGCTGACTTTTACCTCCCTTCTAGATTTTTAGGTAATCCTCCCTTGAAGTTAAGTGTTTTCTAACTCTGAAAAGTCGATATTAGGTTTTCCTATTATAAAACATCTTGACATATGTATCTTCCCAGTATAGCACTTGCCACAGCTGTAATTGACCAAGTTATTTTTGTGTGTCTTTGTCTAACAAGCTGGAGACAATTTCCCTTAGGAAAGGAGAACTGTGTGTGCTGTGGGGCTGGGTGTGGGCGACATAGCCCTGTGTGGGATATGGGCAGGATGTGATGGGTGTTCTGGAGCAGAGAGAAAGGGAAGAACCTAACAACAGGCAAAGACTACTGTGAAACCTTTACCCATGAGCCCCCAAATCCACAGAAAAGCTTTAAAAAAACCAAACATGAATGTATTTCTAGTAGAAATGGGTAGTGCTGCTACCTGGCACAGCCAGGATGTTATCGGGTGAAACAGAGACTGCCTTTGAGGACGCAGGAGGGTGGAGGTCAAGAGATGCATAATAAGGAAGCAAACCTCGGGAAATCTGAGAAATCGTGAAGAGGGAATAAACCTGTTCTGCAGCCAGGAATTCTGAAACCTCTAGAGGGATACGTGGATTACATGAGTTTAATATCTATCTGCCCCAGACAGTAAACTACGTGAGGGCAAGGACAGTCTGCTTTGTTCTCTACCCTTTGCTCAGCTCACAATAAGTGCTTTTCACATGGTGGATACAATTAAATATGTGTTGAATCAATCTCTTCTGTATTTCATTGCCTAGCTTTGATGTTTATCATATTTGGTTCAAAGTTCTAAAATTTAAAACAAGTACTAATTTCAACTTAAAACAGTGAGGTTGGGACTTCCCTGGTGGTCCAGTGGCGAAGACTCCGAGCTCCCAATGCAGGGGGTCCAGCTTCGATCACTGGTCAGGGAACTAGATCCGACATGCCACAACTAAGAGTTTGCAAGTCGCAACTAAAGACCCCACATGTCACAACTAAAAGATCCTGCGTGCCGCAACTAAAGATCCCGTGTGCCACGACGAAGACCTGATGCAGACAAATAAATAAATAAATAAATAATATTTTTTAAAAAAATAGTGAGCTTGAAACTTCTTTTTAAAGTTAACATGTATATGCTACAGAGCAGTGCTTTCATGGTGCTGAGGACAGAAAGCAACGATAGCAACATCAGGTCAGACTGTTATGGTAAGAACCTCTTATTTAACCCAAGGAGCATCTGGTTCCTTGTTTGGGTAAAACAAGTCACAAGAGGGCCATGCAGCCTTCTGATACAATGATAATAACGAGAGAATAAACATTACCCAAAATAACAATCTGGACAGAAACAGGGTCCAACCACTATACAAATGCATAACCAAAAATAATTTTACACTATTCCAACTGAATACAAACCTTACAGAAAAGAACAAGTCTTCCAATTCCCTTCACCCCTTCACGCAGGTGACACACAGCACCACCTGCTGCCCCTTGGCACAGGGACCCTCTGGAACCAAACCCATGTTTTCAAAATAGGACACCCATTCTTTTCCCTTTACCCAAATTCCGAGACTAGAGAAGGGTTCCAAGGGCTGGGGAAGAGTGAGGAGGAAGACGGGATAATTTTGCCTCCTCTTTGTCCCTGACACTCAGTGGGGGGAAACGATCACGTGATGCTTTTACCTCTCTAAGGGATTTAATTCTTGGTGCAATTACTAACAGTTATGGGGCAGACAGGCATGGGGGGACTGGGAGTTCTGCCTGTATAAGGACGGAAGACCCATCAAACTGAGTGGAGGTCCATCAAACAACCTCTTCAGCTAAGGGTGACAAAAGTGGAAGACCCCTTCCAGCTTGGACCCACTCTCACTCTTACCCTGGCCAGTTTTTCTCCAAGGTACCCTGGGACATGTTTTTGTCCCTCTGCTTCGGTAGCGTCATGAACATCAGCCTTGTTTCCTACCAACACGATAGGAATGCTCTCATGGGCTGCAGCCTACCATGAAGAAAAGGAAAAAACTGTGCACACGTCACACATTGGACAAGTTATGAGGATGATGACGACAACAGCTACCATTTCCAAACGCCCCTTATGTGCCACGGGATGTGTACACAATATCTTCAAACCTCAAACTATCTCTAAAAGGAGCCAAACTTTCTCCCATTGCCAGGTGAGAAAATTGAAATTCAGAGAGGTTAAATAAGACCTCGTAAGGACCAGGGCCAGGGTGCTCCAAACTGATTCCATCACCCTCGCCACTCTACAAACCAATAAAACTCAAGAGGCGTGACCACAAAACTCTACTCGACTGTGGTGCCCACATAATTTTCCACCACTTTCACTCCAAACAGTGGTGATTACAGATCAACTTCATTACCCCAGGTATAAAACACACAAGAATTCCCTCAGCTACAATGGGACAAAAATGGAGTCTGAAAGTTCCACACTCACTGCTCTATGGTTTATAACAAAAGCAAAATACAAGGGCCCTAAAGGTCAACACTTTTCTTGTAAGGAGTCACTGAGCGATCACTCAAAGTAACAGACTCTTAGGATTAATGCCCCCAAATCAGCACAGCACGCTGTCACACAGCCCCGACACTCACAGGGGAGCTGGCGAGCACAGCAGAAGCGGTGAGAGGCAGGATTAAGCTTGAGACCCCACCAAGCCCACCACGTGGCTGCTCGCTGGCTGTGTGAAGTCAGGCAAGTCTGTTCCTGGTTCTGCCTCACCTTCCCTACCTGTAAAATGAAGGGATCAGCAAGGGCACATCCCCCTTCAGCAGGCGGGATGAGAAGGGAGGACAAGCAGACAACCCTTGCTCTGGATCCTGAACAAGAGAGACAGCAGCCCTGACTGAGACGTGGGGAATGACCCTTTGCGGTGCCTAAAGACATCCAGGTGCTCATCCGCTTCGGTGCCACACCTGATACGGCATCAAGAAATGAGCCTCAGGAACAAGGAAACTGTATTCGACTTCCTTTCTCTTCAGACCATTTTCCTCCAACTGAACGTACCAGAGTGAAGTAAAAGCAAAGGGGAGAAGGAAATGAAAGGCCTTCCCTAAAACTGGACACCCCACCCATTAAGGTGCTAAGTAATTGAGTTCAGTGGGGAACTGCTCAGGATCCAAGGGGGCATCACGTGGAAGCCATGAATCAAATATTCGCTTAAGGGCTTCCCTGGTGGCACAGTGGTTGAGAATCTGCCTGCTAGTGCAGGGGACACGGGTTCGAGCCCTGGTCTGGGAGGATCCCACATGCCGCGGAGCAACTAGGCCCATGAGCCACGACTACTGAGCCTGCGTGTCTGGAGCCTGTGTTCCACAACGAGAGGCCGCGATAGTGAGAGGCCCGCGCGTCGCAATGGGGAGTGGCCCCCGCTTGCCACAGCTAGAGAAACCCTCGCACAGAAATGAAGACCCAACACAGCAAAAATAAATAAATAAATAAACTCCTATCCCCAACATCTTCTTTAAAAAAAAAAAAAGTATTTACCATGAAACCAAAGGATATGAAAGCTCCTCAGATGAAAGACACCATCTTACTGGCGCAAAACAAAGCACAGATAGTTACCACACATGTTTAAAATACCAACTGGTTATCTCAGTGGTACTTTGAGATGTGTAAATCACCCAAATCACTACCAGAAAGAATAAGGTCGAGAACACAGTTCTCTATGCTATAGAATTTGGACCTGGCACAAGCTCACACCCAGGTGGTATCTCACCTATGCCTCTAGCACACATGGCGGCCCGATTATACCTCCAATCACACTACACACCCAGCCCCATCACCCCCTTGTTTGTGAGAGCTGCTGCCCCTTCTTGGGCTGCCTGAATTTTCATTCGCTGCCCATGGGGTTCTGATTTGATCTATAAGAAAACACAGAAGTTATCTTCTTTCCCCAGAAGCTCACTTTAGTAGTGTCCTTGGCTCTGTGGGAACTTGCCCAGCTACTAAGGAAGAGACCAGTACTGCCAGATGCCACTGGGAACCCCACATCTCACATCCAGTTCTTCCTGATGGCCTGGATCAGTGGCTTCTAATCAAGTTCGTTTTGACAAAGAGGAGAAAGGGCATTTTCCAAGACAGCCTGTGACTCTCCTGTGTAACTTCTTTGTTCCTCTGTTTTCACTTCTTACCTCAACCGTATCTTCCCATTCTCATACACTGAGAAAGCTTTGCTCACGTGCAACATCATACAGCAGCAAAACACCATCTGCTCTTCTGAAGAAAGACTTAGCAATACTTCTGAATCTGGAAGAGAGAAAAGCAGGTAAGTGACGGTTCTAATCAGTCAGTCAGTTTGGGGCTGCCTCATTCTTCATCTCTTTGATGCTCACTTTCTTCTCATCTTCTAAAATAACCCCCAATTGAGAAGAATCTAATAGCAGCCTATTACTGTGAAATAGCCATCCCCGAGGCCTAGAATGACTTGGTGAACGGTAACAGCATAAGAATCTGGGCTGCTGATTTAGAAAAGCAGATCATTTTCTCCACCAAACAATCCCAAGAATGTCTGCAAGCCTCAGAGCATAGCTTGAGAGCATAAGTTCTAAAAATTATAGCCTCAGCAGCAAGCTACCAGATCCCACGTGGAGGTACAGAGAAGGATGGAAGAAGAGGCACATCAGAGAAAACATATTTTGGGGGTGTTGGGTAGGGAATACTGGGGGTGGGTGGGAGAAGAACTACCCATGTGCAACACCACAGGGCACACACACAGGGCACACACACAGGGCACGGGGTGCTCACCAGAGGAAGAGCACACCTCCACCCACATGTCCTAACTCTAAACCAGGTGCAGCACTTTACAGGACCTTAAATAGGGCCATGTCAACCACACATATTTTTTAAATGGCTTGTCTGTGCAAACCTCAGCAGAATTCAAAGCATTATGGAAAGCACTTGCCTCTCCTGCCCAGCCATATCCCAGTGCTGCAGGGCTGTTAGCTCTCCATCTACGATGAGAGTTTTCATTTGAAAATCAACTTCTGAAAAAAAAATAAGAGGACATGGAGAACACGATGTAAATAATTCCATCGGTTTTTACTTTCAAGCCCTATTTGGATGAGACAAGGGCCAGTAAGCCAAAGTTCAGTGAGGTAGAGAGATATGAACCTGGCCTTCAAGAAGAGTAACCTTCACAAACTAATTTTAAGTCAGACCACAGACATGTGCACAGATGCACATCCGCAGGTTGGCTGACTGGGGAAGGATTTGATCTATGGACAAAAGGAAAATCTATGTTCTATTTGCCCATGTATTTAGATGGACTCAGTTATATCTGTGTGTGTGCATGCACATAAATATGCCTATGTATATATGTATATATGCAGGTATACTCTGTATATGTACATATGGTATGCTCTCTAGCAACCGAACCGAATACTGTGGTATTTTTATGAATCAAACTGAAGTGAAATTTCGAATTTGTTATCTTGAAGGGTATAACAGAGGACCACAAATTTACACAGACACCCACTGTGTAAACCCCCCAAGTGGGCCCAGATGTAAAACTGGGTTCCAGAAGTAAACCCTCAGATGTAAACCCCCCCAAGTCATAAACATGGGGCCCAGATGTAAACCTGGGTGGAAGCCGTAACCTGCTCAGACGCCAGCTGAACCCCGCAATGCTGCGCGCAGGAGCAGAGAAGGCGAGCGCCCGATGCCCCACATGACTCACACCCGAGCCTGGACCTCAGGCAACTGCAACTAACCTGGAAGCCCCTGACAGGAGGCCGACCCTCAGGTATCTCCAGAACCTGAGGCGAGGAACCCCCGACAGGATGCCTGGGCTTCAGGCAACTCCGTGACAGGATGGCTGACCGAGCCGTGTGGCTGACAGGATCTTGGTGTTCCAGCCGGGTGTCAGGGCTGTGCCTCTGAGGTGGGACAGCCAAGTTCAGGACACTGGTCCATCAGGGACCTCCTGGCTCCACATAATATCAAAGGGCAAAAGCTCTCCCAGAGATCTCCATCTCAAAGCTAAGACCCAGGTCCACTCAAAGACCAGCAAGCTACAGTGCTGGACACCCTATGCCAAACAACTAGCAAGACAGAAACACAACCCCACCGATTAGCAGAGAGGCTCCATAAAATCATAATAAGGTCACAGACACCCCAAAACACAACACCGGATGCAGTCCTGCCCACTGGAAAGACAAGATCCAGCCTCATCCACCAGAACACAGACACTAGTCTCCTCCACAAGAAGGCCTACACAACCCATTGAAACAACCTTAGCCACTGGGGGCAGACACCAAAAACAATGGGAACTGCAAACCTGCAGTCTGCGAAAAGGGGACCCCAAACACAGTAAGTTAAGCGAAATGAGAAGACAGAGAAACACACAGCAGATGAAGGAGCAAGGTAAACACCCACCAGACCAAACAAATGAAGAGGAAATAGGCTGTCTACCTGAAAAAGAATTCAGAGTACTGATAGTAAAGATGACCCAAAATCTTGGAAATAGCATGGAAAAAAGACAAGAAACATCTAACAAAGACCTAGAAGAACTAAAGAGCAAACAAACAATGATGAACAACACAATAAATAAATTAAAAACTCTCTAGAAGGAATCAATAGCAGAATAACCGAGGCAGAAGAATGGATAAGTGACCTGGAAGATAGTGGAAATAAATACCAGAGAGCAGAAAGAAGAAAAAAGAATGAAAATAATTCAGGATAGTCTCAGAGACCTCTGGGACAACATTAAATGCACTAACATTCGAATTATAGGGGTCCCAGAAGAAGAAGAGAAAAAGAAAGGGAATGAGAAAATATTTGAAGAGATTATAGTTGAAAACTTCCCTAATACAGGAAAGGAAATAGTCAATCAAGTCCAGGAAGCACAGAGAGTTCCATACAGGATAAACCCAAGGAGAAACGCTCCAAGACACATATCAATCAAACTATCAAAAATTAAATACAAAAAAATACTAAAAGCATCAAAGGAAAAGCAACAAGTAACATACAAGGGAATTCCCATAAGGTTAACAGCTGATCTTTCAGCAGAAACTCTGCAAGCCAGAAGGGACTGGCAGGACATATTTAAAGTGATGAAAGGGGAAAACCTACAACGAAGATTACTCTACCTGGCATGGATCTCATTCAGATTTGACGGAGAAATTAAAAACTTTACAGACAAGCAAAGAGAATTCAGCACCACCAAACCAGCTTTACAACAAATGCTAAAGGAACTTCTCTAGGCAGAAAACACAAGAGAAGGAAAAGACTTACAATAAGAAACTGAAAACAATTAAGAAAACGGTAATAGGAACTACATATCGATAACTACCTTAAATATAAATGGATTAAATGCTCCAACCAAAAGACATAGACTGGCTGAATGGATACAAAAACAAGACCCATATATATGCTGTCTACAAGAGACCCACTTCAGACCTACAGACACATACAGACTGAAAGTGAGAGGATGGAAAAGATATTCCATGCAAATGGAAACCAAAAGAAAGCTGGAGTAGCAATTCTCATATCAGACAAAAGAGACTTTAAAATAAAGACTATTACAAGAGACAGAGAAGGACACTCCATAATGATCAAGGGATCAATCCAAGAAGAAGATATAACAATTGTAAATATTTATGCACCCAACATAGGAGCACCTCAATACATAAGGCAAATGCTAACAGCCATAAAAGGGGAAATGGACAGTAACACATTCATAGTAGGGGACTTTAACACCCCACTTTCACCAATGGACAGATCATCCAAAATGAAAATAAATAATGAAACACAAGCTTTAAATGATACATTAAACAAGATGGACTTAATTGATATTTATAGGACATTCCATCCAAAAACAACAGAATACACTTTCTTCTCAAGCGCTCATAGAACACGCTCCAGGACAGATCATATCTTGGGTCACAAATCAAGCCCTGGTAAATTTAAGAAAATTGAAATTGTATCAAGTATCTCTTCCAACCACAACACTATGAGACTAGATATCAATTACAGACAAAAATCTGTAAAAAATACAAAGACATGGAGGCTAAACAATACATTACTAAATAACCAAGAGATCACTGAAGAAATCAAGAGGAAATCAAAAAATACCTAGAAACAAATGACAATGTAACACAACGACCCAAAAACTATGGAATGCAGCAAAAGCAGTTCTAAAGGGAAGTTTACAGTGATAAAATCTTACCGCTAGAAACAACTCAAATAAACAACCTAACCTTACATCTAAAGCAATTAGAGAAAGAAGAACAAAAAATCCCCAAAGTTATCAGAAGGAAAGAAATCATAAATGGTGAACTGGGAGATTGGGATTAACATATATACACTAATATGTAAAAAATGGATAACTAATAAGAACCTGCTATATAAAAAAATAAATAAAATTAAATTTAAAAAAATTAGAAATGAAAAAGGAGAAGTAACAAGTCACACTGCAGAAATACAAAGGATCATGAGAGATTACTACAAGCAACTTTATGCCAATAAAATGGACAACCTGGAAGAAATGGAAAAATTCTTAGAAAAGCACAACGTTCTGAGACTGAACCAGGAGGAAATAGAGAATAAGAACAGACCAATCACAAGCACTGAAATGGAAACTGTGATTTAAAATCTTCCAACAAACAAAAGCCCAGGACCAGATGGCTTCACAGGTGAAGTCTATCAAACGTTTAGAGAAGAGCTAACACCTATCCTTCTCAAACTCTTCCAAAATATAGTAGAGGGAGGAACACTCCCAAACTCATTCTATGAGGCCACCGTCGCCCTGATACCAAAACCAGACAAAGATGTCACAAAGAAAGAAAACTACAGGCCAATATCACTGATGAACATAGATGCAAAAATCCTCAACAAAATACTAGCAAACAGAATCCAACAGCACAATAAAAGGATCATACACCATGATCAAGTGGGGTTTATCCCAGGAACGCAAGGATTCTTCAATATATGCAAATCAATCAATGTGATACACCATATTAACAAATTGAAGGAGAAAAACCATATGATCATCTCAATAGATGCAGAGAAAGCTTTCAACAAAATTCAACACCCATTTATGATAAAAACTCTCCAGAAAGTAGGCATAGAGGGAACCTACCTCAACATAATAAAGGCCATATATGACAAAACCACAGCCAACATTGTTCTCAATGGTGAAAAACTGAAACCATTTCCTCTAAGATCAGGAACAAGACAAGGTTGCCCACTCTCACCACTCATATTCAACATAGTTTTGGAGGTTTTAGCCACAGCAATCAGAGAAGAAAAACATATAAAAGGAATCCAAATTGGAAAAGAAGAAGTAAAGCTGCCACTGTTTGCAGATGACATGATACAACACATAGAGAATCCTAAAGATGTTATACCAGAAAACTACTAGAGCTAATCAATGAATTTAGTAAAGTAGCAGGATACAAAATTAATGCACAGAAATCTCTTGCATTCCTATACACTAATGATGAAAAATCTGAAAGAGAAATTAAGGAACACTCCCATTTACCACTGCAACAAAAAGAATAAAATACCTAGGAATAAACCTATGTAAGGAGACAAAAGACCTGTATGCAGAAAACTGTAAGACACTGATGAAAGAAATTAAAGATGATACCAACAGATGGAGAGATATACCATACTCTTGGATTGGAAGAATCAACATTGTGAAAATGACTATACCACCCAAAGCAACCTACAGATGCAATGCAATCTCTATCAAACTACCAATGGCATATTTCACAGAACTAGAAAAAATTTTACAATCTGTATGGAAACACAAAAGACCCCGAATAGCCAAAGCAATCTTGAGAAAGAAAAACAGAGCCGGAGGAATCAGGCTCCTGGACTTCAGACTATACTACAAAGCTACAGTAATCAAGACAGTATGGTACTGGCACAAAAACAGAAATATAGATCAATGGAACAGGATAGAAAGCCCAGAGATAAACCCACACACATATGGTCACCTTAAATTTATAAAGGAGGCAAGAATATACAATGGAGAAAAGGCAGCCTCTTCAATAAGTGGTGCTGGGAAAACTGGGCAGCTACATGTAAAAGAATGAAACTAGAACACTCCCTAACACCATACACACACAAAAAAAACCTCAAGATGGATTAAAGACCTAAATGTAAGGCCAGACACTATAAAACTCTTAGAAGAAAACAAGGCAGAACACTCAATGACATAAATCACAGCAAGATCCTTTTGGACCCACCTCCTAGAGAAATGGAAATAAAAACAAAAATAAACAAATGGGACCTAATGAAACTTAAAAGCTTTTGCATAGCAAAGGAAACCACAAACAAGACAAAAAGACAACCCACAGAATGGGAGAAAAGATTTGCAAATAAAGCAACTGACAAAGGATTCATCTCCAAAATTTACAAGCAGCTCATGCAGCTCAATATGAAAAAAACAGACAACCCAATCCAAAAATGGGCAGAAGACCTAGACATTTCTCCAAAGAAGATATACAGATTGCCCATAAATACATGAAAGGATACTCAACATCACTAATCATTAGAGAAATGCAGATCAAAACTACAATGAGGTATCACCTCACACCAGTGAGAATGGCCATCATCAAAAAATCTAGAAACAATAAATGCTGGAGAGGGTGTAGAGAAAAGGGAACCCTCTTGCACTGTTGGTGGGAATGTAAATTGATACAGGCACTATGGTGAACTGTATGGAGGTTCCTTAAAAAACTAAAAGTAGAACTACCATACGACCCAACAATTCCACTACTGGGCATATACCATGAGAAATCCATAATTCAAAAAGAGTCATGTACCACAATGTTCATTGCAGCTCTATTTACAATAGCCAGGACATGGAAGTAACCTAAGTGTCATCAACAGATGAATGGATAAAGAAGATGTGGCACATATATATGATGGAATATTACTCAGCCATAAAAAGAAACGAAATTGAGTTATTTGTAGTGAGGTGGATTGACCCAGGGTCTGTCATACAGAGTGAAGTAAGTCAGAAAGAGGAAAAACAAATACCGTATGCTAACACATATATATGGAATCTAAAAAAAAAATGTTCTGAAGAACCTAGGGGCAGGACAGGAATAAAGACGCAGACATAGAGAATGGACTTGAGGACATGGGGAGTGGGAAGGGTAAGCTGGGATGAAGAGAGTGGCATGGACATATATACACTACCAAATGTAAAATAGATAGCTAGTGGGAAGCAGCCACATAGCACAGGGAGATCAGCTCGGTGCTTTGTGACCACCTAGAGGGGTGGGTTGGGAGGATGGGATGGAGGCTCAAAAGGGAGAGGATATGGGGACATATGTACGCATATGGCTGATTCATTTTGGTGTACAACAGAAACTAACACAGTATTGTGTAGCAATTATACTCCAATAAAGATCTATTAAAAAAATTAAAAGAATGGAAGAGGGGCCCATCAGCAGTAAAGTGATTTAAACACATTGCTGGAAAAAGGAAACTGGATGGTAATGTACTGACAAAGGGAAGAGAGTTTGGGAAAAGGAGGTCCAGAAGATGTGTGTTGAAGGTCCTACTGTACACAAAGAAGAGACAACTGGTCATGCAGAACCCCAGAGAGTGAGAAGGGGGGCTGAAAATAGAGATTAAAATTGTATACTAAGGCACACTGCCTCTCAAGCCCATAGCTGCTCTTACTCTACGAAAGAAGAGCAGATAAGCCACAGCTGATTCCAAATGCAACAAGACAGGGTTTGTCTTTTTAAAAATAACTGAATGATTCCCAAAAGGAAAGCTAAGACTTCTCTCTAAACATCCATACCCCATGCACCTAGTAATCAGGGTCCCCTGTCTGTCAGCCAGCTTCACACACAGAACTCCAAGGAAGACCATCTTTCAGAGGAGATGCCTTGAGGTAAACAGATCTACTTGCTACATCAGCTACCTAAAATGATCTGAAATTCCAAGATGACATCTGGGTAGCAAGTTTAAAAAGCAATCAGTCCAATAAGAATAGAAATTTCCTGGACTCCAAAATTAGTACTTTCAAGGAGAAAAAAACAAATTCCATGCACTGCAAAGAATAAGTAAGTTGCAAGGTATCAGTGATATCATGAAGATGGCAGAGTTTCTTTTTACAAGAAACCAAAAACTCAACCAGAGAATCCAAGAGAAATAAGCAACTTTACAAGAAAGTCATGAACCAAACACAAAACCAATTAAGAGGTAGCAAAACTTGGAACTGGCAGTACATAAAGGGGATTCATCTGACCACAAAGCTAGGAACCTTCTCTTTTGAGTGACATAGGAATAAGGACTGGAGAGAAAGAAATGAGTTTCTCAGAACCAGTGGCATAAGGTGTTGACAATTATACTAAATTGGTAAACTTCTGTATAGTTCTTTACAGCCTTTAACATGCTCTCCCATAAATCATCTCCTACTCTCTTACAGGACAACCCTAAGAGGCAGGCAGGAAGTCTGGTATGTTTATACCAGAAAGCACCACCTGTGTAAAGACAGAAAGACAACCCATTGCTTATTAGCTGGGTGACTTTGAACAAGTTATTAAACCTGGAACTCATTGTTCCCATCCATAAAAGTGGGGAATTTGCACTTTCCTCAGAGAAAGTTTGAGAATTGAATTCTTTTTAATTATGAAAAAGAGCTTCATAAACTACAAAGTCAATAAAATGTTAGTTATTAGGGTTAGACAGGACAGTTTATTATTAATCTCCATTTACAGATGAGAAGCTAATGATCAAAATGAGGAAGTCAATTGTCCCATGTATTACAGGCAGAAATTGGCAGGTCTTGATAAGGACTCAGGTCTCGTCACTACTGACTCTCACTGTTCAGGGCCTGTTTGGTCTTCATCATATGCTGTATCAGGGCAAGAAACTCTGTCTCCTTTTGCAAACATCCTCTTAGTCTAAAGATTTGGGATGACATGGAAATAAGTAAAGACAGTGGCTAGGAGAATCTGTGACTCTAGCATAAAGCAAAGGATTGGTCCATTCAAATTCTGTAATAAAAGCTTAGTATGTATGGTCTAATGACCTGTGGAGATCAGATATAAGGTTGACATTGATAATAATTCTCCAAGGATATGGGGAGAATTCTTAATAATTCCAGAGGTTTCAATAGCAATAACCCACAAAATGCAGTTAATTGTCAATCTCATTCAGTATAAATACTGGAAGGAGCATTAAAGGTTATCATATGAACAATCAGAAAAGCAAAGTGACGTGCCCAAATTGCACAATGCCACTTTCATGGATGATTATTTTTTAAGCACCCATTTTCATTTTAGCTAAGATAATTCCATTAGTTATGGAGACCACCCACATGCAGGAAGTGAATCCAGTACTGTGCTGGAGACAATGTGTACCAGCAGTTGAGAGGCTATTTATTTTAAGCATCTCTTCCCAAACTCTGTATTCAGTGATGTTGACTTGGGAGCTTGAAATCGGTAATGGCAGGAGTATTTATACCATGGAAATCGTCAAATGCTACAAATCCCTTCTTCCCTTCCTCCCCTCTCCAGAGCCTGTTGTTATTAAACATCTACCAGCACAGCAGAGTGAAACAGGCCCTACTCATTAGAAACCAAATAGAGCAAAGGCCAAAACCAATCACACCTTTGCTTTCACTTCAGCAGGTTCTCTCCTACTTCTTGCTCATCAGGGATCCTCTAGTTCTGGAACTTTCCACAGAGAAGAGAAATATGCATTTCACTTAATAAACATTCACTGAATACATGTACCTTGTAGTAAGCTGGGTGTAGGGCTGCATGACAAGGAAAGACCATTTCCCTACTGTCATAAGCAGACCCGGGACTTGAGGGCCCTTGGTTGGTAAAGACCAAGGAAAGAAAACTGAGGTTTGATGGACAAGTGTTCAGGGGATCAGAAATATTTATTAGATCTATGCAAAAGATAAGCTGCCCTTAGAAACAGAAGAAGAAATTAGGGGCCTTAAAAAAAAATTTTTTTTGTCAAGGAGTCCAATTTGACTCTGAAATCTGATCCATTTGCTGCTTCAATATGATTCCACATATTTTTAGTTGCTAATAATTCAGACACACTGAGATACTGAAGGTATCCCTCAAAGTCCAGCTGCCACATACCTACCTTTCTGAGTTTCTTTATTGTCACTGTAGATCTCCCACTTCTGTTTCACGCTGAAGTCTGTCACTGAGGGCTTCCTCAGCTTTGCATTTTTCCTGAAAGAAAAAAAAAAAAGAAAGATTTTGTTCACTTAAATAGGTTCTTCAAAGTCCTGTGGGTGAGAAACATTCTGTGTCAAAAAGGCTGATCCCAAGTCTCCTACAGAGATGGTGAGAAGGGATAAGGGAAGTAACCAAACTTTAGATGCCCAGCACGTCCATAACGGAAACCTACAAGAGTGAAAGAATTGAGGAATCTCGCAACCTAGTTATACACATCACCTGGGGTGACACCTCTATGACCACGACTCAATTGTGGTAGAGGGCTGTAACACATCAATTAACTAGCTAATTAATTACTGCTGTGTTTAATTAAAAGCTACTGGCACAGCCAAGGGCCCCAGTGCTTGCCTGAATCCTATCATGTCATCAGGACTCAGGAAGTCCTGGTGGGTTTACTGTTTTTCCAAGAGCTCACGCCTTATCTACATTCAAATCACATCACATGCAAATGTCTATGCAAGTGCTGCCCCTTAGGCTGGTATTTCTCATATGTGTCACCCCTGGTGCAGAGAAGGGCAGAAGGGCACCCCAGGAGGTCAGGGGCTGAAGCGCTCATGAGTCCAGATACCTTGGAATGTTCTTCTCTTAACACATTATGGAAATTTATATCCTATGTTCAGTATTCAAATAAAGCTTTACGTTTATAACTACTGGAATTGAGTGTAACAAGGCCTAAATAAATGGAGAATATACCAGGTTTGTTCATTATTTATTATTATTAAGATGCCAATTCTTCCCCAATTGATCTTTAGATGCAATTGAAGTCCAAGCAAACCCCCAGCAGGGGACTTCCCTGGTGGTCCAGTGGGTAGGACTCCAAGCTCCCAATGCAGGGGGCTCAGGTTCGATCCCTGGCCAGGGAACTAGATTCCACATGCATGCCGCAACTAAGACCTGGCACAGCCTAAATAAATAAATAATAAATAAATAAATATTAAAAAAGAAAAAAACCAGCAGGTTTTTTTAGTTTTGGGGGTTGATTTTTGAGTTTTTTTAGAAACTGACAACGTGATTCTATGGAAATTAGAGGACTTAAAATAGCCAGGACAACTTTGAGAAATAAAAAATTTGAAGAACTAATATTACCTGATTTTAAGACTTATCATAAAGCAATGGTCATCAAGACAATGTAACACTGGCATAAAGATAGACAACTCAATCAATGTAACAGAGCAGAGAGCTCAGAAATAAACCCAACACGAATACAGAAGACTGATTTTGGACAAAGTGCAAAAGCAATCCAGCAGAGATAGTCTTTTCAACAAATGGGCTGAAACAATTAGATATGCACGTGCAAAAAAATGAACTTTGATCCATACCTTGCAAAATGGATCCTAAATGTGAAACCTAAAACAAAAAAACTTATAGAAGAAACGTAGGAGAAAGTCTTTGCAAACTTGGGGTAGGCAAAGATTTCTTAAACACCAAAAGCATGATCTGTGAAAGAAAAAATTGACAAATTGGACTTCATCAAAATAAAACATTTCTACTCTTCAAAGACACTGTCAAATTAGTTCCGCTCATTTTATTCACAAGAAAATTCTGGTTTGGAGAACCATTTCTATGGCCACTCTACTCTCCTATCTCATTTCCTTCAAACTTCCCATCTTCTAAACACTCTTAGGTGCTCACTGTCCTCAAATATTTCGCATAGCACCCAACACATAATACATAAATTTTCAACAGAGGAGACAAATATGTTATCTTGGTTGACTTCACATCATCCCATCCCTTAACTATTTTTTTTTCAATTTTTGAGACTGAAGAGTTGGGAAATAGCTTTATCCCTCCCTAGTCAAAGTATATTTTAATATCAGTCTCTGATCAAAACCAAAACTCTTTGCATTTCCTATCTAGAAATCAAACACTGCACATCAGTCCAGGCTCTCCCAAAAGTCACCTGTTCCATGAGGCCTGCCTGCCTGCCCTGACTGATTCAACCACAAGAAATCCCTTCCCCTGTCACATTTTATCTGAAGCTCTGTGTGCTGAGTTTTCTGTGGATGTTTATCTTCCCAGTTACCCTATCAGTCTCCATACCCCCTGCAGCACCCAGAGATCCGACTGGCAACAGATCCTGCATTAATGAATAAATGAGGTCGGAGCCCAGGGAAGAAGGACACAGTGGGAGGTGAAGTGAAGAAGGCGGTGTTCTGTACAGGATCTGAGGCAGGTGAAGGACTCTGCCGCTGGGAGGGTAAAGAACACAGTGGTGAGGAAGGAGCAGGGGACCCTTGCCGGGCACAGAGTCAGGAAGGAGACAAACGATGGGAAATCTGATTGACAAGCTGAAAAGGGTCAATCCCCCTCTGAACACAGTGAGAAAGGAGAGATTCTAGAAAGCACAACAGATTGCATCTGAAATCTACAGTCAAGAGCATACACTCCACTTCAACCTGCTGGTTGCCTTCTCCTTCCTTTATTTTTCCTTCTTCTCCTTTTACATTGTTTCAAATGGGGGAGGTGCCCAATATTTCCTATATAACCTACACTAAGAACGCTGAAAAGACTCGAAAATTATCAGCTGGAGAAACTGTCTGTCCTACAGGGATCTGTAACTAATATTTCTGATATGCAGAGATCCCTTCGTTTTCTTCCATCTCAGAATTGTGTCTTTATGGGTCGAGGTTACTGAAATCGGAACTCTGGCTGAACGGCTAAAACAATGTTGTGAATCCTAAATATATTTCAATAACAAACTAGGATGCATTTTTAATAAAAGAATATTTATGTTTAAGTTTATAAGCATTATTATATGTATGTAAGTACCCACAAATCAAGTCACATGATTATGTAGATGAAAACGCACTTAAAATCCTGCGTAACATAGATTACCCACCACCAGCTTCTACAGAAGGTGAGGACTTGCTTGTCTTTCTACATCTCCCAATGACTTCTTAATGTACTATAGAACCATGAGTCCCAGTAAAGAGCTCACTTCCTCTCCTAAAATTAGCATATTCTGGGATATAAGTGCCTTCTATCTGTTCACTCAGCAGCAAATGGATTTCTTGAATTCATATTTAATATATATTGAACACCTACTACTAACTATTGAATGATTGGCATTTAGCTATATTATTCTTGATATTGTGGAAGAATAACTGTTGGGTGCATAAGCTATAGCCGAATTTTCTTCAACAGTTAAATCTTGACCTTACACTTGAGTATATATGATACTGGCAAGAAAATCTGTTGGAGATTGTGTACAACCTGCTCTGGCCTTCTTAAAAGTCTTTCTCAAAGGTTACAAGTGTTTACTCTGAAAAATCATGTAATTAAATGAGAATTTATTTTCTATGATGTCTTTGAACTATCTTAAAACTATCTGTACACATGTAGAGTTTGTTTAGTTACTATACAAAAAACATATCACAAAAAGAAGTCTTTAATCTACTTTTAATTTAAAAATCATTGATTTTTACCTACCTACCCTGCTACCTAACCTTCAAACACAAAGATAAACCAATCATCGTTTTCCAGTCTCTCTGTTTTATGCAGATAGACCAAAAAATATCAAACTAAAGCAAAATTATAGAGATTTTCTTACAAATTTTCTTCAACACATTTCCCCTTTAAAACAAAATGTTGTTGACATCTTCAATTTCAACAGTTAAAACCCTTTGAGACATCATCTCATTCAATGATGCCTGGGGTGTATTTTCCACAAGGTAGAAGTTTCCTGAGATACTCTCCACTTCATTGCTTCCCCAGAAACCTGCAGGAAATTTTAATTACTTTTTCATTTAATTTTCTAAAGAACCGAAGGGTGATTTTCTGGAATGTGATTTTAAAAAGAAGGTAGCCGGGGCTTCCCCGGTGGCACAGTGGTTGAGAGCCCACCTGCTGATGCAGGGGACACGGGTTCGTGCCCCCGTCCGGAAAGATCCCACATGCCGCGGAGCGGCTGGGCCCGTGAGCCATGGCCGCTGGGCCTGTGCGTCTGGAGCCTGTGCTCCGCAACGAGAGAGGCTGCAGCAGTGAGAGGCCTGCGTACTGCAAAAAAAAAAAAAAAAAAAAAAAGAAGGTAGCCAAAAATCCTATTAAAATCTTTTCCACACTATACCAGGATCATTTTCCCTGAAAAATAGTCCACTTTTGTGCTCCCAGAGCTACAGCCCGCTAAAAGAGCAAACAACCTTCAGATCTGCAAACACTATCTCCTGAAGAAATCTGACCTCAACCCCTCAGGAGATCCAAGAAAAGAAAAGTCAGTCTTTGGGACTTCCCTGGTTGCTCAGTGGTTAAGACTCCACGCTTCCAACGCAGAGGGCCCAGGTTTGATCCCTGGTCAGGGAACTAGATCCCACATGCATGCCACAACTAAGAGTTTGCATGCCACAACCAAGACCCTGTGCAACCAAATACAAAAATTAATTAATTAATAACAAAAAAAGTCAGTCTTCTCTTAATTGAGTTACCACTTAACTCACTGGTTCATCAGATAAGGAAAAAGCAATTTCAGTCAGCTGTGTATTTACATTTATCTCAATTTACATTTTTCATCCCCAAACTTCACTGGTTTCCAGTTCTGGTTCCCTGAGGTATGAGCTACCCTCTCTCACCTGTGTGGATAACATCCCTTTTGGGCAGTACAACTGGCTTAAAAGCTACTAAACAAAACAGAAATAAATGCTGAATGGTTTCTTTAAATGCAAGTGGTACTAAAGAAGGAGCCATTATAAAGTTATTACAATAATCTGCTTGAGTGGACAAGGAGAACCCACAAAGCAGTAGTATCTGTTTACCTCCATATACAGTTTTTGTAGCATTTTTCCAAGACAAAAAAAAGAGCATTAAAGATAATCTCAATGACCAATGATTGGGCTGGGGGCCCAAGACACAGGTGCAAGCCCATATCTTGCTTATGGCTTCATATCAGCATAAGACTATGCCCACTTTTGGCTAGACACCTACTTCTCACATGTATTCATAATATTATAAATCCATGTTTTATGTTTACCTTTCTAAATGACATAATTTCTACAAAGATAATTTAGAACTACAGTGTCTGCTTTGGGGAATGTTCAAAATGAACAAAAGGGGGAAAGGGGTTAAAATATGCATAAAAACAGAAAAGGAATAAAACTGCAAAAAATACCAATTTCAAAATGATGGCAGCACTCCAGTCATCTGAAACTCACATATCTGGCACCATGAAGAATCCAAAAGAAGACTGAAAGTCAGGAAAGGATGAACAGCACCTTGTGAGACACCCCTCTTTGGCACAGGACTACATTCAAGGGGGTTTAAAACTCAATTCTAGTATATCTGATCATTTTGCTTTCTGAGTCTTCAGCAAACAAAGGTACTCAGGAAGGAAGGAAGGAAGGAAGAACCAACAATAGTAAATTGTAACCTGGCAGCCAGACAGCAAAAACAGAAAATGCACACAGGAACTCAAAAAGCCAGGCTGAACTACCATTCCCCAAATCCTGAGGATATCACTATACTACAGTCCAGGATGAAACTCGGCTTCATAATGATGGCCCTGAGTTAGCAAGGAAAGCTGAAGGTATTTTGCAAACAGTTATTAAAAGCAAGGCATTGGGTGACTCCATATGTTTACCAAAAGACATGTGACAGACTGCCCATGGCGGCACTCTACGCAACAGCCACAAAGTAGACAGTACCCAAATGGCCATTAACAGTAAAACAGATAAATGAATTGTGATATCTTCACACAGTGAATACTCTACAGCAGTGGAAATGACAGATCTACAGCAACAAGCTCACAAGCATAATATTGAGTGCAAGAAGCCAAACCCATGTAGTAAGGAAAAGAACAGGCAAGAGATCATGCCTGGGGGTCAGGGAGGGGCTGTAGGGATTGGTTGGAAGGGAGCACAGGAGCTTCTAAGGAACATGCTGTTTCCTGATCTGGATGCTGAATATGCGAGCATTCCATCTGGAAAGATTCAGCAAGCTGTACACCAAGCTCTGTGCCCTTTTCTGTATGTGTATTTGTCTCTGAAGAACACATTCACAAAATATTATACAATATACTTGATGAAGTATAAATTTCTTATCTTCGTGGTAAATCCAATCATGAACACTTCACAATTCAGATTTCAAGTAACCAGAGGCAACCCCAGGCAAAATTTGAAGCACATGATGTTTATCTTTCCTCCCTCAGTTCCACATTCTCTTTCTGGGGCTTTTCTATCTTTTGAAAAGCAACTCCCCCCGACCAAGCGTGGTCACACACCACGCCCTCCCCGTTTCTCATTTCCTCAGCAGAGTTTAATACACACACAAATCTCCCAGGGATCCCGTTAAAATGCAGATGCCTCAGTAGGTCTGTGGTGGGACCGACCTAGAGCCTGCATGTCTAGAAAAACTCCCAGGTGTGGCTAATGCTGCTTGAGTGAGGCCTCGAGCTGCAAAGCCTGAGAAAAGACGTGATTTAAAATTAGTGCCTGCCAAGCTCCTGGGTGCTGAGGAATGCCTCATCCCGGGAATATGAGCATGGAAGTTTTAGGACCCATGTCTGGTGAAACATTCTTGGCTTCCCAATACCTGTCAAATTGCATCCCTATTAGCTCTACCAACTCAGGGACAAAAACTAGTAGTTGGGGACAGTAAAGTAAAAACCTGCTCCTACTCTAGGGAGTTTTGCTCTGTTTCTCATGAAAACTTCACCTTTGGACTTGTTAGCATAGTGCCTTTCCCATAGCACTTACAGGAGGGAGGGAGGGAGGGAGGGAAGGAGGGAGGGAGGGAGGGAGAAGAAGGGAAAGAAAGAAAGGAAGTGAGCAAGCAAGCAGTTAGTTTGCCTGGGAAAGTGCAGCAATGTAAAGTGCTGGTGTGACTTGCCAGATGGCTGAGAGGCTGCTTAAATCCAAGATGTCTCTTCCATGAGGGGCTCAGTTTGCAGTTACGAATATTTTCATGAAGAGTGAGGTTGTAGGGTGAGAATGGAGGGGTAGACACCAGGGTGAGTAAGCCCTCTTCTCCCAGGGCATCTCAGAGCCATGAACACAGATAGGGAAAGCCTCTTCCTGGCAGATAGAAAAATGTTAATAACTTTAAAGCCTCCCCAGAAACTTGGTATGTGGTTTTGAAGTGTTTCGGCATTTGGAAGGGGTACAAGGGGAATATAACATATGTATAGGGATTTTTCCCAGATTCAAATAAATATTTGAAAATTTTCTGGTGTGTATTTTATAAGATGGAAGCAATAAAAAAAAAGAAAGAAAGAAATGCTCTCTGATCTTTCCAAAACATTCCCGTAACATAGGGAATCTCGAAAACAGAGTATATGTAAAACATTTTATTTAATAGCTGCAGTGGTTAATTTTATGTGTCAACTTGGCTAGGCTGCAGTGCTTACGTATTTGGTTGTACGTGTCTGGACGGTGCTGTGAAGGTCTTTTGTATGTGAGATTAATAAAGCAGATTACCCTCCATAATGTGGGCAGGCCTCTTCCAGTGAGTTGAAGACCTTTAAATGAAAACTTATCGTCCCCAAGAAAGATGGAATTTTGCCAGCCCACTGCCTTCCCGAATCTCCAGCCTACCCGCCCAGCCTGCAGATTTCAGACTTGCTAGCCTCCACAATTGTGTGAGCTAATTCCTTAAAATAAATCCACCCCCAGCCCCCGCCTCTATACACTCACACACACACACACACACACACACACACACACTCTCACATCTTACTGGTTCTGTTTCTCTGGAGAACCCCAACTAACATAATGGATTATGTCATTGTACTTTCATTGGAGTTAATCACATAAACAAATACACCAGCTTCACAGTGAATAAATGTTAGCACTGCTTAAAAGAGTTGAGTAAGATTATTCAGCTTACTTGGTTGAATAAGTTGAACTCAAGAAGAACTGAATTCTTATTCAGCTACTGAATGAGAACTTTAATTTTGAATATCATTCAGCAGAATAGGTCACTTTTTAAGGGCCCAAATGCTCACATAATATAACATTTTAATTCTCACAGGGCTCATTAGGATTGTAACAGCCTATCTAATAGATCAGAGGACTTCTGTGGACAGATTTTATTAGTCCAAAGACAGCTTATTCACTGTAATCTTTTAGGAGAGAGGCAATACATTATCTTTTTAGACCAATATAAAACCGCCAGATCTGTACACATGGAATCAATCTAATGCACATTTCTGGCTCAGTGCCTTCCTTTAGCCTCCCATGAATTTGTACTCAAGACTAGGACTGCTCAGACAGAGTGCATGTTCCTAGAGCCTCAATTAGCTCGTCCCCTCGGTCAGTAGGTGAGAGATGCAGAAGTGAAAGCTGCATTTCCCAGCATGTCAGTGCTCTGTGCCCAAGTAACAGCCACCAAATGCAAGCCTATTACCGCCACTGAAGGTAGCCAGCTGCCAGTGAACCCAGTGCTAGGCACAGTGCCCACTCCCCGGGGACTTCCTGCTGGCACAGACATTCCACATGCTTTGTGTTTGTTCATTTTGTCCTTGTTCCCGTAACTTGGTAGCCACAACCCATACACCTCCATCCATCAAGTTACCTTCACCGTAAAAAAATAAAGAAATAAACTGCAAAATCCTATATTTTCACTGTTTAAAACATCTACAGTTTATCCTGGACTGATTTTCTGGACTGCTGCATGTCTCTGTCTATTAAGAACGTAACGTGGGGTTTTTTTTATTGGGCTAATATCTTATTAGGATTGTTACTGTTTTTGAGTATTCTGGCTGCAAAGCTGTACAGATATGGAGAGGTCGGCCCCATTCCTACTTTTTTTTTTATATGTCTTGTGTGTGTTTGCAGAATATTAGTTTTTTTCTGGAATGCACATACTACGTTAGAGCAGAAATGCATGCACTATTATTCATTCATTAACATCCCCAAGCTACTCATATCTGCCAGACTGAAGTACAGGCTATGCCAACAGATCCCCAAGGAGGAAAACAAAAAGTATTTACATCACCAACACTAACACTAGTTTACGGCATGTCTGTCAGAAAACATGACATACAAATGTCCTAAAACACGGATTTTCTAAGCAAATGTCAGTTGACTCCTCAGAAATTCTTCTGCCTCAGCCAGAACAGACTGTAACCCTGCTCTATAGGAGAAAGAATTACAACGTGACTGTGTCACACCAGGGGATGCACTGTGCGGCCACCACGCCTAAGAAGATGGGCAACAAGCCAGCACATGCTGCCTCAACACCCCTGACCCTCCACCTCGGGACCAGGCAGCCACAGATGGCTCACAGCAGCGGAGACTTCCACCACTGCATTCAGGTTTCAAAATGAATAACTCACTTGCACTTTTTTGTTTTCTAGCCAGACATTAAAACAAACAAACAAACAAAAACACTCTAGGTCAGAGATACCATTATGACAACATGGCCACTTGAGCATGCTCCATAACTGTGTAGTTGTAAATGATCACAAGTGGGTATCATGGCTGAACATTCCCCAGAATGTCCCCCCAAAATTTTTAAAAATTGAAATAAAAAAAATGAAATTGAAGAGAGTGGTTGCCATCAGTGTGGGGCGGTGGCAGGGGGCGGGGATGGAGCTCTCAGAATCTCTTTATCTGGAGTGTTTCTGCCTGGTCACCTGAAAAGGACTGGTATGAGGACATTTAAGGGGAAACTCTTGATGGAGCCTGTATTTGGGGCTGACAAAAATTACAAGACACAGAGCTTTTGTAGCTATCCAAATTTCTTATCTCTATAAAAAAGAAATTTGATATTTCCATAGTTTTTCTCTCCTTGTGGTTAAGAAACATATAACGTGAAATCTACCTTCTTGACAAACTTGTAAGTGTGCAGTACTGTCACCTACATGCACACTGTTGCAGAGCAGATCTCTAGAGCTTGTTCATGTTGAACGACTGAAACTCTCTAACCCACGGAACAGCCAGCGACTCTTCATTTCCCAATCCCCCAACCCCTGCCAACCACCATTCTACTTTCTAAGGGTTGGCTATTTTGATACCTCATGGAAGTGGAATTATACATTATTGGTCCTTCTGTGACTGGTTTATTTCACTTAGAATAATGTCCTCAAGGTTCACCCATGTTGTCACATACTGCAGAAGTTCCTTCTTTTTTTAAAGCTGAGTGATATTCCACTGTATGTATACACCCCATTTTCTTTATTCATTCATCTGTCAATGGACACTTCAGCTGTTTCCAACTCTTAGCTATTGTGAATAGTGTTGCACTGATCATGGGAGTGCAGATATCTCTTCAAGATCCTGATTTCAATCCTTTTGGATATACATGCAGAAGTGGGATTGCTGGATCATATGGTAGTTCTATCTTCAATTTGTTGGAGGAAACTGCATACTGTTTTCCATAGTGGCTGCACCACTTTACATTCCCACCAACAGTGTACAGGTTCCCAATTTCTCCACATTCTAACTAGCACTTATTACCTTCTCTGTCTTTAATAACAGCCATCATAACAGGTATGAGGCAATATTTCACTGTGGTTTTGATCTGCATTCCTCTGATGATTAGTGATGTTGAGCATCTTTTCATCTCCTCAAAATTTTTTTTGCCTGAAGGACAAAACATTCCAGCAATGAAAGGGAACACCATTGTGGTACCAGAAAATATGACCTCTCATCACTAAATTCCCTTATTTTTCATCAGAAATCATTCCATGCCAATTGATTTTTTACCTGTCTTAAAACTGTGACAGACAGGTACTTCCAGCTTCAAATGAAGAGAAGGAAAGACATCAGGGGAAGAGGTGTTCTGGATATCTCAGTGCTTTCAGAGCTCAGCCCACCTCCCCCAAGGACACACCTATCAGGGCAGCATAACCTGGAGGTAGAAAATATTGTACAGCACCACCTGCTGAGCCTCAACAAGGTAACTCTGAAATGACAAAAATATCCTAGAGCAAAAAAGAGAGTAAAGATAGGCTAGCTTTGGGTCAAAATATGATCCCACAAACTTGAAAGGGGAAGAAGTAACATGATTAAAGGTCTAAGGGCACATGGAACCACATGTTCACGGATCTTCAAAGCAGGATCACAACTGACACTTGAATTTACCAGGGCATATTCACAGGTAGGAAACAGGGGTTGCAAACTGGAAATGGTATCTTTCCCACCTCACGGAGTATGCAAAATTAGAAATTTCTATTTAAAAGCCGGATGTTTCACCATCCTTTATAAGCTGGCATCGCTGGCGACACTGGGCCTACATCCTGCCTGTCAGCATCTGTCCGTCCCCCCAGCAGATAAAGCAGAGGCTGCTACTGGGCCCCAACTCCATTCTATCGGGTCAGTGTTACCTGCCTGGCCGCGGAGGCCTCTGAGTTTGTGAGCCCCTCTCTGTGACATCAGTCACAGTCCACGGGATGGTGAAGATGGGAACCTGAAGATAATCTGACCAGGACCTAGAATCTCTCTTGTTGAAACTGTATCATCACCACACAAGATAAGTGGAGATAACGTCTCTACTGGAGAGAGGAAAACACTGCCTGAATTTAGTAGGTGTGCTTGATTTCCGACCCCCAGTGAGACCTGGACCCAGACCATCCACCTCATGATTCTTCCCATTCATTACACTCACTGGTGCCTCTGGAGAGAGAGCAGCTGGCCAAGAAACTTGGATTTTTGACTGGATATGATTTTTAAGCACCCAGTTCCTAGCACAGTCCCAGGCACATGTGGATACAAAAAAAATCTTTTTTAAATGAAGTAATTAAAATGAATGACATAGGAAAAAAGCAAGAAGAGTTTCTTCTGTGGGCAAATGGCAAACATGATCCTTAAGACTGGGACCAATTTAAGATGAACTTCTTCCACAATATTTTTGCCCTCAATTTACATGATGGACAATATCAGTAAGCAATGAAAAATGGAGAAACTAATGTTTTCAATCTTTTAGAGTTCTTGAGGAGTTCAAGTCCCTTTAGAACAGTATTTCTCACACTTGACTAACACGTAGACCTTATTAAAGAAAATATCTCCTATGGATTGCAGAGTTGATGTAAATATTGTCTATATCATGTTACGAACTATGAACAAACATAAACAGATATAAACTGATTATAATTATAGTTCCAAAACATTAATGTGCCCAACACACGTTTGAAAATCAATGGAATGATAATTAACAACATTCATTTAATCCAACAAGGGATGCACTTCCACTGAAACTACATCCCAACAGCTAATGTCAGTAGGCACTGGCAGCTTGTGTGCTGCACTTTTGAGTTACATTTACAAGATCAAAACCCCATTCCCCATCACTTTTCCATTGAGAACACAGAGACTCCAACACTCTATGTTGTCAATCAGTTTCATTTTACACAGACACATCACTTACACTAAGCCCACTGCTGTGCCTTCCTCATCAGCCCATGATAAGTGGTGCTGTGGGGGCCGCATAACCAGTCTGAAACAAAGAGGCAGGTTTTGAAATGTTGTAGCCAAATCTGTCATGCAAGGGTCATCCAGGTGATTGCAAATGTGCTCCAAATAATTTGTTTTATATTATCATATAATGATAACATAAAATGAAAACAAAAATGTTAAGTCTTCTAAGACTCCCAAGCATACAAGACCCAAAGGGCCCCTGATTGGAGAAACATTCTTGACATGAAATGTCCATAGTCCTAGGATGTGACCAGAGGTATTTTTCCATTTATTATACTGCATCCCAGGTCCTTCAGGTGTTAGAAACTCCTAGGTTTTTTTTTTCTTCTTTTTTTTTTTTTTTTGCGGTACGCGGGCCTCTCACTGTTGTGGCCTCTCCTGTTGCAGAGCACAGGCTCCAGACGTGGAGGCCCAGCAGCCATGGCTCACGGGCCCAGCCGTTCCGCGTCACGTGGGATCTTCCCAGACCGGGGCACAAAGCCGTGTCCCCTGCATTGGCAGGCGGACTCTCAACCACCGCGCCACCAGGGAAGCCCTACTCCTAGGTAGTTTAAAAGGTGAAACAATAAGCTTCTTGAAGGTCAGGGTCCCTCTAGTGCCTGGGACACTGGCAGGCACATGAACACTGAGGGAATTAAAGAAACATGTCTGAGCTACTGCATCTATATATCTTTATAAGACATACAAACGAAGGCCTTAAGGTTTAAAATTCACTTTCCTCTTTTTATAATTACTCTGACTAAAGCAATTATAAATTGGAAGACCCCAAATATTTACCAGCTGAAGCAATGAAACTGTTTTTCTTGTTTGTTTGTTTGTTTTTTAAATTTTTGGTCGGGCCGTGTGGCATGTCGGATCTTAGTTCCCCAACCAGGAATCGAACCCTGCCCCCTGCATTGGAAGCATGGAGTCTTAACCACTGGACCACCAGGGAAGTCCCATGAAACTTTTTTTGAGGAACGAATTTCAATGAAATCATATGTGTCATACCACCATGACAACTTTCCTCTGGGAAATAGTGTTTACTTCCCATTTTACAACATGGTATGAGACTAATAGTCAGATAGGAGAAGCCTGAGTACCATGATAAATAATCTCTTCCCATTTCTTCCTTCTAACAATATACCGCAGTCAGGCCCTACCTAAGCTTTACCAAGCTACACATGAAGCAAGAAGGTATATTGTATATACCCTCTTAGGAGAAGAAAGCAGACATCTGAATCACTACAGCATCCTAACCTTTCCCATCATCTAAAAGCTCTCTCCGCCGTCAGCCTCTAAGCTTCCATTCACAGCACATTAGCCTGTTTCAACTACTTCCATTTTACAAATGAAATAAGATCATGTAACCTGGGAAGAAACTGAGAAACAGGTAAAGATGTTTACATGCTCAAAGTGACAGGAGTAGTAAAACTGTGAATTTGAACAGTGATACAGGATAGGAGTAAACGAAAACTTCAGGTTAAAAGACAAGCCAGAGAAGAGTCTGCGCTCTTAGAGAATAGTCTTCCAATGATACCTCATTTTCAGCCTTTCTCTTTTTTTTTTTTTTTTTTTTACGGTACGCGGGCCTCTCACTGCAGTGGCCTCTCCCGTTGCGGAGTACAGGCTCCGGACGCGCAGGCTCAGCGGCCATGGCTCACGGGCCCAGCCGCTCCGCGGCATGTGGGATCTTCCCAGACCTGGGCACGAACCCGTGTCCCCTGCATCGGCAGGCGGACTCTCAACCACTGTGCCACCAGGGAAGCCCCTAAGCCTTTCTCTTTTTGTCCACACCATAAGGCAGAGTAAACAAGCTCTCATCAAAATCTGACAGCAAAGCTCGTAACAAACAGTGAGATCTGAGGGTAAGAGCAGGCCACTGTCCCAGTGGCCAACACTGGTAGTCCTCTAAGGATGGGAAAGCCAGAATACCTTTCTGGGGCCAGGAGGTCAAAAAGAAATTACTATCTTGAGATGAAACTCAAATATCAGAACCAGAAGGGGTCACCACCAGCAAGCAGAGCTCAGAAAAACCAAGCCACACACAGATTCCTGCCAGGCCCAGGCACAAGGTTTGGAAGGTTCAAGGTAGGCTGTGGTTTTCACAGACAGGTAGGCTTCTCCCACTCAGCAGTAATGACACACATAATTGTGACAGAGGATATACTGAAGGGAAAAAACAAAAAGCAACAAGCCAGCAACAATTAGAAAATAAAGATATATATAGAGAGATACAGATAAAGATATAGATAGATAGATGGATAGATCTTTATGCATCTGTCTCTATATATGTCCAGTTCTGAATGCATAAAAGGCAGAGAATCTCTGGAAAGCCCGTGGCTAGCACACTGATAGGCCCCAAAGCCAGTGCCAAAGGAAAGCATTACACACAGTCAAAAACACTCGGTGGAGCAGTGGTTAAGAATCCGCCTGCCAATGCAGGGAACAGGGGTTCAAGCCCTGGTCCAGGAAGATCCCACATGCCACGGAGCAGCACAACTACTGAGCCTGCGCTCTAGAGCCCACAAGCCACAACTACTGAGCCCGTGTGCCACAGCTACTGAGCCTGTGCTCTAGAGCCTGTGCTCCGCAACAACAGAAGCCACGACAATGAGAAGCCACCACAAGGAGAAGCCCGTGCATCACAACGAAGATTAGCTCCCTCTTGCCACAACTAGAGAAAGCCCAAGTGCAGCAACGAAGATGCAGTGCAGTCAAAAATAAATAAATAAAAATAAATACATTTTTAAAATAAATAAATAAATACTGTATTTAAAAAAAAAAACACTCTTCCAGGACCGAGGCTCAACCCACCATCATGCCTCAAGGCTGAAACAAATCTTTATCTCCTTGGAGAGCACAAGATATTACTGGCCATATGAGTGAAAAAAATATATTTATCTTCAAACACTACAAACACAGTCCAAAGCACCCAGATGCTCACATTTGGAAGATACTCAAGAGCTGAGATCAACCAGAGAAGAGTTGATTTAACTCTCGTATCTCAAGCTGCCTCGGGGCCGTTCTCATTGAGTGGGAAGAGAAGGGAAACTGAGGCACTATCTAATGAATCAGTGTCTCTCCATCTGTCTGCTCGTCTTCTGCCACCTCTCACCCTGTCCCTCTCCCTCTGTGTCTCCAGATCACTCTCTGTGTTTATTTCTCTCTTTGCGTCCACCTCTCCTCTCTTCCGTTCTCATCTTGCAAAGCACCACATCATGTAGGTAAAGTGGGTTTATGAAGCAACTGCACTATTACAAAAGAAGATAATCAGAGGGAAAAGCCCTAAAGTGGAACCCAAGAAAGGGAAATGTAAAGGAAATGCTGACCAATGCTGAAACCATGCCTCTGTGTACTTGTAGCTATGTGTTTTAAAAAATCTAGTGAAGTGGGATTGGTGTTCAACTGTTGCTCTTTTCCTCTCTATTTTAGCCATCATCTTTATAGTTGTACAGACATGCTGAAGTAATCCATTTTGACAACCCATATACAGGTCACACATGGGTAGTTTTGGTTCCTTCTCCATTAAATTTCTTGCTTCTAAATTATTCAGCAAAAGAGTCCTCTTCAACACTGTGTGTGTAGAAAAGGTGCAAATCACATGAAACAGCTGACAGCATGGGTCCAATTTTGGCACCTGAACGAATCCCACCCTAGCCCTGTCTGGCAGGTCACCAATCACACTAACCCCTGCTACACTAGATGCACCCACCCTGGGTCTGTCCCTGGTCTGGCTACTGTGGCACAACCAGTGCCCATGCACAAACCCATTGTGGTTCCAGTGCCAGCTGGACCCTTGTGTTTCTGTTTCTAAGAATGCGGGGTTCTGGGTTAATTTATCAACGTGAATCAGTCCACAAATGACACTCGCTATCACTACAAATGGAACTGAGAAAACTCTGAAAAGCTTCAGCTCTGATTAGAGGAGAGAGATGAATTCCTGTTATGCCCTTGCCTCAGTCAAATGCTCAACGTGTGCGTGCGCATACATTTCTTCATCAATTTCTCCATCAACCAGAGATAAGAAAGTCTACGACCCTGTTTAATTCTGAAAATCAAACAAATGAGCTTGTAAAGTAGTAGGCATCCATGAATATTTGTGTGCAGCAATATAAATGCACAACAATGTCTTGTTTTCTATGTAGTAGCAGGAAAACAGGGAGTACAAAAACTGCTATAGCGAAAGCCAAACTGGCTAACAGCCCGGGTCACGGCTCAGGTGCCGCTCAGGGGGCATCCAGGAGGCCTGGAGTACAAGGTGCCGTAATCAAGTCGTTGAGAAGTGGGAGCGCTCCTAAATCAGTGTCTGGGAAGATTCTCCGGACGCTGCGGATTTCACTTTGGCCTGTATAACTAACAAAGTGCCCTTTGCAGGGCTCAGATATGAGCAAGTAAAACTTTCTCCCCAAACTCTGACTCTGAACGCATTCCCTTTCCTTAACGCTAGGGCATCTCGTCTTGGGGAAGTTAAAGTGAGTCGGTGAAGGGAGAAAAAGGAACTCAGAGAGAGACTAGGCGGGCTGCACACTCTGCAGTGTAAGGAGGAGAGATGGCAGCGCCCCTGGGAGGACAGGAAACACCACCACCACCTCCCGCCCTCCAAACTACACACGCACCTGGGGATGAACTTGGCCTCGTCCCAGAGTCGTGCCTGGAAGTCCTGCCAAGCCTAGCCAGGGCTCGCCACGTCCCAGGAGGCGGCCAGAGCCGCCGCCGCGTCCTTGTCACCCTCGTCCTCCTCGCTGTCCCCGGGGTCGGACCCCGCCTGGTTCTTGCGGCCCCCAGCCAAGGCGCCGTCCCCCGCGGCCGGCCCAGCGGAAGCCGAGAGCAAACTCCTGGAAGGTGAGGCGCAGTCGCGGTCGGCTTCCAGCCTCCGGAGCCGGCCTCGGCGTCGGCCGAGAGCACGCGCAGCTCCGCCCACAGCGTGCTGAACTTCTTGCGCTCCAGCTGCCCTGAGCGGTTCGCAGGCGACGAAGACGGAGCGCAGTCCGGTCAGCTCCTCCAGGTCCCCGTCCGCCTCCGTCCCGCCTGGTGGGGCCAATCAAAAGGGCTCCGCGGCGGGACGGAGCACGCGGTCCGCCCCGGCTGTGGCGACAGCGGGGAGTCCGGAGCCACCTGCTGCCCCCGGGAGCCGCGGCAAGTTCGGCGACTCGGGCTGGTTTGGCCACTGGCGGGAACCTCCGGGCGGGGCGAGGCGCCTGGGTGGGTCGTAATGGCGCGCTCCGACGTGGCTTCGCGTTCTGCCAGCCCTGGAGCGGTGCCAGCGCGCCCCTGACCCCGCGCAAAAATGCCCGCCCGCGACTGAGACCCCGGCGCGGCCGCACGCGCCTTCCCGGCGGGACCTGGCTCTGCCCAGCCTGGGAAAAGGAGCGCCCAGCTCCGGTTCCCACGCCTCCGGGATCCCGGCTGTGCTTGCCGTGCAGAGCTCTGGAGCCTGGGTTTGGGGCTCTTGGAGTTGGGGGGCCCGGCCGGAGCTGGGAGTGAGGCAGTAGGCTCTTCGGCGTAAACAGTGTTTACTCGGGTCAATCAAGAGCTGGCAGGAGCGTAGGGAGCTAACTCACTGGACAGAAAGGGGAAAGGAAAGTAGGGGTAGGATTCCAAATTGGTTAACGTTATGTGTATTTTATTCTTTAACGATTCCGGAAAATTGGTAAACTTCTGTATATACAAGATTTACCAGAAGACCCCCATTCTCTGATTTTACTGGCTTTCTTTAATGCATGTCCGTCCAACATTAAGATCCAACTAGTTAATGCACATTAGGAATCACATAGATCTTCCAGATCCTCAAATCCAAATAATTTTTCACAGTTCTTGTCTCCAAAACCTGAGAAAATTAATAACCAAAATCCTTGACAGGCAGCAATATTTAAACAAGGACTGAGGTAGCTTTTAAACAAATCTTATGGAAATTATATGTGCAGATGTATGTTACCCTTTGATCTTAATTTCAACAGTACTGTTGTTTCCTTAATACTGGCTGCTTAATGGGTATAAGATCTTTAAAATTCATCCATTTTTATCCTTTTTTTTTAAAAAAAAACCTCGTCTTATTTTCAAGAGACCCTCACTTTGTCCTATGACTTATGTATATGTTCCCTTTGGTGATTCTCATAGCTTGTGAAAATGCATTTGGGTTATTTTTACTTTATCACATCAGTTCCCTCCACTTTTTAGACTTTTTTATTTATTTCCATTTCTTTTAGTAATGACTCTGTATTCCATTTATTCTCATTCTGAATCCTCTCTATTGCTTATTACTTTGTTTTCAGTGTCATAAAAATAGAGGATTTGACTGACACATTTCTTCAAGCTGATGTTCTTAAACAGAAAGCTGAATGCTAAACATCCGAAGAACTGTTTTTTTCTTGAATAGTACAATAAATAAGGTCAACACTCACAGCATCCGTCAAGCTGTAAATGCCACTGATATTTGCCATCTGTAAATTTAACTAGTAAATTATGAGAGGCATTCTATTTTTTTTTTTTTTTTTTTTTTTTTTTTTGCGGTACGCGGGCCTCTCACTGTTGTGGCCTCTCCCGTTGTGGAGCACAGGCTCCGGACGACGCACAGGCTCAGCGGCCATGGCTCACGGGCCTGGCCGCTCCGCGGCATGTGGGATCTTCCCGCAGCGGGGCACGAACCCGTGTCCCCTTGCATCGGCAGGCGGACTCTCAACCACTGCGCCACCAGGGAAGCCCTGAAAGGCATTCTATTAATAAGCCTTGGTCTTAGCAATCAAATTGCTAAGTGAATATAGTTCTGTACAAGTAGATAACTAATACATTGGAATGAATTTTATTATTAGTGCAAAAAAATTGTTATTGATTTTGGGTTTATGTGCTTTCCTGTTTATTCTAAAGACTGATTTTTCCGTATAAAGTAAAAAATGGCCTCCGTAATCCCACTTATTACCTCGGTAATGCCTTTAAAGCTTTTCAGATATACTTATTAAACTGGATCTTTGAAATATTATTATTATCATTCTGTTAGCAATTAATAAATATCTGTATTTTTCAAAATGATGTTAATATTTTTAACTGCTTTGCCAGAAATGCTTTCTTGAAGACTGCTCTTGCAACTTCCTTCCTTAACTCACACTGACCTTTGCACTCAATTCGAAATTCTTATATTCTTTGACCTGCTTTGTCCTTTCAATAAGCCCCTTCGCTGAGGAGTCATCAAGAAACATGGATTATTCCAAACGTCTGTGTACACACCTTCTCATTTCCACTGATTTTAATCTACTCCAGTTATCACAACAGTTATCATAACAACACAACAAACACCTAGTGATTTAAAATAGCAGCATAATCTCACTGCCATCCACTTGGGCAGGGCTCAGGTAGGTGGTTTTTCTGCTGGCTTGCCTGGGATCATATAGTCACGGTAGCTTTACTGTGGCTGCTTGGTCTTAAGAGTGCCTCACCCATACATCTGGAAGTTGGTGCTGGCTGTTAGCTGGACACGTGTCCTCAGGAGGCTCACACCAGCTTTGTCACGTGGTGGCAGTGCTCCAAGAGGTTTAGGACCAATGCACAAATGCTTTTCAAGCCTCAGCTTGGGTCATGTTTGTTGCTATTCCATGGATCAAAGGAAGTCACATGGCCAAGCTCTAAGTCAATGGAGGAGGAGATTATACAAGGTCGTGAATACAGGGAGATGTACTTTACTGGAGGCCCTTACTATAATAATATACCATACTTAGCCTCTAACACATTCTCTCAGGCTTCTGTCCTGCCAACCTCCTGTTCGTTCTACACAACCACAGCTGGACAGTCCTTCTTAAACACCAATTATTCTGTGATATTGGAGCTTAGTGTTTCTCAATCAGTGGTAATTTTGTTCCCCAGGAGACATTTGGCAATATCTGGAGACATTTTTGGTTGTCACAATTTGAAAAGGGGGATATGCTAGTATCTAGTAGGTATAGGCCAGGGATGCTGCTAAACATCCTATGATGTACAGGCCCAGCCACCCATAACAAAAAAATTATCTGGTCAAAAATGTCAGTAGTCCTGGGCTTCCCTGGTGGCACAGTGGTTGTGAGTCCGCCTGCTGATGCAGGGTATGCGGGTTCGTGCACCAGTCCGGGAAGATCCCACATGCCACAGAGCGGCTGGGCCCATGAGCCATGGCCGCTGAGCCTGAGCGTCCGGAGCCTGTGCTCCGCAATGGGAGAGGCCACAACAGTGAGAGGCCTGTGTACCGCAAAAAAAAAAAAAAAAAAAGTCAGTAGTCCTGAGGTTGCGAAAGCCTGCACCCAAGCTCATCGACCCCTAGAGGTGTCTCAGTAAAAAGAAAACCAAGGGTAAGCTCTTCATCTGGGCATACAAAATCCTCTACAATCTGGTCCCACCTTATACTGTATATACAAACTTTTCTGCTTTAGTCTCCATCAGGGCTCCTCTTGTCCCCCAAATATGCCACACTTGATTACATGACTAACTTGATAGCTCCTTATTGTCATGACAAAATGTAAATACTGAACATCCTTTAACTTTTTTCACTTCTCCCTAACCAAACCATTTCCCAGCCTTAGGGGAAGAGTTGGATCCTGCTCTTCCTACCAACGTTTCCACAATTTCATTATGACCTGTCACTTACAAGGACATTGCTTACCATGTACTATGTCAGCTCAGGCCACAGGAATGCTTTTTTCTTTTCTTTTTTAGTCTTTTTCACAGTTTTATTTTTCACGTTAAAACACTGATTCAGGACTTCCCTGGTGGCACAGTGGTTGAGAGTCCGCCTGCTGATGCAGGGGACACGGGTTCATGCCCCAGTCTGGGAGGATCCCACATGCCGCGGAGCGGCTGGGGCCCTGAGCCATGGCCGCTGAGCCTGTGCGTCCAGAGCCTGTGCTCCGCAACGGGAGAGGCCACAACAGTGAGAGGCCCGTGTACCGCAAAAACAAAAACAAAAACAAAAACTCTGATTCATCTGGAATTTATTTTGGGTCAGGTGTGAGTTGTAGATTCAACTTTATTTTTTTCTGAATTTCTGCCTAGTTGCCTCAACACCATTTATACAACAATCTCTTCGCCATGGATTTAAATACCACCTTTAGCATATACTAAATTCCTGTACGTGTTTGAGTTTATTTCTGGACTTTGTAGTCTGTTCTATTGAGGAATCACTCACCTTTTGAAAGGACTCTTCAGCTTATAAAAAGATTCTTAAAGGAGTCCTATTGGGTTGCTTTACGTATTTTTAAGTGTTTAAAGTACCTCACAAGGTACTAAGGAATGCTTTTGAATATCCCTACTCAGGGGAAGGCAAAGGTTACATAATCTATCTTTACTATTTTGAAAAATTAGAGGAAAGAGAGGAGAAAAAAGAAATAGGAGGCATTTATTTTCTATTTTAGCATCCAGAAACAGCTAAAGGCAGTGCACAGCTATTTCCTTGGCCTGAAATATTCTCCACAGTAACTCAAGTCTAAGGGTGTGGCATCGTCTGCAGTTTGTGAAAGGGCCCTATGGAATACATGGGCTACCTAGAAGTCACTGCAATGCCCTGACACAAGTCCTGCTGAAATCAACACATCTGACATTGCTGTAGTACACGGTAGTACATACAAAACCAAAGTGTATACAATTAAATATTTGTGAGTTATAAGAGAATAAATATTCCTTTCAGAGTTATCCACCTTATTCTTGTCTCATACTACATTGAGACACTGAAGAAAAGTAGATTGTAATGTACCATAGTAATCTCAGGTAAAAATTTAAATGCATTACAAGCAAGCAAGAAAATACAAACACTTAAAATTTTGTACTTTTTCACTTTATCATTATTTAGAGGGGTGGAGAGGACAGAGATGTTTGGCATGCAAAATGCATTATTTTTGTATGATGTCAAAATTTCATGTGCAGTTACCTCTTGCTTACCTATCTCCATCTAAATTTTAAAATAATTTATATCTACAGCTGGCAGAACTTAAAGTGATGTCTGTATTTTTTTATTTTTTTAATTTTTTTTGCAGTACGCGGCCCTCTCACTGTTGTGGTCTCTCCCGTTGCAGAGCACAGGCTCCGGACGCGCAGGCTCAGCGGCCATGGCTCACGGGCCCAGCCGCTCCGCGGCATGTGGGATCTTCCCGGGCCGGGGCACAAACCCGTGTCCCCTGCATCGGCAGGCGGACTCTCAACCACTGCGCCACCAGGGAAGCTTGATATCTGTATTACTGGTCAATCTATGACTCAAAATACTGAATAAAATAAGGTTACTTCAAAAAGTCTTATATCTTATTTTAATTGGGAAAATTTCTGGGCATATTTAAGTATATTTTCAAAGTCTTTGTTACTAGAAATGCTATTTTCCTGAAAACATTAGCAGGTAAGGGCAGACATGTTGTGAAATACTTTGACCCTTTCGTAAGCTTCTTTTATTTTGCACAGGTCAGAAGTGATGGTACAGCTGCAAAGATGGAGAATCTTCAATATAAAAAAAGAAAAGACAAGGCCATAGATTATGTGGAGGAGATACAGTTGAGCCTAGATTCTAAGCATGTTAAATGCATGAAAAGTCTTTAAAGTAACCTTGACTTGTACTTTGTTTCTCAAAGGAGATGCCATCAAACTTGAGAAAACAGATATATATATATATATATATATATATATATATTTTTTTTTTTTTTTTTTTTTTTTCGGTACGCAGGCCTCTCACTGTTGCGGCCTCTCCCATTGCAGAGCACAGGCTCTGGACGCACAGGCCCAGCGGCCATGGCTCACAGGCCCAGCCGCTCCGCGGCATGTGGGATCCTTCCGGACCCTGAATCAGCAGGCAGACTTCCAATCACTGCGCCACCAGGGCAGCCCTAATCTTAAATAAAGTTACCAGAAGCTATTTTCTGGGAAATATTTAATGATTGCTAGAACTCTGTTAATAAAATGGAAACAACCACGAGGATTTATAAAGCACAACCCAATGCACAGCTAATATCACATTTCCTCTTCACTTCATGATGGCATTTGGGACTGAAAGAGACTCAAGTGGGCAAAATCAACATTCTCTTACCGTCGACAGTTTTTACAAAGTTTTTTAACCACATCCAGGATGACATTCTTGCAGAAACTGAATTTTACACATTCCAAACTAGTATGACAATAGTTAGCCAATGAGCAAACCCTGGAAAGAAGGAAGAGGACAAAAGGTTATTCTAATAACCTAGATTGTGAAATGCACTTTTTACAAAGTTTACAAAAAGTCAACCCTCAAATTTACCTTGGCCCTACATATCCACTAACCCCACCCCATCGCTCCTCACCTACTGGTCCTGCCTTCCCAACCAGGCTGAGGCTACAAATGGACCTTCCAGAAACACACACAATGAACATACCTAATACAATTTCCAGACCATAAAAATAAAGTAAAAAAGTAAACATGACGGGGGCAAGGATTTAAAGATGTCAGAGTTTCATTCTGAGATTCTGAGAAAAATAGTAAAAGTAAATAAATCGAGATAATTGTTACAGTGTTATCATTTTGATGTGTATTTAATAATAATGAGGTAAAAGTAATCATTATCTTAACATCTGGCACCAGAATTACTCCCAGAAGGGAACCATCTTAGTTTGGGAGAATACCTTTATTAAAAAAAAGATTTATTTATTTATTATGTATCTTTATTCATTTTGGGCTGCATCAGGTCTTAGTTGTGGCATGCGGGCTCTTCGTTGTGTTGTGTGGGCTTCTCTCTAGTTGTGGCGAGAGGGTTTTCTCTTCTCCAGTTGTGGTGCACAGGCTCTAGAGCATGCGGGCTCTGTAGTTTGTGGCGCATGGGCTCTGTAGTTTGTGGCATGCGGGCTCTAGTTGAGGTGCGCAAGCTCAGTAGTTGCGGCACACAGGCTTAGCTGCCCCGTGGCATGTGGGATCTTAGTTCCCTGACCAGGGGTCGAACCCGCATCCCCTGCATTGGAAGGCGGATTCTTAACCACTGGACCACCAGGGAAGTCCCTGGGGTAATACCTTGATAGACTCTTGCAAGAGAAAAGAATCTGCAGAATAACATGTAATAGTTCTGCCAATTTTCATAGACAAGGATGGATTTTTCTTCCTCCTGACAAGTGAATAAGGAAGACAGTGGAGAGAAGAGAGACGACAGAAAAATGGAGAAAGGCTGGAGCCAGCAAGGTGAGAAGGCTACTGGGGAGCCAGTGGAAGAACTTGTGAAAGTGCTATAAGCCCTTCCTAGGGTACCTGAAACATTTCTGCTGAAATCTGTTTTGCTCACAAATGAACTAGAAGAAGAGGCTGATGTAACACTGATCATGTGAAAGGGAGCAGGAGCCCAGGAGGCAAGAGAAGACAGGAGGGAACATGAGCACATAGATCCCACCCCAGAATTTGTCAAAATTATGGGCATGGAATTTTGATAACCTTAAGCAAAGGTTTTACCTAGATCTCAGGAGTCAAAAAGCCTCCTTCAGGACAAGGGATCTCTATAACCTAAATCACAAGTTCTCAAAGGATGGCTCCCGGACCAGCAGCAGCAGCAGCACCTGGGAAATTTTTAGAAATTTGGGGGGCTTCACCCCGAACCACTAAATCAGAAATTCCAGGGGTCAGGCTCACCAATCTAACAAGTCTTTCAGGTGATCCTGATGCACAAAAAATCTGAGAACCACTGGCCTGAAAAATGATTCACAGCCTTGGCCATGTATTAGTTTCACCTGTGACATGATGAATAAAAAATACTGATGCCAGAGAATCATTCTCAATGTTTCTACCAACATAAACAACTTATACTTCAAAGAAACAAGTTCTTGAAAATAAGTCTATAGGCAGAAACACCAAAAATCTCTATTAGACATAGCTTCAGGATGGCGGAGGAGTAAGACGTAGAGATCACCTTCCTCCCCACAAATACAGCAAAACTACATCTCCATGAGGAACAGCTCCTACAGAACACCTACTGAACGCTGGCAGAAGACCTTAGACTTCCCAAAAGGCAAGAAACTCCCCATGTACCTGGGTAGGGCAAAAGAAAAAAAGAAAAAATAGAGACAAAAGAATAGGGACGGGACCTGCACCTCGGGGAGGGAGCTGTGAAGGAGGAAAAGTTCCCACACACTAGGAAGCCCCTTCCCTGGAGGAGATGGCAGGTGGCAGGGTGGGGGGAGCTTCAGGGCCAGAGGGGAGTGCAGCAACAGGGATGCAGAGAGCAAAGCAGAAAGATTCCCACACAGAGGATCGGTGCCGACCAGCACTCACCAGCCTGAGAGGCTTGTCTGCTCACCAGCCAGGGCGGGTGGGGGCTGCAAGCTGAGGCTAGGGCTTCAGAGCTTAGATCCCAGGGAGAGGACTGGGGTTGGCGGCGTGAACACAGCCTGAAGGGGGCTAGTGCGCCACAGCTAGCCGGGAGGGAGTCCGGGAAAAAGTCTGGAACTGCCTAACAGGCAAAAGACCATTGTTTCAGGGTGCACGAGGAGACAGGGTTCAGGGCACCACCTAAACAAGCTCCAGAGAGGAGCATGAGCTGTGGCTATGAGCACGGACCTCAGAGACAGTCATGAAATGCTAAGGCTGCTGATGCCGCCACCAAGAAGCCTGTATGCAAGCACAGGTCACTATCCATACCTCCCCTCCCAGGAGCCTGTGCACCCCGCCACTGCCATGGTCCCGTAATCCACGGACAACTTTCCTGGGAGAACACACATCATGCCTCAGGCTGTTCCAACGTCACGCCGGCCTCTGCCGCCACAGGCTTGCCCCGCATTCCGTACCCCTCCCTCCCCCACTGGCCTGAGTGAGCCAGATCCCCCTAATCAGCTGCTCCTTTAACCACGTCCTGTCTGGGCAGGGAACACATGCCCTCAGGCGACCTACACACAGAGGCAGGGCCACATCCAAAGCTGAACCCCAAGAGCTGTGCGAACAAAGAAGAGAAAGGGAAATCTCTCCCAGCAGCCTCAGGAGCAGTGGATTAAAGCTCCACAATCAACCTGATGAACCCTGCATCACTGTAATGCCTGAATAGACAATGAATCATCCCAAAATTGAGGCAGTGGACTTTGGGAGCAACTGTAGACTTGGGGTTTGCTTTCTGCATCTAATTTGTTTCTGGTTTTATGCCTAAATTAATTTAGTATTTAGAGCTTATTATAATTGGTAGATTTGTTTATTGATTTGGTTGCTCTCTTCCTTTTTTTTTTTTTTTTTTTTTGCGGAACGCGGGCCTCTCACTGTTGTGCCTCTCCCATTGTGGAGCACAGGGTCCAGACACACAGGCTCAGCGGCCATGGCTCACGGGCCCAGCCGCCCCACAGCATGTGGGATCCTCCCGGACCGGGGCACAAACTCATGTCCCCTGCATTGGCAGGCAGACTCTCAACCACTGTGCCACCAGGGAAGCCCTTTTTTTTATGTATACATTTTTTTTTTCCTTTTTCTCCTTTTCTGAGTATGTATGTGTATGCTTCTTTGTGTGATTTTGTCTGTTTAGCTTTGCTTTCACCATTTGTCCGAGGGTCTGTCTGTCCATTTCTGGTTTTGGAGGTATTTTTTAGTATAGTTTTTAGCGCTTGTTGTCATTGGTGAATTTTTTTTGTTTTGGTTGCTCTCTTCTTTCTGTCTTTTTTTATTACCTTTATATTTTTAATAATATACATATTTTTTTTTTTTTTTTTTTTTTTTTTTGCGGTATGCGGGCCTCTCACTGTTGTGGCCTCCCCCGTTGCGGAGCACAGGCTCCGGACGCGCAGGCTCCGGACGCGCAGGCTCAGAGGCCATGGCTCACAGGCCCAGCCGCTCCGCGGCATATGGGATCCTCCCAGACTGGGGCACGAACCCGTATCCCCTGCATCGGCAGGCGGACTCTCAACCACTTGCGCCACCAGGGAGGCCCAATAATATATTTTTAATTTCTCATTTTAATAACTATTTTATTTTTCTTTCTTTCTTTTTTTTCTCCCTTTCTTCTGAGCAGTGTGGCTGACACGGTCTTGGTGCTCCAGCCGGGTGTCAGGCCTGAGGCTCTGAGGTGGGAGAGCGAAGTTCAGGACATTGGGCCACCAGAGACCTCCTGGACCCACGTAATATCAAATGGCAAAACCTCTCTCAGAGATCTCCATCTCAACCTGAAGACCCAGCTCCACTCAACAACCAGTAAGCTACTGTGTTGGACACCCTATGCAACTAGAAAGACAGGAACACAACCCCACCCATTTGCAGAGAGGCTGCCTAAAATCATAATAAGTTCACAGACACCCCAAAACACAACACTGGACACGGCCCTGCCCACCAAAAAGACAAGATCCAGCCTCATCCACCAGAACACAGGCACCAGTGCCCTCCACCAGGAAGCCTACACAACCCACTGAAATAAACTTACCCACTGGGGGTAGACAACAAAAACAAGGGGAACTACGAACCTGCAGCCTGCGGAAAGGAGATCCCAAACACAGTGAGTTAAGCAAAATGAGAAGACAGAGAAAAACACAGCAGATGAAGGAGCAAGGTAAAAACCCACCAGACCAAACAAATGAAGAGGAAATAGGCTGTCTACCTGAAAAAGAATTCAGAGTACTGATAGTAAAGATGATCCAAAATCTTGGAAATAGAATGGAGAAAATACAAGAAATCTTTAACAATGACCTAGAAGAACTAAAGAGTAAACAAACAGTGATGAAAAACACACTAAATGGAATAAAAATTCTCCAGAAGGAATCAATAGCAAATTAACTGAGGCAGAAGAACGGATAAGTGACCAGGAACATAAAATAGTGGAAATAATTACTGCAGACCAGAATAAAGAAAAAAGAATGAAGAGAATTGAGGACAGTCTCAGAGACCTCTGGGACAACATTAAACACACCAACATTCGAATTACAGGGATCCCAGAAGAAGAAGAGAAAAAAAAGGGACTGAAAAAATATTTGAATAGATTACACTTGAAAATTTCCCTAATACAGGAAATGAAATAGTCAATCAAGTCCAGGAAGCACAGAGAGTCCCATACAGTATTAAACCAAGGAGGAACATGCCAAGACATATATTAAATAAACTATCAAAAATAAAATACAAAGAAAAAATATTAAAAGCAGCAAGGGAAAAGCAACAAATAACATACAAAGGAATTCCCATAACATTAACAGCTGTCCTTTCAGCAGAAACTCTGCAAGCCAGAAGGGAGTGGCAGGAAATATTTAAAGTGATGAAAGAGAAAAACCTACAACCAAGATTACTCTACCCAGCAAGGATCTCATTCAGATTTGACAGAGAAATTAAAACCTTTACAGAAAAGCAAACACTAAGAGAATTCAGCACCAACAAACCAGCTTTACAACAAATGCTGGAGGACCTTCTCTAGGCAGGAAACACAAGAGAAGGAAAAGACGTACAGTAACAAACCCAAAACAATTGAGAAAATGGTAATAAGAACACACATATTGATAACTATCTTAAATGTAAATGGATTAAATGCTCCCACCAAAAGACATAGACTGGCTGAATGGATACAAAAACAAGACCCATATATATGCTGTCTACAAGAGACCCACTTCAGACCTACAGACACATACAAACTGAAAGTGAGGGGATGGAAAAGGTATTCCATGCAAATGGAAACCAAAAGAAAGCTGGAGTAGCAATTCTCATATCAGACAAAATAGACTTTAAAATAAAGACTATTACAAGAGACAGAGAAGGACACTCCATAATGATCAAGGGATCAATCCAAGAAGAAGATATAACAATTGTAAATATTTATGCACCCAACATAGGAGCACCTCAATACATAAGGCAAATGCTAACAGTCATAAAAGGGGAAATTGACAGTAACACTATCATAGTAGGGAACTTTTAACACCCCACTATCACCAATGGACAGATCATCCAAAATGAAAATAAATAATGAAACACAAGCTTTAAATGATACATTAAACAAGATGGACTTAATTGATATTTATAGGACATTCCATCCAAAAACAGCAGATTACACTTTCTTCTCAAGTGCACAAGGAACATTCTCCAGGGAAGATCACATCTTGGGTCACAAATCAAGCCTTGGTAAATTTAAGAAAATTGAAATTGTATCAAGTATCTTTTCTGACCACAGTGCTAGGAGACTAGATATCAATTACAGGAAAAGATCTGTAAAAAATACAAACACATGGAGGCTAAACAATACACTACTTAATAACGAAGTGATCACTGAAGAAATCAAAGAGGAAATTAAAAAATACCTAGAAACAAATGACAATGGAGACACGACGACCCAAAACCTATGGGATGCAGCAAAAGCAGTTCTAAAGGGAAGTTTATAGCAATACAATCCCACCTTAAGAAACAGGAAACATCTCGAGTAAACAACCTGACCTTGCATCTAAAGCAATTAGAGAAAGAAGAACAAAAAATCCCCAAAGTTAGCAGAAGGAAAGAAATCATAAAAATCAGATCAGAAATAAATGAAAAAGAAATGAAGGAAACGATAGCAAAGATCAATAAAACTAAAAGCTGGTTCTTTCAGAAGATAAACAAAATTGATAAACCATTAGCCAGACTCATCAAGAAAAAAAGGGAGAAGACTCAAATCAATAGAATTAGAAATGAAAAAGAAGTAACAACTGACACTGCAGAAATACAAAAGATCATGAGCGATTACTACAAGGAACTCTATGCCAATAAAATGGACAACCTGGAAGAAATGGACAAATTCTTAGAAATGCACAACCTGCCAAGACTGAATCAGGAAGAAATAGAAAATATGAACAGACCAATCACAAGCACTGAAATTGAAACTGTGATAAAAAATCTTCCAACAAACAAAAGCCCAGGACCAGGTGGCTTCACAGGCAAATTCTATCAAACATTTAGAGAAGAGCTAACACCTATCCTTCTGAAACTCTTCCAAAATATAGCAGAGGGAGGAACACTCCCAAACTCATTCTATGAGGCCACCATCACCTTGATACCAAAACCAGACAAGGATGTCACAAAGAAAGAAAACTACAGACCAATATCACTGATGAACATAGATGCAAAAATCCTCAACAAAATACTAGCAAACAGAATCCAACAGCACATTAAAAGGATCATACACCATGATCAAGTGGGGTTTATTCCAGGAATGCAAGGATTCTTCAATATACGCAAATCAATCAACGTGATACACCATATTAACAAACTGGAGGAGAAAAACCATATGATCATCTCAATAGATGCAGAGAAAGCTTTTGACAAAATTCAACACCCATTTATGATAAAAACCCTGCAGAAAGTAGGCATAGAGGGAACTTTCCTCAACATAATAAAGGCCATATATGACAAACCCACAGCCAGCATCATCCTCAATGGTGAAAAACTGAAACCATTTCCACTAAGATCAGGAACAAGACAAGGTTGCCCACTCTCACCACTCTTATTCAACATAGTTTTGGAAGTTTTAGCCACAGCAATCAGAGAAGAAAAGGAAATAAAAGGAATCCAAATGGGAAAAGAAGAAGTAAAGCTGTCACTGTTTGCAGATGACATGATACTATACATAGAGAATCCTAAAGATGCTACCAGAAAACTACTAGAGCTAATCAATGAATTTGGTAAAGTTGCAGGATACAAAATTAATGCACAGAAATCTCTGGCATTCCTATATACTAATGATGAAAAATCTGAAAGTGAAATCAAGGAAACACTCCCATTTACCATTGCAACAAAACGAATAAAATATCTAGGAATAAACCTACCTAAGGAGACAAAAGACCTGTATGCAGAAAATTATAAGACACTGATGAAAGAAATTAAAGATGATACAAATAGATGGAGAGATATACCATGTTCTTGGATAGGAAGAATCAACATTGTGAAAATGACTCTACTACCCAAAGCAATCTACAGATTCAATGCAATCCCCATCAAACTACCACTGGCATTTTTCACAGAACTAGAACAAAAAATGTCACAATTTGTATGGAAACACAAAAGACCCCGAATAGCCAAAGCAATCTTGAGAACGAAAAATGGAGCTGGAGGAATCAGGCTCCCTGACTTCAGACTATACTACAAAGCTACAGTAATCAAGACAGTATGGTACTGGCACAAAAACAGAAAGATAGATCAATGGAACAGGATAGAAAGCCCAGAGATAAACCCACGGACATATGGTCACCTTATCTTTGATAAAGGAGGCAGGAATGTACAGTGGAGAAAGGACAGTCTCTTCAATAAGTGGTGCTGGGAAAACTGGACAGGGACATGTAAAAGTATGAGATTAGATCACTCCCTAACACCATACACAAAAATAAGCTCAAAATGGATTAAAGACCTAAATGTAAGGCCAGACACTATCAAACTCCTAGAGGAAAACATAGGCAGAACACTCTATGACATAAATCACAGCAAGATCCTTTTTGACCCACCTCCTAGAGAAATGGAAATAAAGACAAAAATAAACACATGGGACCTAATGAAACTTCAAAGCTTTTGCACAGCAAAGGAAACCATAAACAAGACAAAAAGACAACCCTCAGAATGGGAGAAAATATTTGCAAATGAAGCAACTGACAAAGGATTAATCTCCAAAATTTATAAGCAGCTCATGCAGCTCAATAGCAAAAAAACAAACAACCCAATCCAAAAATGGGCAGAAGACCTAAATAGACATTTCTCCACAGAAGATATACAGACTGCCAACAAACACATGAAAGAATGCTCAACATCTTTACTCATTAGAGAAATGCAAATCAAAACTACAATGAGATATCATCTCACACCAGTCAGAATGGCCATCATCAAAAAATCTAGAAACAATAAATGCTGGAGAGGGTGTGGAAAAAAGGGAACACTCTTGCACTGCTGGTGGGAATGTGAACTGGTACAGCCGCTATGGAGAACGGTATGGAGGTTCCTTAAAAAACTACAAATAGAACTACCATATGACCCAGCAATCCCACTACTGGGCATATACCCTGAGAAAACCATAATTCAAAAAGAGACATGTACCAAAATGTTCATAGCAGCCCTATTTACAATAGCCCGGAGATGGAAACAACCTAAGTGTCCATCATCGGATGAATGGGTAAAGAAGATGTGGCACATATATACAATGGAATATTACTCAGCCATAAAAAGAAATGAAATTGAGCTATTTGTTATGAGGTGGATGGACCTAGAGTCTGTCATACAGAGTGAAGTAAGTCAGAAAGAGAAAGACAAATACTGTATGCTGACACATATATATGGAATTTAAGAAAAAAAAATGTCATGAAGAACCTAGGGGTAAGACAGGAATAAAGACACAGACCTACTAGAGCATGGACTTGAGGATATGGGGAGGGGGAAGGGTAAGCTGTGACAAAGTGAAAGAGCGGCATGGACATATATACACTACCAAACGTAAGGTAGATAGCTAGTGGGAAGCAGCCGCATAGCACAGGGAGATCAGCTCGGTTCTTTGTGACCGCCTGGAGGGGTGGGATAGGGAGGGTGGGAGGGAGACGCAAAAGGGAGGGGATATGGGAACATATGTATATGTATAACTGATTAAATTTGTAAAATAAAAAAAAAAAAGATCTTCAATCCACTCCTAATATAGCTATAACTCTCACACATGTACCACCCTTCTTTCATGGGTCCTGGAAATTTCTACTGCATACTTCAAAAATCAACCCGCACTTAAAAATAAGTTGTGTACATTTAACCTAGCATACCTAACCCTTTTCCTTTAGGAGAGTTTTTCAAGTAACCTTGCCCACCGTATTCTTTAGAGCTTCATTAATAATGGCAAAAAATTAAAACAACTTAACATTCAACAAATGAAAATTGTTCATAACAATTATAGAAGCACATACAGTAGAAAACTATAAACTGTTATTGAAACAGTGAGACATAACTAGTTTTATTCTTAGAGAACTATGTTTATTTAGGTCCCTTTTGTTTAAATAAGTATATTTCTGTGTATGTATGTATATAGTCATGTATTTATATACACATACATTATTTGTATGATATAGTTATATAAACGTATGAAATACATACCTATACACATACCTTTGATTTATATTTGTATACATACACAGGAATATAATTATATATATTATATAGTTATATACATTGAACTGAAAACTGGTAGGATACATATATATCGTGTATAAATATGTGTCTATGTGCATGTGTAGAAAAGCAGGTTGAGAGATATGGAAGCATGAGTTAGGGTTCACGACTGTAAAAGTAGTTATGTGTAGGTAGTGAGGTTAAGGCCTATTTGATTGAAAATATTGCATATTTTTACACCAATTGTTATGATGAACAGATTCCTATGTAAATAAAATTATAAATAGCTATACATACTTGTATGTGTAATGTATAATTAAAATATATATAGTTTCATAGATGTATTATATTTATATTACATAATATAATTGGCTTATACTAATACATTATGTATTGTGTTATATAGAATATATTAACTATAGGGTATTATATCAGATAATAATAATTATATATTTATAATATATATATTTATAATTTGTGTATTATGATATAATTGTTTTATAATCAATATTACAGGATATACCATATTAATATTATGAACATATTAACCATATAAATACATTTCATTACTCATATATTTTGTATATAATATATGCTAGGCAAAAATATATATTAATATAATACATAATTGTTACACATTAATATAAATATTAGTATATTAAATTTATATATCAATATAATATTTAATATTGGTGTATTATAGTTAATATATACATAACTAATGCTCTGCTACAAGTAGAATAAGATCAGGAGTATGGCCAAAGCAAATTCTAAAAATATTAGATTACTTATATTCATTTATATGTCATTTTCCTGGAATCTGCATCTGGCTATTAGAGAGGACACACAGCAAAATCAACAAAAAGTGCCCAGGAGGACGTAGGATCCTTTATTTATTGGAACCTCAAAGGAAACACAGTGCTATCCCGTCCCCCATCAAAGAGCCAAGAGCAAACCTTGAAGCACCCAGTAAAAGCCCATTCAAACAAAAAAGCTTTTCCACTTAAACTGGAAAAAGTTAAGCTCCCAAGAGACCCCCTACATCAACCACTGAAGCTCATTTGGCAGTAAAAACAATAATGTTCACCGAACAACAAGAAACCCAAAACAATAGTTGTTTTAGCACAAACACAAAAAAGCAGCTAATGAGTGTCTCTCCTGTTTGAAAGAAGGGGGTGGGAAGTGGGCAGAAGACCTGATAGGCAAGATAAAAAGCAAAGGAAAAGGAAAATAAAAGTTTCCAGTTTGACACTCAAGCTGTCTTCTGCATCCATTTCATCAAGACCACCAAGTCAATATGGAGGCTTTTTCCTCCTTCCCTTTTCTTTTCATGAGACTGATCACAACCAGCACTGCAGAGTCCATCGAATTAAGGAATGCTGTTGCCTACATGTGTGAATGAGTTGTGAGTAAAGTACTGAAGTAGAGGACACCTAAAGTGAAACGTCTTCATGAATGTCCATGTGGCTGAGCAGGAAGTTAACCTTTCATAGATGTGCTAAAGAAGAAGAGTTGGCTTTTATTTTATTTACTTTTCCCTGGACTGTGTTGAATGACTATCACCTACAAGTTCAGGCTACTTTTTGCTGAGGATTAATGCACTGGGAGAGCTGAGAGCAAACTGAACAGTAGAGCTGTCTTTTTCTTGACCAGTTCACCTTACTTTCCCAAACTCTAAGTCTTTCCCTAATTCTTTCTCCTTTTTATTGTAGTAAAATGAACAGAACACAAAATTCACCATTTTGATCATTTTACAATGCACTGTACCATTCAGTGGAATTTAGTACTGTCACAATGTTGTGCAACTATCACCACTGTCCAGCTGCAAAACATTTTCATCCCCCCAAGAGGAAACCTACACCCATTTTAAGGACTCATTCCCTATTTCCCTCTGTTCCAAACCCCTGGCAACCACTAACGTATAATATTTGCCGTGTGTATGGATGTACCACTGCTGGACATTTCGTATAAATGGAACCAAACCATATGTAGCCTTTCGTGCCTGATGAGAAGTTGTGCAGCGGTAGGAAAAACTAAAATGCGATGCACTGTAGGATGTATGTTTTACTGAAGTGGCTTGGTCAGATTATAATGATTTATGATAGAAATCACGTAAAGCAAGCATCACAATTCTCCAGGAATGTTCTGTAGAATGCTAATGTTAATTATGAATATGTGAATCCCAAATCTTTCATTTGTATTGACCTTATCTCATTAATTCTTCTCCCAACACTGCCATAACTAGAGTTGAGTTCTAAAACGTACCTTCTTCTTTCCCCATATAAATTGTGGGACAATTTCAAAAAGTTCTCAAAGGTGAAAAAGTGCACACGACGTTTATCACGTTTGCAAATGCCGATGGAAATGCTAAGCTAACACTGTCCAAAGTGCAATATTCTTCTGTGAGAGCACCCAACTTTAAACAAATACACATATTCTAAATACAGCTTAGATCTGTGACATGTTTTGGTCACTGAAGTATGAGCAGACATGATGGCCTTAAATGAGCAGAAGAGGCCTTAAATGGGCTTGTGCGGTTGGGCTCACCTATGTTTCAGTGAACTTTTAGAGAAGACAGGGCCTGGGAGCTGCGGCCTCACAGTTGGGCTCCAGACGAAGAGGTGTGTGACAGACCTCAAACTGACCCAAAACACGGAGCAAAACTAGCCATCTAGAGGTCTAAAAGAGAGCCACTGCAGCTAGCCCATAGGTCCAAGAAAAATAAATTCTTGTTTATGTAACTGAGTTTGGGGTGATTTGTTCCAAAGCATTATCACAGCAAGAGCTGACTAACACAACATCCTCCAAATCATTGTTATGTAAATGGATGCCATCATGCCTACATTTAAGGCAACTGTGTCCTCAAATTGTGAGAAATCTTGAACTCTTGGTGCCTCTCCAACACAATGTACATGGCTAAATTTCCACAAATAAGTTCACTAATATACCACAAAGATCTCCCTAAACTCGTATTAAATGTAATGCAAAGTTCTTTCTTTTCATTTTCTGCTTCTACATAGTTAAAATGCTGTTTATCAATGGAAAACGGTTCTTGCCGTTTGGCTTCTGTCGTTAGAGTCCTTTGAACTCTTTGGCTTTTCAGCTCCTAGGCTGTAACATTTGAATCAGCAAATGCCCCAAGGAGAAAGGCTGCACCAAATGTCAAGCTTGCGTCTGTTTTTCCCTTCTCTCCAGAACTTGGCCCACATGTCTTGGTGTCTCTATAACATTCAGACGCCAGCGAGCAGAAGTTCTCCTACTCTATCCAGCTTTTCTAAAATTTCTTTAGACTTCGCCTGCTCTCATGTTATTATTCAACTATCATCTCAATTAACCCTAGGAAGAAAATCTACAATTTTTAGAGAAAACGGAACCCTGGTACACCGTTGGTAGGAATGTAAACTGGTGCAGCCACTGTGGACAACAGTATGGAGGGTTCTCAAAAACTAAAAATAGGACTACCGTATGACCTCGCAACTCCACTGCTGGGTATAAATCCAAAAAGAACAAAAACACGTGTTTTCAAAAACATGTGTTTGAAAAGATACATGCACCCCAATGTTCGGAGCATCAGTATTTACAATTACCAAGATATGGAAGCAACCTAAGTGTCATCAAGTGATGAATGGATAAAGAAGATATGGTACATATAACCAATGGCATACTACTCAGCCTTAAAAAAGAAAGAAATGTTGCCATTTGCAGCAACATAGATGGACTTGGAGGGCATTGTGGTAAGTGAAATAAGTCAAACAAAAACAAATACTGTAGGATATTACCTATATATGGAATCTAAAAAATACAGCAATCTACCGAATATAACAAAAAGAAGGGGAGTCACAGATATAGAGAACAAACTAATGGTTGCCAGTGTGGAGGGGGAGAAGGGGGCAATACGGGGTGGGGAAGTGAGAGATGTAAACTACTGGGTGTACGATAGGCTCAAACATGTATTGTACAACACAGGGAATATAGCCAATATTTTGTAATAACTGTAAATGTAAAGTATCCTTTAAAAAGTATGCAAAATTTTTTAAAACAGAAATCATACTGAAAATTGGAAACAATTTAAATGTCCATCAACAGGAAAATGCACATATAAATTATTGTATTGCCCTACATGGGAATCCTACATAGTGAGGAAAGTACATGAACTAGACAGATCTTTACACGTCAGCATGGATGAACCTAGCAAAGATAACACTAAAAAAAGCAAGTAAGAAGAGAAAACATAGTAGAATACTATATGAGGTTTAAGAACACTTAAAAATGTAGCCTAAATAGAAAGACATCCATGCAGTGATGGAGACCAAGTTCAGAAGAGTGGTTACCCAGGGTCAGCTGGGCAGTGGCTGTGTTTGGGAAAGTGGTCACAGCAGGCTCTTCAACAGGAATGGTAATGTTTCTGTTCACACGCTGGCTGGAGGACGGAGGGGTGTCTGCAATGTTATAATGTGAGCACGCTGCATGTGAAAGCCATTGCTGACCACATCTAGGGGATCTGATACGCGGGAGCTGGTAGTGGGGGGAGGCATCCAGAAGGTGGTGGTAGAAGAGGAACGTTGTATGCATAACGCCTAAGGCCTGACCAGAGGACGACCACTGTTCTAGAAACTGGACACAAATCCAACTTCTACGGCCAATGTTAAAAGACAAACTGAGGCATGTTTAAAAGAAGACTTTACGTGAGCAAAAATAGATTCAATTCAGGCACCACCAAAGCGGAAGTGGTGAGGAGCACTCCAGCCACAGGAGCTGCAGAGATTTTTAGTTTCAAAGGGCAGAAGCAAAGCAAGGAAATGACTGACTTGCTATCGCTTTAAAGCCTAGTTGGTGGTTTGTGACTGGTTGTCCTCAGCGGTGTGCGTCACCCTAAGGCGTTGACAGGCTTAGATTTTGGTTGCTTTACATAGGCAGCTGCATCACTAGAGCCACCGCAGGCTAACGGCCTCCTTGCAGGGTTCATTTACTAACACCAATTGTCTGAGTCCTTACTCTGACTCGGTCACTTCACTTCCTACGCCTCAGTTTCTCTTCTGTAAAGTGGATATTCAGTAGTAAATTCTCTGTGGAGTTGTCAGTACAAAACAAAGTGATTATTAGTAACCACGATCATGTCCTGAATGCATGGAACACGTCACCATTTGCCAACTACCGTGTCAAGTTAGCAGAAACTACAGAAATTAAGAGCTCTCCGCATAAATTCACACACCCGTGCACCAGGTAAGGGACCACAGGCAGACGTTCACTCAGCCTTTCGTGTGTCCCTCACGGAATACACGCTCTCTCGTGGGCGGGGGGAGCACAGACACTTCCGGGAGTTTACTTTTCAAATGCGTTGATACAACCCGGTCTCACTTTTGTTTGGATGAGTCAGCAAACGCTTTTTGGAAACCCCAAAGTCTCCACACCTCCAACGTTTCGCGCTGCCTTAGTCTCAGAGCTCAAGCCCCTACTCTTCAGGCCGCGTCACCATGGGAGACAGGGCTGCACGCGGACGCGACGCACGGCGAGCGTGCTGACGTCCTCGAGCCCCGCCCCCACGGTCCCGCCCGCTGACTTAAACGGCAGCCCCACGGCGTGGAGGGCGTAGATGCGTGCGCCAACACCAGGCCCTGCGGGGTCTCCGGAGCGCGGCATGGCGGGGGTTGGCGTAGCTGGGGCCCGTGGCCCTATGTCTTCTGGCGGCGACGCCGGTCCTGCGCATGCTGCGGGGCCGCAACCGCCGGGCGGTGGGCGCCCGAGGGGCCGGGAGGCGAGCCGGGGCCCCCAGGCGGGTGTGGGCATCGTGTACGCAGCCAGCGTCCCCGAGGCCGCGCTCGGGCCATGATCACTTGGTGAAGCTGCGCCGGGACAGCGTGGCCGATATCTTTCCGTGCTCTGAGGACCTGTGCGCGCTGCAGGACTCGGTGCCTCTGCCCTCCGTGCACGCTTCCCTACAGGAGGGCCTGCTGGACTTAAGGCCGACCGCCTCCGTGGGGTGCACTGGGCCCCGCTCCTGAGCACCCGCTGCCCCTGATCTGTATCCAGAGCTTCTTCCAGCCATGGCTTGTCGAGACAGGTTTGTACTTCCCGCTTCCAGGGCCCCTCGTGTGGGCGCTGAGAAGCGGGGTTTTAAATGGTGCAAGGTGGAGGGTGGGCACTAGAACCAGTGCCCAGTGACCGGGTGTGCGTGCACTAGACGGGGCGTGCGGCCTAGGACTCCTGCCAGCTCGGTGACCCCAGCCGAGTGCCTTAAGGCTTCAAGGTCTCAGTGTTCTCATCTGTAGCGTGGGCTTAACAGGACCCAGTCTCTGTGGCAGTTACAAGGATGCACTGTGTTAATGCTTCTAGACTCTACAAAGTAGAACACTTAGCACAGTTTGGAGCATCGTTAATTGTTGCACAGATGTTACCTGGTCTGTTGAATGACTTTGCCTGGTACACACCAAAGCGATTAGGAAATGGATATATCCCAGTTTCATTTCCTTTCCATTAAACCAGGGCTTGGGAAAAAAAAATCTGTTTTTCAGTAGTCATATCATATAGTGGAAAGAGCACTGGTGTGAAGGCAGCCTAGGGTTTGAATTCCAGGGCTTATGCTCTCTGTGGCCTGGGCAGGTTTCTTTTGCACTACAATCCCCACACTTGTAAAATGACATTAATAACCACTCTTTCTGTGGGTTCTTAGAATTAATTAAGCAGGTTATGTGTGTCAAGTAGCCTGGCACTTGAATGAGTTGTCAGAACCAAGGGCTGCTGGAGACGATGCTTCCGCCCTAGGTAATCTCCCCTTCTACTGGGCGGCAGGTAGACACAAGCACAGTAGTCAGTGCTCTGGAAGAAGTGAGTTCTGGTGCTACAGAACACAGAATCTTTTTTTTTAAATTTAATTATTATTTTATATTGGAGGTTAGTTGATGTACAATGTTGTGTTAGTTTCAGGTGTACAGCAAAGTGGTTTAGTTGTTCATATATCCATTCCTTTTCAGATTCTTTTCCCGTACAGTTTGTTCCAGGCTATGGAGTAGAGTTCCCTGTGCTGTGCAGTAGGTCCTTGTGGATTATCTGTTTTATACAGAGTCGTGTGTCTATGTTAATCCCAAACTCCTAATGTATCCCTTCCCCCGATCTTTCCCCTTTGCAGAGCACAGAATCTTGGAAGGGAAAGTTCAGGGTAGGATATTTGGAGGAGGTGCCATCCTTTCTAAGGATATGTAGAAGCTCCTGGGGTGGCAGGAGAGAGCAGTGTGTGTTGAAGTTTGAGAAATATAAGAAAATATGGCAAAACTAATGTACAGGACTGGACATCAGGGTTTGGGAAAGAAATGAGAGTTGATACTAGAAACTTAGTGGGGCCCAAGAGAAGGGGGCCTTGTTTGTCCTGTCAGAAGTTTGCATGTTTATCCTGAAGGCTGTGGGAAACACCAAAGAACAGTGAGATGAACTTGTGGTTTAGAGGCTCACTCGGACCTCCATGTGGGAGGCAGTTGATTTGGTGCAGGGTGAATTGTAATCTGAGGGTCCCACTGAAGTTATGAAAGGTGGGACTGGGTTTTGCAGATCTGAGAGAGAATGGGTAGGGCCTGGTGACCAGTTAGAAAAGGGAGGGCAGCAAGCGTGGGTGACAGTTTACAGCTGCATCTTTTTGAGAGATACAGAGCACAGTAGGAAGGGATTGGGGGTGGCGAGAGGATCTTACTTCATCTTCACTGCTTTAGAGGGCCCTGGTAGACGGGTCTGGGCCCAAGGTACAGATCTGGGCTTTTTGGGAGGACAGGTGTTTGAAGGCATGGTAGAGACTTAGGTTATCCACAAGAAGATCCAAAGAATCATAGGTCTGAGAGATTTTTAAGTGGGTATATTTGAGGATGTTTATAAGCTGTGAGAAAGTAGCCAGCAGAGGAAGGGTGTAAAGATCTAGGACAGGAAATGATTGTTCATTTGTTTTCAAAAAGCTGAATACTTATCGTGTGCCTGGCCCTTTTCTAGGATCTGGGGTTCACACCATCTGTTATCTCTTCTGCAAGGATAGTTCAACTCATCCCCTGGTGAAGAGAAGTCAGATTATTCTTTGCATCCCATTTAGGTATAAGAACTGTTCTGTACCTCTGAAGGGACTTTACTTAACCAGAGTAATAAGTTAGAAATCAAAAGAAATTAGAGCTGGAAGGGACCTTAAAGGCCACTGTACTTAATTTTGCCTGATATTTGACATTGAATGTAAGAAAAATTTATTGTAGAGCCCATTCTCTTCAGAGTTCCTTCACTGAACTTTCTTTATGTCTTGCATCCAGTGGGTCTATCTTGTAAATTTTGGCCTCCTCCTAAATTTGCTTCTTCATCCATATTACATTTTGCCCAGACTATGGCAGAAACTCCTGGGTGGTTTCACGGCCCCTGGGTTCAGTTCCTCTAAGTTCATCTGCCTACTCGGGGTAAGTGATCTTCTAACAGAAAAAGATGTGTTAAAATAATGCTGCTAATGGCTTGCCCACACAGAGTTAGTGCATAGTAGCCTCCCAGCGTGTGCTCTGCACGGAGGTGTGTAGTATGAACTGTGCTCGGACAAGCCTTATAGGGCTCTTTGCCCTGAGGAAGGGGAGCTTTTTGTGATCACTCCCTTTATCTAGTCGGTCCTTCAGCAGTGGGGCGCCTTTTTCTAATCAGCAGAGGCATCCTTACTCAGCTAGTGGTAGCCCCAGGTCTCACCACCTGTGGGATACAAGCCATGCTCTCTCCCAGGCTTGCTTGGACCAACATCTCTATTTTCATTTCTGTCTCTTCTCACACTTGGACCCCTGGCCTTTAGTCATCCCCACCTGCAGCATTTACAGTGCCCAGCAGGAGTCAGGCTTGAGTATCTTTTCACACATGTTCCCTCTGCAGCTAATGCACCTCCTACTCCAACTCTGCATAGCCTCATCTTTCCAGACTGTACTTCAGGGTTATCATGAAGCTGTCACTTAGATATAACTTTTTGCCTCCATAGGAACCTCTGTGCATAAAGGTTACGTTTATTTATCTCATGTGATTGAAATTTTGAGTTTATACATCTTCCTCCTTAATGAAGGCTTTAAGGGCAGGAGTCGTTTCTAATCCTTAGCCCAGAGCAGATGCTTTTGCTTTTATTTAGATACTTTTTAATGATGATAAAATGTTTGGTTTTAATCACTCATTTTACAATAATTTTGCTTTAGGTTGTGACAGAAAAAGAGTTTACAGAAGTCGTGTTCCTGCGATAAGAAATAAAGATGTGACCTTTCAGTTGTGTAAAGCTCATAAATGCTGTGTAAGTGCGTCGGGTGTGCTAAGGAACATGGAGCTAAGTGGGCTAGTTGTGTGAGAGAGAGACTTAACTATGTTAACAAACGTGAGCCTTCATTGTGTCCTGCCAACATTTGATAGTTGCCTTTGGGGCTAACTAAACCAGTAAAAGTTTAAACTGTTCCTCCCCATTAAAGGGATTGAATAATTGGCTTCTTTGGTGCACCTGTGTCTTGTGAATTGTCCAGTTGGGGATGGAGGTTTAGAAAGTGGGTTTCAGTCTTGTTTAAGTCTCTTCCCATCAGACTGGTCTCGTGATTTCCTACACACCGTGTCTGTCTACCTTTTCCTGTCTACCTTTTGTTGGTAGTGTTCAGGCCTTGATTGTCTCCTGTACCTGCTCAAGCCTTGGTCCATTCTCATTTGTACCATGGAAGTTTGTCATGCTGGATACTGTCAGAATTAATCTTACTTAAGTTTGTGTTAAGCCACAAACTACATGTTTTGTATATTTTCTGTTTTCTTTGTTTCTATTTTTATGGTTTCTCTTCAAGAAATATTATGGGAACGGAAATAGCAAGATGAAGAGCAAAAAAGTCATCATTCTCTTTCAATTGTTAGAACATCTATGTGCAATCATAATTATGATGCACTGTGGTATGTGTTAAAATAAGAAATATATGTAACATCCCATAGGAGCAGCAAACTCAGTGGTGTTGGTGAGGGTGTGTCATGGAAGTAATCACAAAGCAGGTGACTCTTGATTAGGGTCCTGAAAGATTAGTGTGCCTTCCCGGTGTCCAGTAGTGGTCTGGAGGGGTCAGGAAGCCTGCCTTTCAATCTGAGGGAACAGAGAGTTTGAGGTCCTCTCTCTTCTATTGCTCTAGTATACTGCATAGCAGCTAATAAAATACTGGGTTTATAGTTGACATTTAAATCGCTGATTGATCCTCAAGATTGGCATGTATCATTGGAAATGAAAATCGGAGGAGTCTTATGCTTTTTAGGTTTTTCTTTTTTTTTTCCTTTGTCTCAAAAGTATGTAGTACTTTACTGAGTGGTTGGGAATAAAGTTTGCAGTATTCAGTGTATTCAGTTTTAGTACCTAAATAGAATTAAACTGTTGCTGTAAACTGGAATAACACTTTGTTACTGACGAGTTTTAGGATGCATCAGTTCATCAATTACCTGTTTGGGAAGATTGTAGTTAATGATTTTCAGAATGTGGCTATAAACCTCCAATTGACTCAAGAAAAGCAAATAAGTCAAGATTGACAAATGTATAGGCTCTTCATCTTATTGTGTGTGTGTGTGTGTGTGTGTGTGTTTTCCTTTTAGTTACTTGTCAAGGTATAAAGAACTCTATCACTGTTAAGACAGTAAACTTCACAGGGTATAATCTGACATGGCAGGGAACAGATCACATGGTCAAGATCTTAAAGGTGATTTGATGTTTAAACTTTCATGAAAACATATGTGATTGAAGCACATTAACATATTGATACAGATGGCAGTGAATTTTTGTCTTTTCATACATGTGAGTGCAGCTTTTGTTTTGTAGAAAGAATATGACCAAATGGTGATGTGAATTGCTGTTGCCTAAACTATAGTGTTGAATCCCCAATGTTTGCACTTGAGTTTAACAACTCTGTGGTTTCCTATCTTCTTCCTGAGACACTTAATCTCAGGTCCATCCTCGTTACACAGAGTAGTAAATTAGAGAACAATTAATATCACCATTTAAAGAAGTGAGACTGAAATCTCAACCATCCTGAACATAGGAACTGAAGGGGGCTCTCAGCCATTCAGAGAGTTATTACCAAGCCAGTCGGCTTAATGCTGTTCAGTTTTCTCCATAGCAGAGCCTTCCAGGTCCTTCTTTTGAGGTTATTTATTTTTATACACAATTCTGAATGGATACTGTACATAATACTAAATAGTTGTATTAACTGGGTTTAACTGGTGATGTATTTACATGAAGATCTAACTTCGTTTTGTTGATATCTTTTTAGGGGCTTTCCATTATCAAAGCTTGTGATGTATGTAATCAGTTGCTGGTGTGTCGCTATCACATTTATGATATATAGGGCTTGAATTGGGAAAGGTGGATGGTCATTCTTCTTGCTCTTTAAACGGACAGAACCTTACATGAAGCATTTCCCTCTCTGAAATAAATCCATGTAAAACATGTTTGGTCGCTCTCCCAATGCAACTGTGTAGTTGTGTGGATTTGGTGCACAACTGGCAGCCTTGTGGTTACGTCTGTAAACAAGGAAGCCTGTTTTCCAGTCCGCAAATCAGCTGTTACCCAGTGAAACGAACTTGACTGCCATTTCTGACCCCTCACATGGAGCTGTCATACTCAAGAATGTTCACATGTTTTCAAGAAACGTTGTTTGCAGGCTATATGTACAAATTCCTGATCTGAAAGCCAATATAAAGCAACATCTCCCAAACCTCTGCTCTCTCACCAAGGCCACACACATTCCCTCGCCTATGGCCTCGCGGCAAGCTAATACTGTCAGTATCAGATTCTCCTTCCCAGTGGTCTTGGGAGACTGCATAGTTACTCTGTGAATGGCACCACTGCTGAGGTTGAGAGAAGAGCATCTTGGGTGTCAGTCCTGGCCTTGCATTCCCAGAGAGAGGGGTGTGCACCTTGTTCTCCTGTTAGGGTTTTCCTATGCTGCAGGGTTTGCTGCTTGTTGTCAAAATGATGTCCTAGTGAATTGTTTTCTGTGTGGTTATATAATCCCAGCACACTTCTTTATGATCTGTAGACTTTTATGGGGTTGTGGCCAGGTCAGTTTTTAAATGTTTGGAAATGTCCTATTGAACAACATTGCAGTGGCAGTAAAGCTTGATGGGAGAATTGTATTACTGTTGCCCTAGTTTTGGCTTAAGGGTGGTGAGAAGATGAAATTTTTGATGGGTCAGTTTTAGTTGTGTATGTGTATGTGATTTATTTTTTAAAATTCTAATGTCTATTATTCACAGCTTAGATATGTTGACTTTCTGATTATTCATCAGTCCCTTTACTGATGTATTTTCCTCTGAAAAACTACATTTTCTTCCAGCCTGGTTTTTTTTTGCCTTTTTTTATTATTTAATTTAATTTAATTTATTTTTTTGATTAGTTTCTGCTTTATAACAAAGAGAATCAGTCATACATATACATCTGTTCCCCCATCCCTTCCCTCTTGCGTCTCCCTCCCTCCCACCCTCCCTATCCCACCTCTCCAGGCGGTCACAAAGCACCGAGCTGATCTCCCTATGCTATGTGGCTGCTTCCCACTATCTACGTTACGTTTGGTAGTGTATATATGTCCATGCCTCTCTTTCGCTTTGTCACAGCTTACCCTTCCCCCTCCCCATATCCTCAAGTCCATTCTCTAGTAGGTCTGTGTCTTTATTCCTGTTTTACCCCTAGCTTCTTCATGACATTTTTTTTCTTAAATTCCATATGTATGTGTTAGCATATGGTATTTGTCTTTCTCTTTCTGACTTACTTCACTCTGTATGACAGACTCTAGGTCTATCCACCTCATTACAAATAGCTCAGTTTCGTTTCTTTTTATGGCTGAGTAATATTCCATTGTATATATGTGCCACATCTTCTTTATCCATTCATCTGATGATGGACACTTAGGTTGTTTCCATCTCCGGGCTATTGTGAATAGTGCTGCAATGAACATTTTGGTACATGTATCTTTTTGAATAATGGTTTTCTCAGGGTATATGCCTAGTAGTGGGATTGCTGGGTCATATGGTAGTTCTATTTTTAGTTTTTTAAGGCACCTCCATACTGTTCTCCATAGTGGCTGTACCAATTCACATTCCCACCAGCAGTGCAACTTAATAAAATAATATGGGAAATTCCCATTACTAATCCTAACCATGTACAACAGAGGTCTGTACAGTAACATAGCAAAAATAAGTTCCTGTAATTTTACTTAGTCATTGCCTGTTTTAGTCTAAGGAGCAGTGAGAGACATTTATAAATAATGATACCTCAGATCACTTTTGTTAAATGCCCTCTAATATTTGCATATTTGGATCTGGCTTGTGTTATCTATTTTACAATCTTGTCTTCTTTCTTTGCACTTCAGTGTAACAACTCTGTGATTTCTTATCTTCTTCCTCAGACACTCAGGTGCATCAGAATTTCCTGTGACTGTGACAGTAGAGAGTCCTTCCTCCTCAGAAATCGAAGAGGTCGATGATTCCTCAGAACGTGTTCAGGAGGAGCCAGAGAAAATCCGTTTGAAACAAGAAGCATTGCAGGTACAAAGTTATCACTTTAAAGCTATAGAGAAGATTATTTTTCAAATGGAAGCCTGACTGCAACACTGCACAGCTTGTGTGAGGGTTCTGTTTTCTCCTCTCATCTGCATTGTATCCCCTTGAATGGTTCCTTAAACTTAGACCAAGGTGAATGGTGGACATTTGAACTCTAAGAAATAAAAATCAAAACTTGTCGTTAGTAATATATTTTCCTTTCCTCAGAACCTTAGTATGTTAGATTTAGGGAGAACCTTAGTGATCATAAGATAAGGAAATTGAGTTCTGAATGAATACAGTGAGCTGATTCAGTGATCTTGTTTAAGATGAGAAAATTGACAGTTCTAGTTGAACTCTCTTTTTATAAGAGGAAAATATGGCCTCATTTTAAATAAAAGTAAAGTTGAAAAACGTTTCGATGTTGATATTCTCCTTTCCTAAAATCAAAAATATCAAGAAGCTACATTCTATTACCAAATAAACCTGACCTCTAATGTCATTCCATACTTTTGTTTGTATGGACAGAAAAGAAAAATTGATTTTCATAAGAACTTTTTGCACCTCAGAAATAATATATTTATTTTATTTCAACTTCAATGCAGAGCTGAACACTTCTAGTAAATAAAGCAACACCATTTGGGGGGACCTTGTCTTTGTGCTACAAAGTCCATGTTTAATTTTAAAAAAAATATTTAAATTTCATTATTTAAATTTAAAAATTATTTAATGTGATTTTCTTTTCATATGAAACATGAAACTTGACAGGTTTCAGAACTAATTATCCCATTATTGTAGGACTATGGGAATTACTCTTTGATTTTCAAAAGAGAAAGTTAGATTTTTATTTTTTATTTTATTTTATTTTTTTTGCAGTACACGGGCCTCTCATTGTTGTGGCCTCTCCCGTTGCGGAGCACAGGTTCTGTGTGTACTAAGGGGTGATAATGGTGTTTCTCAGATTTTTTATCCCTCATTATTACTCCCTAGGTTAGAAGATAATGTTAAAATACATGTTATAACTAAGAGAAACCTAAGGTTTAAAATCTAACTTTTTAAAGGGAAATCAATAAACTAGCATGAACTGGAACCTCAAATTTCCATGAAGGAAATATACATATATCTAAACAAAAACATTGCATCCAGTTTTTCTTTAAATGAGGAATGTAAAGCTAAATACAAACACAATGAAAAACCTTCAGAGCAGATCATGTTTTTAGAGAAATTTAAAATTTTATTTTTTAAATGTATTTATTTTATTTTTTAATTTTTGGCTGCATTGGGTCTTTGTTGGATGTAGGCTTTCTCTAGTTGCAACGAGTGGGGGCTACTCTTTGTTGCAGTGCATGGGCGTCTCATTGTGATGGCCTCTCTTGTTACGGAGCACGGGCTCTAGGTGCTTGGGCTTCAGTAGTTGTGGCATGCTGGCTCAGTAGTTGTGGCACATGGGCTTAGTTGCTCCGTGTCATGTGGGATCTTCCTGGACCAGGGCTCGAACGGATGTTCCCTGCATTGGCAGGTGGTTTCTTAAGCACTGTGCCACCAGGGAAGCCCCCGAAATTAAAAAAAAATTGATAATCAAATTTTATAGTTTATAATTTGGTCTGTGCTAAGATAATGTCTTTTAAAATATCAATATAGGACTATAAGATGAAGGTTTCTTTGAAATGTTTGTGGTCAGTGTTGGTATTATGTTAGGATTCTCCAGAAAAACAGAACCAATAGAAGATATATTTGTGTATTATATAAAATAAGGAATTAGCTCACGTGATTATGGAGGCTGACAAGTCTCAAAATCTGCAGTTGCCGTACTTGAGACCAGGAGAGTCCATGGTGTAGGTCCAGTCCAAAGGCCAGGAGGCTCAAGACCCAGGAAATTCAAGTTGAAGGCAGGAAAAAACAATGTCCCTGCTCCAAGGCAGTCAGGCAAGGGGAGTTCCTGCTTACTCAGAGGAAGGTCAGCATTTTAATTTTATTCAGGACTTCAAATGATTGGATGAGGCTCATCGACTTTAAGGAAAGCAATCTGCTTTACTTAGTCTACTATTTCAAATGTTAACCTCATGGAAAAACACCCTTTCAGGAACAAACGATATTATTTGACTAAATATCTGGGTACCCCCTTTGAAGTTGACATATAAAAATTAGCTATCACAGTATTATTCATGATAAATGCAGAGTCAACAAATAAAAATTCTCATGCTATAATCTGCAAAAACTGTTTTGACTTTCAGTTCCCTTCATTAATTTACAAATGTTACAGAACTAATAGTTACACAACTGATATTAGACAATAAGTTCTGACTCCAATGATTAGCTCTCATTCATTCATTCAGCATATTTCTATTGAGCACCTATTATATGACAGGTATTTTATAGGTACTAACATAAAAACTTGTTCTATAAGCTCTTCATATTTGTATTTCTTTTGTAACTAAGTGCTAGTAAATGTTACATATAATTCCTTCTTTGAAAATTAATAGATGAAGTAGGATCAATGGTATAATCTTAAGGAAGTAGACCATAAGTAGCAGCAGGTGGTGGCTTATCTCACTCTCTGTGTTGTGTGTGTGTGTGTGTGTGTGTGTATACATATGTATAAATAAATCATTTAATGAGAGGTAGTGAAAAGTGATACATCAATATTATATATCTCTGGGCTGTTCACTCTGCATTACCTCATTATTACAGATACTGGATTAGATTTGATTATTATTACCCATATTTTACAGATAAAGAAATTGTGAATTAAAGTATGTAACATGATCAAACACAGAGCTTATAAATAGCAGAGAGTGACACTCTGAATTGGATTCCTCTCTAGGTAGTTTGGGAAGTTTGGCTGGACCATGAGCTCCATTAGAACAAAGACTGTTCAACTTGTGATGCTAAATTTCACATAGTAGGGGCTCAAAAATATAAATTAAAATATTGAGTGGCCTATTAAAAGCTTTAGTCTCATTATTTCTCCAAATTAAAAAAATGAGTGGATGTAGATGTTGAATATATATTTAAACTCTATTTCTTTTAGAAGGAAAAAAAATCAAAGACACCCAATGGTGATAAATTACTATTATAATTTTACTTCAATATGCATAAACATAAAACCAGGCATAGAAATTGGTATGCTTTTATAACTGTAAACCAGACAATTTGTAAATATATGCAAATACAACTATAAAACTATTAAAATTAAGAAGTTCCAATTATGCATCCGATTATGCTTTTTGTCTTAAACACAGTCCCTTGTCACTGAGAACACACTAGTTGACGAGATGCAGGTTTCCTGTCGAGTGCGCCGTGTCTGTGTCCCGACACCCGTGAAAGATCTTAGCGCTCTACCACCCTTCTGTACTGAAGACATGACGTACTTTAGCTCATATGATGATTCATAATGTACTTTTGCTTTCAGGTAGTGGAAGTCATCATTCAAATATTGTTTGTCCATGTTCTTTTTTATTAGTTTGTGAAAAGTAATTCTGATGCAGTTTGTTGATTTCATGAAATCCCATTAAAAGCCTCAGTAACTTCAATAACTGAAGAGGCTGTACAAACTGGGAATTGAGGGGGAAGAGAACTACTGACAGAATTTTAAGGGATAACACTCTTCCCTTTGAGTTTCATTCTATTAAACTATTTTTCACCTCCCAGTCATCACTTGAAAAGGAAATTTTAGTGTTTGCAGCTGGTAAAATGTGACTATAAGGGTGGACATGCGACAGTTGTCCTTTTTACACTAGAACATGCCAGCCTAGCAGCAGTCACACTGTGTGATTCAAAACACACACGCAGGCATGGACAGTGAGTTTGTGCTGCTACATTGAGCTATAGACAGATCCAGATAATTCTGAAAATGCTTCCAGTAATTTTTCATTTGGATGTAAACACAAGAACAGATCCATGGAATTCACCAATACAGGTAGAGAACACTGAGTTAGAATGGCATGGACACACCATATATCTAGTCAGTAACTATTTAGGACCTAATATATTCCAGCTTTGTGCTAAATGCTGAATGATTGCAACAGGCGTTGACTTTAATCTCATGTGCCCTAGAGTCGGTTTCAGTTCATTATGTTCACTGACAGAATGTATATGTGATGAATGTAAAATTAGATGCTAATGAGTTGATAATAGAATATGTATATATATATTGAAATATTCATATATATTCAATAATATTTTGTTTGAAATCTTTACTACTATTGGCACAGATACAGAAATTGCTACAGACGTTATCATACCTTTTCCTACATAGCAACTAGGTTTAGGGAAAATAATTTTGGTGGAATGGTGTTAGCCAGCCTACAAATCCAGAATGTCCTGGTTGAAGGTGTAGATACTTTGTTTCACTAAAATCAAGTGTAGGTTTTTCCAAACAAGTTAGGAAAAAAATGCAAAATCCTTATAAAATGTTCCTTATGATTCCATACCTTACTATACTATTAACCCAGTGTGTTAATAAGCTTGTATTTAATGTAGTCATTATTCTTCATAATTTTGACATGAGTAATGTGCTCTCACATTTTAATTTTCTAAATGTTTTTTTTTTGTGTGTGTGGGACGCGGGCCTCTCACTGTGGTGGCCTCTCCCGTTGCGGAGCAGAGGCTCCGGATGCACAGGCTCAGCGGCCATGGCTCACGGGCCCAACCGCTCCGCGGCATGCAGGATCCTCCCGGACTGGGGCACGAACCTGTGTCCCCCGCAACAGCAGGCGGACCCTCAACCACTGCGCCACGAGGGAAGCCCTAATTTTCTGAACTTTTATACCATATTCTCAATGACTTAGTTGCTGATTTCCTTTTTTATAAAAATATGATACCTCAACCAACCACTGTTAAACTCGGCAAAAAGCACGGTTTCCAAAGTAAATGTTTTGTAAAGTGTTTCCTGTGTATTATTCACATTTATTACTTTTCCTCTGAGTTTTTTATATTTCAGTTCATACATGAAAAATAAACAATGTCCTTTTGACTTATTTTCTTGAAGTCTTTTGCCATTTTCCAAATATATCTGAGTAGTTAAGGTCAGTTAAACCTATTTAAAGTTTCAAATTTCTAGGAAATATCTGATATTTAGTAACTTTCTGCCCAAATGATTTTAAATCTCATTTATTATAAAGTGAATTAAAAGATTGGCATACATTCTTTAAATAGAAAGATTATCAACCTGCTTTTGCTAATGTAGATGGTGCTCTTAAGTTCTGATTTCATACATGACAACCCAGGATTAAAGGCTCATTAATAATCTGCCAAATACTGTCAGCTGTATGACTCAATGCTCCATTAGTAGTGTAATCCCTTGATTTTCTTCTGCCAGAAAAGTGATTCTTTGAAACCATTGGCAGTAATATGAATTTATACATTATGTGTGTGTGTGTGTGTGTGTGTGTGTGTGTGTGTGTGTGTGTGTGTGTGTGTGTGTCTCTTGGAATAGAGACTGAACGCCAAGACAAAACCTTGCATTCCTTTACAGGACGTGCAATGCAGATCTATTGTGGAGTAACTGCTGGATCTGGGAAGGAAGGTGAGGCTAAAGGCAGCCCATTAGAAAGGGAAGAGGCTGTTGGAACTGGGAGTTGAGGGGAAGAGAACTACTGACAATTTTAAGGGATAACACTCTTGCCTTTGAGTGTCTGTGTGGTAGAGTCCATGGCCTAGAGTAGAAGGGGGAAGCTGTACTAGAGCAGCTTCTGGTGGCGGGAATATTATTTTCTTATACATGCAGCTATTGAAACATTGCTTAACATTCCTCAGATCTTAACTGTCAAGGACAAAAAACAGTAATGATAACTGGAAATGTCAGTTCCACATCCACAATAATCTACTTACAATTGCTTCCCTCTTTCACGAGTTCTCTATCAATTATCCACGCTTTTATCCCCCCCCCAAATCATCACTTTTTCCTTAATCACATGTATTCCTCAGTTATGCTGTAGAGAACTGCAATTTTCCCTTCGTGGCCCTTCCCCCTTAATCCTTTTTTTTATTTTCCACATTAACAATCCCTAATTTTTAGAAAAAAGACAATAGCATATAAATGAATCAAGGTGCAGAATTCGTCAAATTATAAAAATCAATTCCTGGAGCGTTATTGATTGGTAACTATATTGATCACATCAATATAAGTATTTTAATCAGTCTGTCTGCAGAGATTGCAGCTACAAGATAAAAAAACATAATCAGTTTATTCAGTTGTTACAAATGTAGGAGGGGGAAATGGAAATAGGATTAACAAGATTTTATACAGAACCAAGAGTCCACTTCCTTTTCTTTCCAGAGACACTATTCTATAAACCATGGTATTGCTTCTCCTAGCCAGACTATGAAGCATGTTTGCTTAGATTACATTTTGAATTATACCAGTTCATTGGAGTAAATGTCTCTATGGGACACTTGGGTTTATAAAACTCTGTTTCATAACTGGATGATATAGAGCATCCCTCAGACTATCTTGTTGCAAAAGAATGCTGTTGGGTCAAATGAACAAGAGAAAACAGGTAATAATATAATATTAGAACTCTCTACAAAATAACATCTCAATTCACATTTTGCGCTACGTTCAGTGACATCTTAGAAAACCATTCTGTGTGTATGTATGTATGGAGTGCACAGATTCGTACGTACATATTGGGCTTTGATCACTAATGTTAATGTTTGCTAAAATTTGTACCTTAATGTGGATTGTAGCATGAATATTTATGTAGTAAATTATTATAAAGAGATATGATTATTAATATAAAATAGTATTCTGTATTTTATAATTAGGGTTAGAGTGGTATAATTTAAAAATAATAATAATATTGAATATTTTTGCCTACCCTTCCAATATTGGACGTTAGTTGGGTAAAGTAGACATTAGTGGAAACATGCATCTTAGCTGATTGTGTATGTATATACTCTGTCAATTTTTAACTCTTTAAAAAATACAAATGTTGTATTAGAAGCCATGGAGTGTTAGAAGTCAGCGGTAGTGGAAAACTGAGGTTATTGATTATTTTGTGTTTTCATATCCACAATATGAAGTGATTTTGGAAGTTTTTTGCTAGCTACTAGAAAATAAGCTAAGATTTATGTTAGCTCTTTGAATGCATCTACCGAAGTTCCATCACTAGGAAAGTGAGGTCACCCTTCTTTGATTAAATCATCAAACATAACATAGTACCATTTACATGTCCTCAAAGTTTTATTACAACACAATTAATAGCCAAGATTTTAGCTATTTACAAGGTCTTCTAACTATATACCAGATAGTTTGATGTGTACATGGCATGAACTACCTTATAAAATAGAGCTGCCTCTTTTTATTTTCTAAATATTATAATCTATCTATATTAGTGAACTGGAGCTGTGGATCAGATGATAAGATATGCATAACTGTGTGCACTGAGTGATTGGAATGCCACTTGTTATCTTTTTTCTGGAAATGTCTATATAAGAAAATAAAAGGTACTTTATAGAAATATGAAAAACATAGCAGCCTGATACTGTTCATTCTTACCCTTTTGGGAATTTGAATAAGTAATTTATTCTCCCTTAACCTCAAGTTCTCTATTTAAAAAAGTGACCTTGGACTAGATCCTGTTGCAGATACTGTGGTCAAATGATTTTATGCCCAGGGATTTCAGCCGTTGGCTGTGAATCAAAATCAGTTGAGGAAATTCTGATTCAGCAAGTTCGGGGTTGAACTCTGGCATATGTACAGTTGACCCTTGAACAACTTTGGGGTTAAGGGTGTGGACCCTCACACAGTCGAAAATTCAGGTATGACTTTACAATCGGCCTTCCGTATCTATGGTTGAACATCTTCATATTCAGTCAACCCCAGACTGAGTAGTACTGTAGATTAAGTGAACCCACCAAGTTCAAGTCCGTGTGGTTCAAGGATCAACTGTACTTTTAAGAAGTGCCACAAGTGATTCTGATACTCATCCAGGATATGGAATATTGATTCTATGCTATTTGGTGCAAAGAACAAAATGGGAATCTCTCAGTCTATATATTGATTATAACTTATCTAAATATCGTACCTTACTAAGAAAAGATATCATTGGGTGTAGCAATGGTAAAATAGCTGCAGTGTATTTCATTATAAGAGAAGATGGTTACAGAGTTACTGGTAGAAAAATGATCAGAATAGTGTATTAGTTAGGGTTCTCCAGAGAAACAGACCTAATAGGATATTTATATTATATTGGATTGGATTGGATATATAATAGGTTATTGTATTTTATATAATAGGGTAAACTATCCTATTGCGGTTGACCCTTGGACAATATGGGTTTGAACTGTGTGGGTCCACTTATACACAGATATTTTTCAGTAAGTACTGCAGTGCTACACGATTCGTGGTTGGTTGAATCTGCAGACGCAGAACCGGATTATGCAGTTTTTAACTGCACTCTAACCCCCATGTTGTCCAAGGATCAAATGTGTATATGTGGGGAGGGGTGATTTCTTTTAAGGAATTGTCTATTGGCTTTGGTTTATGTGATTGTGGGGCTTGGCAAGTCAGAAATCTGCAGGGTAGGTCAGCAGGTTGGAAATTAAGGTAAACGTTCATGTTGCAGTCTTGAGTCCAAAAGCTAGAAACTCAGACAGAATTTCTATATTGCAGTCTGGAGGCATAGTTCTTTATTCATGGGAGGACTTCAGTCTTCATTCTGAAGGCCTTCAACTGATTGGATGACGTCCAGCACACTATGGAGGAATCATCTGCTTTTCTCAAAGTCTACTGATTTACAAGTTAATCACATCTAAAATACACCTTGACAGCAGCTTCTAGACCAAAGAACCAGGCACCATAGACTAAGTTTACATGTAAAATTAACCATCATAAATGGTAAACATGAGTGAGGGCTAGCTGATGCAGGCAGAAGAATGCCGAAGTGGGTTCATTCAGAGGGAATGTGATTGGGTATCAGAGGAGGGCTGGCATATGCTGTGTGGGAGGAGGAGGCAGCAAGGTTGTGGACTACTTGAATCTGTTGGGGCTCAAAAATGGTGCCCTGAGCCAGCATGAATTCTACCACAGTAAATGTGGTAGGCAACTGAGGGTAGGCAGAGGTACATAGGATGTCATACTTGAGACCAATTAGGCTTCCTTTAACCAGTGAGTTTCATCACGTTGGTTTTCATAGTTTATTCTCATTCCCTTGTTCATCTGTTCATTATATAACACTCCAGTCAGAGCCTTTCAACTTGCTTGAGCATTTGTTTATTAGCTTAGTGGTGTTGGTTTTGGTTGTCAGTACAGCACTAATCATTTTTGGAGTAGTATCACTTCATACTAAGGCAGTTGTTGCCTATTGATTGAACAGGCCCGTTGTAATTTCTCTGCACTCCATAGCAATATCACTTTTCTTCAACCCCGGAAGGGTTGATTGAATAAGCAAGTTGCTTCCACTTTTAGTCTTTCAGCTGCCACTTGGATACTTACCATACTTTGAATTCACTTGCCAAACTATCATGACCCTGTTATCCTGTGTGCCCACCAGTTATATATATATTATCTTTCCTTACTATCTTGCATATGCTGAATTTTGACTTTCTGCAAATTTGGTTACCTTGGATAATACCATTACTACTTTGGTTTTTAAAGCCTTTAAAAGTCTTTTGGGACTATAAAAGGCACAGGGCTCTAGAAATGGAATCCTCAGATTTTGGTGTGCATAAGATTCACCTATAGCTATAGGAAATGCAGGTTCTTGGCTCCATTTCTAGAAAATTCTGATACAATTTATATGGAGAGAGGGGGTTTTGCAAATCTGCATTTTACAGGAGCTACAGTTTCTACTATGCTTAATAGCTATTCTGTGTTGATTCATCATAATGCAATGCAACTATGCACTTAAACAAAAACTAAACCTTTTTTTGAGAATATTAGATTCATCAAACAGTTGCAGAAATAGTACAGAGAGTTCTCATATACTCTTCACGCATCTTACTCTATTGTTACTATTTTACGTAGTACATATGTTAAAACTAAAAAGACAGCGGTGCATTACTTTTAGCTAAACTCCAGACTTTATTCAGATTTATCGATTTTTTTTTTTACAATTATGTCTTTTTTCTGTTCTCGGACCTAATCAAGTATATCACATTGAATTTAGTTATAATCTCTCTTCTATGGTCTCTGACAGGTTCCCAGCCTTTCCTTGTTTCCCATGACCTTTATAATTTTGAGAAGTACTGGCCAGGCTTTTGTAGAATGGCCCTGAATTTGGCTTTGTTTGCTGTTTTTCTCATGATTAGACAGACCAGGGTTTTTGGGGTTTTGGGGAAGATTACCATAGAGGTGAAATGTCTTTCTCATCACCTTGTGTCAGTAATGACTTACTGGTGATGTTAACCTTGGTTAAGGTGAGGTCTGCCAGATTGCTTCACTGTGAAGTTACTATTGTTCCCTTTCCATAATCTATTTTTTGGAATCCAGCCAGTACTCCTAAGAGGGAGTTTAAGCTCCATCTCCTGGAGGGAAGAGTATTTACATATGTTATTTGAAATTCTTTGTAAGAAAGATTTGTACCTTTTTCCCCATTTATCTATGTATTCAGTTATTTCTATCAGTATGGACTCATGAATATTTATTTTATATTTCTCTATAACTTTAAAGTTTAATTAATTTTATGACTCAAATTGTTCCAGCTTAGGCCATCAGGTGCTCCTTCAGTTGAGTTCTTGTGTCCCTTTGATCTGCCTCTATCCTTTTGATTTTTGAGTGCTGCCTTATTTCCTGGCACTACATAATGCTCCAGGCTCATCTTGTGTTTTCATTTCCCCAGGCCGAGAATTAGTCATTTCTCCAAGGATGTCTGGTTTTTGTTATTTTGGAGGACCATATTTAGAAACTAAGGCCTGGATGCTAGATGTGTTTGTTGCTACTTGGTGCCGTTGTTTCTAGTCTCTCCACAGAGTTATGGAATATATGCATGTATATTAACCAATGTATACACATATCTATAATCCTTTCTATAGGTGTCTATCTCTATACCTATTAAACTAAACGTGAGTTCATACTAATGTCTGACTCTAATCCAGTATCACATGGTTCATTCTAGCTTTTGCTTCTTGCTTATTTGTAACTTCTTTTACTAACAGTGAGAAACCTGACTCAAATTATTTACCATTTATTTACTTATTTGTTCTACACTAGTGTAAATGTGTTTTCATATTTCTTAAACTGTATTCCTGTGAGAAACAAACTTACCAACTAAAATTGTGTTTATGTACAGTTATTTTTGCACCTAGTCTTAGATTTACCAATCAGAACATCATTTTCCAAAGTCACTTATGTCAGTTCCTTTTTCTCCACCCCCTTCAGTGCCATTTTATCATATATTGGGAATACAGTTAAATTTATTTGTCACAGTATGCATTACATCCAGGATACTCTGATTAAAAATTGCATACATTAAAGTTCACCCTTTGATGTACTATTCTACATGTTTTGACAGATGCGTAGTCATGTATTTTATGCCTAGTACCATACAGTACAGTTTCATCAACCTAAAATATTCTCTGTGAGTGGCCTTTGTAGTCATTCACTCCCAACCTCTGACAAATGCTGATTTGTCTTCCATCCCTATAATTTGTCTTTTCCAGAATGTTGAATAAACGGCATCATACAATATGTAGACTTTTGAATTTGGCATCTTTGACTTAGCAACATGCATTTAGGATTCATCCACGTTGTTCTGTGAATCTATAGTTTCTTCCCTTTTATCCCCTGAAGTATCCATCATCTCGAATACCAAGTTTGTTTATCCATTCACCTGTTGAAGGATAATATGATATGATTATTTCCAGTTTGGGACAATTATAAAAAAAGCTGCTATAACCATTTGGGTATAGGCCTTTGTGTGAATATAGGTTTTCAATTAGCTGGGGAATATGATTGCCTGATCCTATTGTAAAACTGTGCTTAGCTCTGTAGGAAACTGTCAAACTGTCTTCCCAAATAACTGTATCATTTTATATTCTCACTAGCAATGAATGTATGTTCTTGTTGCACTTCAACAGCATTTGGTATTGTCAGTTATCGGATTTTAGCTCTTCTAATAGGTGTGTAGTTATATCTCATTGTGGTTTTATTTGTATCTCCCTAATGACATATGATGTTGAGCATCTTTTCATATGCTTATTTGCCATCTGTATATCTTCTTTGGTAAAAATATGTGTATATGTATTTTTCTTTCTTTTGTTCTTATAGATTTTGTGTGTGTGTGTGTGTGTGTGTGTATACACACATATATAAAGTTAGGTTGCTTGTTTTCTCATTGTTGAGTTTTAAGAGTTCTTTATATATCCTAGATATGAGTCCTTTATACAATATATTGTTTTGGAAAGTAAAAAAAATGAAATGGATACAAGATACAAATAAAAGTTTTAATCAACAGTCATATGAAAAATTTTGAAGCTGCCCAGTTGAACTTTAGGATATTTTAGATAAGTGAATACTCATTAGCTTGCTAGTTACAGTATTATTAAAGGGAATGGTTGAAACATTGGCTCTTATATAAGTTCCTCAGAATTTTTCTAAGTAAGGAAGCTAAAATTATACCCTTATGAAAATTCTCTTACTATATAAATAAACATGAAATCTACTAAATGTCTTGAGACTTTAAAGCATATTCCTATAAATAAATGAAAATATTTGTGAGATAGAAGAAGATCTCTATGACTTTTGCTTCCCCTTTATGCGTTGAATATAGTTTACTTCTGTTTTCTAATTATAATTATACTGTATGAAATAGCAATATTATACTGGATGCTTATTCTGAGACAGATAACATGCAAAACCATGTTACATAAATTATATTGATTTACAAATAACCCATTTGTTTGATTTCATACTAAATTTAGAAAGAATATATATTGTGTCCGGTTTACAGAGGAAGAGCCAGAGGCAAAAGAGGCATTTATCGTTCCTCATTCACAAGGAGAAACTAAGGCATACTTGTTAGTTAGGTAGAAAACATCATTCAGCTACATCTAACAAAGGAAATGATAAATATTCCCTTGACAAGTTAATAAACATGTTTAGAACAATTAATTCTGTCATGAAAAATACTGTGATAAAAGAATAATCCAAGATGAATTCAAATCTTTAGAAAACAGCTTTTTCATGGGCATTGTTGTAAGCACCATAAAAGAGATAAAAATCTAACTTATTATTCATGGAAAAATCAAGGATTGCAATTGGATCTATAGAGTAACAAATATAAATCTGTGATGTTAATCACCTACTGCTTAAGAGGTAAATGTCTCAGTTTCCAAAGTCTTATGTATTTATGTATTTATTTATTAAGTTTCTTTATTTTTTAAAATTTATTTATTTATTAATTTATTTTTGGCTATGTCGGGTCTTTGTTGCTGCACGTGGGTTTTCTCTAGTTGCAGCCATAATGTATTTATTTTTATTTCTTTGGAGATTTATTTTCTTCTTACAGATCATATGGTATCACCACTGTTTAAAATTCTCATATTATTCTTTCATTTAAAAATTATTTTGTAAAGTACTTAAAATTTTTATACAATATTAAAGGTTACTTTCCATTTACGGTTATTACAAAATATTGGCTATATTCCCCGTGTTGTACAATATATCCTTGAGCCTGTCTTACACCCAAGAGTTTGTACTTCCCACTCCCCCACCCCTATATTCCCCTTTCCCCTCATGTCTGGTAACCACTAGTTTGTTTTCTATATATGTAGGTCTGCTCGTTTTGTGTTATGTTAATTAGTTTGCTGTATTTTTAGATGATACATATAAGCGATATCATACAGTATTTATCTTTCTGATTTATTTCACTTAGCATAATGCCCTCCAAGTCCATCCGTGTTGCTGGAAATGGCAAAATGTCATTCTTTTTTATGGCTGAGTAGTATTCCATTATATATATATTTGTATATATATATATATTGTGTATATATATATATATATATATCTTGCATCTTCTTCATCCATTTATCTGTTGATGGACACTTAGGTTGCTTCCATACCTTGGCATTGTAAATAACACTGCTTTGAATATTGGGATGCATGTATCTTTTTGAATTAGTGTTTGTTTGTTTATTTATTTGTTTGTTTGGTATATACCCAGGAGTGGAATTGCTGGGTCACATGGTATCTCTGCCATTCGTTTTTTGAGAAACCTCCACTGTGTTTTCCACACCGATTTACTTTCTCAACAACAGTGTACAAGGGTTCTCTTTTCTGCACATCCTCACCAACATTTGTTATTTGTTGACTTTTTGATGATAGCCATTCTGACAGGTGTGAAGTGATATCTCACTGTGGTTTTTATTGGATGGGCCAAAAGGTTCGTTCAGTTTTTTCTGTAAGATGGCTCTAGTAGCACTTAGTTGTCTTTAACTTTCTTCAAAGCAATTTTGTTAGATTGTATGTGACAGCTGTCATATCAGCATGCATATAAAGAAAGACTTATCAAAATTGGTAAATTTTTGTGTAGCCATTTTAATATTGAAGATGGAAGAAAAAAGCAACATTTTGGCATATTATGCTTTATTATTTCAAGAAAGGTAAAAACGCAACTGAAATGCACAAAAAGATTTGTGCAGTGTATGGGGAAGGTTCAGTGACTGATTGAACATGACAGAAGTGGTTTGCGAAGTTTTGTGCTGGAGATTTCTCGCTGGATGATGCTCCATGGTCAGGTAGATCAGTTGAAGTTGATAGCAATCAAATCGAAACAGTAATTGAGAACAATCAACATTATACCACGTGGGAGATAGCCAACATACTCAAAATATCCAAATCAAGCACTGAAAATCATTTGCACCAACTTGGTTATGTGACTCGCTTTGATGTTTGGGTTCCATATAAGTTAAGTGCAAAAAATCTTCTTGACCATATTTCCACCTGCGATTCTCTACTGAAACGTAATGAAAACGTTGCATTTTCAAAACACATTGTGATGGGTGATGAAAAGTGGATACTGTACAACAATGTGGAATGGAAGAGATCGTGGGACAAGCGAAATGAACCACCACCAGCCACACCAAAGGCTGGTCTTCATCCAAAGAAGGTGATGTTGTGTATATGGTGGGATTGGAAGGGAGTCCTCTATTATGAGCTCCTTCCAGAAAACCAAAGGATTAATTCCAACAAGTAGTGCTCCCAATTAGACCAACTGAAAGTGGCAGTCAACAAAAGCATCCAGAATTAGTCAACAGAAAATGCATTAATCTTCCACCAGGATAACACAAGACCACATGTTTCTTTGATGACCAGGCAAAAACTGTTACAGCTTGGCTGGGAAGTTGTGATTCATCTGCCCTATTCACCAGACATTGCACCTTTGGATTTCCGTTTATTTTGGTCTTTACAAAATTCTCTTAATGGAAAAAATTTCAATTCCCCGGAAGACTGTAAAAGGCACCTGGAACAGTTCTTTGCTCAAAAAGATAAAATGTTATGGGAAGATGGAATCATGAATTTGCCTGAAAAAATGGCAGAAGGTAGTGGAACAAATGGGTGAATATGTTGTTCAATAAAGTTCTTGGTGAAAATGAAAGATGTGTCTTTTATTTTTACTTAATAACTGAAGGCACTTTTTGGCCCACCCAATATTTGCATTTCCCTGATGATTACTGATGTTAGGCATCTTTTTATATGCCTATTGGCTATCTGCATTTCTTCTTTGGAAAAATGTCGATTCAGTTCTGTCCATTTTTTAATTGGGTTGTTTGTTTTTGATGTTGAGTTTTATAAGCTGTTTATACATGTTGGATATGAATCCTATATTGGTCATATCATTTTCAAATATTTTCTCCCATTCAATAGGTTGTCTTTTCATTTTGTTGATGGTTTCCTCTGCTGTGCAAAAGCTTTTAAGTTTAATTAGGTCCCATTTGTTTATTTTTGCTTATATTTTCTTTACTTTAGGAGAGGAATCCAAAAAATAGAGCAGAACTAAATGAAATACAGTCAAAAAAATCAATGAAACTAAAAGCTGGTTCTTTGAAAAGATAAACAAAATTGATAAATCTTTAGCCAGACTCATCAAGAAAAAAAGAGAGAGGGCCCAAATCAATAAAATCAAAAATGAAAAAGAACTTACAACGGACACCACAGAAACACAAAGGATCCTAAGAGACTGCTATGAGCAACTCTATGCCAATAAAATGGACAACCTAGAAAAAAATGTACAAATTCTTAGAAAGGTACAATCTCTGAAGACTGAACCTGGAAGAAATAGAAAATATGAACAGACTGATTACCAGTACTGAAATTGAATCAGTTATTTAAAAACTTCCAACAAACAAAAGTCTAGGACCAGATGGCTTCACAGGTGAATTCTACCAAACATTTAGAGAAGAGTTAACACGGATCCTTCTGAAACTAATGCAAAAAATTGCAGAGGAAGTACCACTTCCGAACTCATTCTTTGAGGCCACCGTCACCCTGATACCAAAACCAGACAAAGATACTACAAAAAATGAAAATTACCAGCCAATATCACTGATGAACATAGATGCAAAAAGTCTCAACAAAATACTAGCAAACTGAATCCAACAATACATTAAAAGGATGATACACCATGATCAAGTGGGATTTATCTCAGGGATGCCAGGATTTTTCAGTATCCCAAATCAGTCTGACACACCACATTAACAAATTGAACAATAAAAGCCATATGATCATCTCAATTGATGCAGAAAAAGCTTTTGATAAAATTCAACATCATTTATGATAAAAACTCTCCAGAAAGTGGGTATAGAGGGAACCTACCTCAACATAATAAGGGCCATATATGATAAGCCCACAGATAACATCATACTCAACAGTGAAAAGCTGAAAGCATTCCCTCTAAGATGGGAAACAAGACAAGGATGCCCATGCTTGCCACTTTCATTCAACATAGTTTTGGAAGTCCTAGCCATGGTAATCAGAGAAGAAAAAAAATAAAATAAAAGGAATCCAAATTGGAAAGGAAGAAGTAAAAACTGTCACTGTTTGCAGATGACATGATACTATACATAGGAAATCCTAAAGGTGTCACCAGAAAACCACTAGAGCTCATCAGTGAACTTGGTAAAGTTGCAGGGTACAAAATTAATATACAGAAATCTGTTGCATTTCTATATGCTAACAATGAAATATCAGAAAGGGAAATTACAGAAACAATCCCATTTACCATTGCATCAAGGAGAATAAAATACCTAGGAATAAGCCTACCTGAAGAGGCAAAGACCTGTACTCCAGAAACTACAAGACATTGATGAAAGGAATTGAAGATGACAGAAACAGATGGAAAGATATATCGTGTTCTTGGACTGGAAGAATCAATATTGTTAAAATGACCATACTACCCAAGGCAATCTGCAGATTCAGTGCAATCCCTATGAAATTACAAATGGCATTTTTCACAGAACTAGAACAAATAATTTTAAAATTTGTATGGAAACACAAAAGATCCTGAATAGCCAAAACAATTTTGAGAAAGAAGAACAGAGCTGGAAGAGTCATGCTTCCTGTTTTCACACTATACTACAAAGCTACAGTAATCAAAACAGTATGGTACTGGCACAGAAACAGACACATGGATCAATGGAACAGGATAGAGAACCCAGAAATAAACCCACATACTCATGGTCAATTAATCTGTGACAAAGGAGGCAAGAATATATAGTGGAGAAAAGACAGTCTCTTCAATAAGAGGTGCTGAAAAACTGGATAGCTACATGTACAAGAATGAAATTAGAATGTTCTCTAACACCATGTACAAAACTAAGCTCAAAATGGATTAAAGACCTTAGTTTAAGAGTGGACACTATACAACTTCCTAGAGGAAAACATAGGCAGAACACTCTGACATAAATTGAAGCAATAGTTTTTTGTAAAAATACTTTTAATAGAATTTTAAAAATATGAACATGTGGTGGGAAAATTTTCTTCGCATTTGCATTTTTTTCTTCTTTTACAGAATTGGTCATCTGACTGGGTATAAACTACTGGTATAAAATAGTTTTTATCAGGCATTATTCTGTTGACGTCTAGTATCCAGCAGTTCTGGTAAAGGGTTAGATGTACATCTGATTCCTTAGTAGGTCCCTTGTTTTTCTGCTCTGACATGTTTTTAGAAAGCCTTATACTTAAGTTTCTGAAATTTCATCAGCGTATGTTTCGCTATGAATCTTTTTTTAACACTTTGAACTCTGTAAATTACTCTGTGGACCTATTTCAGTCTAAAAACTCAGATATTTGTTCAGCTAAGGGATATTATTTTATTAATGTCTCTGATGATTTCTTCTCTGTTTCTTATGTTAACTGATTTTAGAACTTCTGCTAGTTTTGTGTTGGACTTAATCACCATATTTCTTAATTATCCCTCATATATTTAATCACTGTAACTTTTATTTAACATTCTGTAGTATTTTCTCAATTTTATTTCCCTTTTGCCTGATTCATTGCATTATTCAGTTCATATACTGAAGATTTAAATTCCAGAAATAGTATTTTAATTATTTACTTATAATATATACATGTAATATTGTGTTAATTTTTATAACTTGCTGAATCTGAATTGTAAACACAGATAATATTCTCTTATCTGGTGTTTTCCCAAAGGATGTTCCACTTGATATATGAGAGTTTAATAGGTATTACTTGAAAAAAAAATCTTTTCTAAAGTCAAATGAGTTTAGGAAACACTGCGCTTAACAAATATTAAATTTATTTCTTGAATCTGTTATTGTAAATGTCATTTAATGAACTCATGGGCATTGGGAAACTCTAAGAAGCGATTTTATAGGGCGAATTTTTCAGATTTATTTTACTAAAATATTTATAAATTAAAGAACATATTAAGGCACAGGGCAGTTTAAGAAATGGAACCATGTCACTTTAGAATATACAGCATTGGAAATACATTTTTTACAATCAAATTTTGTTAAATTTAATCTGGTATATTCTTAGAAATTTCTAATATCTTTGTATTAAATAAATAAATTAAGAAGTACTTTATGAAGATAGGAGCAAGGGAATATCATTTTTTCCTCCATGCCCATTTCATTTCCTCCTCCAGGATTTTGAAACTAATTTATCACATCTTTATTTTGGTGACAGGTTAAAGTTTGGTTGTCTTTTTCTAGATGATAGTAATTATATTAAATGAAGGGAATTAAAGTACTACAGAAAGGCTTGACTAAGTTTACTTTACCTTTCCTCCTTATCACTATTAGGAAAACAGTATTCAATCAAGATCTGTCGGTTTGGAGACTAACTGTTGACAGGGTCTAAAAAAACACTGTGTGAAGATTATTTCTGGTATAAAATTTATTATAATCAGACCAACAGTGGGCCACAGAAATAGCTTTTTAAAAGTAAAACCAATCAGTCAACATACGTATTGACTGCCTATATATTTGTAATAAGAAGAGCTGTATTGTATATTGACTGTTTTGTTGCCAAATTACAGGAAAAACCACAGTTGTTTACAGCAGTGACTTTTTTACCCAGCAGGATAGAGAAAACGTTCTCAGAAATGTTATACATATTTTCAATGTAGTCAATTTTGTGGTTGCAACTGTATTTATTTTGATTGATTTAACTCATGGTTAAGTGTTTGCAAGGCCCTTTGTATGTAAGTCTGTGATGCATTATTGTGCATTATTGAACTAGAGTTCATTAGGTAATGGAGTTTTATGAACTTTATTAACTTTTTCATTTTCTTACCCAGGAGTAAATAAATAAGGTTCTTGCTCTAAATAGTAATTTCATAAACTATTGGTCAGATGACTTTAATTTTAAAAAGGCTAGCAAAAATAAATGAATAAAAAGCTTGTTGCTGTGTTCTGTCATCATCATCTTGCAGAACACAAATTTCATATTCACATTAAAAAGACATATTGCTCAAGTTGATCATTAACTAGGAAAATGAGCCATAGGGTATACGTTATGCTAAAGAACAGTGAAGTGAGAAAAATTCCCAAGACATTTGCCTCTTGAAAACAGCCTATAAGTAAAATCTTTTAAGCACCATGCTGTCATTTGATCAACTGTTATACTGAAAAGGTAAAAGTCAATACCCAAATTTGAGATGTCACCACACACATTTACTGTGTGACTTCACTTGTCTGTAAATTGAAGTCCTCTTTTTAATTTTAGTTATAATAGTCAATATTCTGGTAGTTAGCAGAAAGTTAACAATAATAGCTTAATGATATAATAGCAGCCCTGGGAATTGAGATAATTCATGATCTATATATATTCTCAGTGTACTGCTACTTCATTTAAGATATATAGGTACAAAATGAATGCAATAAGCATTCTTTATTTCTTTCGCAGGTATGAAAGACTTGGGCTTCTGTGTCAAAAAGTCCTCAGTTGAAAGCTTGTTCCAAGCTATGTGAACTTGCATATAGTGATTTACTCATCAGAAGAATGGGGCTAACATTACCATATATTATAAGTATTAAGTTAGATGATTCATTTAAAATGATGCTAATGTTACACTTAGCTCATTGGCTTCAATTAATATGTGGTAGCAATTATTTTTAAAAGACTGACCTTGATAAAATAGTCTATTCATTATGAAAAAACTCAAGTTCATTTTTAAACTTTAGGTTCTTCTGTTGTGAGTTTGGAAGGCTAACATAATACCTTTCCCCCCTTTTTTCTTTGTTTTTTTCTTTTCCAGCTAGTCACTGAAATCTCATTTATATTTTTTCTTGTAGAAGTGTTAGTAGGTAGCACATTTCCAGCATGTGAATAGCTTTTGGAATCAATAAATCCTGAAGATTAGTTTGAGACAGAGGAACTAAACTTCAAAAAGTAGCTTATCAAGGGCTACATTTATATGGCCTTTAGACATTTCTTATGTTATTGTCCTGAATTTTTATTTAATTTCAAGAGTAACTGTCTTGTCTCTCTAAAAAGAGCAGAAAAGGAACCTTAGATATTGTCTGTGTTTCCATTACAGATTTTTCTCTCCCAGAGGCTCAATAATAATGGTGTAATAAGTAGTAGATCTTATGGAGCTTTTTAGTCCACTGAATACAGATCCACTAAATATTGGTACTGATGCACTGTACTGTACTGTGAAAATTTTGAAGGTTCATCATGCTAAATTTGCTTTTTAAAAAAATTGGAGGAAAGATTGCAAACATACAATATATAGTAGATTTCAGTGGTTTTTATTTTTTATTTATTTTAAAAAATAAATTTATTTATTTATTTTATTTGTGGCCACATTGGGTCTTTGTTGCTGCGCGTGGGCTTTCTCTAATTGTGGCAAGCAGGGGCTACTCTTCGCTGTGTTGTGTGGGCTTCTTATTGTGGTGGTTTCTCTTGTTGCAGAGCATGGACTCTAGGCTTGCAGGTTTCAGTAGCTGTGGTGCATGGGCTCAGTAGTTGTGGCTCACGGGCTCTAGAGCGCAGGCTCAGTAGTTGTGGTGCACAGGCTTAGTTTCTCTGCGGTATGTGGGATGTTCCTGGAGCAGGGCTCGAAACCGTGTCCCCTGTATTGGCAGGCAGTTTCTTTATTTTTTAATTTTTGAATTTTATTTTATTTTTTTATGCAGCAGGTTCTTATTAGTCATCAATTTTATACACATCAGTGTATATATGTCAATCCCAATCGCCCAATTTATCACACCCCCACCCCCACCCCCCTGCAGCTTTCCCCCCTTGGTGTCCATACGTTGTTCTCTACATCTGTGTCTCAACTTCTGCCCTGCAACCCGGTTCATCTGTACCATTTTTCTAGGTTCCACATACGCGTGTATGACAGTCTCTAGGTCCATCCATGTCTCAACAAATGACCCAATTTCGTTCCTTTTTATGGCTGAGTAATATTCCATTGTATATATTACTACGTCTTCTTTATTCATTTGTATGTCGATGGCCATTTAGGTTGTTTCCATGACCTGGCTGTTGTAAATAGTGTTGCAGTGAACATTGGGGTGCATGTGTCTTTTTGAATGTTGGTTTTCTCTGGGTATATGCCCAGTAGTGGGATTGCTGGATCATATGGTAATTTTATTTTTAGTTTTTTAAGGAACCTCCATACTGTTCTCCATGGTGGCTGTATCCATTTACATTCCCACCAACAGTGCAAGAGGGTTTCCTTTTCTCCACACCCTCTCCAGCATTTGTTGTTTGTAGATTTTCTTATGATGTCCATTCTAACTGGTGTGAGGTGATACCTCATTGTAGTTTTGATTTGCATTTCTCTAATAATTAGTGATGTTGAGCAGCTTTTCATGTGCTTCTTGGCCATCTGTATGTCTTCTTTGGAGAAATGTCTATTTAGGTCTTCTGCCCATTTTTGGATTGGGTTGTTTGTTTCCTTAATATTGAGCTGCATGAGCTGTTTGTATATTTTGGAGATTAATCCTTTGTCCGTTGATCTGTTTGCAAATATTTTCTCCCATTCTGAGGGTTGTCTTTCATCTCGTTTATGGTTTCCTTTGCTGTGCAAAAGCTTTGAGGTTTCATTAGGTCCCATTTGTTTATTTTTGGTTTTATTTCCATTACTCTAGGAGGTGGATCAAAAAAGATCTTGCTGTGGTATCTATCAAAGAGTGTTCTTCCTAGGTTTTCCTCTAAGAGTTTAATAGTGTCCAGTCTTACATTTAGGTCACTAATCCATTCTGAGATTATTTTTGTGTACGGTGTTAGGGAGTGTTCGAATTTCATTCTTTTACATGTAGCTGTCCAATTTTCCCAGCACCACTTATTGAAGAGACTGTCTTTTCTCCATTGTATATCCTTGCCTCCTTTGTCATAGATTATTTGACTATAGGTTAGTGGGTTTGTCTCTGGGCTTTCTATCTTGTTCCATTGATCTATGTTTCTGTTTTTGTGCCAGTACCATGTTGTCTTGATCACTGTAGCTTTGTCGTATAGTCTGAAGTCAGGGAGTCTGATTCCTCCATCTCCGTTTTTTTTTTCCCTCAAGACTGCTTTGGCTATTCGGGGTCTTTTGTGTCTCCATACAAGTATTAAGATATTTTGTTCTAGTTCCATAAAAAATGCCATTGGTAATTTGATAGGGATTGCATTGAATCTGTAGATTGCTTTGGGTAGTAGAGTCATTTTCACAATATTGATTCTTCCAATCCAGGAACATGGTATATGTCTCCATCTGTTGGTATCATCTTTAATTTCTTTCATTAGTGTCTTACAGTTTTCTGCATACAGGTCTTTTGTCTCCCTAGGTAGGTTTATTTCTAGGTGTTTTATTCTTTTTGTTGTAGTGATAAATGGGAGTGTTTCCTTAATTTCTCTTTCAGATTTTTCATCATTAGTGTATAGGAATGCAAGAGATTTCTGTGCATTAATTTTGTATCCTGCTACTTACCAAATTCATTGATTAGCTCTAGTACTTTTCTGTTGGCATGTTTAGGATTCTCTATGTATATATCATGTCATCTGCAAACAGTAACAGTTTTACTTCTTCTTTTCCAATTTGTATTCCTTTTATTTCTTTTTCTTCTCTGATTGCCATGGCTAGGACTTCCAAAACTATGTTGAATAATAGTGGTGAGAATGGACATCCTTTTCTTGTTGCTGATCTTAGAGGAAATGCTTTCAGTTTTTCACCATTGAGAATGATGTTTGCTGTGTGTTTGTCATATATGGCCTTTATTATGTTGAGGTAGGTTCCCTCTATGCCCCCTTTCTGGAGAGTTTTTATCATAAATGGGTGTTGAATTTTGTCCAAAGCTTTTTCTGCATCTATTGAGATGATCATATGGTTTTTCTTCTTCAATTTGTTAATATGGTGTATCACACTGATTGATTTGCATATATTGAGGAAACCTTTCATCCCTGCAATAAATCCCACTTGATCGTGGTGTATGATCCTTTTAATGTGTTGTTGGATTATGTTTACTAGTATTTTTCTGAGTATTTTTGCACCTATGTTCATCAGTGATATTGGTCTGTAATTTTCCTTTTTTTGTAGTATGTCTGTCTGGGTTTGGTACCAGGGTGATGGTGGCCTCATAGAATGAGTTTGGGAATGTTCCTTCCTCTGCAATTTTTGGGAGGACTTTGAGAAGGATGGGTATTAGCTCTTCTGTAAATGTTTGATAGAATTCACATGTGAAGCCATCTGGTCCTGGACTTTTGCTTGTTGGAAGATTTTTAATCACAGTTTCAATTTCATTACTTGTGATTGGTCTGTTCATATTTTCTATTTCTTCCTGGTTCAGTCTTGGAAAGTTATACCTTTCTAAGAATTTGTCCATTTCTTCTAGGTTGTCCATTTTATTGGCATAGAGTTGCTTGTAGTAGTCTCAGGATGCTTTGTATTTCTGCAGTGTCTGTTGTTACTTCTCCTTTTTCATTTCTAATTTTATTGATTTGAGTCCTCTCCCTCTTTTTCTTGATGAGTCTGGCTAATGGTTTATCAATTTTGTTTATCTTCTCAAAGAACTAGCTTTTAGTTTTATTGATCTTTGCTATTGTTTTCTTTGTTTCTATTTCATTTATTTCTGCTCTGATCTTTATGATTTCTTTCCTTCTGCTAACTTTGGGTTTTGTTTGTTCTTCTTTCTCTAGTTCCTTTAGGTGTAAGGTTAGATTGTTTATTTGAGATTTTTCTTGTTTCTTGAGGTAGGCTTGTATAGCTATAAAGTTCCCTCTTAGAACTGCTTTTGCTGCATCGCATTGGTTTTGGATCGTCTCGTTTTCATTGTCATTTGTGTCTAGGTATTTTTTGATTTCCTCTTTGACTTCTTCAGTGATCTCTTGGTTATTTAGGAACGTATTGTTTAGCCTCCATGTGTTTATGTTTTTTACGTTTTTTCCCCTTTAATTCATTTCTAATCTCATAGCATTGTGGTCAGAAAAAATGCTTGATATGGTTTCAAGTTTCTTAAATTTACTGAGGCTTGATCTGTGACCCAGGATGTGATCTATCTTGAAGAATGCTCCATGTGCACTTGAGAAGAAAGTGTAATCTGCTGTTGGATGGAATGTCCTATAAATATCAATTAAATCTATCTGGTCTATTGTGTCATTTAAAGCTTCTGTTTCCTTATTTATTTTCATTTTGGATGATCTGTCCATTGGTGTAAGTGAGGTGTTAAAGTCCCCCACTCTTATAGTGTTACTGTCGATTTCCTCTTTTGTAGCTGTTAGCAGTTGCCTTATGTATTGAGGTGCTTCTGTGTTGGGTGCATATACATTTATAATTGTTATATCTCCTTCTTGGATTGATCCCTTGATCTTTATGTAGTGTCCTTCCTTGTCTCTTGTAACATTCTTTATTTTAAAGTCTATTTTATCTGATACGAATATTGCTACTCCAGCTTTCTTTTGATTTCCTTTTGCATGGAATATCTTTTTCCATCCCCTCACTTTCAGTTCGTATGTGTCCCTAGGTCTGAAGTGGGTCTCTTGTAGACAGCATATATATGGGTCTTGTTTTTGTATCCATTCAGCAAGCCTGTGTCTTTGGGTTGGAGCATTTAATGCATTCACGTTTAAGGTAGTTATCGATATGTATGTTCCTATGACCATTTTCTTAATTGTTTTGGGTTTGTTTTTGTAGGTCCTTTTCTTCTCTTGTGTTTCCCACTTAGAGAAGTTCCTTTAGCATTTGTTGTAGAGCTGGTTTGGTGGTGCTGAATTCTCCTAGCTTTTGCTTGTCTGTAAAGCTTTTGATTTCTCCATCGAAACTGAATGAGATCCTTGCCGGGTAGAGTAATCTTGGCTGTAGGTTCTTCCCTTTCATCACTTTAAGGGTATCATGCCACACCCTTCTGGCTTGTAGAGTTTCTGCTGAGAAATCGGCTGTTAACCTTATGGGAGTTCCCTTGTATGTTATTTGTCGTTTTTCCCTTGCTGCTTTCAGTAATTTTTCTTTGTCTTTAATTTTTGCCAATTTGATTAGTATGTGTCTTGGCGTTTTTCTCCTTGGGTTTATCCTGCATGGGACTCACTGCCCTTCCTGGACTTGGGTGGTTATTTCCTTTCCCATGTTAGGGAAGTTTTCGACTATAATCTCTTCAAATATTTTCTCGGGTCCTTTCTCTCTCTCTTCTCCTTCTGGGACCCCTATAATGCAAGTGTTGTTGCATTTAATGTTGTCCGAGAGGTCTCTTAGGCTGTCTTCATTTCTTTCCATTCTTTTTTCTTTATTCTGTTCCGCAGCAGTGAACTCCACCATTCTGTCTTTCAGGTCATTTATCTGTTCTTCTGCCTCAGTTATTCTGCTATTGATTCCTCTAGTGTAGTTTTCATTTCAGTTATTGTATTGTTCATCTCTGTTTGTTTGTTCTTTAATTCTTCTAGGTCTTTGTTAAACATTTCTTGCATCTTCTCAGTCTTTGCCTCCATTTTTTTTCTGAGGTCCCGCATCATAGTCTTCACTATCATTATTCTGAATTCTTTTTCTGGAAGGTTGCCTATCTCCACTTCATTTAGTTGTTTTTCTGGGGTGTTCTCTTGTTCCTTCATCTGGTACATAGCCCTCTGCCTTTTCATCTTGTCTATCTTTCTGTGAATGTGGATTTTTTTCCACAGGCTGCAGGATTGTAGTTCTTCTTGCTTCTGCTGTCTGCCCTCTGGTGGATGAGGCTATCTAAGAGGCTTGTGCAAGTTTGGCATGCAGATTCTTAACCACTGTGCCACCAGGAAAGCCCAATTTTTATTTTTTTAATTAAAAAACATTTCCAACTTTATTGAGATATCATTGAGAAATAACATTGTATAAGTTTCAGGTATATAATGTGATGATTTGATACATGTATGTATTATGAAATGATTACTACAGTAAGGTTAGTTTATCCATTGCCTCACATAATTAAATGTTTGTGTGTATGTGGTGAGAACATTTAAAATCTGTCTTAGCAACTTTCAACTATATAATATGGCACTGTTAACCATAGTCACCATGTTGTATATTAGGTCCCCAGAACTTACTCACCTTATAACTGGAAGTTTGTACGCTTTGACCAACATCTACCCATTTCCCTCACCCTCCAGTACCTAACAACCACCATTCTGCTGTTTCTGTGAGTTTTTTGTTTTAGATTCGAAATGTAAGTGAGATCATAGAGTGTTTGTGTTTCTCTGTCGGACTTATTTCACTTGGCATAATGTCCTCAAGGTCCAGCCCTGTCACAGATGGTAGGAGATCCTTCTTTTTTATGGTTGAATAATATTCTTTTATATTTAGGTATATATGTATGTGTATATATATATATATGTATGTATGTATATGAGATAACATATTCTGCAAAGCAACTTGCCTAAAGCCACAGGATCACAACATGGCAATACTGGACTATGAACTCATTTCTGCCTGGCTCAAAAGGCTGGGCTTTTAATGCTGTTTCATGCAGAGTGTCAGAAATGAAAAACAATTTCCTTTTTCTTTATTAAACTACATATTCTTAGAAGGAAATTCTCCAAGGGTTTTGTTACCTCTTATGTGACACTGTAATACAATTGATTATTATAATATTTGTATAATATACCATCAGCTTTAGGCACGTGGCTGGCTTAAAGTGGAGGCTAACATGGACACACATATCACCAAAGGGAATTTTAACAGAGAGAAAGTTTGCTACAGCCTACTGCAACCTATTTCCCTAACCTAAGCAAATCTTTATTTTAAAGAATTTTAATATGAGCATAATTAACCTGGTTAGCAATGTTTAATAATTACACAGTGTTTGTTTTCACTAGGGTTGTAGCAAATAGAAAATATATGTTTCAAAAAATAGGATGAGGTATAATAGTTTCCCTTTTTTAGTAGGATACAATTTGATGTAAAAAGTTAAGTGCTATGCACTTGGGCAAAAAAGAAGCAGTGAAAGGGCGATAATTAAGAAATCACAGGTTTCCATTTTGTAAGATATTAAATAACAGGAGTGGCTATTCATTACCTTTCAATTCTTCCATGTACTATCAGTTTCTTCCTCATGATGCAAATATCTGTTGAATATGCCATAAATATTTGCTTACTTAAAGGCATTGTCTTTATTATGAACAATAAAAGTTCCTTATTTACTCTAATGATAGATTGAAAAGAGAACAATATCCTTAACTTTTTTTTAAATGGTGAAAGATCAGGAGAGCATGATACGAGTATGAGTGGCCATGCAGTCCACTTCCCCCTTGTCTGTGGCTTTTACATCCAGAAAGGAATTTATCCCACCTCCTGCCACATAACTGACTAACAACAGGCAAGATGAAAAGCAGGGTACAACTCCTTCCAGAAAATGAAAGTATATCTTTATGTTTTCTTTATTAGAGGCTCCGGTACATATGTTATTGCCCTAGTTTCAATAGTTGGGGTCCAAGGTTTCAAGATGTATATTTCATTTTTCATAATATTGCTGAATGTCAGTGTGGAAATAATGCACACAATTAGAAGACACTGACTCAGATCTCACACTTTAGGTAACTCAAGTTATCTGGAGTTTTCTCAGTTATTAAAATGAAGACAATAATACTTTCTGGTTTCTCTATATCGTTAACCTGAAAAAAACCAAAGATTGTGAATGGGCTTTGAAAACTTTAGGAGGCTACACTAACAAAGATATATAAGGCTCTCCTGACTTCTCTCTCCTAAAAACTACAGATTTGAGACTTCCTTAAAGTCTCATTGATGCTAAAAAAAAAAAAATCCAAAGAGATCAAACATTGCTCCTGTTTATTTCTATATGACAACTTATACCAATACAGGTAATTACAGCAATGAAAAAAACCACATAATTTCTCCAAGGAAAGTCTATTTCACTGGAAGTAGCCATCACCAATAAGCAATAGGAAGCTTTTCTAGTGACTCTCATTTTGCAAATACATTTTTTTCATCTTAATAGATAAGATTGACTGAGCTTTAATTGAAGGCTATCACACAAGATAAACACCATTCAAGCTTTTTTTTCTTGGGTTCTTTGTACCTTTTTGGAACTCTCCTTCCTTCCTCTCTCCCTCCTACTCTTCTACAAATATTTGCTGAATATCATTCTGTGATGCTTGTAATATTAGGGACTTATGTAAAGTGATCATTTAATTCTCACCAAAGTTTGAGTTTGATGATATGGTTTCCACTTTATAGTTGAGTAAATGTGTTCTGTGAAATGCAAGGTCACATAACCAAAATGTGGAAAAGCAGATTTTATTGGATAGAATAGTGTAAGGGGGAAAGCTGCTTCACAAAGTCAAAGGCTTGAATGGAGAGCCACAGAAACCAGATAATGCTGAGCCAGAGGGCATAATATTGACCTCTTTGATGTGTGAATAAATAAGTTTGGCAATTTCCTAGATTTTTTTTTTGTGGTACGCAGGCCTCTCCCATTGTGGAGCACAGGCTCTGGATGCGCAGGCTCAGAGGCCATGGCTCACAGGCCCAGCCACTCTGCAGCATGTGGGATCCTCCCGAACCGGGGCACGAACGCGTGTCCCCTGCATCGGCAGGCGGACTCTCAACCACTGCGCCACCAGGGAAGCCCCAATTTCCTAGATTTTGAAAGCATCAGTTACTCATCTGTCTGGAGTATTAGAATGAATTCTTTACTAGAAGGCAACTGGCAAATGAGGGTCCTTGTCTAAAAACAAGATCTTAATAAAACCAATCATAAAATTGGCCTTGAAGGAGAGAGCATTGAAACAAGATCACAGTGGCCTGAGTCCTAACAATAGGGAAGATCATGTACAAAGACACAGAGATATGAAAAGGACATGTTGACTGGAATCTGGAATGTAAGTGTTTGTGTGGCTGCGTGTGTGTGAGAGAGATGTGTTTATGCGTATAGGTAAGTTTAGATGAGCCTGGAGAATTAACAAGCATGTGAATTTGACCAGATGTGCATTTTATAAAAATATACTTAAGAAGAGAGACTAATTTGGAAATCATTGGGTAAATAAGATACAGCAGTGATATGGACTTAAGGTTGTGGTGAGAAATTTTAGATTAGAGAGCAATTCTAGGCTTTGGCTTCCAAAACTACATAGAAAAGACCTGGTTCTTCAGGCACACGATGCTCACAGGCAAACTTCATTTGAAATAGAATATTTGCACATAAACAGATATCCTCTCCTATAAGGATGAAATATATACATATACTTCCATTTATAGATGAATTCCTTCATTAATGGAAACAGAAGTACACTTTAGGTCTGCACTATGAATTTTTCTAGCTACAAATTTTCCTGTCCAAGCCAGTTTTAGCTGTTATTTTGGAAATGTAAAGGAGTTGCTTGATTTCTTAAACTAATGAGTGAATTTTAAATTGCTATTCATGAAATGCAAAGCATATGAATAGATTTGTGAGGATATTTGATGTTGCTGTGCAGTTTTGATCACAGATGTCTATTTTGCAAACTACATTTGCCAGGGACTTGAAGCACCCTTCTGTTCTGTATCTGTTATATAGGATATGGAAATATTCCTTGGTGGTGAATTTTTATGAATATTGTAAAATTTAAAAATTATATTTAGTTGGGAGATATGATAAAATGACATAACTCAAGTTTTACCTACAATTTAAGTAAGTAGTATTCAATCTGGTTTTGGGGGCTTGATGGAATTGTAAAAGGGGAGTTAATAATTTCCTTATTAAGGAGAGTTAACATTGTTTTGACTATAGATTTCAATTTTTGGTTAACAAAAGAATTGTCATAGTTATTTCATTACAATCTTAATATAAGTGGAGCTATACAATTCTCTTTTTACTGAGCACTATTATTTTGAGATTCCTCCCGTGCTGTAGTGACTTAACTAGATCTTTTTTTTTTTTTTTTTTTTTTTGCTGTACGCGGGCCTCTCACTGTCGTGGCCTCTCCCGTTGCGGAGCACAGGCTCCGGACGCGCAGGCTCAGCGGCCATGGCTCACGGGCCCAGCCGCTCCGCGGCATGTGGGATCTTCCCGGACCGGGGCACGAACCCGCGTCCCCTGCATCGGCAGGCAGACTCTCAACCACTGCGCCACCAGGGAAGCCCAGCTAGATCATTTTTTGTAAGAGTAATTCTGCTTTTATTTATGGCTTCATTTTTGCCAGTAATTGATAGCAACAGTGTAATGTTCATAGCGCTACAAAAATATGAGAGGAGTATATATGAATGTTGGTCTCATAGTTGATAAAATATTGATGAACCTGAAGCAAAATTCAACTTCTTTAATAGATATAGGTATATTCACATTGTCTATTTATTCTTCAATGAACTTGATTAGTTTGTGTATTTCAAGGAATATATCTATGTCATATATCTTGTCAAAATTATAGTCAAAGTATTCATGTTACTTCTTGTTATCCTTTAGATAGCTGTGGAATCTGTAGAGTGATGTCACCTCTTTCATTGCTGATTTTAGCAATCTGTTTTTTTTACTAATTAGACAGGCTTGAGGTTAATATACTTTATTGGTCTTCTTAAAGAATCAGCTTTTACCTTCATTGATTTATCTCTATTTTTTCTCTCTTCTATTTGATTGAGTTCTCTTCCCAATTTTGTTCTACTGTTGACATCCATTTTGATCTTATATATCTTATAAATTCCATAATACTTAAAAAATTACCTTTCCTTAAATACTGAATCACCAATGATTTTAATATATAGGAAATCTTATTGATTTACCCATGTAGTTATCAATTTCACTACTCTTTATTCCTTTAGACACTTATTTCCATCTGGTATAATTTTCCTTCTGCCTAAATGAAATTATTCAGCTCTTTTGGGGGTACTTTATGTCTCCTGGTAATGAATTTGTTCATCTTTTGTATGACTGAAAAAATCCTTATTTTGCCTTGGTTTAAAGAGATGTTTTCACTGTACATAGAATTCTAAGTTTACCAATTTTTTTTTCTTTCTTTAAGGAGGCTGTCTACTTTTTCTCAGTTGCATTATTCAGATAAGAGGTCTGATTTCATCCTGTTTTTTGTTTCTTTGTATGTAATGTGTCTTTTTTTCCTCTGGCTCCTTTAAAATTTTTCTGTTTATCACGGTTTTTGAACAATTTGTTTCCGATATGACTTGTCCTTTTTTTTATGTTTCTTGTGCTTGAAGTTTGTTGAAGTTCTTGGATTTGGGGACTTATAGTTTCCATTAAATTTGCGGAAAAGTTGCCATTATTTCTTCAAACATGTTTTCTGTCTTGCCTTCTCTCTCCTCGTCTTTGGAGACTCCAATTTTATATATATATGTACATTAGATTGTTTGAAGTTTTCTTCAAACAGTTTACTGATGCTCTGCTCATTTTGAAAAATTTTTTCTTTTTGTTTGTGTTTTATTTTGGATAATATTTCTCGCTTAGGCTTCAAGTTCACTAATCTGCAGTGTCTAATATGTCATGGATGCCATTCAATGTGTGTTTTTTTATTATCTTACACTTTGAATTTTTCGTTTCTAGAAGTTTGATTTAGGACCTTAAAAAGTATATTCCATGTCTCTAACTTAACTTTTTGAACCTTTTGAGTATAGTAATAAGAATTGTTCTATGGTCATTTCTGCTAATTCTAACATCTGTGTCGATTATGAGTTGGCTTTGGTTGCTTCATTTCTTCATTACAAGGGCGATTACTGCCTCTTTGCTTCCTTGATAATTGATTATTGGATGCCAGCCATTGTAAATTTTACCTTTTTGGGTGCTGGATAATTTTGTATTTTTACAAATATTTTTTACCTTTTTTCCTGGGATACTGTTAAGTTGCTTGGAAGCGGTTTGATCCTTTTAGGTCCTTTTAAAGATTTGGTAGAAAGAAATATATCAGTCTTGGGCTTCCCTGGTGGCACAGTGGTTGAGAGTCTGCCTGCCAATGCATGGGACATGGGTTCGTGCCCCGGTCTGGGAGGATCCCACATGCCGCGGAGCGGCTAGGCCCGTGAGCCATGGCCACTGAGCCTGCGCGTCCGGAGCCTGTGCTCCGCAACGGGAGAGGCCACAACAGTGAGAGGCCCACATACCGCAAAAAAAAAAAAAAAAAAAAAAAAACAAGAAATATAGCAGTCTCCTGTTATATTATATGGCTAAATAATGTTGCTGTATTGTTCTTTTATAATATATGGTTAAATATTCCCCACCACTGAGGCAAGACCTTTCCATGTATATTGTCCATTGCCCTGTTAATCTTGAGGTTTTACAGTCTGGCTGACAGGAAAAGTCAGTATCTCAGGCCCTATATGAATATTAGGCACTGTTTTCTATAGTCCATTTAAGTGGTTCCTTTCCTGCCCTCTAGTAATGTAGTCACACACATAAGCTGATCAGTAATCAGCTGAACAGTTAGTGTGGAGGTGCAAGATTCTGGAGTTCCCTCTCTGTGAATCGTTCTTCTCTCTGGTACTGTCTTGAGAACTCTACCCACCTTGTTCTCTAGTCTCTCAGCCCTTTCTCCTTTATTTAGTGAGACTGCTGGTCTCTGCCTGGGATCCCCCTCCCTGAGCTGTGGCCTGGAAACTCAGGTAACGTGAAGCAATCATAAGGCTCACATCATTTATTTCCTGTCTCTCAGGAATGAGTCTCTGCTCCTTGATGTCCAGTGTCTTGCAAACTGTTGTCTTATTTCCCTACCCTTTTTTTTTAGGTGTTCCAAAGGGTAACTCTGATCCCTGTTACTCTATTTTGGCCAGAACAGAAAATGTAATTGACTTTTTCTTGCTTTGTCTCCACCAATTTGTCAATCTACCTTCTCAAAAGTCACCAATGACTTCCAAATCATCAAATATCTTCAGTCCCTGACTTACCGTGGTTCGACTTTGTGATGGTGTGGAAGTAATACACATTCAGTAGAAACCATACTTCAGATTTTGAATTTTATCTTTTCCCAGGCTAGTGATATGTGGTATGATACTCTTTCGTGATGCTGGGCAGCAGGAGTGAGCTGCAGCTCCGAGTCAGCCACGCTATCATGAATGGGAACAACTGGTACACTTAAAGCCATTCTGTACCCATTAACCATTCTGTTTTTCACTTTCAGTGCAGTATTCAATAAATTACATGAGATATTTAACTCTTTATTAAAAATAGTCTTTTTGTTAGATTATTTTGCCCAAATGTAGGCTAGTGTAGGTGTTCCAAGTCTGTTTAAGGTAGGCTAACAAGCTATGCGGTTTGGTAGGTTAGGTCTATGAAATGCATTTTCAATATATGGTATTTTCAAGTTACAATGGATTTCTCAGGATATTACCCAATCATAAGTTGAGGAAGATCTGTACCTTATTACATTCTTACTGATCTCCATCCTTAGAAATTGTAGCTCACACTCACATCATTGAAACCAAGTTCTCGCTTAACATCCATCCCATTCTATTTTTCTTTTCCCCCAATACTCATGAAATTTATCTACTTTAAAATCCATGAAATAAATACCAAACTCCTTAGCATACAACATTAGGTGTTTTACAAGTTTGATGCAGCATAGCTCTTCTTTTGCCATAGCCAATAATACTCCAATACACAAATTACATATTAGATATAATTCTTCAACCATGGCTGCAACTCGTATCTTTTCTTAAAATCCATTTTTTATTCATTTGTTTGCTCAGCACATGTTTGTTAAGTTCCCATTTTGTGTCCCAGTGTGCTGTATCCTCAAACTATTGCAATTAAAGATACAAACATTATGTTTTCCTATAATAAAATTTCTACCAATTCTTTGCCAGATGAAATAAATTTTGTCATATGAATTATTTCAAAGATTTTGTTCAAACTTCATCCTTGAAGTACGTTCCTTCGGAGTAAGTTTTGAGTGGGGCAGGTTAAGATTGCAAATCAGTGAAACAGAATTAAATGTGTCAGTACAACCAGGATGACCTAAGATTGGTGTGTCAGAAGCTAAAGTATGAAGCAAAGGAATAAAAATTTAGGTGACCGTGATTCAATGGGAGCTTGGTTTAGTCTAGTGACCATTGTGTGTAACTGTTATTATTATTATTATTCCCTGCAGTATGAATCACAGGCAGAACATCTCCACTTAAGGTCAAGGACAGTGTGACATTTTCATTTAAAGAAGAAAAGATGATTAGCAAATTTCCTACAGTTAATGGCCAGTTAGGAAAACATCTGATATTCAGATACCTTTGAAAGTTCACTATCTCCCCACTTTGTGATATGGCATATACTTTTTCCATATGATGACAGATGTACAATTAAAATTACACACACCCATTGCTACAATTATCAAGTGAAATGTAATGAATCAGCATCATGTGTTCCAAGTAATGCTTTCAGAGATCACTTCACTCCAATGAAAGAGATTACATTACTGTATGAAAATCAAAATCTTCCAATTATCTGTCCTACTCTGGCCATGGAAGTCAATATCAGGAGATAAGGCTGTTGAAAAGGAGCCTGCTGAGGTTGTTTAACATCTCTCAAAGCCATATTTCTGAAAAGTGATTATCGATGTAGGATCCCATCTGTTTGCTCAATTGCCCCATGTTTTGCTTCTTGAAATATTAGGGAGCATGTTAATGTTGTATCTTAAAGGTAATTGTTACCATAATTTTGGTTTTTTATACCAACGCCCAATAAAAACATTTTTGACACCTTGTTGTCTAGGAAACCTTTTCAATATCAGATTATTCTACCAGCTTCCTCTTTTAGTTTTCATTTTGATTTTCCTTTTTTAATCAACATTACATTGTTAATTCTCTATATGCTTGGCTTCTATGTGTCACTTCTCTCTCTTTTGATACGATCAAATATTTGTATATAATGTTTCCTCTTAGTCATCTGCTTTTCCAAGTTTTCCAAAGTTAGTCTCCCTTGTTTAATATTTCTTTATAAATCATTCCAGGCATCATTATGTTCATCTTCGCTGAACTTCAATTTCATCTAATTTTGCCCTTAATTTTCACTTATGGAAGCATGCAAAGTTTGTTCTTCCTGAAATATCAAGAAACTTCATATTTTATTACTTGAATAATCAAATGAAAAGAACATGACTGTAAAATTGTAGGTTCATTTCTGACCTAGCAAAAGGAAACACAACCAAGAAGCTGTGTTGTGTAAAGTTCAACTATATAGGAGAAAAGTATCAGCCATTATAGCATTGAAAGCATAATGTGAATAATCACAAACCAAAACTTTGTGAATTTTAGAAATTAAAGTGTTAAAAGATGAAGTTCAGCATTCAACTATCATGAGAGTCTCAGATTCTTTCCTGTAATAACGTACTTTATATAGGGAAAAATACCAAAGTACAGAGTCATTTCTGATTTCTTAAAGAGGAAACACCTTTTATCTTTTCAGAAATATAAGTCTGATACATGTTAGTTTTCCTTCATTTTCCTGGATCAGATTTTCAGTGTGTCTCACCACAAAAAAAAAAAAAAATCATTCTCATGGTCTCTTTACATCAGGTTTGTACCCTCCACTTTCTACACTGATGGTAGAATATTACTCTTCTTTTTTTTAAATAACAGCTTTATTTTGATTATGATTCATGTACCATACAATTAACCCATTTAAAGTGAACAATTCAATGGCTTTTAGTATGTTCGCTCAGTTGTGCAGCTATCACAACAATCAATTTTAGAATATTGTCATCATCCCCAGAAGAAACACTATATCTATTAGTAGCCACTACCTTTTACCCCCATCTCCCTCAGCCCTTGGCAACCACAAATCTACTTTTTGTCCATAGATTTGCCATTCTGGACATCTCATATAAATGATTACATAGAATATGTGGCCTTTTGTGGCTGGTTTATTTTACTTAGCATGATGTTTTCAAGGCTCATCCATGTTGTAGCATATATCAATACTTCATTTCTTTTTGTTGCTAAATAGTATTCCATTGCATAGATAAGCAATATTTTATTTTTTCTACTGTGAATAAGGCTGCTATAAACATTTGCATATTTTTTTATGTGACATACATTTTCAGTTCTCTTGGGTATATATCCAGGCATGGAATTTCTGGGTCATATGGTGGTAACTCTATGTTTAACTTTTAGAGGAACTGTGAGAGTATTTCAAAGCAGCTATACCATTTTACATTCCCAATAGCAATATATGAAGGTTCTAATTTCTTCACATCCTCACCAACACTTGTTATGTCTTTTTGATGATAGCCATGTCAGGGTGTGTGAAGTGGTATCTCGTTGTTGTTTCAATTTGCATTTCTCTGATGGTTAATGACATTAAGCATTTTTTCATGAATTTATAGACCATTGTATATCTTCTTCGGAGAAATGTTTATTCAGATATTTTGCCCATTTATAATTGGATTATTTGTCTATTATTGATCTGTAAGAGTTCTTTATATATTCTAGATTACAGGCCCTTTATTATATATATGCTTTGCAAATATCTTCTTCTATTATGTGGATTGTCTTTTCATTTTCCTGATGGTGTCCTTTGAAGCACAAAAGTCTTTTTAAAAATTTTTTTATGAAGTCTGATTTATCTATTTTTTTTCTTTTGTTGCTTGTGCTATGATTTTGATATCATATTTAAGAAGCTACTGCCTAATCCAAGGTCACAAAGGTTTACCCCTAAGAGTTTAATAGCTTTAGCTCTTACATTTCCATTTTGAGTTAATTTTTTTCTATGATATGATATGAGAGATGGGTCCAACTTCATTCTTTTGAATATGAATATTCAGTCATCTCAGCTGCATTTGTTGTAAAGACTATTCTTTCCCCCATTGAATTATCTTAGCAGTGCTGTTGAAAATCAATTAAATGTAAATGTGAAGATTTATTTCTGGGCTCTCCATTATATTCCACTGATCTATATGTCTAGCCTTATGCCAGTACCAAACTCTCTTGATGATTGTAGCTTTGTTTTAAGTTTTGACGTATGGAAGTGTGAGTCCCTAATCTTTTCAAGATTGTTTTTGCTAGTCTGGGTCCCTTGAATGTCCATATGAATTTAGGGTCAATGTGTCAAATTGTGCAAAAAGCTAACTGGAATTTTGATAAGGATTGTGTTTAAGGTGTAGATAAATTTGGGGAATATTGCTACCTTAACAATATGAAGTCTTCTGATCCAAGATGTCGTTCCATTTCTTTAGGTTTTTAATTTCTTTCAGCAAGGTAATGCTACTTTCAGAGTATATTCTTTTGTTATAGGCCTCTGCCCTATGAGTAGAGGCTTTAAGTGGTTTAAAAAAAATCATTTTCACCAGCTATGATTGTTTTGCTGGGGAATGGGTCTGCTTTTCATATCATCATTCCATAAGTGCTAGCGTGAGAATAATCTTGAGGTTTATTCTGACTGCATCCATTTCTTCTTTGAATTATATTGCTTTCTTATTACCCTATAAACAATTAATGATCATTTTCTAAATATGGTGATGTGCCATCTGCCTTACAAGCATTGTTTTCATTTTTTCTCCATGATGATCTGGGCATAGAGAATGACTCACTTTGTCCAGAAAACCCCTTTACCTTTTAGTAATTATACCTTTACAATGAACCTTTTTACATGGCTCTTTCCTCTACCTCTGTCAAAGAGTTTTCAGTCTTTGAAGGATCCCTCAAGTACCACCGTCTCCTTCATGAATCCTTTTGCATTCTCAGGAGGCAAAAGAAGTATTTCCATCATCTGCCTATATTAGCAATTTGAAATTCTTCCATAGCCCTTATCCCATTAAACTTTGCTCTAGAGTCATTTTATGTATACTTTTCTAATATACTATTCCATGAGCTCTTTGTAGGCACAATTTCTTACCTTTTTATTATTTCACTTCCACAATACTTAGCCCAATTCCTTTCATATAATATGATCTCAAATTTTTGCTGAATCCAAGTGAATGTGTTCTGTGTCAAAGTACTATGCAGCTTTTATTCCCTTAAAGAATTCTAAATATAAAACATTCAAGGGGCTTCCCTGGTGGCACAGTGGTTAAGAATCTGCCTGCAAATGCAGGGGATGCAGGTTCGAGCCCTGGTCCGGGAAGATCCCACATGCCGCGGAGCGGTTAGGCCCGTGAGCCATGGCCGCTGAGCCTGCGCATCCGGAGCCTGTGCTCAGCAACGGGAGAGGCTACAGCAGTGAGAGGCCCGCGTACCTCAAAAAAAAAAAAAAAATTCAAAATTGATCATGGAGCAATTTAAATTTGATCTCTTTTAATTCTTTTACTGGACCATTAAAGCGCTATATTTCATCTTCTAATTAAGGGATCTAGCAAAAGGAACAAAGCTGGCCTTTCAGTCTTTACTGTGACTGCAGCAACACCATGGATTACAGTGTAGATTACACTGATTTACTGCTAAGTAAATGGAGACTTGTGGACTAGTCAACACTGTGTATACTCTGCTCATTGGTCATATTAGGTCACAGTATTGCTTCTATTTGCAATGGCGTCACTGACTTATGGGGAAAATAAAATCTTTTCCTCCTAGGAGCTTTAACAGATCATATTTACTTTATTTTGGTTAAAATAAATACTTATGAAAAAGTAAAATTTCCAAGGAGTGGGTAGCATTAATAAGCACTGATTTGCATTGATTTGATAATTTAGGAGTATGAAAAGTGGTTTGAGAAGTGTTATGAGCATTCATAGTCATTTAGATAGTTTTTTCTAGAGCTTTTTGGAACTGTGAAATTGAAAACAGATGAGGTTTGGACTTGATGGTAAACAGCCCTTAGATTTGCCATGAGACGGCATAGAATCCATTTTCTTCTTTAATACAAAATATAATGGACAATTTGAGTATCATACTTGTGGAATCTTATAGACTTGTTTTCCGATCTGTACATTTTGTTTCTGTGATAAGGCATGATTCATTTCAAATTTATGTTATATTTTGTGATGGCTTTTTAAAAATTCTTGTTTCATATTGGTTGTTTTTTTCCATCTACTAGGATATATATAAGCCAGAAAATTATATATATATATAGGACAGAGAATTACAACAGGGCATATAAGTACATATATATTGAATATATACACACATACAGAGAAAAATACAAATAAGAGATAATAAAATAAGGAAATTCTTAGGATCTTTCTAATATTATTCTAATGTCATTTTTCTTATTTTAACCTAAATCTGTGCTTGAACAAATTCATCAAATAAGATAGAATACTTCTTTAAGATGGGATCATATATTTTTTTCTACTTTAATGTCTTATGACAAGAATTTTGCACTTACATTCCCAGATTGCCTTTCTAAAATTGGTAAATTTTATTAGTGGCATTTAATTAAGTTTTAAAAATGATTAAAACTATGACTTTATAAATAAATTATTTGAAATTTCTCACAACACATGCTATGTGTGTAATCCATAGATACAAGGCAACAACAAGATGTGTGGGCTCAGGTAAAGCTCAGATTTCAATTTAAACAATTAATAGTTTATTTTCTACAAGAATTTCTAAATACCTTTAGCATAAATGACACAATACTAATAAATTCTGTTGTTTGTATTTGTATGTATGTATGTATTTACTTATTTTTTACAAAGAACTGGAAGTGATACAACATTGGTGGAGTTGTTCCTCTTTGAACCCCTAGCATCTAATATGAGGGAAATTCTGCTCAGTGCCTCTGTTACCTCCTAATTTCTTAGATTTATTTGACCGAACTTCCTGTTCTTTTTCCTTTTCACTGCCCCATTTGTGTTCTTCTTGAAGGTGAGACCTTTAACAGGGTAAACTTTGTACTTGTTCAAATAGTCTTTAATTCAATTAAAATAAAATTACCCAATTAAAAGTCCTCATCACAAGAAAAAAACTTTTGTAACTATGTATGGTGGTGGATGTTAACTAGACTTTTGGGCATGATCATTTCACAATATATACAAATATCAAATCATTATGTTATGTACTTGAAATTAATATAATGTTATATCAATTATACCTCAGTAAAAATTTTTTTAATTATTGAAAGAAAGAAAGAAAAATCTGGACCTCAGTCGTCTCTATCACCAAGAAACTTTTCTTTTTGTGATACTTTTTGTGTCCCTGGAACTGCCTTTCAGAGTGGCTGATGTCCCTCACCTTGGACAGACCTGGGAAACTGCTGTGGATGCTTTGGTTGCTGGAAAGAGAGAGTGTGATGAAGTCTAAAATTGGCTAGATTGTGTCACAGTGATCATGGAATATCCAACTAGCTAAAGAGGTGCCAGAAGAAAAGTTTCCAAATAACAAGCATCTTTCCTTATCTTCCACAGAAAGCTTCCCCCCTTCCTCAGTGCTGAATAGTGTATCTAGAGCAAAATGACCTGCACTCAAGTGCCTGCTTATTAAGAGAAGAGGTAAATATGCACGTTCAGGGGTGAGAATATAGGTATTAAGCATTTACAAATGAGTTTCAACAATCCCTTTCTTGATCTTTTGCTTAGCAACAAATGGCTTTGACAAAAATCTCTGGGTACACACACATGTGCGCACGCACACACACACACACACACACAAAGGGTGGGGGGGTGAGAGCGAGAGAGAGAAGCATTTGTGTTATTGCTTATTTAGCCTTATTTAGAAGACTGTAAGAAGACCATGTTTTTCTCAACCCTCACTGTCCAAAGAACCAGGCTTCAGGTTATCTGCTGAAGAGTTCAGTATTTAATCACAATCAACCATTCAGTTAGTTAAATGTATATTTTGCTCACTAAATGCAAGGGGTTTTAGATACAACTTCTGGGTTGAATGTTAAATTTCCATATTTAAGCTTTCTTCTTCTTCTATCTTGCATTCATTATTCAAAACTTTATCCTCATTTTGTTGCTTATACTTAGAGTTATCCCTATTGCAAATTTCCTAGACTTTTCTTTCCCACCTCTAACCTACCTACTCCTAATTTTCTTCTTTCTCATTTTCTTTCTATAAATCTGTTTTGCAAAGGTTTTGTCAGAAAGCAAAGTAGATTTTGGAATCCTAGAGGTCTATTTCAAACTTATTATAATTATTATATTACTATTATTTTTACTATAGTTTTTTGAGCTCATGCTATCTGCCAGACACTTTAAAAATATTCTAAATATATTAGTTCCTATAATCTCCATAAGAAAAAAATTATCATCAAAGCAGCGTTCTCATTTTATAATCAATCACTCTCATAAATATAGTTTCTCTGGATCTGTATTCATCAGTTTAGTAAATAAATAGTTCGTGTGTTCATTTTGTACCGTGTAATGTATAAGTTACTGTTGTTAAACAGTGATTAGCCTCATAACCTTTTTCTTAATGAGGATAGCAAATAAGCAAAGAAAAAAACTATAATAGCAGGTAACAAATGCAGTGGTGCAGATATCCTTGTCTTCTCATAAGATAAAGATAGGGATGTCAGGGGAATGTTTTAGAGAAGGTAATATACTTTTCTTCTTGAAAGAGGAATTAATCAGATACACAAGGTTGGTGTGGACATGACCATGGAGAGAGTATCCCAGGTGAATGGAAAAGAATGTAAAAGATCTCAGAGACATAAAACCTATGATATTTTCAGGTAATTTAAAGAAAGTCAATGAAAGGAAAATCAGAAAGAACAGAAAGTACCAGATCTTGAGAGCTGACTAAAGCAGAGTTTCTTTTTAAACCCCCCAGTTTTTTGTGGTTTTTTTTGTTTGTTTGTTTTTTTTTTTGCTGTACACAGGCCTCTCACTGCTGTGGCCTCTCCCGTTGCGGAGCACAGGCTCCGGACACACAGGCTCCGCGGCCATGGCTCACGGGCCCAGCCGCTCCGCTGCATGTGGGATCTTCCGGGATCGGGGCACGAACCCGTGTCCCCTGCATCGGCAGGCGGACTCCCAACCACTGCGCCACCAGGGAAGCCCCCCCCAGTTTTATTGAGGTATAATTGACCAAAAACACTGTGTAAATTTAAAGTGTACAATGTGATTATCTGATATAGACATATATTGTGAAGTGGTTACCACAATAAAGTTAGGTAATGTGTTTCAGAAGTTGTGTAGCCTTAGTTCAAATCCAAGTTCTGCCCACTGTTACCTTTTTGTGCCTCAGGTTTATATCTGTATAATTGAGATAATAATAATATTTTCCTTATAAAGTTATTTAGGGGTTAAATCAGTTAATAGCGGCAAAGGTTTTACAGTAGCCTCTATCATGTAACAAATGCTATATGAATGTTGGCTGCTATTATGCTCTGCTAAAGAGACTGAAGGGACAGGTATATATTTAGATTTTTTTTAACAGGATCCCTGCAGAATAACTGAGATGAATGGATAGTGGGATGCATAACTGCCCTCACTGAGACCAGTATGTAGGTTAGAAATGTTACATGAACCAACTAAGATGGTACCTGTGCCTATGGAGCAGAGGGCTTGGCTGTAGTTTGGCCCTGACTCAGGACCTTTATTATATGGAGAAGGAAAATCTGTTCTAAAAAACTGGCTCTACTGTGGTTCTGCTTACAGAAATAGGAAAAAAAAGTAGGAAGAGGTTTTTCATTTGAACACTTTGTCTTTAGTTGCCTATCATGCATAGTAACGGAGGTATCTGGTAAGTGGTTGAAAATGTATGTCTGGAGCTTACATTTAGATTTGTAAAAGAGTCATCATGAGAAAAATTGGTCAATTTTTGAAGTATAGTTAGAAAAATTATGAATCATAAGTACATAGCTCAATGAATTTTCACAAACTAAAACACCCATATCATCACTATATTTTAATCTGAAGGTAACTCACTTGAGCACATGAAACATATATTCTAGTCTGAGAGTGGCATTTTAGTATAAGAAACAGACCATAAACTAAATGAACTTCAAAATAATTGGAGTTACTGTGTTTATAAAACATTAGCAACGATATACGGAGTTTAGAGAAACCCTTATTAAAATGCCATTTTCTTTCTCTTATACTTCCTTTCACCCCAAAAATTTCTCAGCTATCTATTCCAAACTCTTCAGTAGAACCCCAACCCTCTCTACAGTTCTTTTTTTTTTTTTTTTTTTGCAGTACATGGGCCTCTCCCTCTAGTGGCCTCTCCCGTTGCGGAGCACAGGCTCTGGACGTGCAGGCTCAGCGGCCATGGCTCACGGGCCCAGCCGCTCCGCGGCATGTGGTATCTTCCCGGACGGGGGCACGAACCCGTGTCCCCTGCATCGGCAGGTGGACGCTGAACCACTGCGCCACCAGGGAAGCCCAACAATATTTCTTTTATATGTACATTTAAAAAGCTTTGAGAAGGAAGCTCTGGAAAACATCAGAAGTAGACATTGCAGCAGGAAAAACAAGCAAGGGACATCTGGAGAGGAGTCATAGAAACCAAAGGAGGAAGAAATTCCAGAGAAGTGGAGGGTGGCAATCAGTATAGTAGGTTTCAGAAGTAATGTAGGATGGTTTCCAAAAATTTTCAATTGGCTTTGACAAATTGGAAGTTTTTGGTGATTTTAGTAATTGCTTCTAGTGGAGTGACTAGAGAAGCTAAATTCCAGTGGGTTGGGAAGTGCATGGGGATTAAAAAGTAGAGGTAGAGGGGCTTCCCTGGTGGCGCAGTGGTTGAGAATCTGCCTGTCAATGCAGGGGACACAGGTTCGAGCCCTGGTCTGGGAAAATCCCACGTGCTGCGGAGCAACTGGGCCCGTGAGCCACAACTACTGAGCCTGCACATCTGGAGCCTGTGCTCCACAGCAAGAGAGGCCGCGATAGTGAGAGCCCCGCGCACCGCAATGAAGAATGGCCCCTGATTGCCACAACTAGAGAAAGCCCTCGCACAGAAACGAAGATCCAACACAGCTAAAAATAAATAAATAAATAAATTTATTTTAAAAAAAGAAACAAAAAACGTAGAGGTAGAGAATTTAGATGACATTTCAAAAGAACTGAAGTATGAGGGACATGAAAGTAATATAAGATTTCTGGCAGGGTGAGGGAGATGCAGAATAGATGGAGAGTTGCTTTTGAAGATTTGAGTGGCTTAAATGAATATTTTCTTAAATTCTGAAGAGGAAAGAACCAGTAGAAAGGAAGAAGATATGATATATAAATCAGATGAATTACGATGAAATGAAAGCATATGGAGTCCAGAACACAGATGGAAGGATTGTCACAGTCATGAGGAAGAATACTTCCTTTAGTGGGACAGGTAAGAGAAGTGGATATGACTGTAGATACATTACAGAGGGATCAGGGAGGTGAGCTATGCTTTGCTGAAAAGGCAGTGTTTCTTGCTGAAACACTTGAAATCAGGTATGTTGCTTCCATGAGAAGTGATTCAAGTCCACTTTCTGACCCTTTCCTAATCCCTCACATAACACGTCTGGAGGGAGAAGGATAGTTTATGAATTGGTTAGAATGAATGTCTTGTTTACTTTTGGAATTGGATGTGTTAAATTTTAGTTTATCATAGTGGTTCTTTCTCTTTTACTCAAATGGCTGGAACATTAAGCAAACCAATGACCTACTCTGTTAGATAGTCCTTTTTTTTCTTCTTCTGACTCTTCTTGCCACTCAAATAGGAGACAGAAAGTAAGGAGGATTGAGTTTGGATGCATGCCATGTCATCTACATTCCTGCTTACCTGTTTTCCCCTGGTACCTTCCTCTGCCTAATTCCTGTTGGTAGGACCTGGTGAAATTCTCCCTTCTTCAAAGAGATTGCTAACCCCACATCTGAATCATGACCAGTGTTATATTTATGTGTCTCATAATAGCCCATTTTTTATGTCAAACAACTGTTGATATTTATAATTGCATGTTTTTGGTATTGTTTAAATGTTGCTTTCCCATAAGACTGTAAGCTTTGGAAAGGTAGGTACAAAGTATATTATAACTTTACGTTCCCATTGTTCCTTTTACAATGATCTGTTTAGAGCACCTCCCGGCCAAGGAACCATATGTCTGTGGTCCACAGCAGGATTAAGGTAATCTTGATTCTATGAACAAGCACTGAAGTGTCACTATAGCTTGTATACTAGTTGGAGGTAAAGGCAATTGATTATTAATGATCTGGCTGACATAATGGAAAACATACTCATTAAATTTTAAGAGGACACTGGCAATGTATTATTGGGAATTTTAAATGGTCCAGTGTCATTTGTTTCTTTTTTGTATTCTCACTTGACTTACTGTTTCTTAGTTAAAAAGAATGCAAACATCTGATTACAGACAGCCTAACCAGCTAAACACCAGACCAAACAGGAAAAGAAATGAGAAACAGATTAAAATTAATTTTTGATGTCCAACACATCATTAGTCAGTAGGCACATAAGCAAGTGATAATTTTCTTAGTTAATTCAGGAGTGCTAGACCAAAGTAGTTAAGAAAAAGCCCTTTAACTTTTGTGTGTTTCTATTTTTAAAACTTTCAGAGCAGTGCAAGTAAACCTCAAAAGTGACAGGTAACTTGGTTCAGAGGCATAAGCCCTGCTGGAATTAAGCCTAAAGTTACTGTTAATCTTAAAATAAAATTGTATTATATGTGTGTTTAAAGTGCTTCCCCTTTATGAATACGGAATAACTCAGAAGGCAAGGCAAGGCAAGGCTTATTTAAATAAAGCATAAAAATAATTCCAAGCATACAATGATTGTTTCTGACCTCTGAGTTTCTATAGGATGATAGCAGCTTCTTAAATCCTAATCTTTCCACACATGCTCTAGAACCCATAGAGATCAGCAAGGAAAGAAAATAAAACCATGAGAAACTTATGCCAAAAGCATAGAAGTCAGAGAATACTACAACTTGGATTTATGTCTAATAGGAAGACATCTGAAACCAGCAAAACTCGTTTTGCAGCCCAGGCTGAAGGGGAGATTCAGATGAGACTGCTGAAAATCACGAGCATGCAGCAGGATAAAACCGGTGCCAGAACGCAGGTAAATTTCTCCTAGAAAAATGAGGTCTTACCCTGAGTGGAAAACTACCAAAAACAAGTAAGAGACGAGAAGAATCAGAAAACACTGGGTACTAAGAATCCAAAGGAAGGAACATAAAAGTGTGGGACTAGAGGTAACAGTCATAGAAAGGCACTGCTTCTGGGAGAAAGGGAGCAACTTGGAAGGGATGAGCATCCCCTGGACTTTTGAAAATGAAGAGAAAGAAAAAAGTATATGGAGGAGATTAGAGGTCCTACAGAAACAAAATAATGCATAATCAGAATATATAACCCTCTTTTCATTGTGTCATTCATTAAAGAAACTGTACTTCACTATAGCAATTCTATTCTAACTCGAGAAAATAATTAGGAAGAAAAAGAGAGAGTTATACATGATTACAGGGTTTTGACATTTTGACCTGCCAGTAGCAAAGAGCATAAATAATACTGAGATCTTGGTTTCTAAAAATCATTCCTTGCTGAAAGGAACAAGGATTCCTTGGAGATAAGGCCTGCTGCAGGAAAGGTCAGAGAAAGTACAAGGTAAACCAGAAAGCCAGGAAGTGCTCAAACACAGATGAGACCATATGCAAAAGTTTCAGTAGTTGACTTGAAGTTGGGCCCAGTGAATACATTTGGTACTGTGTGAGCATTACAGACAATAATGATGGTAGTACATTAAACAATAATAAATATCTATGAATAAGAGTAAAGAAAATTTCATAATTATTTTGGAAAGAGAGGAGACGGATAGAAAAGATAGGAAATGATCTCTTAAATATAGGATTTAAGATCATACCAAATGATCTCAGCAAGTAAATGTAAAAAGAATTTCAGAATTAGAAACTCACTGTTTTGTAACTCCTGATGTCATAATATTTTCAGTTAAGGGTCAATGGCTGAAACCATATGGTAAAGAAATGTGGAGAACAGGGTCTTTACAACCCCTTAAATTACGAATTAATTACAAATGGAAAATATGTCTTTACAACAGAGAAATCAGTGGCCCTCTCATAAATCACTAATGTTATGACCTGGCATTAATGAAATGCAGAGAAAGTTACACAATATTACCTACGTGGTGTCCTTGCCAGAAATATTTTATCTGAATTTAAACATGGGAACACACTCTGATGAATCCTGAAAGTATAACATACTGAAGAACAACTGGCCTTGACTCTGCAAATGATTCAATGTAATTAGAAGTACAGGACAGTAGATCAACTCTTCCAGATCATGGAAGATTTCCAGATCATAGCAAAATAAGATGGTTGATGGTTGAATTAGATTGAATCATGGGGAAAGCCAGCAGTAAAAAGTACATTTTGGGGAAAATAAGAAAAGTTTTAGTGTTGTATGGGAGGACAAATAATTTTCCCTTTACCCTTCTAGATTCTTGGCTAAGATGCTATAAGGGTAGCAAAACTTTCCTTCTATCCTTCTAAGTTCTTTGGCTGGTCTAATAATCAAATAGACATAAAACAGATTAACAGGAGAAAGACAAATCTAATTTCGTATGTAAGAGAGTCCCATAAAATATGAGACCCACAAGGCAGCCAGGTAATTGAAGCTTATATAACATCCGGAGCTGAGGAAAGGGGTAGCGGTCTGGGGATACAAAAGGAAGGAAGGCATTCACAGGAATGCAGAGGAGATGTTTAGAAAACAATGGTTATCCTATTATGCAGGTAAGTTTCTTAGGTAAAAAAGTTATCTCTGGTAATAGCTCTCTTCCTGTATAGGCTCCCTTTCCCATGTAAATTTAGGAACTTGAGGTTGAGGTAAAGAGCTTTTCCTGAATCTGTTGGGTTTTGATTGTTTATAGCTCAAAATAATCCTCCTGCCAAAGTAGCATATTTTGGGGTGGCAAATGTTGCTCCCCTTAAGTTCCACCTTTGAAACTTCAAATAAGTTTCACAACCCAGACGCTAAGTTGATAGATTGCTGCCTATCTCGTTGACCCAGTCTCAGTCTTGAGAATAGTTCAGTTGAGTTAACAGTTTTGTTTCATTTCAGGAGGTGGATGATGCAGGTGGGCTCCCAAAGTTAGACTTGTATTGCCTAAACAAGGAAACAGATATTTAATCAGAGGATTTCCATGGAATAGAGAGTTTCTATGGAAGAAAAAGAAAAACGAAGTTTAAAGGTTGGAGCAAATTATGAACCCAGTGTCTGAGTCCTGAGAGCTGCCAGTCAAGAAGAACTCTGGATATCAGGCTTGAAACATGTTCAGGTGGAGAGAGGGCAGACAGTGGGAATCTGATGGATTTTCCTGGTTTGCAGTTTGAATGTCTCTGATGAGGGCACTGGGTGTACCAGTCTGAGTGGCCCATGCAGTAACAGGCACAAAGGAGATTGTCTAAACCAGCTATTGTGGTGATTTCTCTGAAGTTTATATCAAGTCATTCACATTCTGTTTGCAGGGGTGCAGGAGAAAGCTTTCATTCTCCCATCTAAGGATGGGAGAAAATCAGAAATATTAGCTTGGAGAGTTGTAGCCAGGTATTTGAGGGAACTGAAGGTATTAAAGATGCAGTCCACTTTACAGGCAAATACTAAATCCTCAAAGACAAGAAACAGCCCTAGAATCTAATATCCACAAGGGTGTGTTGCTGAAACATACTTTTTCTCTCTAAAAAATTTCTACACCCTCATTTTTACAAAGAAACCAAAATAAGACTAATTTGTTTGCAAAGTAAGTCTAATTTCAATAAAACTTGTCCTGATTTTGTACAGAAGTGCAGCAAGAATAGTGATTGACCACATAAGCTCTTTTAAACATGCTTTGCCGGAATTTTTCATAAGGAATCTCAGATTGAACTTTTGAACTTTCTTTTTCTGGCTGTGCCCTGCAGCTTGTGGGATCTTAGTATGCCAACTGGGGATCGAACCTGCACCCTCAGCAGTGAAAGCACGGAGTCTTAACTACTGGACCGCCAGGGAATTCCCCAGATTGAACTTGTAAAAGCCTCTCGAGGGTAGGAAGCCAAACCAAAGACTTGCTATCTGACTTCACTTGCAATACCTATAGATATAGGTGAATTCTTCTCTTCTCGAGGTTCCCCAATTATCCTGAGATTACTGCACCTGTCAAGAAGTTCATTACTCACCTGATTAGGCTGTTGGGAACCCTGTAAGCAAGGTTCCAGGCTGCCTTTTCAAGGGTTTTTATTGGCTCCATAAAGTCACCCTTAATTTCTTAAAGTTGTCTGGTCATATTTGATTCTATGTACATTATTCTTAAATATGACATTCCAGTCAAAACCTTGGTTAATGTAATCAGTTTCCAATTGTGTCCTGTTACAAGAAAAGCAGATATCTATTGCACTTATGCAGATAACTAACTGTATTGCCATGAGATGAATACTCAAGAGTTTCCAAAATCTGGAGGGTCAGGTAGGGAGAAAAAGAATATTTCATCTTTGTTTACAAAGGTGTATCTTACCCAATTGCTGCTAGCTTAAGAGAAAAAGTTTTCTTTTTTTTTAACATCTTTATTGGAGTATAATTGCTTTACAATGTTGTGTTAGTTTCTGCTTTTTAACAAAGTGAATCAGTTATACATATACCTATGTTCCCATATCTCTTCCCTCTTGCATCTCCCTCACTCCCACCCTCCCTAGCCCACCCCTCTAGGTGGTCACAAAGCACTGAGCTGATCTCCCTGTGCTATGCGGCTGCTTCCCACTAGCTATCTATTTTACGTTTGGTAGTGTATATGTGTCCATGCCAATCTGTCATTTTGTCACAGCTTACCCTTCTCCCTCCCCGTGTCCTCAAGCCCATTCTCTACTAGGTGTCTTTATTCCTGTCTTACCCTTAGGTTCTTCATGACTTTTTTCCCTTAGATTCCATATATATGTGTTAGCATACAGTATCTGTTTTTCTCTTTCTGACTTACTTCACTCTGTATGACAGACTCTAAGTCCATCCACTTCACTACAAATAACTCAATGTCGTTTCTTTATGGCTGAGTAATATTCCATTGAATTGCACTTTATTTTTGACTTGGCCCTCAAATTAGTCACACAATTACACAGTGTTTAACAGTTAATCCTTCTTGGATTTATCTACATGTATATCACTTTCTTTGCTCAGTATTGTTCTTTAATCCCACTTCTTCACGGTGAGTTTAATTCCCTTCAGTAAGAAGCCTATTCCTTGGAAGTTTTACTATCGAGGGTCTATAGGTAGAAATTTCTGTCTTTGAAAATGTCATCTCTTTCATTTTTTAATATAGTTAGTTAAATGTTATATTCTAGGTTAAGAGTGATTTTTCCGTTAGTACTTTAAGGATAGTGCTTTCAGTTATCTTCTGGCATCTATTGTTACTGATGAGAAGATTGCTACTAGTCTAATTGCTCTTTTTATTTGATATTCTTTCTTTCTTCCAAATTGTTTTTTAGACTTTCCTCTTTGCCATTATGTGATGTGGTTTACCAGCTGTTTTTTAGCCTTGGTTCCCCAGAAAGCAGAGCCTCAGGCCAAGAGTGTATGTGCTATTATTTAATTAGAGAGTACAATGCAAGTGAACTGGATTGCAGGGCAAAAGCAGTGAAGCAGGGAAGGCTGGCGATTCAATATGAGAATGCATGATCAAGCTGGGATTTGACCTCTGGAAGTTCTGTAAACTGGATCTCAAAATTATGGGGAGGGAATGTGAAGAAAGGAGAAAGAATTCATCCATGGGTTTAGCCTGTGGGGGAACTGAAAGGGTTGCTTTAGGAATATTCTCACCTGCTGGAGTAAGGAGAGAGGTGGAGGATAGATTTGTTGCAATCATGAACACAGTGAGACACTGTCAGATTGTATATATAAGTAGTCTGCCAGTGTTGCACATTCTTCTAATGTAGAACAAAGGAAGGATCAGGCTGAGGTGAGGTACGCGATACAGGATATAGTCATATATTTGTTTTCATTTCTTTTAATGGTGACTCCATGCACTTCTTTTATCTGATGATTTATTTCTAACTTAATCTCTGAGAAGTACTATTTCTTCAAATACTTGTTAAATTCACTCTAATCTCACCTTCTAAAAATATTATTAGATGAATGTGGGTCTTCCATTTTATCCTTTATTCCTTTATTATCATTCACATTTTTATTTAATCTCATCGTTTTTTCTGGCTTATTTTCAACTTTTAAAATTCAAATTCAGTTTTATCAAATATGTTATTTAAACTTTCTATGGAGTTTTGAACTCCAATGAACATACTTTTTCTGCCTTTTTCTGCATCAATTGAGATGATCATCTGGTTTTTCTGTCCTCCATTCTGTTAATGTGGTGTATCACAATGATTGATTTTCGTATGTTGAACCATCCTTGCATTTTACAAATAAATCCCACTTGGCCATGATGTATAATCCTTTTAATATGGCGTTCAGTTCATTTTTCTAGTTGGATTATAGCTTATCTTTGAAGGTTCCAACTTATCCTTGATCTCCTAACTTCAAATCATCTCTCATTCCTGACTGCCAGCCCTACTGACTTCAGGACTTGCACCAAGAGGCAGGGCAGTGGATTTACATAGACTGCTTAACCAAGCCCCACTATCATGTAAGGTTTAATCTCTATAATACAGTCCTTCTAGTGGTTCTACTTCTCCAATCAAACCTTAATATAGAGTTTATCGAATGTCATTTGATATTGTGATCAAGGAAAAATGGAGAAAGCCAAGGTATAAAGTATAGGAACAGAAAGAAAAATAACACAAAGGGAAATATATTAAATTTAGGATGATGCACTGAACATAAATATGCTGTAAAAATCTAAACACTGGATGCAATTGATTATTTCCTAGTAAAATACATATCACCAGAATTGATTCAAGAAGTGTGTGAAAAACAAAAGAGAACCCTTAGAAGACCTTCATTGCTACTTTTGGTGAATTTGTCCACATTTCCATCTGGTTTGGTTTGGAGATCCCACCTCCATATTCTCGTGCTGGGCATGTGACCAAGACCTGGCCAGTTAGAATTCCCTTCAGGTTTTAACAGAAATCCCAAGCTGAGTCAGTCTTTTGTATAAAGGCTTTCTCGTTGCCTGGGTTCAGTAAATTGGTAATATATAAAAATAGAGTTGCTTTTGTTCATTTTTCTTGCCACCCCTTGGAGAAAGCTTTCCCCAAAATAATACAAAACAAAACAAAACAAAACAAACTGCAGAAGGAAGAATATCCAAGTCAGAGAAACATTTTCTATTTATATCCTTTGGGCCCCCACACTTACCTGTGTCTGAAAGTATCAGCACTTTCAAACTTTGGTGTATTGTGAGTCAATAAATTCCTTTCTAGCCTTTAAACTAATTTGTAAGTGTTCTCTAAAATTACAATTTATAATTAATACAATGACCATGGCAGCAATTGCATAAGATTTCAAGAAGCTAATTTTCTTGCAAAAATGAAGTTATGGGTATATACTCTTTCAAGTTCAAATACTCTGAAACTCTTTCCCTGTTGCTGAATTTTAAAATTCCTTTATATTGGATTTCAAAATACAAAAGAAAAGAGGCTCTGGTTCAAGATGTTTGTGAATGTAAGCATACGTAGCCATTACCTTTGCCTCTCAAGAAACTATCATAATGTGAAATCTGAAAGAAAGGGAAGCCCTCTACTATAATATGCAAGGAGAGGGCCTCAGCTTCTGAGGTATATATGTGCCCAGTAGAACTCCTGAGTAAATCAGGATGGCAAGAGGGAGAAGTAGACTGAAAGTCTATGTGGGGCAGAGTTACTTCACCTACACCTTTTTCTCCCAAGCAAAAAGCCTGACAGAAAAGCATTTAAACACCCTCTTACCAATTCTTTCTTTTAAAAAGGAGCCTTTAAAAAAGATATGTAAAGACTGTTTCCAAGTGATCTATAATGGCCAGTATGTTTGTTACAGTTCCTGCCAAAGACTTATTCTTTCAACATTTGTAGGTTTTTAGAATAGTGGCAGGTCTCCATCTGTGCATGGTAAAACTAAGCCTTTCAGGTTCTGTCCTAGTCCATGAATTATTCCTATTTCTCCCAGGATTTATTTTTTCTATTTTTCATATTTATCTTATTCTCTCTTACGTCATGCCTATCTCAAATATCTCAACAAATATTTATGGAACATCGACTTTGGGCAAGGCAGTGTTTTGGATGCTATGACTATTGTAGTGAAAATTACAAAACCCTTGCTTTCCTAGCAGTTTACATTCTTCTTAACATCTAGAGATATTTTGTTTTCTCTTCATATTTACGAATGAAGACCGTGAGCTCTGTGTTTATGATTATCTTTACACTTCTCATTTTTCTGTCTTGATTATCTTTGCTATCTTCTTTATGTCTGTCTACTTTATAATTGCTCCTGTTCCAAAGGATTCCATCCATCTCCCTCCACTACTACCATGGAACATACTTTCACAGGCAATACTCATACTTCTTTGACTTCAGTCTGGCATCTTTATCCTAATTTTAGAAGCATACTTGATATTCCGTGATAGCGAGATGAACATTGCCACTAAAATATCACTCTGACATCTCAAATCTCAGAGATTCCAGCTGAATTGTCATCTATTCCTCTTCTATGACAAACAAGTTATATTGCATTTCTTATATCAGTGGAACTTCTCACCATCTACTCAGTCACCTAAACCAGAAACTTAAGGTCATCTTTAAATTATCCAAGCAGCCACCAAATTTTATTGTGCTTCTTTAATACTACTTGAATCTATATGCATCCATATCTCAACTGTCTCACCATTATATCAGGACTTTCTACTTTTTTCTTCCAGTTAAAGCCATAACTCCGTAAGTGGGACAATCTAAATTTTGACAATCTGTTCATATCCCTGCTAGTATGACCATTCTAAAAATTGAAAAATTTTATTCCTATTAGAAAAATCGTGTTGACTGTGCATTTCTTAGAAGATCTAGTTCAACTCTTCAGCCTGATACACAATACCACTTGTTGCCTCTTTGGCCTCATCTCTTCACTTCTTGCTAATGTACTTACATCTCTTCCTCTTCTACCCCAGAGCATGATGATTCATACTTACTGTTTACTGAGCCCTAAATTTTCAATGCATCTTTACTGTTGCATGCAGTGTTTATTTTGCTTAGAATAAAATTAATGACTTCATTTCATTGGCTAATTGCTACTAGTCCTGTAAGATACAACTCAGATATAACCCAACTTTAAGGAGGTTTGAATTATTAGTGTAGATTTCTCCTCCTAGATCATTCCATTTTATCCTGTATCTGAATCTGTGTCAGGGCATCCCTGACATAGAGTGTTACTGTATGTTTATTCATCTGCCTTCTTTAAAATGTAATACATTTCTTCATGATAAGTGCTGTACTGCGTAACTATAACCCTAGCACCCAGCATCGGGCATGGCACATTCTTGGTCAGCGTTGAATGCCTGAAATAGTGATTTAGGAAAGGGTTGGCAGATATTATAACTTAATAGGCAAGAAACCCTATACAAATATGTTAAGTAAGTGAGAGAGATCTAGATTGAAATACATCAAATCCACGATGGTAGGTAACAGTATTAAAATAGGTTTTCTTTGGAGAATAAAGGGTGAAAAATAAGTCTGGGATGCTCACAGTGGCCAAAAATTCTGAAGCAGTGTGTGTGTGTGTGTGTGTGTGTGTATGCCAGTAACTGTTCTAGTTTTTAGAAATGTAGTAGTAATTTAAAGAAAAAGATCTTTTGGAACTTCTATTTTGGGATAGGAATGGGGAAGAAAACAAGCACAAGATAAATAAAAAATGTTTTAGATAGTCACAAGTGATACTAAAGAAAAAAAAATACACTTCCAGAATAGAAGATGACAAGGCCAGGGGTGGTAGATAACTGTGTTGTGACTAGTGATGTGAGAATGGAGAACCCAGAGCCCAGAGTTGGCTTATAATTAGTGTCTGTCCTCTACGAATGGTGGATGAGAGAAAAAGGATTTTCCCCAACATGCTTTTCCAAAACCCCACATTTTTGCAGTGATGTTAAAGATGCTGGCTTGATGATTAAGAATGGAGAGTTTTGAATATCACACAAAGGAGAGCCTCTTATTTCATAGTGAAAAAGCCTGAGTTAAGATGGTAAAGAATTTTCAAATCTTAAATGAAGTCACAGAAAAGAAATGCAGTTCAGATTTCCATTCGAAATTCTCATACCAGGAAACTTCTCATTGAAGGGAGTATACATTCACCTCTCAAATAATGAAAAGACATGAAATGTTTCGTTAATTGTAGTAAAGAAGATACTGAAGATCTCAAAGTATTGTATATGGATAACAAGTAATATTACTTAACAGAAACGTCACATTTCTTTGTGAACTTTCCAGTACATGCAGTGTTTTGATGTTCATGTTGTTCGATGCTCAGGCTTGTTTGCATTAACAAAAGCATCTTTATACTTAATTCTTCATGGAATATTGAGAGCACAACTTATTTTCATGGTTAGCCAAAAAAAATAGACTTTATATTGCTATCAAAAACTTATCCACAGGCTATAACTACTTTCAAAAAGAATTTGTTATTCAGACAAGGGTTTTTTTTTGGAATTAGGCCAAAATAAACAAATGTTTTAAAAACTACCAAGAAAATACAGAGAAAATTCTTAAGATGGAAATATTTATGCTCACAACCACAGTGATGCTGTGTATTTAAACTGATATACTGTAACGTAAAAAACGTATCAGGTTGAGCTCAGAAGATTCAGGTACAAATTTTCTCCATTTCTGATTTGTCAGGGCTGACAGAGAGGAATATGATTTGGAAGAGCAATATAATACTCAGCAATCACTTTGAGAGAAAAATAAGTGGCTATATAGTTTCAAAGTCAGAGTGTTAAATTGGGTTTATGATATAAGCAGCATACACTGGTAGAATGAGATAGGGTGATGTGAAGTAAAGTTAGAGCGATACGATATTGGTGGTTGTTCAAACAGGAAGGATACTGTCTTCTAGCAGCTTCAGTAGCAGGAATTAGGGATTCCATTTTTGGGAAAAATGGTAGAATAGAATGTTATAGTGGGCCTAGAACCAAGACATTAAGCCATTTACTTGTCTAGGACTCATTGTAATCATTTTCTAGGTACAGGATGGATCCTAGATGAGAAGTTGTATTAGTTGTCTGTTGCTGCATAAGAAATTAGTACAGATGTAATGGCTTAAAACAGCATCCCTTTATTAGCTCACAGTTCTACAGGTTGGGATACTGGCATGGAGTGACTAGGTTCTGTGTTCGAGGTCTTAAAGGTCTGAAATCAGCATTTTTAAACCCTTGTCAGATAATTCTAACATCTAATTCATCTCTGTTGGCATCATCTGTCACATCTTATTCAAGCTGTCATGGATGTGGTTCTTGGTATAAGTAGTGATAGTTTATTGTCTTTTGGACATTTTGGCTATTATGTTAGGATACTTTGGTCCCTATTTAAAGTGTTTTGTTTTTTTTAATTTTTAGCAGGCATTCACTCTTTATAGGTTTGGCACACATTTCCTGTACTTTTATGGATGGTGGTTCCATGATAACCTAATTTTCTGACCCTTTGTGGTACTCTTATGGTCTGTTTCTCTTGTGCAGGTGGGGTTACCTCTGGTCCCTTCTCATGCTGCTTATGGGGTCTAAAGTAGCTTCCCCAGGATACGGCACTTGGTGCTTCTGGTGAGGGAAGGGAATCTCTGGAACACGTGATGAAGAGTCCTTCCTGGGCCAGGCACTTGTGACAGGGTCTCCCTGGACTCTAAGGAGTGGAGGGTGCTTACCAGGTTGAGAGCTTTCTGTGGAGGGATCTCCGTTGCCGGTACCAGCAAGTTGCCTGATGTTTCTGGGGAGGGGAGAGGAGCCTCAGGCCCATCTGAGGAGAGCATTGTCCAGGTGGGAGCTTTTTGTGGTAGGAGCACTTTTGCTGAGACCCTTAGCCACTGATGTGTCTGGGTGGTGAAGGGGGATCTCAGGCCCAGTGGGGAAGGAAAGCACTTTCCCTGGTCACTTAGTGTCATCAGGGCTTCCAATTGTTCGTCCTTGCAGGTTCTGCAAGGCTCGCCTGGTGTTTGGGGGATTCCCATTTGATGTGATGGAGGAAGAGCCTCTTTGAGCCACTTCCTGTTACTAAGTTGGGAGTTAGGAAATGCTGGGCCTGGATCACATTTTTTTGTTGGTAGAGGGTCATAAGGTGCCCTGCCATGAGGCTGTTCATCCATTCTGAGGGTCCCTAGGCAATTCACCTTCTCTAGACCTTTCAGAGATCTCCTTTGGTTGTCTCATATTATTTCCAGGATATATAGTTGTGCGTATAAAGGGGGAGCAGGGAGAGGGAAGTATAAACCATCTTATCTGGATTAGAAGTCCTCTGTGTGCCTTTTAAGTGCTCACCTGATTAGGTCAGACTCACTCTGGATAAGCTCCCAATCAACTGTGCTATATAACATAATCTAATAATAGGAATGATAGTCCATCACATTCACAGGTCTCATACTCAAGGGGAGGGGCTCCTACAAAGATCATTGGGCATCATCTTAGAATTCTGTCGACCACAGAAGGTGCATGTGAATGTACTGAAGCATTAATTAAGCAATTATCATCCTTTGGAAGGTTTTAATCTGTTAGGATAGCATGAAAGCCAAGTACTGTTATAATTATTCTACTCACTTTAAGTGAAGTATATCTGATATCAAAAATACTTCCTAAAAATCAGACTATTCAAACAACTTTCAGAAGTTAATGTAAATTTCAGAGGTTTGAGCCAAGCCTTCATTTCTGGCCATGCAGATATCTTCTGTGTGAAAAATATACTACCTCAAAGATGTTTTCAAAAACTTCACCACCTCTCCCCATTTATATTTTGTAGTTATGTGCAAATACTGTGGCTGCCAGCAATTCACAGAGAAAAGAAAGGTCAGTGATGTTGCTGACTTTAACTTTTTAGAGAAGGTGTATACTTAACACTGCCTACATTTGTATAGGTTGCACATTGCACAAAATTTCTGATTATTGCTTTAGGTTATAATACAATGTACTCTCACCTATACCAGGATTGAAAAATTTAAGCAAAATTTTCTGGACTGGCCAATACAACCCCCCAAAAATAGTCTTCAGGCTGAAGTAGGAGAAAAATCCTTCACTATGTTTAGGTTGGAAGGAAGCATGACCTAAATTTTGATTTCAAATACTCGGGGTTTTGGGTGATGGTTTTACTGGGGACAGTTAGAATTGAACTATGTAGACATGTTTCTTGAAGCCAAGTTTTACCTTTAAGGCTTTCATATTGCAGCTTGTGAGGCTCCAAGCAGCAATTGGCTACTTTGGGTCATTCACATGAATTCACTCTTAATCATATGATTGAGTCATATATAAACCATAAAACCCTTTAAAAGAAATTAGAATCTGTTTTAAAAATTAATTATATGAACTAAACATATATAGAAAGAAATTGAAGCTTGAATATATTGAAGAAGCAAAAATTAAAGACATACCTATAACTGCCCTTTATCCTTAGTTGTTTACAATCACAGCAAATCAAAGTGTGACATGTTTAAGAGAAAGGTAATTAAGTTCTAAGGCTTTGTCATCTTATCACTTTTAAAAATACAAGATCTGAGTAAATGAAAGGAAAATAGAGAGGGTTGTTAAAGAGCTGAGTCATAGAGTGGAATAGAGAACAAGCGGAAGCGGAAGAGGCAAGAAAGCATACACAGGCTGGGTTTGAAGAGAGTTGGGAATGCTGGTTGTGGTAGATGGTCTCTGATTTGCTTACCGGATCTACTCGCCATCCTTCTTAACCCTGCTTCGTGATTCCAGGAGGCTGATCTTTATCAGCTTCATGGACCAGTCTCTCTGTGTCTTCAGGTTGGGTTTGGTTAATATGAACTACTGATAAGTGATTAGAAGTCAGGAGGAAAGAAGGCAAGGGTATTTATTTCCATGATCTGCCCCCTTCCAAACTTTAGGTTGGCAGTGGATGCCATTTTCTAAGGTTACATCTCTTGTTGGGTGGGCTTCTCCTATAACTCGAAGACATTCTGGGTTGCAGGAACTGCTATCTCTCTATGCCCCTTCAAACCTAGTGGTTATAATACTGGCTTCTCACAGCTGCTAGCCTCAGGGTACTTCATCATCTCTTGGTTTCCCTTCATTCTTTACACACTTTAGTCTCTTCATTAAATGCTATTCCATCACTCTTTTAAAGTGTGCCATCAGTTTTTAGCTAGAACTGACTGATACATTGGTAGTGGGGAATAGGCGAAACGTTAAGGTAGTGTTAGGGAGGTGGGATAAACTGCTGTGGAGAGAGATAGGAAGAGAAGGGTTTCAAAGCTTTTTATGGCATTCTAGGAATGTAACATGACTTCTTTATGTGAATGACTCTAATGTAGTCTTAAATGGCTTCTTAATTATTGATATTTGGTTGGGTTTCTGTTTCTTTGCATGCACAACCAGGATTGAACAGGGCTAAGAGATGTCTGGGGTTTACATGACGAGATAATACTACTAGGATCTATCTAGATTCATTATATCATATTAAGACATTTCTCCCATGGAATCAGGAACATCCCAACCCAGTGCACATGCTAAGTTTTTATTGAAATTCAGTGAACTGCTATGGTGTGAAATTAATTTTTATTGTCAGTCCCCTGCGTCGGCAGGCCGACTCTCAAGCCCTGCGCCACCAGGGAAGCCCTATAACACTTTATATAGCTGAGAATTCATCGATCAGGATTTTCACTCTCATTGGAATCCACTACTTGCCTACGACAAATCGGACACGTAGAGTTCTCAGACAGCCAGCGATCAATGCAGTGAATGTGATATTCATGGGAGCAAGGTAGTATGCGAAGCTTGCTGTTTTCTGTGTACTCTGTAAGGCAAATGCTACAGGCTTTTAGTGCATCATTTTCACCAAAAGATCTTACAGCCAAGCTGTCAATCTGTGCTTTGGTGAGTCCTGTAGTTTGGTATAGATCATCTTCATTTAAGAGGAAAAACTGTTGCAGATTATGGGAGGACCCAGAGTCACTTTCATCAGATATTATTAGGATAATTTGTCTACCCCCTTGGCTGGTCTCTGATGATAAGTCTGATGATAAGTTTGTTTCTTCACTGCCTTCAAACATCAGTGAGCTAATTCCTGAATTTTCATCACTTGAGCTGGAACCGGAAATAGGACTAGAACTGGAACTAGACATACAATTGGGGCGTGAATGACAAATCAGTGTGAAACTTGAATGGGTATCATAGCTAGCATTTGAATCAGAACCAAATATACCACTACTACTACCATTAGATGACTCTAGCCATTCCATGTTTTGACTTGGAGGTGAGACACTATGCTCTAAATTACTGTCAAGGATAATTTGTCTACCCCCTTGGCTGGTCTCTGATGATAAGTCTGATGATAAGTTTGTCTCTTCACTGCCTTCAAACATCAGTGAGCAAATTCCTGAATTTTCATCACTTGAGCTGGAACCGGAAATAGGACTAGAACTGGAACTAGACATACAACTGGGGCGTGAATGACAAATCAGTGTGGAACTTGAATGGGTATCATAGCTAGCATTTGAATCAGAGCCAAATATACCACTACTACTACCATTAGATGACTCTAACCATTCCATGTTTTGACTTGGAGGTGAGACACTATGCTCTAAATTACTGTCAAGGATAATTTGTCGATCCCATTGGTTGGTCTCTGATGATAAGTCTGATGATAAGTTTGTTTCTTCACTGCCTTCAAACATCAGTGAGCTAATTCCTGAATTTTCATCACTTGAGCTGGAACCGGAAATAGGACTAGAACTGGAACTAGACATACAATTGGGGCGTGAATGACAAATCAGTGTGAAACTTGAATGGGTATCATAGCTAGCATTTGAATCAGAACCAAATATACCACTACTACTACCATTAGATGACTCTAGCCATTCCATGTTTTGACTTGGAGGTGAGACACTATGCTCTAAATTACTGTCAAGGATAATTTGTCTACCCCCTTGGCTGGTCTCTGATGATAAGTCTGATGATAAGTTTGTCTCTTCACTGCCTTCAAACATCAGTGAGCTAATTCCTGAATTTTCATCACTTGAGCTGGAACCGGAAATAGGACTAGAACTGGAACTAGACATACAATTGGGGCGTGAATGGCAAATCATTGTGGAACTTGAATGGGTATCATAGCTAGCATTTGAATCACAACCAAATGTACCACTACTACTACCATTAGGTGACTCTAACCATTCCATGTTTTGACTTGGAGGTGAGACACTATGCTCTAAATTACTGTCACTGTCCATAAGGTTACTTGAGTTACTAAATTCTGCCATTGTCTGCCTTAACGTGCTCTGAATTGGAACAGATGTTGTATCATTTAATCTAGTATTTAAAGTTCTGCAAACGGGATTTCTAATGGTATTGACATAAGCTCTCACACCTGCCTGCTCAGAATGTGAATACATATGCCTCAGTCCTCGTTCACTTTCAGAAGTGACAGTGTTGTTTGGTGTCTCAGATGTTAACTGAGTTCTACTAGCTCTGCTGTCTCTCTGAGAATATGCTCCAGAATGAACTTGTCCTACTTCAAGATTGAAGGTTATGGTTGGATATATTTCCCACATTCCCCAAGATTCACCACTGCTAGTTGTATCTGGAGAATTTTCTCCATGAACGGCATTCCTTGTTCTAGAAGTTTCAATAAGACCGCTATTTTGCAACTCAAATCCAGTCATTTGCTGTCTCAATATTTCTTGGTGCTCAGTTCTAGAAAATCTCGCATTCTCACTTAGCAGAGGCTGCTCAAAATTCTGAGAGGGTATACTATGATTAAGTCTTTGTACAATTTCCCTAAGTGAACGTGGAGGCGACCAACTTTCAATTCTTCCTCTGGTTCTCCGATACTCTGGGCTCCTACTTCTTGCTCTTCTCTGACTTGTGGTAGGTGGGAATTCCATTAATGTTTCAGTTGTATCTTGTTCAGACATAGATGGTCTTGTAAATATTGATTCAGATTGTGGACTTTCCACTTGCCTTTGGCTGTCTTCCATATTTTCTCTTCTGGGAAGTCTTGCAGATGCTACATATTCATTCTCTGGATTTGGACTCCCATTATCAAGGTTAACATTTATTTCTAAACTGAATATGAACTGATCACTTTTAGGATTAATTAGGCTCTCTTCTCTCCAAGATTGGTTTTCTCTTTGTCCACTTGTCATATTTTCAGTTTGTCCAGAACAGTTAAGCCAGTCTATTAGAGAGTCACCACTAGACACGTCATCTGAAGAGTCTCCTCTGTCTGTTAACAAAAAAAATGGGGAGGGTGCATAAAAGAACCACCAAAATTAGAACCATCATAAAATAGCACTCTGAAACTTTGTTTCAAAAACAAACAAAAAATGAGAACTTAAATACTCAGATGTTTTCAACTGATTTCACATTTATAGAGTTAATATTTTATAAACTGCACTGTGTAGATTTATAAGTAAAGGTAGAAAAGTTTCGATTCCATCCAAAAAGAGTGAGCTAATCCTAGATAAACTTAGAGAATTTTTTAAAAAGGGAATCTGGAGGAAGTCTATTTTTCAGTATTTCATCATATACACAGCCCTGTGTACCACTGTTGGAGGAATGTCAAGAGACTTTTTTTTCAGTCCACTGTCAAAACACTAATGCAATTAAACAAGGTAAACACCAGTTAAGGTACAATGCTAGTAGTTTAGTTCAATTTACATTATTGTCTAATTTTCATGAGTCTCCAACATGACTACTTGTAGGCTCTTCACTTATGTGCTTTTGATAATAGATAAGCTATTTTAAAATATAAGGTTATTGCCCAAACATAAACAAGTTTTATAGGTTTAAAAGTGTTTGCATTTTGAATACTTCTTAATGTTACCAAGATTTTTAATTGACATTAAAATGAAGGTCAGATCAAATGAATAGACTGAACCTAGCATGGTACATATAAGACCATATTCAAGAGCCAAAGTATTATAGTATCCTCTTCATTAGACAGCAAAATCCTCTACTTCACACTGGGAGGCAAGGCACCAGACCTGAGGTTCGAGCAGGGTTTCTCAGCCTTAGCACTATTGACATTTTGGTGCTGGACAATTCTTTGTTTTGGGGAGCTATCCTGTGCATTGTGGGATCTTTGGCAGCATCCCTGGCCTCTGCCCACTAGATGCTAGTAACACCCATGCCTCCCCTGTGACAACCAAAAATATCTCTAGCCATTGTCAAATGTCCCCAGGTGTTGAAGAGAGCACAATTGTCCCCAGTGGAGAATATTTCTGTGTGCTTTTTTTACATGTCTATGTAGAAAAAATAATTCAGGAAGTAGGAGGGACTTTCAGTTGAGGTAGAAAACCAAGAAAAATACAAATAGGCTACTTTGCACTGTTTCCCAATTAAAACAACCCAAATGTGAATCAGGAAAACAAACAAACATACCTTGACATGCTCACCAAAAATCAAGTAAATGCCAGTTCTTTTTATGAGAACTTACTTACCAAATTAATGTAAGTCACTTCTGTATAATTTACTATTTACTATTATGAAGTTACTATTTCCTATTATGAAGTTCCTTATTCATCCCATCCTATTCCCTCCAAAAGCAGAATATACCTGTATTTTCATCTGAGTCTTGTGGTGCGTTTCCTTTAATTAGCTGAAGTCTTCTCAGCAACTCTTCTTCCGTACTTGGAATGCCTAGAAGATTGTTGTCTCTCATAAGTTCGTAATCTTCTTCACTCAGATTATTTACGAACCTGGAGAAATCTTCTTCCTGAACCAATCGGTCCGTTTGACTTATGTGTTGGGCCGAAACTCCATCTCCTTCATCGTTGGAATCCGAGTTTTCCATCTTAATAAACAAGTGGAAAATTATCTGAAATTCACGACGTGGTGTTGAAATTCACCAATGGTCGTTTCGTTTTCTTCGCTTTCTACTTCCTGCCAGAGTGTCCGATTCCGACTCAGTCGGATGACCCTCCGCACAGATTCCTCCCTTCTCCCTTCCCGACTCAGTTCTGTGGCCCCTGGTGACGCAACAGTTGGGAGCCGCCTCTAGCCCAGAACTTGCTAGACGTTGCCTAGGCACCCATTATCTTCCCCGCTGTTACCGAGTAGGGACTGGATTCAGGTTAGGTTTCATTTCATTCAAAACCAGCCAATGTTACTGAGGGTTTATAGTGTACCAAGCACCGTGCTTCACCTCGTTTCACCCACATGAGCCTATTCTCAGGTTTTCAGGCTCTGATATGCTCTATTTATTCGTTACATTCCATATGACTGCCTTCTTCAAAATGCCATGCCAAAGTCAGCCTAGTTCAATGCAGCAATTCTCATTTTCAGGTGCCCAGGGACCTCCGCCTTTTCTCCTCATGAATTTCTCAAATCCTAGACTCTCACTAAGAAAGCCCACAATTGTTGATAATTTACCAGGGCCCTGGCTGAGTCTCTTTAGTGTGTCCTCTCCCTTTTAACTGTTAATGGCTTCATCTTGCATTATATGGTCCTTCAGTCTTGTTTCAAACAAACAAGAAACACCAAAACTTTGGCAGGCTTTTCTGCTCAGCCAGGGAATTCCTTCTCCACAGAAGCATCAGGTTCATTTTTGTCCTCCTTTCTCATAAATATTATAAATAGTACTTAAGCAAAACTAGCCAGAACTTTTAGGACAGATACATAATAGTTACTTTGTCTGCCACAGTGAGTACTGACTTTGCTGATTTTGTCGCATGTATCACCTGAAAGGCTTGGTGAAAATAAAATAACGCTCATTTGCAATGCTATCTGGAGGAGACCTCTAATTCACTCTCAGTACACAGCTTAGAAGTTTAAGGAGCTGTGTAAATTCACAGTTGTTGTTTTGTTCACGGTCCACAGCAGGCTTTCTTGTTTGTTCTCAAGGAGATGGAAGGATGGTAACTTTACTGGTGTGACAGTGAAGAATCTAAGTCTATGTCCTGCTTTTGACATTTGTTCCATGCCTCGTTTAACTTAAGCTAGAAAAATCAATCTTTCCCCTCTGAATCAAATCTCAGCAAGTCTTTGGATGAGAACAGAATCCCCTAGACTACCCTGCCTCCTTTATGGACTTCTGAGTGTATTTGTTATCTTTTACTGAAGTTATTCTTTTCACAGGGGAAATCTGTTGTAAACTTGTTTGCTGTGCCTCAATCAAAACTAGCAGTATTATGAAAATTCAGCGTGATTTGTACTCTTGATGCAGGAAACCCTAACAATCGTTAGTGTTCTTGAGAGTGATTGATTCAGTTTAATTCAATTCAATCAATTCAAGTGTCAAGTATGTTTAGCGTTTGTTAAATGTCAGTCATATTATCGGATATTAAGATACAAAGATGAGTATATTTAAGAATCTGTTGTCATTAGAGTATAAGAAACAATTGAGCTACACAGAGGTAAAATTACAGTTTTGAGGAGAAAGTGATTTGAGTGAGAGAGAAAATCGGTTTCACTGCATTTGGGTTTTAAAGGATGAATAGGAGTTTTCTAAGTGAATGAAAGGGGGAAATATTTTCAAAAGTGAGAACAGCAACTGCTGACACTCGTAAAATAACAAGGATAGTAGATTTTAATTACTAAAAAAAGACATTAGTTAAATTGGCAGAGCAAGGCCAAAAAATGGAGACCTTTATGACATGTTTAGAAGTTGGACTTTATCATTAGTGCAATGGAAAGATGTTGAAGTCTTTAGACAGTTGATGGTCAAATTTTCAATTTAGAAATAATATTGATAGTAGTGTTGAGGATGAATATGAAGGGCAACAGTTCAGATGGGAGGGTCAGAAATAGATAGAGGGCAGCCTAGGCTAGTGATGACAAGGATCTGAATCAGGGCAAAGGAATATGATTAAAATGAAGGACTTTAACAGATCTCTAGGCAGCAAAACTGATTAAACCTAGTAATATGTGGGAAAGATGGAAAAGTGGGGAGGGGGAATATATGAGGGAAAGGCAGGGGTCAGGATTACTTCTGTATTTCTGTCTTTGCTTAGTGGACAGTGGTACCAATAAGAAGTAACACCTGATTCTGAAGTTGTATGGTTCAGCTTAAGAGGGAGCATGATTGCTTATGATTAGAATAGTATGCAAGTTACCTGAAGATTCAGAAAGTCTTACAGTCTTTCCAAATTTAGGTACAGAAGCACATGAACTAATAGCCCCGGATGTTTGGTGTTCCCTGTAGTTGGCTCTCAGTGTCAATGACTCTAGCTTCCTGAACTATTTGTTCCTGGTTATGTCCCAATTCTGGTGCAAGTAACAGGGTATAGGGATCATCATCCCAGAGACCTACTTATTGCCCTTGATTATTTAAATAGAAGCCACCAATATAGCTGTGCTTTACACTTAGTTCTCTCATGTCTTGACTTTCCTTCTGAGTATTGCAGTGTAGGTTCAGTAGTTTTTCCTCTGGATGGCAATATTGCTGCTTTGGCCTTTGTTCTATCCCTTGTCTTGATATCAGAAGTCTTCTGAAGATGTTTTTTCTTCACTTCTCATTTCAGAGATGGGAGGTGCATCAGGAAGTACGGAGGTTGACTAGAGCATCACTCTAAGTTGAGTTGGAGGGGAAGAGGTTGAAGATGGAAAGCTGCTTACTTTCAAACAGAGTCAAGCAATTAAAAATTTGGCCAATCCATTGTTTATGATGTGGTGAAAAAATGGGGTGTGTGTGAGCAGATTTGGCTGTTCTTTTATCCTGGTTGTAATAATGGAGTTTTGTAATCAAGAGTTTTCTTTTACTGACTCTGTCCAAGGAAGCTTCTGAACAGATTCTATGACTCAAAGGGAGACTGAAAATAAACAAGAGATAGCATTCTCCCTGAATATGGGTAAAAGGAGTTCCGTGGCTTTAGAACTGTAAGAAATGATCAAGACATATATTCCAGATACCTATTGCAGTATAACAAACCATTCCAAAACGCAGTGGTAGATACAATAGAAACCATGCTGTTATAGTCAGGACTTTGTGAGCTAAGAATAAAGATAAAGAATACTGGGGATGGCTCATCTCTGCTCCATCATGACTGGGCCTCAGCTGTGGTGGCTTGAATGATTGGAGATAGATTAGACAACTTGACTGGTGTCATATGTCTGGGGCCTTGGTTCTGGCTAAGTTTTCTTTGAGTCACATCTTTTGGTGCTGAAATGTCCAAACAAGATGGCATCTTCATTTACAAATCTGGGGCTTGAGTTGGGTTGCACAGGCTGAAAAATCTGGGGCTGGTTTTCTCTCTGTCTCTGTCTTTCTCCATGAAATTTCTCGGTGTAGTTTTGGAGTCTTAGCAACCTGCATATCTCAAAGTAGTTGAACTCTTACATAGTGAGTGGCTTCACCCAAAGTAAACATCTCAAGAGACTTGGCTGGAATCTGTAAGTCTTCCTATGACTTAACCTCACAAGTGCAAGAACACCTTTTCTCTTGCATTCTGTTGATTGAATAAGCCACTGTATCAGCCCATATTCAAGAAGTGGGACACCACATTCTACCTTTCAATAGAGAGGTAACAAAGATTTTATGGTTATATTTAATGTACTATAGCACATGATGAAAAAAATCTTATAATGATGACTTTTCAGTTTATGTGGAAATTAATCTCTCCCTCTGTTTTCTGAATTGCATTATTCTCTGGGTAAAAATAAAAAAAGGGAGGACATAAAATCTGAAGTTCTTTGCATTCAGCCTGATTTTAAAGATACCTGATTAAGGATCTTTTTATTATGTAATAGTTTTCCCACATCAGAGACCATTGGTAATATTAAGAGCTATTTAGTGAGCAACTGTAATTGCTAGACACTCTGCTTGTGTTTTAACTTATTTGATCTCAAGCCCCATGCAAGATAGGTATTACTATTCTCAGAGATAAAGGCATTGAGGCTGATGCAAATTAAGTGATTTTCTCAAAGTTACAGTAATAGATAATATGTTTAGATTCAAACAAGGTCTTATAGGATGACTCTCCCTGTTTCGCTCTACTCTGCTATGTCTAATGAAAACACAATTTTAGACATCATTACACAAACGTAGTAAAATCTCAGTTAAATGAGATGCTTGAATCATGTTTGATCATTTTCGTGTGCCATTTCAATTCTGCTTTGGAGTTAGTCTAGAATATCTTCGTTTTATCTTAATAAAGAGTAATTTTAAATCAAGAAGTAAACATAATTAAAGCTTGATAAGATATTTCATATATTTATGTCTTTTTCTTTCCTACCAGAAGGATGGGTTAAAAGCTTAAAAACATTGATGCAGAAAAATGAATATAAATATGCATGTCTCATGGAATCTACTGGAATTGGTTCTTTGACACAAATACTTGTTTTGAATCTAAACAAGAAATTCTTGTTAATTGAAATCACACCCTTTCCACTTACATAGGCTTGACACTAGGAATTAGTTTCATCTCTTCCTTATTCTTACCTCTAATTATGGAAATAAAAATGTATTTATTTAACAAGGTCTCATCCCTCTTATGATTTCCTTTCTTCCTTGTTCTGGTCAGATTTAGAGTTTTTTTTTTTTTTTTTTGCGGTACGTGGACCTCTCACTGTTGTGGCCTCTCCCACTGCGGAGCACAGGCTCCAGACGTGCAGGCTCAGCGGCCATGGCTCACAGGCCCAGCCGCTCCGCGGCATGTGGGATCTTCCCAGACTGGGGTACGAACCCATGTCCCCTGCATCGGCAGGCAGACTCTCAACCACTGTGCCACCAGGGAAGCCCAGATTTAGACTTTTGATAGCTTTTCTATTAGTGCCGTGTCAGTGGTTAGTTTGCTTCTATGCTTTCTCTAGTTTTGAGCCATTTTACACACTTTCTCTGAGGCATGCTCCAGGTCTGTTATTCACAAGCAAGTTAGTTCATATTTCTGCACATTTGTTTATTTGTAAAGTCTTACCTCCTAGATTATTGTAATAAATAAATAAACTTACATATACATAAATAATATTCTGTTTGTTTGAAAAGCACTCTGACTTTTTGTGAAAGAGACTCACTTCCCAATTTTACAGCATTAATCTGAGGAACAGGGGCCTGCTGGAATACTCCCCAGGGACAGAGGCTGGCAGGTGCCATCTTCCTGCTCTCTCTCTGCCTTGATAAAACTGAAAGGTGCCATCTTTTTTCCCCTCTTTCCTTTCCTGCAGGTGACAACTCTGTGCTCCAGCCAGCTGGCTCCTTCTTCCCTGCTCTTCCTCTGTCTTGCTATATATATATATTTTCTTCTTCTTTTTCTTTTTTTCTTTTCCCTCTTTCCCTTTATTCAAATGGTGTCATCTTTGCACTCTTCCCACCGCCTCACTCAGCCAGTAAGCATCATCTTCACACTTTCCTTTTGATGTGCTCCAGAGACCCAGAATCTCCAAGACAGGAGATCCCATTTTTGTGGCCTCCACTCAGGGGATGCTCCTTGATCACCTGGCTCTGGAGGCCAGGAGGGATTTCTTTTCTGGGTCCCATGGGACTGTAACAATTGGAGAGACAGTTCTTGGCAGGATACCACCCCCAGGATGTACCACTACACATCAGACTGAGACACAGCCCCAGTCTTTACATGAAAAAAAGCCTATTTGCTAGTAGGGACAATACTTAAGAGCAGGCTTCAGGTTCAGCACACATCTAGAGGCTACGGATGTGCTCTCGGGGAAGGTAGGCTGGGGGTGCCATCTCTCCACCCTCACTCTGCCTTACTACAGTTCACTGGTATCTCCCAGAATGGAGCTTGTACACTTATCTGAAGCACGTTTTCTTGTGACTGCTCCCTGGGGAACACCTTCAGATTGCTTGCTTCTGGGGCGCAGCAGGGCTTACACTTGCAATCTCACAAAGCTAAATATATTTGCATTCTTTAAAAGCTGTTACCAAATTTTCTGGCTTCCTATCAACCTGAATCTAGGTACTGCCTGAGATCCTCCACTTTGGGTTGCTCATTTGTCTTGGCACACCCTCAACTGCTGGGATGGTGTGCCAGGTCTATTAAAAATAAACTGCTTAGACAATCACAAAGATTTGAGAGGCAACCAAGAGTAGACAGGGTTAAATGACAAGGTTCATCTGTCACACAGCTCTTCAAGACTGGGAGATATGGCTATTTCACTTAATGCATAGAAACCAACACAGAGAGTCAAGCAAAATGAAGAAAGAGAGGACTATACTCCAAAAAAAGAACAAAATAAAACCTCAGGGAAAAATCTTAATGAAATGAACATAAGTAATTTACTTGATAAAGAGTTCAAAGGTATGGTCATAAAAATGCTCACTGAACTCAGAAGGAAAATGGATGAAAACAGTGAGAACTTCAACGAAGAAACAGAAGATATAAGAAAGTTCCAAATAGAAGTCACAGAACTGGAGAATGCAATAATTGAACTTAGAAATACAGTAGATGAAGCACAAGAAAGAATAGGTGAACTCAAAGACAGGTCAGAGGAACTCATCCAATCGGAGAATAAGGAAGAAAAAAGAATGAAAATAATGAATATAGCTTAAGGGATTTATGGCACATCAAATGGAATAACATTCACCTTATAGGAACTCCAGAAGGAGAAGAGAAAAGGGGGCAGAAAACATTTGTAGAAATAATATCTGAAAACTTTTCCTAACCTGGGGAAAGAAACAGACATCCAGATACAGGAAGCCCAGAGGGCTCCAAAGCAGATCAACCTAAAGAGATCCATACCAAGAAATATTAAAATGTCAACGTTAAAGATAACAAGGGAATCTTAAAATCACCAAGAGAAATACAACTTGTTATATAACTTGTTATATACAACTTGTTATATAACTACCTCAACCTAAAAAGCTTCTACACAGAACAATAAACAATCAACAAAATGAAAGGGCGAGCTACAGAATGGGAGAAAATATTTGCACATCATGTATGTGATAAGGTGTTAATATCCAAAATATATGAGGAACTCATACAATGGCTATATATATATATATCTATATATAGATAGATATAGATTCTCAAACAATTCAATTAAAACTTGGGCAGAAGAACTGAATAAAATTTTTTCCAATGAAGACATCCAAATCACCAACAGGTTCATGAAAAGATGCTCTACATCACTAATCACCAGGGAAATGCAAATCAAAACTACAACGAGATATCACCTCAAAGAGACTAAGAGGTAACAAACGTTGACAAGGATGCAGAAAAGGAAACCCTTGTGCACTGTTGGTGGGAATGTAAATTGGTACAGCCGCTATGGTAAACAATATGGAGTCTCCTCAAAAAATTAAAAAGAAAACTACCATACATTAGCAATCCTGCTTTGGGTGTATATATATCCAAAGAAAATGAAATCACTATTTCAAAGAGATATCTGCACTCACACGTTCATTGCAGCATTATTCACAATTGCCGAGAAATGGAAACAACCAAAGTGTCCATACATGGATAAATGGATATAGAAGATTTGGTACGTACATAGATGGAATATTATTCAGCCATGAAAAAGAAGAAAATCCTGCCACTTGCAACAACATTTATGGATCCTTGGGGCATTATGATGGGTGAAATAAGTCAGAGAGAGAAAAATAAATACTGTATGATATAACTAAATTGTAGACTCTAAAACAGCCAAACCCAGAGAAACAGAGAGTAGAATGGTTGTTGCCAGGGGTTGGGGTTGGGGGAAATGGGGAGATGTTGACCAAAGGGTAAAATATCCAGTTAGCACATGAATTTCTGGGAATCTAATCTACAGCATGGTGACTGAGGTTAACAGAACTGTATTACATACTTTAAAGTTGCTAAGAGAGTAGATCTTAAATGTTCTCACCGAAAAAAAAATGTTATTTATGCGAGGTAACGGAGTTGTGTTAACTAGCTCCGCTATGGTAATCATTTCACAACATGTAACATACCAACAGGTTGTACACCTTAAACTTACACAATGCTATATGTCAATTACATCTCAATAAAGTTAGAAAAATACAGAAAACAGACTGTTGCACAACATTCAAGCAAAAATACTAGTTTTGGGCTGCTTTTTCTTGAATTTAGTCATTGTTCCTTCTTGAATCTGTTTTGTATCACATGATAGCAGACTCATACAGGCAGCTTACTTCTGATTAGGCGCAGCCAAAAAGAAGCAACTGATGGTATATGGGAGTTTAGGGATAAGCTACGAGATTTCTCCCTTTCTTCCTCTACTTTGTGAAGATTCTCCAGCAGCAACTTTGTAACTTCCATGGCTCCAACTCCAATGAGACAGAACTGGTATGGTCTGACATTGATGATCATTTAACCTGGCCCTGGACTCCTTTACAACCCTCTGCTTAACTCTGCCTTTCCAGCATAGGGGTAAAAGTAAATTCCTGTTCCTACTAATCACTCCATTATCTAGGTGGCCCTTCTTTACTTCTCAGAAGTTTCATCACTGGTGTTCTTAATACCCTGTATTAAATTTATTTGCAAAGACTTGAAACAATTTCTATTTTATTTGTTATGGGCAAATACAGTATAATAAAATTTCCAAATATTAAAAAAAAAATTAGAAGAGACATGAAATCTCAAAATGGGGAAATGTTAGCCACGTTTAGGAAGAAAATGTACTAATATTATTGGAGGAGAGAATTCAGGAATTGGAAGATAACACTAATGAGTTTGGAAGGTATAAGACTGTGGAGAAGTTTGAATGGTGGGCTTCATGCCACAGGAAATAGGGAGTGATTCAAAGTTCTATAAAGATTGTGCTCACTTCAGCAGCACATATACAAAGTTTTATAAGATTAATCTGAAAGTGGTAGGCAGTTTGGAGTATGTGATGGAGTGATGTCAAAGAAAAATTGCACCAGATGGTTAAACAGGCAAGGAGTACTTTACTCAAGATGATTCTGTAATAGGGGAGAGAGACTGAACTCCATTCTGCTGAAACAAAAGGCATGGAAGTTTTTAGATGCCAGGATGAGCTGTAGGAAAAATAGTAGAGGATGCTGGAGAAGAGGTTGGTCAATATAATTAGACCATCTCTGTTTGCTTTGGCTCTTATCAAAGTTAGGCTCCTATACTCCCCACAGAGACTGGGAAGTAGGGGCAATACCTTTCTTGAGGGTTATATTTCAAAGAGCTGACTCCCAGGTCCTTGAGAAAGACATTTCTGGGTTGGAAAAGTATCAAGTGACTAGGAGAAAATTTACATCTCAAAGGGGCAGAGAAAGAATTTATAATTTCAAGTTTCTTAAAGTAAATGTTTTCAGAAAAGGGAGGTTAAGGGCCTATGGTAAAGAAAAAACCTGTCTGAAGTTTAGCCAAACTGAGGGACACATTAAGGCCATCTTGATCAGTAGTTAAAATTAGCATTACCTTCTGGAAGGTTACTTTATAAAGAAAAGCAATGCTTTAGAAACTTTCTCAGAAGAATCAAAAGTAACTGTCTGCTAGTTAGATACAGGTCAGGAATAATGAGAAAGGGCAGTTACAAAGTTAACTCAACTAATGTTCTCTGTGTTGTAGCTTTAATAAAGATGAAATAAGTCGAAAAATAATAATCCATTGGTACACGGTGAGAGCCAATTGGATGGATTGCCCAATTAGAAATACTTCTTTATTTTCTAGTCATTATCAGTCAAGGATTAACAAACCTACTTTTATTAGATATACTTCTGTCTAGGGATTGAGAAATATCAATTATTTAAACTTAATCACTACTTTATTTCTGTGAGATTTTTAAAAATATACTTTGGGGAAAAGTAATGGAAGAGTGATATAGCACTAAAACATTGAAGTGAATGACATAATAAGATCCTATCTTTCTCAATTTAAGGAGAAAAAAAGGGAGGGCAAAAGAAATGGGCAGAAAGTAAGTTTACCTACCAGTCATTGTGTCAAGTGTTTTCATATATTTATCTAATTTAAGACTCACAAAACAATGAGACATAAGGAAGATATTTATCCCATTCCGTAGATGAAACTCTGTTTACAAAGTAATATATCAAGCAATTGTAGAGCTGACCCTTGAATTTAAGGCCTTACGTCTGTTGAAATGCAAGAGCCAAACCCTGCTAATACAAGGTGCTTAGAATAGGTAGACTTCAGTGAGCAGGAAAATTAGAGCATGCGTGAACTGATGACAAGTTTTGCTGATCTAGTAGCTTTGTGAGATTTGTCTAGATCCAAAGACCCTTGCTCTACCAAACCATCAAATTAGAGGTGGTCTCCTTCTTAAACAACCAATATTTGCAGAGCTATTCAGACTTTGGGTCATGGTATTTTTTCAAGGATTAACTATTATCACTGGCTTTTCAAATTGTAACTTTAGAAAGTCCTTGCTTTTGTTGGAAGCAATGTTAAATTTTGATGCAGTTGTTTGCAGGGATGAAACTTGGTCGCCCTCTGGAGGCTATTCTCAGGTCCGACTAGCATACCTTAATTTTGAGAAAGAAGTCAGGTCTCAACAATTTAACAACTCATTTTAAATGTGTGGAAATTATGTATATACATTATACTTTTTTAGAAGTTACAAAACATTGAGTTCAAAATGCTCAAAATATTTTAAAATGCTGAATTAAACGTTTTATGGCATAGCATGTTTTGAATTCCTGTTCTCCCTTTGGAAATGGAGATGGTCATCATTCTCCTTTTATCATGCAATATCTATACTGGGACTAAAACCGTTATTTTTTCCTCCCCTATTATAAGAACACATGGGCAATTAGTTCTATAAATTGAATGATAAAACACATGACAATACTATACACTCAATTACTACCAAGATCTTTCATTTTAAGTTGAAAAAAAAATCTCAATTTCCAATTAAAAAAATTTTTTTTCTTTCTCTCAGATATAAAACATCAGAGCTTACAAGAACCCTTAAAAACAGAATGGCTCAAAGGATAAAAATGTTTTGCTCCCTAGTTCATTCTTGTTCAGTTTTCTTGTAGAAGGTGTATTATACCAGTTAGTGTAAATTATACAAGCAAAGTTGTTGCCATATATTGGTGACAGCATTTCTACATAAAGTAAGCATTTAAGGGGCTTCCCTGGTGGCGCAGTGCTTAAGAATCCACCTGCCGATGCAGGGGACACGGGTTCCAGCCCTGGTTCCCGAAGATCCCACATGCCGCGGAGCAACTAAGCCCATGTTCTGCAACTACTGAGCCTGTGCTCTAGAGTCCGTGTGCCACAACTATTGAGCCTGTGCTCTAGAGCCCATGCGCCACAACTACTGAAGCCCGCGCACCTAGAGCCCGTGCTCCGCAACGAGAAGCCACCGTGATGAGAAGCCCACGCACTGCAACAAAGAGTAGCCCCCACTCTCTGCAAGTAGAGAAAGCTCGCGTGCAGCAACGAAGACCCAACACAGAGCCAAAAATAATAAATAAATAAATAAATTTTAAAAAGTAAGCAGTTATGAGCTGCTATAAACCTACTGTTTCTTTACTTGATTTAAATGAATTTAATTCTTTAAATAACTGAGCAGGTAGAGAATTTAGACTCAGCCATTATTAGAGGTACCTTATACAACCAAAGTGGTATAAAAACCCTGTAACATGAAAGTGTTGTGGAGGTCCTTCTGGTCTTCTGAGACCGGGACACCTGTACCTTTATGTCCCATTTATAAATGTTCCTGTATAATGTTTGGGATGTTGAAATATTTGATGAGATAGATACCTCATGCCTATTACATGCCTTCCCTATATCTCTCTCAACTACATCCCTCTAATGAGTTGGTGCAGCTCCAAGGCTCTATCCAGTAAAAAGGTAGTGTCAGGCAGTGCTTGTTGTACTCACTGGCTTTTAATCCTCCAACTGCCTTGTAATCTCCTCCTTCACACCTTGATGCTTAGAAATGGCATATTTCCTGAGGAAGAAGTTTCTAGGGAGTCCTGGATACTTTCTTGAAATGGGGACAGGAGGATGGAGGAACAGAAGGGAAGATATAGGGAAGATGAACGGATTTTTTTAATATATATATTTTTTAATTTATTAATTTATTTATTTATGGCTGTGTTGGGTCTTCATTTCCATGCGAGGGCTTTCTCTAGTTGTGGCAGGTGGGGCCCACTCTTCATCACGGTGCGCGGGCCTCTCACTGTTGCGGCCGCTGTTGTTGCGGAGCACAGGCTCCAGATGCGCAGGCTCAGTAATTGTGGCTCACGGACCTAGTTGCTCCGCGGCATGTGGGATCTTCCCAGACTAGGGCTCGAACCCGTGTCCCCTGCATTGGCAGGCAGATTCTCAACCACTGCGCCACCAGGGAACCCCGAATTTTTTTTTATATAAATTTTTCTGCCATAAAAACTATAGGTACCAAGCAAAGCAATCAGGGAAATTTATATTCATGCATTAATTTACCACTTAAAACGATGAGTAGATAGAGGACATTAGATAGATTAAGGAAGTATCTAGGAGGTAAAATGGATAAGATTGATAATGGATAGGATATAGTGGCTGATGCGAGAGGTTGAACTCAAGGATTATTGTTAGGTGCCTGGTTTATACAACTGGGTGAATGGTGTCACTACACACTAAGACAAATGAAAATGAAGGAGGAGAGATTTGGCAGTTTAGGGAGACCATGAGTATTTAGCTTTATGTATATTTTAAATGAACAGATTTAGATGTTAAATAGGCAACGGGATTTACAGAATTCAGATTAGAGGTCTCAAGTACACAAATGTCCAAACTTTATGGAGTTGGTAACTGAAGCTGTGTGTCTCTGTGAAATCATATTATGAGTTCTAGAGTGAGGGGACATAATGGCCTAGAACTGAATTTTGAAGAATTTCAACATTTCATGTCTGAGGAGAAGGATACATACCTGCAAAGAAGATAGAGAATGAACTGCCGCAGAGATTAAAGGAAAACCAGAAGAGTTTTTGGGTCAAGGAAAATCAAGTCTCAAAGACAGAAGCAAATCCTACTTACAGGTCAAGTAAGTAGGAGATAAAATTTTCACATCGCATCCATGGATCTGGAAATAACTTATGAAGTACCTTTTTATTGGAGTAATAAAAGATGGATTCTATTGGGAGTGGGTTGAAGCATGAGAAGGAAGTAATAAAGTGAAGATATCAAATATAGATAAACATTTTTAAACAGCTTTATGGAGGTACAACTGATGCACAAAAAATGGCACATGTTTAATGTATACTATTTGATGAGTTTGGACATATGCATAAACCCATGAGACAATGAACACAATCAAGGTAATAGACATATCTGTCCCCTCCAAAAGCTTCCTTGTGTCCCATTTTTTCTGTGTGTGGTAAGAACACTTAACATGAAATTGACCCTCTTAACTAATTTTAAGTGCTTAACACTATTGTTAACTACAGACACTATTTGTACAGCAGATTTCTTGAATTTACTCATCTTGTATAACTGAAAATTCATACCTGTTGAACAACAGCTCCCCATTTCTCCCTTTCCCCAGCCCCTGGCAACCAACATTCTATTCTCTGCTTCCATGAAGTCTGATTATTTTAGATACCTCATATAAATGGAATTATGCAGTATGTGCCCTTCTGTGACTGGCTTATTTACTTAGCATATTGTCCTCCAGGTTCATCCCTGTTGCCACAATGGTAGAACCACCTTCTTCTTTTAAAGTTGAAAATATTCCATTGTAAATATATACTACATGTTTTGAACCATTCATCTGTCGATGGACATTTTGGGAAAAGCTTCTTGACATTGATCTTGGCAATGATTTATTGGCTATGACACCAAAAGCACAGACCACAGAAGCAAAAATAGACAAGTAGAACTACATCAAAATCAAAAGCTCCTGCACAGCAAAGGAAACAACCAACAGAATGGAAAGGTAACCAATGGAATGGGAGAAAATATTTGAAAATCATATATCTGGTAAGGGGTAAATATCCAAAATTTATAAGGAATTCCCACAACTAAGTAGCAAATAAACCAAATAACTCGATTAAGAAATGGGCCAATAACTTGAATATATATTTTCCAAAGAACACATATGAATGGCCAAAATGTATATGAAAAGGTACTCAGCATCCCTAATCATCAGGGCAATGCAACTCAAAATCACGAAGAGATATCACCTCACACCTGTTAGGATGCTTAGTTTCAAAAATACAAAGGTAACAAGCACTGGAGAGAATATAGAGAAATTGGATCTCTTGTACACTGTTGGTGGGAATACAAAATGGTATATAGTCACTATGGAAAACAGTATGGAGGCTTCTCGAAAAATTAAAAATAGAACTATCATATGATTTAGCAATCCCACTTCTGAATGGATATATGTATATATATATATGTAGATATATGTGTGTGTGTGTATATATATATATGTATAAGAGAACTGAGATCAGGATCTCAAAAAGATTGCACTCTCATGTTCATTGAAGCATTATTCACAATTGCCAAGATACAGAAAAACATTTTCAAGAATTATTTTAAAAACTGTGCCTTTGAAGAAGAGATAGTGTGGTAATTAGTAATAGAAGTCAGGTGGAGAAAGGTGAGTTTGGTTTTGCTTTTCTTTTTTGCTTTACTCTTCTTTATTATTTTTCCCAATTTGGAAGATTTTAGAATGTTTAAAAAAGATAGTGGAAAAGATCCAGATTAGAGAAGGTATTGAACAAAATAAGGATCCTTAGAGAGTGCAAGGTGATGCAATCCAAATCAGGAGTAAGGGAATTGGGTTTAGTAGGAATAGAGCTTCTGTTCTGTTAAATTACCAAAGGAGATAAAGATGGCAGCAGTTGTAGTAACTCTATTATGTTAATTAACAGGAAAGTTCTCCTAATGTTTTTTCTTTTCTGTGAATTAAAAGAGATTATCTCCTGATATTATAGCAAATGGTGGGGACATGCCATTTAAGAATACTGCAATAGCTGAATCACTTTGTTATACAGCAGAAACTAACACAACATTGTAAAGCAATTATACTCCAATAAAGATTTTTTTAAAAAAACAAAGAATAGTGCAGAAAGAGAGAACAAACTGTAAAGAGTGGGAAATGATGGGTCCAGATTAATGTAGCAGAATTAAAGGGTAATATTAAAGGACCTTTTAGGTTAGTGATCATGAATTTATAAAGGAAACAATCTAAACTATTATACACTTTACTTGGGAAGACTTTGAAAGCTGGAGGTCAAGAAAAGAGAAAGCAATGGTTTGGGTTGATCCAGCATAATTAAAAGACACTGGAACAGGGCTAGGGACAAACACACTATTAGATAATGGACATTGGAATGTAAGAGAGTAAGGAGAGATACAAAGGCAGTATCAGGAGAAAGCAAGGGGGTAAACAGACTTGCGTCAAAGTACTATCATAGTGGTGGGGTATTTAAACAAGTGAACTGGAATGTGAGAAGTTATTGTAAAGGGATGGCATATTTGTGTTAATAATTTTTAAAGACTATTTCTCTTTTTCCAGCTCTGATTTTTATTTTAGAGGACTGACTCCTGAAAACTCGGTTTCCCAGGATTCACTGGCAACTAGCTTCCAATTAATTTTGAGTAAAGGAAGGACTGGTGAGAGTTTGGAAGAAGGGGATAGGGGAGAACCCAGAATGCCCCCTTTCTTTGAGTTGTACATACAACTGAGGCTTCGTCTCCCTCATGCGTCCAATTCCTGCTCAAGGGCTTCTCCCTCCATGTCCCCAGCACCCACCAGCAGTCTCTACATTCATTCCAGTTCTGCTTAGGGGATTCAGTCTTTCCAAACTCTAGGTTGCCTTCCTATTTCATTTGACTCCAGCTTTTATAACTTTTGAAACAAGCTCCTTTTATTAAAATCTACTTTCTAAACTTCCTGAAGCAGATTTCCTGTCCTGCATGAGTAATCCCAGGAAAAAGATGCTCAAGATGGGACTCTGGAATAAGGTTTTGAGCTTGAATGTAGTAGTGACTCCATTGCCAATGCAAAGACAAGTGCTTCTTCCGAGTAGTGGAAGCAATAAATAAATTACCAGCAATATTTGCTTTGAACATATTGCCAGTTGAAGACAATACTTTTACATGTCAAGCGGCAGCTGATTTTGTCTATTACAGCAGTAATAACTACAAGCACCACGGGGACCATTAGCTGCTTCTTATAGCACCAGAGAGCTTACAAAATGAAAATGTTTACACTTAATGTTAAAAGATGTTAGGTGTTTAAACTCTCAGATCGAGGCATGGGAAGACACAGAGAGCCACACTGAGGGCCTTAAAATTTTCTCATGTCTTATAGCCACACAGCAGACATGGCTGAGGATCACGTTTCAAATCTAAAAGTGTGAGCTGCAGAATTAAAATGCAAGTTCAAGGTACATCTGTGCTAAGTCTCACAGATTAATATCAGGACATTGATCAGGAAGAGCTGGGTATTAAGATAAGGATATATTGAGTATTTAGGGTAAGTGCAGGCAGGCAGACTCAGATTAATAGGAAAATTTTTAACCCAAATCTTCCTGTGGTTTCCTCGCCAAAGGAAGCCACCCTTCTTCCTCCCCATTTGAGGAAACTAACCTTCCCTTACTTAACATATCTCTAAAGACCTCATCTAAATAGGTTAGTTTTCAAGGAAATTTCTACTTTTCTCAAGACCCACCCACATCAGCACTTACTGCATCCTAATAACTACAGTCAGATTCCACCAGGCCCCAGGAGGCAAGTATAATGTCCACCCTGGTAGGAGTTAGCATATATATCAAAAGAAATGCTATATCCTGCTAATGTGTATCAGCAGAAACCTGTAGAATGTGTGTGTGGCATATGGTTTTTTGGGTTTTTTTGTTTGTTGTTTTGCAGTACGCGGGGCTCTCACTGTTGTGGCCTCTCCCGTTGCGGAGCACAGGCTCCGGACGCGCAGGCTCAGTGGCCATGGCTCACGGGCCCAGCCACTCCGTGGCATGTGGGATCCTCCTGGACCGGGGCACGAACCCGTGTCCCCTGCATCGGCAGGTGGACTCTCAACCACTGTGCCACCAGGGAAGCCCTGGCATATGTTTTACAAGTGCTAGACTGAGAAAGATGGAATATAAAGTTGGAAGGGGGTGAATTTATTATAAAGAACATACCTGAGATTCAAAGTATTAGCTCTAGCTGATGGAATTGGCTCTAATCGTTGGCTTGTTTGGCTGACTGATACATAGATTCAATAGTCAGCAACATTCAAAGAGGGCAAGATGCCATAATTTATCTGACAGAATGTAGACAAAGGAATCCATGTACTTAAAATGAGATTGTTGGAGTGGATTAATTATGTAAAACCCACTCAACTATCCCACAGTTATGCCCCCACAGAGGTCATCGATAACATTCTTCTTCAAGACATTAAGACATTCTTTGATGAGAGAAATACAAGCATCCTTGAAAACCTCTGTGGAATCTATCTTCTGGGGGCTAATGATGACAATGCAGGATAGCACCAATGGAATGGCCCCCATGCTTTTAACAGGAATATGGGGTTACAGAGTAGCAGAGGTTAAGTGGTAGCATTTAATATGAGAAACAAGGTGAGTGCAATTATCATAAAGGTCAGCAGGGCAGAGTGGCACTATTTTCACCCAAAATGACTTCCAGCAGTAACAGATTAATCACATTTACACTGGGAATTACATTGATGAGCAGGCTTGACTGTATAAATGAAAATAAAATTCAAGCACAATGAGCAGAAACCTGCATTGATTTTCCAGGAATGAAAATTACAGCCTCGCCAAGACCTAAACCAGAGATCAGGTGGCTACAACAGCTTCAGAAACTTTGCTGCAAAACTGTCAAAAGTATAGAGTGTGATTTTTTTTTTCTCCAGGTCTACCTCAAAGGGGTTTACAATTTTCCAGGGGGAATGTTTAGAAAGAAAAGTGGAAAACTCAGAATTTTTCAGAGATTATTAAGATAAATTTACACACCTGAGGTTCCAAAACATCACTGTGGTCTTCAGGTCATAAGAGGGCTTATGGAAGCCATGTGATAATTGGAATTTTGACACAAGTTCACCTCACTAGAAATCTTGTGCAGTGACCTACACAATATTTCCCCATATCTGAATGTATTTTTGGAGTACACATACTTGGAAAATGACAGAACTCTCAAACAACATAAGTGCTATTAAGAACGGCTACTGCCTGACATCCATTAGGATAGCTATTATTAAAAACAATAATAAATAACAAGTATTGGCATGGATGTGTAGAAATCTGAACCCTTCTCCATTGCAGTTCCTCAAAAAATTAAACAGAATTACCATACGATCTAGCTATTCTACTTCAGAGTATATATCCAAAGGAATTAAAAGCAGGGACTTGAACAGATGTTTGTAATTTCATGTTCTTAGCAGCACTATTCACAGTAGCCAAAAGATGGAAACAACCTAAATGTCCATCAGCAGAGGAATGGATAAACAAAATGTAGTATATACATATAATGGAATATTAATGACCCTTAAAAGGTAAAAAATTCTGACACACACTACGATACAGATGAACTTTGAAGACATTATGTTAAATGAAATAAGCCAGAACCGAAAACACAAATACTGTGATTCCAGTCCTATGAGGTACTAGAGTAATCAAATTTATATAGACAGATAATAGAATGGTGATTGCCAGGGTCTGGGTGCAGTGATGAATGGAGAGGTGTTGTTTAATGGGTACAGAGTTTCAGTTTGGGAAGATGAAAAAAGTCCGGGAGATGAATGGTAATGATGGTTGCACAACAACGTGAATGTACTTAATGCCACTAAATGGTACACCTAAACATGGTTAAGATGGAAACTTTTATGTCATGCGTATTTTGCCACAACTGGAAAAAAATACATAGGAAGGGCCAAGTGGAAGCTCCTGGAACTGTCCTTACATGAAAACAATACCAAAAAATAGCAATAGCACATATCTGGGGAATTTGCAGAGACTAAAATAACCATGCAGATGATAATCTCCATCACCTGCCCCATTTAAATAATCTGTTTGGCCTGTAAAAAAGGCAAATAAGTCATGGACAATGATTGTTGATTATCATAAGAAAATGAGGTACTAATTCTAATCAAAGCTGCTGGATTTTTTTTTTTTTTTTTTTTTTTTTTTGCGGTATGCGGGCCTCTCACTGTTGTGGCCTCCCCCGTTGCGGAGCACAGGCTCTGGACGCGCAGGCTCCGGACACGCAGGCTCAGCGGCCATGGCTCACGGGCCCAGCCGCTCCGCGGCATATGGGATCCTCCCAGACCGGGGCACGAACCCGTATCCCCTGCATCGGCAGGCGGACTCTCAACCACTTGCGCCACCAGGGAGGCCCAAAGCTGCTGGATTTTATGGGCCTTTTCTTCCTGGAACAAATCAAGACATCTCTAACTACTGATATACAGCTATTGATCTGGCGAATAGTTGTCTCCACATCAAACAGCAAAGGTAATGGAGCAGTTCACTTCTATCTGACAGAGACAGAAGTACACTCAAACTCTGTCTTACTTGAGTGCTATGCCAAGTCTCCCGATGTCTATAATATTATAGTCCATAGGGAGATTAGTCATCTGGATATCACAAAAGCATTATGATAGCCCCTTGTATTGATGAGTTTATGGTGATTGGACATGAGAAAAAGTAGGAAGTACTCAAGTTGTGTCAGTAAGATACATAGATGTCAGAGTGGGAAATAAACTCCATGAAAATTTAGGATGTCAAATATATCACAGCCTAGGTATGATAATGCACACAAACAGAAACCAACCTCCAGGAAGCACTGAAGATCATGTTGATTTGTTTTTAAGATGGAGGCAGCACACAGCCAGGATTCCGAACGATTTTTTACACACTCCCTTTCCTAAATCCCATTCCTGATAGTGACTGCTCTTTCCTTTTACCTCTTCTCTCCTGTCCTCACCCTTCCTTTATTGTTCCCTATCCTTCTTACCCCTCTGCCCTCTTTCATTCTTCCTCATAGAGAATAGCCTGGGCTATTCTTTGTATTCTTTACATTCTTTATATCTCTCTCCCGTCCACCCCCCACCTCAACAAAGGCCTTGTACCGACTAAGAAAGGAAACATTTCAAGTCTTCAGAGTATTGAGAGGAGAAAGGTTATGGGGAAATAGCAAATCCTGACAATTTAAATATTCTCTATGTATCACGTAAGTATATTTATCGTAAATAAATTCATACATGCAATAATAGTACAAACAGAAAATATTCACAAGCTACCAGACTGCCAAATTCTGCATGAGATACAAAATCACATACCTATACTATCTGCTTTTCAATTTATAATTAAAACCACGTTACCTCAGAATTTTAAAAATAGCATTTTGATAATTATAAAAAAAATTATAACTACATTAAAATTTTAAATTTCTGCACTTTTAAAGACACCATTAGAAAATGAAAGGGCAAGCCACAGATTAGAGAAAATATTCATGAGATATAGATATAGATATAGATATAGATATAGATATATACATAACATAGACTGGCATCCAGGATATGTAAGATGATCTTACAACTCAATAGTGAAGTAGTATTTGGGGGAAATACTACTTCAGAATTATAAGAAACAAATATTTGTGTTTAAGCCACCCAGCCTATAGTATTCTTTATTGAGATATAGTTGAAATATAACATTATGTAAGTGCAAGGTGTACACTTGTTGGTTTGATACATTTGTATATTGCAGTATGATTACCACCAGTAGCATTAGCTAACACCTCTATCATGTCACACAATTATCATTTCTTTTTTTGTGGTGAGAATAATTATGATCTAGTCTCTTAGCAACTGTGAAGTTTATAGTACAGTATTGCTGACTGTAATCACCATGTTGTGCATTAAATCTCCAGGGCTTATTTATCTATCAATACCAGTTGCAAGTTTATATCATTTGACCAACATTTTTCCAATTTCCCCACTCCCAGCCCCTGGACCACCATTCTACTCCTTGCTTTTATGACTTTGGCTTTTTTAGATTCCATATATAAGTGATATAAGTGATATATATATAAACAAAGGAGTATTTGGGAGATGCCATATCATGTAAGCTTTTTAGTCAATGGTGAGAAATATTGATTTTATTCAATTACAATAGGATAGAGCAATGCAGAGTTGGGTTTGGAGGCTTAAACATGGGAGAAAAATGATCTAATTTATTTTTTTAAGATTATCTATTGGGGGGTGCTTCCCTGGTGGCACAGTGGTTCAGGGTCCGCCTGCCGATGCAGGGGACACGGGTTCGTCCCCCGGTCCGGGAAGATCTCACATGCTGCGGAGCGGCTGGGCCCGCGAGCCATGGCCACTGAGCCTGCGCATTCGGAGCCTGTGCTCCGCAACAGGAGAGGCCACAGCAGTGAGAGGCCTGCGTACCACACACACACACACACACACACACACACACACACACACACACACACAAAGATTATCTATGGGGAGTTTCCTATAGACAAGTAAACAAGGATTCAAGAAGAAACTTTAGAAGGCCCTTTATAAGAGTCCAGGTAAAGGATAGCAGATTAAGGTGGTAAAAATAGAAAAACATTAACTAGCAATTAACTGAGAAATAGATTTTCAGGAACTAACCCCCACACATTTAGATAATTCATCTGAAATACGCTATTTGAAAATATAGTTTCTTAGGATGCATCCTATCTCTGAAGGAAATGCTAAAATACCAATGGATTGATAGTCCAAGCAATGAAAATTTACTGAGAGAGAGAGAGAGAGAGAGAGAGAGAGAGAGAGAGAGAGAGAGTGTGTGTGTGTGTGTGTGTGTGTGTGTGTGTGGTCCTAAACTGTCCTAGGTTCAAGGAAAGGCAAATAGAAATAAAACCTTCATGTTGGAATACTGTCCCACAGTGAGTAAAGGTATCATGTACTTTTAAAATTATATCTATTTAAACAAAGCCTAATATAATGGGAAAAATAAACTAGACCTGGAATCAAACGACCTGAGTTTGAATCGCAGCTTGATTAATTACCAGAATATTAAGTTGGGCAAGTTGTCCACATTTGATCAATTTCAGGTTCCTTATTTACAAAATGGTAGGCTGGATGGAGTGATCTCTAGGCTCCCTTCTTGCATGAGATTTTGTTATTCTACAACACCATATTGGTATTCTCATTAAAGTGAATTTCAAGTGATTGGTCAAGAAGAGGCTCATTTATTTACTTCTTTTATTTCAAATTTAATAATAATGTAAGCCCTCATCCCATCAGGCAAAGAAGAAACTCTACCAGTTTGTCATCATTCAAGAATCCATTTCTTTCATTAGATCACATGAACATTCTAGAGGCTTAAAATAACCCTAGAAAGTGTGGTAGAGGCTCTGTATTTGGGCCTTAAACAAAAGATACATCTTGTTGAACTTTCATGGTGGCTTTAAATTTGCTGACTCTACTGCTTCACTGATAAACTGGAATAACAGGAAAGTTGGTGCCTGAACCCATATTACTTGCATGAAGTGCATAACCACTGTTTCTGAAATCTTTCTCTATCTCTGGAGACATGCCCTATTTTCACATTGCCATAGTGAATGTTTAAGTTTTCTGCTACATGAAGATATGTCCCTCTCTCCAGCCTCAGGGACATCTATCCCTCTTCCTTTGGAGTCTCAATGGCTCTCCTCTGTTTCCTCTCTCTCTCTCTCTCACCTAACATTATTCTTTCAAAGTATTTGTGCTTTTCAAAGAACAAAGGAAAATCTGTCAATTCCAGGAAACACCAGCTTTTCACCCTAACACAAATCTCCCCTGAAGTAATTAACAGCAAATGTTAACTACCATCTTGAAGTGGTGGTAATAGAGTTATTGGGGAAAATAAACACAAATTAAAGCTTCAGTAAATTATACTGCCATAACTACAAATAATTAGCTCTTCAAGAAAACAGATTTATATATGGACAAAATCCTTGTTTTGGAGCCTTCTCACCAAATAGCCTTAGTCTTTAAGGGAACAATCAATGATCTGAAATCTATCCCTCACCAAGCATACTTTGAAAAGTTCATTCTACTATACAGCTCATTAGATCGAACTTGCAATAAATCTTAACAGACTCAGAGAAGAAAATGTTTATTTAAAGTGGTAAATTTTTCAAAACTTCACGTGGAGCCTGACTGTATTTCCAAAGATCTGATTCCTGCATTTCGCTTCAGATCATCCCCAATCATTAGAGAGATCTCTAACCAAAAGGTATGTAAATCTTCTATGTTCATGTTGCCATATCTAACTACATATATATTCTTATTTAACACACACAAAAACTCATGCACACACTGTCTCTCGCTCTCTCACATACATACACAAACACACACACACCCATCCTTCAGTTCATATATTTTTAAACCTACATACTCTTTTTCTAACTGCAATTTATTTTTTAAATCCACATTATGTTATTATGATCCACCCATGTTAATACACACAAAAACATTTCATTCAATTTACCTATTGTATACTATTACTTTTGAAAACAAACCATAATTTATTTATCAATTACCTTTAAGAAGGGAATTTAGGTAACATCCACCTTATTATAAACAGCACTACATTAAAATTCCAATGCACCTAGCTTCTAATGTAGATAAATAAGAACTTCCTTAATGATAGAGAGGCTGACCTTTCTATGATAATTTTCGTGGCCACCCAGATTTATTCTTTTGTGTTTTTATTTGTCCATTTGTCTATACTGCTGTGGAAATGTTTCAATATTAATGTCATATAATCTGTTCAGCTTTTCTTCATACTTTGTGATTGTTTAAATGTTGTCTTTAAGACACCTTTCCCTAACCTGATTTCATAAAGCTATATCCATATTTTGCTTTTAAAGTATTAATGTTTTTTCTTTCATATTTAATTTTTGATTTGAACTGGAATTTATTTTCTCATTTCTTTAAGATAGGGGTCTAACCCTTTGTCCATATGAATTTCCAATAATCTCAACACCATTTATTAAAAGGTTCATCCTTTCTCCACAAATCTGTAATCTTACCACAATAGTCTTTTTTTTTAATCTATCTATGTTCCTGGGCCCTATATTCTGTTCAATTTTGTTTGTCTATACCTTTCCTGTGCCAGTACCACACTGTTTTAATTAATATGACTTTAAGTGTTTATATCAGGTAGCATAGGTTGCCCTTTCTTCATGTTTCTTAATGTTTTCATATCTTCTTCAAAAATTTTTGGCTACTTTCAACTCCCTACTTATACCTAATGGTCACCTTGGCTAAGACACGGTAACCAGACATTTGGTCAAACATTATTCATGATATTTGTGTGAAGAATTTTTTTAGATGAGATTAACATTTAACCCAATCAGTTGAAAGTCTTAATAGAAAGAAGACTGACGTCCCCTCAAAAAGAGGGAATTCTGCCAGCAGACTGCCTTTGGACTCACACTGCAATATCAGCTCTTCCCTGGGTCTCCAGCCTGTTGCCCTGCCCTGCCGATTTTTTGCACATACACATGTCCTATTGGCTCTGCTTCTGTTTCTCTGGAGAACTCTGCCTAATACACTTCTCTCCCATATAAACTTTAGATTTAGCTTGTCATGGCTTATGAAAATATCTATTGCAATTTTCATTGTAATAGCAATGCATACACAAGTTATTGCCATGGTCAATTATAAGATATTGATTCATGTTCTCAAAGAATATTACAAAGTGTTCCATTTAATTTTTTACATCCTTTAAGAAAGCTTCATTTTCTCTATGAATATTTGACTCACATTATATTTATTCTCAAATACCTGATATTTATTGTTTTATTGTGAATGATATTTTTACTTAATAGTAAAAGTATTGGGCCTCCCTGGTGGCGCAGTGGTTAAGAGTCCGCCTGCCGATGCAGGGGATACGGGTTCGTGCCCGGGTCTGGGAGGATCCCATATGCCGCGGAGCGGCTGGGCCCGTGAGCCATGGCCGCTGGGCCTGCGCGTCCGGAGCCTGTGCTCCGCAACGGGAGAGGCCACAACAGTGAGAGGCCCGCATACCGCAAAAAGAAAAAAAAAAAATAGTAAAAGTATTAATGGAATAGTATTTACTAATAGTAGTACATTTCCTTACTGGTTGTTGCTAATATTTTAAATTCTTATTGGTTTCTGTACGTCAGTCATCCAGCAAGTTCAGAGATTACAGATTTTCTTATATTTTGTATGCAGACATTTTCCACCTCTTTTTTTGTTTTCACATATATTTTCCACTGGCTTTTGCTTCGGTACATATAAATTAATCTTGTGTTAATATTTTATTTGGAATAGTTTTATTGATTTCTATAAATGGATGTGTTGTATATTTTATTTATTTATTTGTTTTGGTTTGGCTATTGTATATTGAAAAAGTGAGTATACCCTCTTGTTTCACTCTCTGAAAAATTTTATATAAGATAAAGGTTAATTTGAGCCCTGAAGGATTTGCAAAGTCACTTTTAAAATGTCTGGTCCTGGTGTTTTTGTTTGCTGATTTGTAGACATTTGACCAGACTATCCTATTCATGTAAAAGTTGTTAGTATACTATGTTTCTCTATTTCCTCTTAAGACAATTGTGCTAATTTTATTTTTTCATTCAATTTTTTATAAATTTTCATATTAATGGCATAATACTCTTTATTCCTATAATTAGTAAAACTCCAAATATATGTAAATAAAACCCCTTTTCTTTCATAGTTTTGTTTGTGCCTTCCTCTTCTATGAACATAAAAAAATACCATTCTTTATATTTTCAAAGAAACAAAATTGAAGTTTACTGATCCTCTCTATTGTCTATTTAGATCCCATTTTTTACTGACATATAATTCACATACCATCGAATTCACCTACGTATATATTTCAGTGATTTTGAGTATATTCTCATATAAGTGCAACCATCATTACAGTCAATTTTGAACATTTTTATCACTTCAAAAAACAAATCTAATATTCTTTAGGCATCACCTCCCTATATTCCCACCTTACTTCCCACAACCTCTAAGCAACCACTAATCTATCTTCTGTCTCTGTAGATTTCACTATTCTGGACATTTCATAGAAAGAGAATCATACAATATAAGGTCTTTTGTGACTGACTTTTTTACTTAGCATAATATTTTGAAGGTTCATCTAGGTGATAGCATGCATCAGTATTTCATTCCTTTTTATAACCAAGTAATATTTCATTGTATGGACATACCATTTCTGTTCATCCATTTATCAGCTGATGGACATTTTGGCTGTTTCCACTTGTTTGCTACTATGAAACATGTTGCTATAAACATTCTTCTTCAATTGGTGTGAACATAGGTTTTCATTTCTCTTGGGTATACATCTAGGAGTAGAATTGCTGGGTCATATGGTAATTTCATGTTTAATTGTTGGAGGAACTGCTTAGATGGTTTTCAATTGAGTGACGCCAGTTTACTGTCCTACCACTATTTTTTTAAATAGTGTGAAGTGTGAGTCCTCCTACAAGTTGGAGATTATTGATACCCTCTAAAGTTTGTTTTCTGTTTGTCCTACTTGTTTTATTAATTATCTCTTCTTCTATGGCACAATCTATTTAATTCTTACATTGCAAACTTAGCTAATTAATTTCTAATAAGTTTCCTTTCAAATATGTGTGTGTGTGTGTGTGTGTGTGTGTGTGTGTGACACAGATTACAAGTATTGATTTACAGGTTCCCAGCAAGGGTTTTTTTTTTCAGCTCTAAATATTTAGTAAATTCTGACAGAAATTGTCATTAAATAATAAAATAGAGCTTACAGTTTCAAACTTAATAGAGTAAAAGTAGACTGTGATAAATATTTCATGATTCCAGAAGAAAAAGAAAAATATGAAAGGATTTAGACAAGTAGGAAAAAAAGGAAGATTTGAACCAAATTAGTAACTACATTTAATGCAAATAGATTGGCTGCTCCAAATGAAAAGAAAATAAGTGTCAGATTGTATAAAATTACATGTAACTATGTGCTATCTTCAAGAGACATACCCAAAGAAAGTGGAAGAAGTAAATAATAAATGCAAGAGCAGAAATTAATGACATAGAAGATAAACAACACAAATTCAAAAGCTAACACTTGGCTCTTTGAAAATAATAATAAAAATGGCTATCTACTTGAGAGTCTTCTCAAGACCAAAAAAGAAAAAAAAAAAAAAAGAAAGCACAAGAAACCAATATCAGAAAGGTAAAAGGGTCATATATCACATACATGTTACAGACTTTACAAAGGAAAAAATGAACAAAGTGTTTTCAAATAAATTTTAAATTTTATAAAAGTCACAGTCCCCTAGAAAAATATAACATCAAAATAGATTCAAACAGAAATAGAAATTTATACATACATTTATACATTACAGACATTGAATCAGCACTCACTACTCTCACCATGAAGAAAGCTGAAATCCAAGATTTTTCACTAGTGTGTTCTAAAGAAAGGAAGAATTCCAGTAGTACACAAACTCTTTGAGAATAGAAAGAGGGAACACTATTCAACTACTTTTTAATATTTTCTTCATTTCAAGACAGGAAAGGGTAGTATAAGAAAGCATAATTAGAGGTGACCTTACCCAGGAAAACAGATGATAAATATAATATAAGCAAACTGAGTCCAATATAAAAAGCTAATTTCATAACAGACAACCAAAATTATTTTACACAACAAAATTAATAAAATTAAACATACAAAAAAATTAAATCAAAAGTTTCTTATAATTTCAGCAGTCATGTATGATTTTACAAAAACCTGCAGCTAATCTTATCAAAGTAGAAACAAACTTTCTTAAATGAAAATTAGCAATCTACCATAGAGTAACATTATAGATACAGGGGAGATGATGAAAGATTTAAAGATCAGGAAGAAGACAAGGATGCCCCCTGTCACCACTCTATTCAGTATTGTACTTGAGAGTTTAGCCAGTGGAGAAAGTCAAGAAAAAGAACTAAAATGTCTAAGGATTAGAAAAGAAAACACACAACTTGTTCTATTTATATATGATATGGTTGTGTACAGAGAAAATACAAAATAATGTACAGGAAATTGCTAGGATTTGTAAGAGAGCTTCTTAAGATTTCTAGATAAAAATCAATAAAAATAAATTGTGTTTTTATATAATAGCATCAAACAGAAAGTGATAGTAAAAAGAAAGAAATCCTTTTAGATAGCACCAAAAAGCTGAAGTAGCAATAAATCCAATAAGATATACAAAGCCTTTACAGACAACATTATAATAGTTTTTCAAAGACCTTGAAGATTTCAGAAATGAAGAGAGATATATTTTGTGTTTATAAGTTGGATATCTTAATAGTGAAAAGATGTTAAGTCTCTAAAGATTAAGTTATAGAGTAAGAAAAATCTAAGTGAAAATGCCAAAGATTTTGTTTTGGACCTGAAAAACTTCTTTAAAAATTTATACAGATTACAAAAGTCCACCACACACTTGAAGAATAATATAAATGTGGGAAAAGTTGTTCTACTGAATATTTAGTGTTCTTATAAAGCTATAGTAACAAAGAGGGTGCAGTTTTGATATAGAGACAAACAAATGAACCAAAAGAAGACTTAATAGAGACACAGAAAAACAAACCAAAACATCTATTATTAAAACAAAGTCATATGTATATATATGTACACACACACACACACACACACACACATACGTATGGCACCTCTGTATAACGGAGATATCACAGCACCTCAAAAAAGACATAACAAACTTTTCAATTAAAAAATGCTGAGCACTAAGGTATCCATAAAGAAAAAAATAATTAAAATTGTATCACATTATAAACAAAATTATTTCCAGATGGATTAATGACCTATATGTGAAATGGTACCAAATATATTTTAAAAGACAATATAGGAGGCTATCTTTAAGCCACAAAGTAGAAAGATGGAAAAAAGTATAAGCTTTAAAGGAAAAGATTGATGTATTTACCCACATTAAATTAAGAAATATTTTCCAACAAAAGAAAACACAAAGATAGTTAAAAGAGAGGTCATGCCACAGAGTTTGAAAAGATCATTGCAACATATAAAACCAATAGAGAGACTACTATTCAAAATATGAAAAGAACTTAAAAAGAATAAAGCTGGAGGTATCTCACGCCCTGACTTTAGACTATAGTACAGACCTACAGTAAACAAAACAGTATGGTACTGACACCAAAACAGACATATGGAACAGAATAGAGAGACCAGAAATAAACCTATATACACTTATGGTCAATTAATCTAAGACAAAGGAGGCAAGAATGTTCAATAGGAAAAAGGTCTCTTCAATAAGTGGTGCTGGGAAAACTGGACAGCTACTTGTGAAATAATTAAATTAGAACACTTTCTCACATCATATACAAAAATAAATTCAAAATGGATTAAAGACCTAAATACAAGATCAGAAACCATAAAACTCCTTGAAGAAAACATAGGCAAAACACTCTGACATAAATAATAGCAATATTATTTTGGATCTGTCTCCTAAGACAAAGGAAACCAAAGCAAAAATAAACAAATGGGACCTAAATAAAGTTAAAAGCTTTTGCACTGAAAAGGAAACCACTGACGACATGAAAAGACAACCTACTAAATGGCAGAAAATATTTGCAAATGATATGACCTATAAGGGGTTAATATCTAAAATATATGAACATCTCATAAAACTCAATATTAAAAAAACAATGAAAAATGGGCAGAAGACCTGAATAGACATGTTTCCAAAGAATACATACAGGTGGCCAATAGGCACATGAAAAGATGCACATCACTAATCAACAAAGAAATACAAATCAAAACCACCATGAGATATCACTTCATACCTGTCAGAATGGCTATCATCAAAAAGACTACAAATAACAAATGTTGACAAGGATGTGGAGAAAAGGGAACCCTAGTAAACTGTTGGTAGGAATATGAATTGGTGCAGCCACTATGGAAAACAGTATGAAGGTTTCTCAAAAACTAAAATTAGAACTACCATAAGATCCAGCAATTAAACTCCTGGGTATATATCCAAAGAAAACGGAAATACTAATCCAAAAAGATGAATGCACCCAATGTTCACAGCAGCATTATGTACATTATTTACAACAGCCAAGATATGGAAGAAACCTAAGTGCCTGCTAACAGCCAAATGAATAAATAACATGTGGTATGATACACACACACGCACACACACACACACACACACACACACACACAGAGAAATATTACTCAGCCATGAAAAAGAAAGAAATCCTGCCATTTGCAACAACATGGATGGACATGGAGGGTATTATGATTAGTGAAATAAGTCAGACAGAGAAAGACAAATACTGTATGTTATCATTTATATGTGGAATCTAAAAAATAAAATGAATGAATATAACAAAACTGAAATAGACTCACAGTTATAGAGAACAGACTAGTGGTTACCAGTGGGGAAAGAGAAGGAGGAAGGAGCAAGATAGGGGTAGGGGATAAAGAGGTATAAAATGTGTAAAATAAATCAGCTACAAAGATATATTTACAGTTCAGGAAATATGGCCAATATTTTATAATAACTTTAAATGGAGTATAATCTATAAAAATATTGAATCACTATGTTCTACATCTGAAAGTAATATAATATTGTAAATCAACTATACTTCAATTAAAAAATGAAGTAAACTCTTAAAAGCAAGAATAAAAAGGCAAATAACCCAATAGAAAAGTAGGCCAAAAATTCAATAGACCCTTCAAAAAACAGCAAATCCCAAAAGCCAATAACTATATTTAACATTGTAAAATATTTATATTTTCACTAGTAATCATGAAAACTAAAATTCACACCATAATGAGGTACCACTACACACAGATTAGATAGGAAATATTAAAATAAATGATAACAACTAATGTCAAGGAATTTAAATATCAGTCACCACCACTGTTGGAAGTGTAAGTTGATTTGACCACTTGTCATTATCTTGTGGTTTAAGGACATATATTCTCTGTGACTCAGCATCTCATTCCGGAAACTTCCCTATAACCCAGTAGTTCACTCCCTAGAGAAATGTGTTCTCCTGTGTACTAGGATACATATATAAACATGTATCTTGTTCAGCATTGTTCATGACAGCCATAAATAGAAAACAACACAAATATCTATCAACAGTATTACAGGAATGTGCACATAAGTAATAAATCTACAAAGAAAAACAATGAATGGGTTAACATAAAAGTTAGGTAAGTGGTTATTGTTTGTGCTATGGGAGGAGGGTTTTGTGATGATGCAAGGCATGGAGGGGATTCTTGGTTGTTGCCAATGTTCCATTTCTTGACCCGTGTGATTGTAACAATTGTTACTGCTTCATAATTTTCATTAAATGTACATAGAGTCTATAGATTTTCCATCTAAACTCACAAAGAAAAACAGCTATTGTGCTTACTACCTAGGGAGTTAAGTACACAGAAATGATGCTACAGATGAATACTTATGTCTCCACAGCGATGCTTGCTGGCCACAAAAGCTAAAGCACCAGGATAACTGCCTTTCCTTATTTTCAAATTCCAAGTCTCACATAAATGCACTGAGTTTGTGGAATTTCTTTTATATAAAGATCCCAAGCTGAAAGAGGGTTTGGGATTTTTTTTTTCTTAACTTCTATCCTCTGCCTTAGGAAGGTATACTAGAAAATGCAGTAGCCCCCTTATCCTCAGGGTATACATTCCAAGACCCCAGCGGTTGCATGAAACAGCAGATAGCACCGAATCCTATATATACTGTGTTTTTTTCCTATACTTACATACCTATGATAAAATTTATAAGATAGGCACAGTAAGAGGTTAACAATAACTAATAATAAAATGTAAAAATTATAGCAATATGCTATAATAAAAGTTATGTGAATGTGGTCCCTTCCTCTCTCAAAATATCTTATTGTACAAATTTAATGCCTTTTCCATCTTAACTAAGCACTTATCATGCACTGTGGCCATAACTTTTGCAAATTGAGGTGTGACCGCAAAACTAGCATGAATTTATTTTTCCTTCTTCACAATTTCACATACAGAAGATTCATTCTTACCATAGATCTTAGCAACCTCAGCAAATGATTTTTTCTTTCCTTATTAAACCAAGAACTTTCCCCTTTTCACCTAAAGAAAGTACTTTACAGCTTCTCTTTGGCATATCCAAATTGCCAGCATCACTCCTCTTTTGCTTTGGGGCCATTATTAAGTAAGATAAGGGTGACTTGGACACAAGTACTGTGATACTGAGACAGTCAGTTCTATAAGGAAGAGGGCTACTAAGTGACTAAGGGGTGAGATACGCCAGACAAAGGGATGGTCCATACCCCGGTGGGTGGATGGATGATACAAGATTTCATCACACTACTCAGAAATTTATGAACTGTTTATTTCTGGGAGTTTCTATTTAATACTTTTGGACTTCGATTGACCGTGGGTAACTAAAACAGCAGAAAATGAAACCTCGAATAAAGGGAAATGTCTATAGATCAAATAGATGCTGAATGCCAATCCACTTATTTCACTCTAGGAGTAATCTTGGATGAATCAATTATAATACCATCTGAACTCTCCAAATATCTTTAGTTCTTTCAGATTGGTAAGAAGTGGTCTTGTTAATGACATAAGTAATTCTTTTTCCCCTTGTCAATAAACAACATGGTGCACATATTCACTGAAGTGTGTCAAAACTCACACCTGTTAAATGACATTTTCAAATTAACTTCCTTAAGGTGATCTTGCCCTTAGAGAAGTAACTTTTCTTGCTTTTTCAGAGTCCTTAACTCCAAGAATCAAGTTTATTATTTAACTATACCTACACTTCCAAATACTCTCACCAATAGCCACTGTTCCCAAAGAGTTTAGACTCTAGTGTTACCCTGAAGCATTGTTTCAAAGGAAAAAAAATCTCCCTAGAAAAAAGTATTTATATTCTCTTTAGGTTTAGTCTTCCTATGGGTATCAAATAATATTCACTCCTTCCTTAAATCTAACACAGACAAAAAAATTCCTGAATCTATACCATGCCAACTTCTGAATTCTGAATTTGGGATATAGTAAATTAATGATTAATAGTTTCTTCTTCAACTTCCTTTAGTACAAACACACACACATCCTAATTTTCTTAGTCTTTTACAATACCATCACAATTGAATAAGATTACTAACTTCGGTACTATGATATCATAATATAGGATTTCCTACTATGGTACCATAAAACATTGATCTCTGATGGCTCAATCCCACTGAAAAGCTCTACAAACTCTAGGGTTCTACAGCTGTAGTTCTCCTTTTCCACTGCTTATTGAGAGGAAAAATGTGTATTCATACCTTATAACTTCTCTTTAAACTTGCCTTCCATTCTTAGGTTACTTAAGATTTTGTATATTCAAATCTGTCCATAAATTGGAGTCAAATATTACTCTGATATTTGATTAGGTGCTAAAATCAGTGGAAAATATTGTTTAAGGGAGTAAAGTCAAAATTACCCTTGAAAATCTCTTAAATCAATCATAATATACACTGTCCACTAAATAATTTATATCAGTTCCTCTAAAGCTTATTTAATCAATTTCCCTTACCCATCCTCTCAATTAATTATTCAATGAATTATTTGAGAATGGCAGAGAATCATGAATTCCTAAAGAATGCATTCTTCTTCTCACGTACCTACTGGCTGTCTTTTCACTAGTTTCAAGCCCTGTTTCAAATGTAGCTGGAGTCAAATACTGTATCAACTGCATTGCCCCCATCAATATTGCCATATCATTCAGGGACTTTTCCTCCGTCTTCATAAACGATCTAATTTCCCTTCTATCATCCATTTTGGATGATGCAGATACACAAATGACCTTCCCCAGACTTCTTCCCTCTCTTCATAGCCTGATAACAGCTTGTGAAATTTTCCTATGGGAAACTAATAAACTCACTAGAAAGTATGAACCTAGGCATTCATGTTAAACCATGCATTCTCAAACTTGACACTCGGCCAGTGCTTCCAGGCCAAGATTACTACTTTTCTCAAGTTACTCCCCTGCTGAAAGAGTATTCATTACATCAGTTTACAAAAGCTGTGAGCACTCCCCTTCCTCAGCAACAATCTGGTAGTTTAGATAAACGGTGGAGTATTTCTTGGCTAATTTCTATGGTAGTCTTAGATGGAGGCACAGCCATATGTTATGTCACAGTACAGTAATCTCAGACAAGACCACAAGTATATAAATCCTCATTTATGTCGACTTGAATATCTGGAAGAGCATGAAAGTGGGTCTGTTACTAGAAGAAAAGCCTACTTTACAATACAAAACACATAGAGAACATGGAGAGCATGGATAGTGTTTTCCTCTTTTCCATTTAAAGTCTATACAGGTTTCAGCTTAAAGCTGCATCTCTGTAGGTTCTCCCTAACTTTTCTCCTCTTCACCATGACCTTGGGTTTTTTTAGCTTTCTTCTTACTCTGCAAGGCTTGATTAGCAGTCAATAGGCTCCTTTCATCTTCTCAGCAAGATAGGCTGTGGGAGAGGTCAGGTACCTTGAAGGTCCTACGGAAATATGTTTTAATCTTTCAGTTAAACATCTACAATCAAAATTTCTCTTGCAAATGTTGATAGCCTTTATTTGGTGTTATGATAATAGAAACTTTCTTTTCTCATCTAAGCTAAGGTTCTCTTCTAGGAGGGGGAAATGACCAAAAAAAGGGAGGGGGGACTTGGAGAAAACAAATCTTGTCTTACTGCGTAACACTGGAGACAGAGAACAGAATTATATGGCACTTTTTCTTGAGGAGATGATGACATTGCACTGTGGTATTCTTTTTTCTTCTTTAATTAATTAATTTTTATTTATTTTTGGCTGCATTGGGTTCTTCATTGCTGCACGTGGGCTTTCTCTAGTTGCGGCGAGCGGGGGTTACTCTTCAGTGCGGTGTGTGGGTTTCTCACTGCGGTGTCTTCGCTTGCTGAGGAGCACGGGCTCTAGGCACGTGGGCTTCAGTAGTTGTGCCATGCAGGCTCAGTAGTTATGGCACATGGGCTTAGTTGCTCTGGGCATGTGGGATCTTCCTGGACCAGGGCTCGAACCCATGTCCCCTGCCTTGGCAGGCGGATTCTTAACCACTGCGCCACCACGGAAGTTCTGCACTGTGGTATTCTAATGAGAGAAGTGGAATTTTTTTAAATTGTTTGGCATAGAGGGAATTTACCACCATAGTGGTGATATCTGACTTCTCTTATGTCTTAACTTCTGAGACCTAAAGCCTTTCAGCAGTGTTTTCTTGGTAGCTCTTGAAATATCAGACTGTAGTAGAAGAAATTACAGACCTTTCTCCAATGTCTAAAGCCAGTTTATTAACCAGAAGCACAATTTAAGGACTCTGTACTTCAAATAAATCAAATCCTTATAGTCTCTAATTTATACATAATCTTTCAGTTCCATTATTTTTCATTTCCAAAGATAATTCTTTTTAAATCCACTAGGCTATATTTTCTACCTAAACTATATGTTCCATTAAAATAAAAGTATGGGGTTTGCTAAATGAGCCAAGATCCTCTCTTGTTCTATCATGTATGTCATTAAAAATAATTTAGAAAACAATGCCATGTTTATTATCAGATTATGTGTCTGTTATAAAAGATACATTGGAAAACCAGGTTAATCATATGTGGTTTGATTGAGAAATTCAATCTTGATGAAGTAAAAAAATTTAAATGTTTAATTTTTTTCAGTAACTGCTACAAGGGAAATTTAATGCTTTTGCAGTCTAGACCAAAAATTACATCTAATTTTAAAGAATTCGTTTAAGTAAATATATGGACATTTCATGTACCACTATTATTATGTTACTATTTTTATTGGGTGGATATTTGTTCAAAGCAACAACTCCAAATAGCCAAAAAGCTTCCCACATGCTCTTCTCTAAATTCTTGTTTTGTTTAATTATAACCCTGAGTTTAGAATTAAAAAGAAAAAAGGGGGAAAGAGGGAGACCCTCCTCTGACTACAAGCACAATTAGCTGCCCATTAGCAGTTATGATCCTGGTCTTCTGCCTCTGGTATCAGTGGCCTCTAATAACATGGGATGGGTTCACTCTGTGGCTTCAGCATGGGAAGAGTTTAGGGTTCATCCTCATTCTTGCCTCTTTTACACGGAAGAACCCCACCGAAGTGGAAGCCATGTCATACTTTTGTCACTTCCAGCAATAACCCCCTCCAACTTATTCTCTGGGCTACTGTTCGACCACACTGAGTTCTCTTTTAAGCTCTTTGAGAGTGACAGTGAACTAACCGGAGGACTGGTGTTTTCATCATCTCTTACCCAGAAACACTGTTTCTTCTACCAGGTCTGACTGGTAGAACAAATGAAACAAATTTTCAAACAACAAAGTTTCAAACACACAAAACCTATCAAATGATTTGTTTGTTGCTTTGTTTTAATCTCAATAACTGTAGCTTTCATCTCTAGAAGTTAAATTTGATTCTTTTATGTATCTTCTATATTTCTACATAACTTTTTTTAACATGTGTGGTACAATTATAAGAGCTATTTTGACTTCCTTATCTTCTAATTCTAACATCTGTGCCAGTTTTGGGTCACTCTCAAGTGATTATTCTTATTCTAGTTCATCTTTTCCTGTCCCTTTGTATGCCTGGTAATCTTTGGTTGGATGACATAACTTATTAATTTTGCCTTGTAGTAGTGATGAATATTTTTGTATTTCTATAAATATTATTGAGTTTTGCTCTGGAACATAGTCAAGTTACTTGGAAAGGTTTTCACCTTTTTGTGTCTTGCCTTTAAGATTTGTTCTGCTCTCAAAAACTTCATTAGTTCAATGTTTTATATCTATTGTTTAGACGATGAAAATGAAATTCCTAGAGAAAATGTAAAAGCCATGTACCTGGCTGTGGTAGGATCTCAAAAATTATCATTGAATAATTTGAATTCATATCCCTCTGATTCTAAAAACACCATGGTGCCACTCTTCACAACGTTTCTCTGTTTTAAATTAACTCACTTATTAGCTAGATGAAAAGTCCCTCAAAAGTTTCTTAAATATCAAATTTAAATACTGTGCTAAAGAAACAATATAATAATTTTCTTACCACTGGCTGTAACAATTTACTCATCTAATTCAGGCTTTTCATTTAACAGTAATTATATATGGTTATAATATGTGAGAATATGCAATGAGAACTTACGTTGGAAAAACATCTGTTCTTACATTTCATATTATAAAAATGTTTTCACTGTACAGGAAAAGCCAGACATATTCTAAAATATTTATTTGCAGGAATGTCTTGGATATATATTTTCCTTTAATAATTAATAAAACTAAGAACTGACAATAGCATTGATTGAGAAGGTGTATAATTTTGAGGTTCCTGCCTCAGAGATGATGTTAATCTTCATGTTCACATTTCATGTAGTTTAGTTCAGAAAAAAGTTTTCATTTTCCTCTTTGTAACTAAAAGGATCCCCATTCTGCATTCAGAACAGTAACAGTAAAAAACCAAGGCCTACTTTATATAAAGTCAGAATTTATAAACACACACACACACCCATATATACATATATATATATATATATAACTTCCTTATTCTTGTTTCCAAAATATTATTGTAAAGAAAATTATGACTTATGTGGTATTTATTCATGAATAAACTCTAATGGAGAGTTCTGCTCCTCGTTTTTGTCCAGTGTATGAACACATATATAAGTTATGGAAATCCCCATCTTATGAGGAAGAATCTGTCTCTCATAGAGATTGAAAATGCCAGCTACTTAATCTCTGAGTGTCCTTTATAGCCATAGGCTAGCATATGACCTTAGCTCTGACAATCAGTTATATCCATTCTGGAGACTGGACTAGAAGCTACTGACAAGAAGAAACGACTGCTTAGAATATATTCTGGCAGTGGAAAGCACACACTGTTTTCAGTATCCAGAACAAATGTATCAGTGATTCATATTACTGTATTTAGCATCCCCTATCATTGATATTTGTAGTTCTAGCTGAAGTGTCTCTGCCCAGTGACTCTTGCACTAGGTTGCTCCCTGGACCAATTCTACAGCATGATTCCTAGGCATAAGTTTAAACTTCCAAACACCAATCCTGTTTGTTGAATCTTTTATTTAGAGATTCCATAAACTGTCCAATATCTTTTTAATAGTTTATTTTCTACTTAATTAACCCAGAGTAAGTCACCGATTGCTCTAACATAAAAATTGATACCAGGAGAGATCAGAGACAACAGATCATTGAGGATATAGGGGAAATTGCCATCACTTATCTAGCCTGGTTTGCACTGAAGACAGTAAATCTCTAGTTGGCAATAAGAAACAAATTGAGAAAAAAGTATCCTTAGAGTGTCCTGGAACTTAAAGCCTACTAGTGACCTGACTAGGGAAAATCAAGTAGTAACTCACATGTAAAAGTATGAAGGTCCTGGGACTTCCCTGGTGGTGCAGTGGTTAGGAATCCACCTGACAGTGCAAGGGACACGGGTTCGAGCCCTGGTCCAGGAAGCAACTAAGCCCACGAGCCACAACCACTGAGCCCGTGTGCCACAACTACTGAAGCCTATGAGCCTAGAGCCTGTGCTCCGCAACAAGAGAAGCCACGGAAATGAGAAGCCCACACACTGCAATGAAGAGTAGCCCTCACTTGCCACAACTAGAGAAAGCCTGTGCACAGCAATGAAGACCCAATGGAGCCAAAAATAAATAAATAAATTTATCTTTTCAAAAAGTATGAAGGCCCTGAGTATTCCAAATCTGTAGGGTGTCATGGTTACTTCTAAGGGCACTGGGAGAGCATCCTTTTCCAATTGTGTATTCTTAGCTCCCTTGTCAAAGATCAGTTGGCTGTATATGCATATGTTTATTTCTAGTCGCTTTATTCTGTTCCATTAGTCTGTCTTTTTGCCAGTACCATGCTGTTTTGAGTACTGTAGGTTTGTAATATATTTTTTGAAATCAGAAACTCTTATGCCTCCAACTTTGCTCTTTCTCAGAACTGACAAATGGTGTTGGTGAAATTGGATATCCACATGCAAAAGAATGAAACTGGACTCTTGTATCATACACAAAAATCAACTCTAAATGGATTAAAGACTTAAACATAAGATCTGAAACTGTAAAACTCCTAGAAGAAAACATAGGGGAAAAGATTCTTGACACTAATTTTGGCAATGATGTCCTATCTATATGACACCAAAAGCACAGGCAACAAAGCAAAAATGGGCAAGTAGAACTACATCAAACTAAAAACCTTCTGAACAGCAAAGGAAACAATCAACAAAATGAAAAGGCAGCCTATGGAATAGAAGAAAATACTTGCAAACCCTGTATCAGATAAGGGGTTCATATTCAAAATTTATAAGAAACTCCTATGACTTAATAGCAAAAAAACTCCCAAACAACCCAATTTAAAAATGGGCAATGGACTTGCACAGACATTTTTCCAAAGAAGATACATGAATGGTCAACAGATATATGAAAAGGTGCTCGACATCACTAATCATCAGGAAAATGTAAATCAAAACCACAATGAGGGAATTCCCTGGTGGTCCAGTGGTTAAGACTCTGTGCTTTCACTGCTGAGGGTGCAGGTTCAATCCCTGGTCAGGGAACTAAGAGACCACATGCCACACAGTGCAGACCAAGAAATCCCCCCCCCAAAAAAAACCATACAATGAGATATCATCCTGAACCTGTTAGGATGGCTATTATAAAAATAAAAAAAATAAAGTATTGGTAAGGATGTGGAGAAATTGGAACTACCGGGTACTGTTGGTGAGAACGTAAAATGGTAGAGTTGCTATGAAAAATAGTATGGAGGGTCTTGAAAACCTTAAAAATAGAATTATCACGTGACCCAGCAATGTCACTTCTGTGTATATAGTCTAAAGATTTGAAATCAAGATCTAAAAGATATTTCTGCACTACCATGCTCACTGCAGCATTATTCATGATAACCAAGATATGGACAAAACGTAAATATCCATTGATGGATGAATACATTTTTAAAATGTGATATATACATACAATAGAATATTGTCCAGCCTTAAAAAAGAAGGAAAATCTGCCATGTACAGTAATATAGATATACCTGAAGACGTTATGCTAAGTGAAATATGCCAGTCACAGAAGAACAAATACTGCATGATTCCACTTATATGAGATATCTAAAATAGTCAAACTCGTAGAAACAAAGAATAGAATGATAGTTGCCAGGGGCTGTATTATACACTTAAAAATGTGAGAGTAGATCGCATATTGTTTTCTTACCACAATAAAATTTCTTTTCATAAATTAAAAATAAAGACAACAGGATACACCAATGTAATAAGAATGTAATATTCCAGTCTTAAATTCCCAGCTCAAGATAATGCCAAAATATCATTAACTTTCTGTGAATGTGATAAAAGTCTTACTTCTTGCATCCACAGGTTGAGATAGAATAACACTAAACATTTAATTCTGATGACTGCTTTATTATGAGAGTTTAATTGGCATCTTGGAATGGGGCATTGACTGAAAAGGAACTGGACTTCTTTGTAGTGGGATGAGGATATAATGGTAGATTCCAATAAAGAAAGGACTCTCCAACCCTCACTTGCCATCTTTCTAAGGAGAAGTCAATTTTACAATATATAGTAACATTTTTTTTGCCATGATTGGAGACATGTAATGACTTAGCCAAGAAAAGTTACCTAGAAAATGGAAGTCAATTTTTCCCATCCCAACCTCTTTAGCCTTCCCTGTATTGATTCTTGGTACCTTCAATACCACTATTCTCCACTAGTCAGGGTGGAGACATGAAGATGAAAGGATAAATGGCAGTTTGACTTAAGTCTGCCTCCCAGTAGGACTAGTAGGATGCCCCAAATGTCCATAAATATTTCATTAGTTTCTTAGTATATCATTAAAGTAGTACACTCAGCCACAAGCAGAATCACCATCTTGGCTGCATGTCTCAGGGAATAATATTTTTATTAGGAAGAGCCCACTAAAAGCCCCAAGAGCTTCCTCTATTTATTATAATAATATGTCAAAAGCATGATTAAATCCCTAAGAGAATCACAGTGATTAGTTTCACTACTGAAGATTTTACAAATTCAGGATTGGTGATTTCTATCATATTCCCTTTTAAAATTTCAATATGTCTAGTGTAGAAGTCAGAGTATTCAGGAGTAAAACAGAAGATTGTTATAAATTTGATCAGCTAGAGACAGCAAATTGAGACCGTTGTTCTATATGTGGTCTCTTCACTAGAACAAATCAATAAGGTTCTAAGGAACCTGCTTTGCTTTCTAAGTAATCGACAGCTATTGATTAGGCACATGATTTTATTCCTTTATTCTAAAAAGCTGAGAACATCAGAACAATTTGCTTGCAAATCACAAGGCAGCAGTATTAATTTCACTGTATTGTCTCAACTTTTTCATTCTATATCACAGCTTAGCTCATAGGGACCTTGACCTTCTGACATCACACTTATCCTCTATTTTAATGACCTCGTGCTCAGAGAACCTACAGATCAGTAAATAGACTATCCAAAGTGTCTTGGCAAGACCCATGTCTGCCTGAAAGTCATAGATAAATTGCATGAACCTTGTCCATTCCCTATGTTTTAGGAATCTCCCACTTTATGAGGCAAATACACCTTTCACCATAGAAGCTAAAGATCTCAAGTACTTGTTTTCTCAGTCTCCTTTGAAACTAGGGCATTAGCACAAAAACGGAATTCTATCAGTTGGATGCATAGGCCCCAGATTTGCAATTAAAAGCTGCCAGTGAGTGAGTGGAAAACAGCAATTGTAGAGTCTATACTGGTCACATAAAAGAACCCTAGTGGAAGCAATATCCTCTTTCCAGCAGCATCTAACGTTCTGTGTTTGTGAGCTCAGCATTACAATCTGCAGAGTAATCAAGTAATCCAGCAGTAGTGGCAATCTCATCTTCACCACATCAGACCATGAAATAAGTTTAGACATTTCTCCTGGCTGATAGTTTGGACCCACGGTTCTCTGACTCTCCAAACCATTCTGTGAGCTACTCTATATCATTGTAATAAATTCATTTTCTTAAAGTTATCTAAGTCATATCATGTTGCTTAAAACCAAGAGTTCTGCCAATACACCCAATTAGCATTTAGTAAGCATCTTCACCTGGCCTTATCAGACCCTAAAGGAAACTAGATAAATAGGATACAAACTCTGTTAGTGCATATGCTTGTGGGGGAAACTGTGATGGTGTTAGAGTACACACATATGTAATAAACCATGGGAGTATAGCTAAAATTTTGCTTTTCTTATGCTAATTGTGATTTCTTCTTTGTGGATTATTAAAGTAAAATGCTTAATTCCTGAACATTTGGATCTATTTTAAAATAATTTTTGTTACTGATTTCTAACTCAACATCTCAATGGTCAGAAAGCATATTTTATTGTATTTCAGTCTTTGAAATATGTTGAGACTTGCTTTATGTACAACCATATAATTAATTTTGTAATATAGTCTATATATACTTGTTAAAAGTGTGATTTCCATCATTGTTGCATAGAGCGTTTTATATATTTCAAATTGGTCAAGTTTGATATTTGTGTTAAAAATCTTCCATGGACTTCTGGCTGGTTGTTCTACCTACTACTGAGAGAGTTGTGTTAAAATCTCCCATGATGATTGTGGATTTACATATTTATTCTTCTTTTCCTGTCAATTTTTGCTGTATGAATTTTTAAAAACATTATTGTTTGTATGAAATCTTAGATTTATTACATTGTTTTAGAGAATTGATCTTTTAATCATTATGGTATTTGAAACAAATTCTACAGGTAAGCCGTTTGAATAAGATAATTTAACAAGGTTGCTGAATCCAAGTTCAGTATTTTTAAAAATCAATTGTATTTGTACAGACCAACAACGAATAGGATATTCAGAAAACGATGCTCTTGATGGTAATATCTAAAAAGTGAAACACATAAAAATAAATCTAATGAGAGATACGAAGACTTCTATATGCAAAATTATGAAGCAGTACTGAGAAAAATTAAAGAATACCTAAATAAAGGGATATACCATGATCATGGACTGAGGGACTCAACTTATTAGAGAAATCAATACTCCACATATTAATCTCAGTTTCAACATAGTCAAGTCCCATTAATTTGGGGTTTTTTATTTTTGTTTTTGTGTTTGGCTGTTATATTTGTTGCATATGTGTTTGTTTGTTTGGTTTTTATTTCTTTGGAGAGATTAACAATGGTTTTAAAATCACTGGGAAGTGTGTCCTCCTACAATTTAAAACTGCTTCTCTCTTCCTCGTTGATGCTTAAAATTTCATATTTAGATATACATTCTATAACTTTACCTTTCTTTGCCCCTCTTAAATCTCACTCCTCACACTTCCCTGAGAGAGGCAGCACCTTAAGGCTTGTAAGCCATTTACATTTCAGTACAAGTTTGATATAAGTTTCCTAGAAGAAGTTTTGGTAGGAGAAGGAGAGAACAGAGATAAGAGGCACCTAAAAGGGCAAGGAAAAAAGAAAATGAGTTCAATAAAGACAACCACAGATTGGAGAAAGACCAGCCTTTTGCTATTTCTCAATCCTTCTTAGAACAGCTCTGTTTATTGACATTCAGAAAAACAGATGACTGCAGTATTTCTGCTTATTGATTTACTTTATATTCCACTATAAGCCACTACCAATCAAGCAGTCATCATCTGCTTAATCCAAAGTTTTACTTTACAGTTGTTTTTTATGTTGCTTTTTAAGTTGATATGATATCTGGATTCTAAAACATGACATTCTGTTCTCTTTTGGATACAGGAAAAAATATTTTGATGTTTGAGACTGTATGATTAATTTTCCAAATGGTGGAAAAAGTACTGGATTGAGAACAGAGATTTTAATATTTCTTAATATTTAATATGCAATCATTTATCTTTGGTAAATTGCTTAGCTAAGCAGGCTCATAGTTTTCTCATTTGTAAAATGAAGGGACTAAAATATCTCATGAACCTGTTCTCAACCCTTTTAAGAGTACATGACTCTTAGTCAGATGTTCATTGGATCACTCAGGAAATTCTTTCTAAGAATGAGACAGTATAATTTTAGATGACACCTTTCTTTTAATAACATCAATTAATTTTTTCTCAAAAATTTCCAGTTAAGCAGTAGAGATAAATATCTTTTAGATATGGGGATATCAATAAAGGCTGAAGTTTTACTAAGCTTACAGAGTTGAAAGTAAAAGGATAAGTATTGTTAATATCAATATTATCATTTAGAAAATGCTTTTTACATCTTTTAGGTTTAGTTCACAAACAAATAATGTTTTAAGTCATCTCCAAATGCTCAAAGGGCAAATAATTTATTCTATATATGACAATTATAATAACACAACACTTTGACTCCTTAAGTATGATTTGTAATTCAAACTTACCCCTCATTTATTACAAAAAAAGTTTATTCCTTTGATCTAAATTTACTAAAATAGATATAAATTGTCTGTGTTAGATAATATTTTCAAATGTAACTTCCTTGTCTTACAATACCCTCACTTGAGACAGGCAATATAATAGATGTATTATTAAAATTCCTGCTCTTTCTACAATCTAATGGTTTTCAACATGACTTAGTCAATCAGTAAATACTTACATCAAGAGTTACTGAGGGCTTCCCTGGTGGCGCAGTGGCTGAGAGTCCGCCTGCCGATGCAGGGGACACGGGTTCGTGCCCCGATCCCGGAAGATCCCACATGCCGCGGAGCGGCTGGGCCCGCAAGCCATGGCCGCGGAGCCTGTGTGTCCAGAGCCTGTGCTCCGCAACGGGAGAGGCCACAGCAGTGAGAGGCCCGCGTACAGCAAAAAAAAAAAAAAAAAAAAAAAAAAAAAAAAAAAAGAGTTACTGAGACCAGGGACTTCTCTGGTGGTCCAGTGGGTAAGACCCTGTGCTCCCAATGCAGGGGGCCCAGGTTTGATCCCTGGTCAGGGAACTAGATCCCGCATGCATGCTGCAACTAAGAGTCCACATGCTGCAACTAAGATTCCGCATGCCACAACTAAGAAGTCTGCATGCCGCAACTAAGACCCAGTGCAGCCAAATAAATAAATATTTTAAAAAAAGAAAAAAAGTTACTGAGACCAGTGGTTTTTAAATTGTATTCTTGGAGTTTGGGGATTTTGTCAAGGACATTTATGAGTTTATGAAAGAGTGGAGGGTACAAATAATCAAAGCCACACTTATTTTGTATTTCATAAAGTTATTGGGATTACATGTAAAGTTTTGTTTGAAAGATGGGATATGTTCTATTAAACATCTGGATGTCACTGACTGTACAGACGCTTTTCAAATGTAGAGGTTAATAATAATAATAACAATAATAATGCATATTGAGCATTCATTAAATACCAGGCACTGTTTGAGTGCTTAAGAGGCACTAACTTATTTCATCCTAACATCAATCCAGTGATCATTATCTCAATTTTACAGACGTAGAAATCAAGGCACAGAAAAATTAAATATCTGTCCCAGTTAGTAAATGAAAGAACAATAATCAAACTCAGGCTGTTTAACTCCAGTACGTTCACTCTTACCCACAACACTAATTCACTTTCTTAGGACCTCCTTAGAATAGAAAAATGGACAATCTTAAAAGTCAGAAAAAAAGAGACAAAATAGACTAAATGAAGTTTCTGATCAGAAAAGCAGCAATACAAAAGTGGTATTAAAAAATATTCATCTGGTAATTAATGTAAAATAAATAATAGGAGAACCTAACTTTGGGTATTTGGGCTCATTCATTTATTAATGAATATTAATTGATCTAGTTATCATCCTTTGTGATTAGGCTACATTAATGAACAAAGCATAAAGAAAATTCTGCCCCCTTGGACTTTCTAATGGATCCAGAGACTAGTTACCTTGGCCCAAAGACCTGGCCTAGGAGGATAGCAAGGAGCCTACAGAGTGTTAGTTGAAAAAACATTCAAATTTTTTTGTATCTAAAGGCTATGGCAGAGATAGAAGAATGAGAAAATCAGAAAGCGGGACTAGGTTTGGAGAGAAAAATGATTTTGAATAGCTATCTTTCAAGGAATAGCAAGACATCCATTTATGAATATTTAGAAGGCAATTAGCAATATAAAGTTGGGGCTTTAGTGAGAGTACATTACATGGATACCATAGCCATTTCCCACTGAGGTAATAGCCAATCCAATGGCAGGTTTTAGCTGGAAACATAAAATTGAATCAATAGTCTGATAGAGGAGAACCAGCACACAAAATACAGAAGTATGGTGAATTCCCAAAATAATGGAATGGGAAAAATCAAAAAGAAGCACTCAAAGTAACAAACTGATTTGCTAAATATGTAAAAAGAGTAACAGGTAGTACATAGTCAACACAATTACAGCAAAAGAGGTAAGAGTCATCTGTGAGGAGCAAAAGATCAAAAGCAATTGAGATTTTAAAGTAAATGAGACAGAAGAAAACCCTTTGAATTTGGAAATTATAAAGCCATTACTGATGTGGAAAATAAAATCTTGGTGCAATGTGGAATGAAAGCAGGGTGAAAAGAGAACATAAAGAGTTCGTATATGTCATTTGTTTTGCACATATAGTACAAGGAAGGGGAGGAATAGACCATTAGGAAGAAGGGCATGCTTCATGTTGGTGGTAACTGCATCAAGAACACGACAGGATTTTGAAACCACAAATTAGCTGAGGATTAGAGAAAACTTTACTTAGCTTTGGAAAAGCTGTGCTTCAAATAGCTTACGGATAGCCTAACTAATTCCTTAGTCTTTCCACTACTATATGCTACTTCCAATAGAGTAATACAAGCCTGTCACTTGTTTTTATTTTTCTTATTTTATTTATTTTTATTTTTTAAAAAAATATTTATTTATTTATTTATTTATTTATTTATTTATGGCTGTGTTGGGTCTTCGTTTCTGTGCGAGGGCTTTCTGTAGTTGCGGCGAGTGGGGGCCACTCTTCATCGCAGTGCGCGGGCCCCTCACTATCGCGGCCTCTCCTGCTGCGGAGCACAGGCTCCAGATGCGCAGGCTCAGCAATTGTGGCGCGCGGGCCCAGTTGCTCCGCGGCATGTGGGATTCTCCCAGACCAGGGCTCGATCCCGTGTCCCCTGCACCGGCAGGCAGACTCAACCACTGTGCCACCAGGGAAGCCCTCACTTGTTTTTAATAATGCTTGCTCATTTCCCCAGCAGTTTTCTCTTAATCTACTATCTTTGACTTCCTTGCCTTAGCTTACAGTAACACTTTAATACAGGGACTATAACAATAATGCTGGACTCATTTATAATTCCATCTCTTCAAACACATTTTCCCACATGAAATGTTGTTAGGATTAAGTAAAAAGAAAGTAAAGTGACAAATAAGAAAACCCTCTTTTAAAAAGATTTTTTAAAAAACCTTTGCTCTGAAAGGCAGATATGAATCACTGACAGCACACATTTGGGTATTAGCTAGGTGTAATAAAGTTCTCACACTCTTTCACTCAAGCTTTGTTTCAGTCCAACTGTGCCCTCTACAGTCTTATCAAGTGAATGAAGGTGACTTTAGCTTGAAAGGAATCTGATAAGTCTCTGATACTCAGTCCACACTTTTCAGACACGAAAGCAATATTTGATTCTTTATAAAAATTTCCGGGCTTCCCTGGTGGCGCAGTGGTTGAGAGTCTGCCTGCCGATGCAGGGGACGCGGGTTCGTGCCCCAGTCCGGGAAGATCCCACATGCCACGGAGCGGCTGGGCCCGTGAGCCGTGGCCGCTGAGCCTGCGCGTCCGCAGCCTGTGCTCCGCAACGGGAGAGGCCACAACAGTGAGAGGCCCGCGTACCACAAAAAAAAAAAAAAAAAAAAAAAAAAAAATTCCGACCTATTTAATTTGGGGTAACTCTCTAAGATAAAAGGTAATTAAATTTAACAAGTGGATACATTTGCTTGGCTGTGTGATGACCACTGGAAAAGAAAATAAAGTTTTATATAGTCTAATTGTGTCCTTCGATACTGAAAACTATTCTTAGTGACAATGTTGAATTTTACCTGAGCCCTCGAATCCTGGAAAACAGCAAAAGTTAAGATATCTTTCTGCCCTTTGTGTTGTGGAAAACAGCTTAATCCTAAGAACCACCACAGATGCCTCCTCTTGTTTACCAATGGCAATGCCAGACAAAGATATTCCAAATTGCCATTTTTTTTGGTCTCATAAATTATCATCTGAAGTGTATATTCCTACTAATCAATTGGAACAAACTGCTTATTAATCAAACTGTAAAGTTTCACTCCTTCCTCCAGGCTCCAGAACTCTGACTCACTGTCAGACTGAGTCAACATATAATCTCTCCTAAGAACAGGCTGAGCTCAGGGTAAAATATTCTCTGATCTACCATCCACTCAAGCTACTCTTTTATCCCATTTTCCCACAGCCTACACTTAATACCCTTGTTACTTCCTCTCAAGAGAAGAAAAACCCCTTTTGATTAACCACTGAGAGGCTTGCAGATCTTAGGGTCACAGCATTCTCCCTAATGCAATAGTTCTCCTCCCCCAATTGCAATTGACCCCTCCTCGCACTTAACCTTTTCAGTAAAGTTTCTCCTTACTATGCTGGTATTGTTTGGGTTTTTTTTTAGTTGACATTGGCAACTGATAGAAGAAGTAAATATTGCTGCATCTGGATATATGTGATAATGGGGGATTGAAAACTCTAAAATTTTTAATTAATTTTTATTGGAGTATAGTTCTTTTACAATGTTGTGTTCGTTTCTTGCTGTACAGCAAAGTGAATCAGTCATACATATACATATATCTGCTCTTTTTTAGATTTCCTTCCCATTTAGGTCACCACAGAGCACTGAGTAGAGTTCCCTGTGATATACAGTAGGTTCTCATTAGCTACCTATTTTATACATAGTAGTTATATATGTCAGTCCCAATCTCCCAATTCATCCCACCCACCCCTTCCCCCCCTTGGTAACCGTAAGGTTGTTCTCTACATCTGTGACTCTATTTCTGCTTTGCAAATAAGTTCATCTCTACCATTTTTCTAGATTCCGCACATAAATGGTACTATACAATATTTGTTTTTCTCTGTCTGACTTACTTCACTCTGTATGACAATCTCTAGCTCCAACCATATCTCTGCAAATGGCACTATTTCATTCATTTTTATGGCTGAGTAATATTCCATTGCATTTATGTACCACGTCTTCTTTATCCATTCTTCTGTTGATGGACATTTAGGTTCCTTCCACGTGCTGGCTATTATAAATAGTGCTGCAGTGAACACTGGGGTGCATTCATCCTTTCGAATTATGGTTTTCTCTGGATATATGTTCAGGAGTGGGATTGCTAGGTCATATGGTAGCTCAATCTTTAGTTTTTTTAAGAAACCTCCATACTGTCCTCCATAGTGGCTGTACCAATTTACAGTTCCACCAACAGTGTTGGAGGGTACCCTTTTCTCCACACCCTCTCCAGCATTTATTGTCTGTAGATTTTTTGATGATGGCCATTCTGACTGGTATGAGGTGATACCTCACTGTCATTTTGATTTACATTTCTCTACTGCTTAGTGATGTTGAGCATCTTTTCATGTGTTTGTTGGCCACCTGTATGTCTTCTTTGGAGAACTGTCTCTTTAGGTCTCCCACCCATTTTTGGATTGGGTTGTTTGTCTTTTTGATATTGAGCTGAATGAGCTATTTGTATCTTTTGGAGATTAATCCCTTGTCAGTTGCTGTGTTTGCAACTATTTTCTCCCATTCTGAGGGTGTATTTTCATTTTGTTTATGGTTTCCTTTGCTGTGCAAAAGCTTTTAAGTTTCATTAGGTCCCATTTATTTATTTTTGTTTTTATTTTCATTACTCTAGGTGGTGGGTCAAAAAAGATCTTGCTGTGGAAAACTGTAAATATTAAATGATTTGGTTCATTTAGTGAATTATGAGTGTTAATGAATACATTAAACAGTCCACAAAGAGAGAGTCCTTTAAGCATCTGCTGTGTGCTAGGGTTTCCTCTACTAGGCCACAATTAGAAAAATCTGTTTGCTCGAAAAGCACATAGGTCAGTACAGAAGACTAACATAAAACCATCATGAGATGCATTGATAGAAATGTACACAGAGTGCTATGTTTACATTTGATAAAGTCATTTACTATGAGTGCCTAAGGTCTATGGCGGGAAAATAATGTGACCAGAAAAGTTTTATAGTAAAGGTGATATCTGAGAAGACCATCAAAGAATAAGCACGACTTTGTCAGATGAACAAACTGTGAAGAATCTGTATTTGGCATTGGGAACAAAGTGATCACAAAAAGCCCAAGTAATACCATGGTTCCTCTGGAGAGCAAAAGTAGTTGGAACTGACTCAACTGTAGCTCACATATGTAAGACAACTGAAGGAGAGCTGGAAAGATGAGCAGATACAAAGCAGCACAGCCTTTTACAACTATGAAAGTTGGGGACTGCACAACTCCAGGGGGTACCATTCATAACAACGTCAATGTGAATGACACATGCTGGAGTTGTGTACAGCCCTGAGCAAGACCTCTGAGCAGGTACCAAATTAGTAGAGTATTTTTATGCCAAGTGGGTAAGTTAGGATGCTTTTGGTAGCAAAAAACGGAAACCAAATCTGTCTGTCCTCAACTTTAAGAGGATTTTGGAAAAAACATCAGGGCTCATGTAACAGAGGAGGACCCTATGGGGCCTTCCTAGGATAGACTCCTCCCCCATATCCTCTACTTTAGCTCCTCTCTGAAGTGCATAGATAACAGTATTTGATGCACATTTCCTGCTTTACAGATGCTAAAACCCCCACCATATGGAAGGTTAACTACTTAATGACCATGAGCACATAGCCCCCAGGCCTACTGGAGCCAAAGAATTGATGACCTTAACCCCTGGGACACTGTCCTGTAACCTCACCCTCAACCAAACAGAGAACTGTGCACAAGCTGATCACATACCCTGGGACTCCCCTCCCTCACCTTGCCTTTAAAAACACTTTGCTGAAACCCATCAGGAAAATGAGGCTTTTTGAGTACTAGCTGTCCCGGACTCTTTGTATGGCGCCTTACAATAAAAACCGCACTTTCTTTCACCACAACCCAGTGTCAGTAGATTGGGTTTACTGCATGTGGATAAGTGGACCCAAGTTTGCTTCAGTGACACTCACAGTACTGCTATGGGGCTTTTGCATAACAATGGAAACCATAAACAAGACGAAAAGACAACCCTCAGAATGGGAGAAAATATTTGAAAGTGAAGCAACTGCCAAAGGATTCATCTCCAAAATTTGCAAGTAGCTCACTCAGCTCAATATCAAAAAAACAAACAACCCAATCCAAAAATGGGCAGAAGGCCTAAATAGACATTTCTCCAAAGAAGGCATACAGATTGCCAACAAACACATGAAAGGATGCTCAGCATCACTAATCATTAGAGAAATGCAAGTCAAAACCACAGTGAGGTATCACCTCACACCGGTCAGAATGGCCATCATCAAAAAATCTACAGACAGTAAATGCTGGAGAGGGTGTGGAGAAAAGGGAACCCTCCTACACTGTTGGTGGGACTGTAAATAGGTATAGCCACTATGGAGAACAGTATGGAGGTTCCTTAAAAAACTAAAAAAGAGAACTACCATACGACCCAGCAATCTCACTACTGGGCATATACCCTGAGAAAGCCATAATTCAAAAAGAGTCATGGACCACAATGTTCATTGCAGCTGTATTTACAATAGCCAGGACATGCAAGCAACCTAAATGTCCATCAACAGATGAATGGATAAAGAAGGTGTGGCACATATATACAATGAAATATTACTCAGCCATAAAAGAAACGAAATTGAGTTATTTGTAGTGAGGTGGATGGACCTAGAGTCTGTCATACAGAGTGAAGTAAGTCAGAAAGAGAAAAACAACTACTGTATGCTAACACATATACATGGAATCTAAAAAAAACCAAAAGGTTCTGATGAACCTAGGAGCAGGACAGGAATAAACACAAAGACATAGAGAATGGACTTGAGGACACAAGGAAGGGGGAAGGTTAGGCTGGGACGATGTGAGAGAGTAGCATGGACATATATACACTACCAAATATAAAAAAATAGAGAGCTAGTGGGAAGCAGCTGCATAGCACAGGGAGATCAGCTGGGTGCTTTGTGACCACCTAGAGGGGTGGAATAGGGAGGGTGGGAGGGAGATGCAAGAGGGAGGGGATATGGGGATATATGTATACATATAGCTGATTCACTTTGTTATACAGCAGAAACTAACACACCATTGTAAAGCAATTATACTCCAATAAAGATGTTTAAAAAAAAGAAAAAGAAAATAATGGAGGGTTTGTAAAGAAAAGGGAAAAGCCAAAAAGTGCTGGATATAATTGAGGATTTCTGTATTAGAGATTCTGCAGCACTGAAGTACAAGAAAATTGAGTAGGGGGATGAAGATTTAAGAATGTTCAACTTTTTATGAATTTAATTCCTTTCACCTTTTTTTTAATGAGTAATGGTTACAATTTGAATTCCTTTATAAATTACTTTTGGGTGATTAACTGTGTTTTTTAAAATGCATCTCTGTACAAAGACTCTCTCTGAAATTTATTACGGTGGCCTAAATAAATTAATACATCTTGAAGGTCTTAGTGGTAAATCACCACGTTTAATTCCAAGAGAATTTAAAAGGTAAAGAAAAATTAGTTTCAAAAATATTCTCAACAAGTTGACATTTATGAAAAAATTTGAAAGATGAGCAGCTATGGGCATACCACCTTATTTTAGCTGATGAACTAATGAATATAGACTTCACACATTTTCAAAGTACTGAACTGCCTTTTCTTCTATAGCAATCCGCAACATATACCAGGTTAAGAAAACTAATAATCTTAAATCATGATTTCTTCCCTAAAATCCCCTTTCTGCTCATTTATAAATCCTCCTTAACATTAATTTTTTCCTATCATATTTCTTAGCCTTGATTATTTCATGTATTTGATGTACAAATGTATTGAACACTTACAATATGTACAAGATACTTTTTTTTAAAGCTACATGTTAGTTGACTCTTTTGTGCTTGGCACTGGAAGATACACTGTTGGAAGATTCAGCCCCTGCACTCAATTTTCTCACAGGTTAAAGAAGATTCAGACAAGTAAATCCACAATTCAACACTCTGCTATAAAAGATATGAGAAAGGGTAGCCCAGGGTGTTTTGATTGTAAAGAGCAGGAGAAACTATCTTTTCCTGGGTATGGGAGGATTCCTAGAGGAGATGTTACCTGAGAAAAGGAAGATGAAAAGAAATTGCCAGGTGAATAAGGGATATTTTTTAGCTTTTATTTCTCTTCAATCTCCCAAAGAAAGGAAAACTCAAAAAAATAAATGAAGGTATATGACTCTCAGAGCTCCTTAGGCTCTTTGGTATCTATATTTGTAGCTGGAGATACATGTGCCACAACTATGTTCTAAGTTAAGGGAGCCTGCATGTGTCATGCATCAAGCATGTAGCGCAAGCTCATGTTAATAAAAATAGCCATTCAGGCATAATCAAGGTAGAAAAGCAACAACTCACTACATATTCACTGATACCTTTCCTCTAGTCCCCTCTCCTGTGTTCCTTTCACCCACCCAAATGTTTTGGTGTGTAAGCTTTCCTCTCAAGACAATGGAGTCCACAGCATGGCCATCACAAGTTTGAGTGTTGAACAATAGGTGAGATCCCTAGTGAATAATTAGACCCAGTTGGAGAAGATTGAACAGTGCTTGGAGCCAGGTGAGAGAAATAGCGTTTGGCTTATCTGCTCTGAAATAATATCTGAAAGACTCAATCCATAAAGTTTCCATATGGTTGAAAGCAAGTTGAAGAGTGAACCCTGGGTCTTAACGTTATGTGTGTGTGTGTTTGTGTGTGTATGTTCTGATTCATCAAATGTTAGGGAGAAACATTTTATGATAGAAAGAGCATTGGCCCCAGAGGCATGGGTTTAAAGTTCGATATCTGTCACTCTCTTGCCAGGAGGCTTTTTTAAAAGCTCATTTAATGACTCAGTTAATGCTTTTTTACATTTGAAAAAGAATGAGGCTTTTTCCAACTTTAAAGTTTGATGATTTTATGGTCACTTTTAGTTGCAGCTTTTTAAGACTCCCCATCTAAATAAACTCTTAGGCTCCATGACGTGTGCCCAACCTAGACATGCCGAAGGGGCTTTGAAATCCTGGCCTGCTTTCAGCCAACTTTATGCCTTTATATCAGCTGATTTGTTACTTGATAAAAATGTTCAGGATAATGCAGTCACTTTTTTAAATGCTGTAGAAAAGACCACTTCAGAAACAGATTACAACAGCCATGATAATGGACCGGAGTCCTGAGGCATTGAGCTGAGAATTTCATCTCCGCCTGCAGGAGAGAGGCAGATCGTTACCCTCTACAGCATCTGAAGTTGGTGATTTGCTCCCTACCCCCCTAACTCTGGCTAACAGCTTCCCATCAGCCTACCATCTGTGAATGAATCTGGACCTGCAGATTTATAGTCTCAGTTGGTACCGTGTCTTAGGATGTGGAGGACAGCTTGCTTTATTTTTCCCTAATGCTGTTTCTTCTCAATCTTAACAGCTAACTCAAGATTTAGTGAATAATCTATACACACGTTACATGAGCTACTCAGATTCCCTCCCACATCGTGTCTTCCAGACTGAGGAGTTCTTCTAACCGCCTATTCTCAAACGGAAGTTCCTCCTCTCCCTCGATGGTTTTTGCTTCCCTCTGTATTTTAAGGTGTACTTATCAAAACTTCCTAAGAACTTCTAGGTTCAAACAAATTTCTATTTTGTCCAAGGGTAAGACAATACCTTTCACTTTGTTTCCAATAACCTTTGTGATAATGTCCAACAAATTTGGTCAGTGTTGGTTTCCTGGTCGTAATCTTAGACTGAACCTTCAGGCAACGGAGTCCTTAGGCTTTCTTCCGCAGTGATAATCAGTTCTCAGAGGCTTCCATCTCATAGAAGAGTTTCAATGATTTGACCTGAACTGTTTCTCCCTGCTCTTATTAGAGCTCCTCTGCTCATTTCAACTCCTGTTCATCCTACTTTGATGATTTTTTTATTACCTGGAAGAACTTAGTTCTGTGCACAAATTTGGAAATTCTCCCATGGTACTTCTTATCTTGATCCCTTGAAAAAAATGTTAAATAAGGCCAGTTCAATATGCCTTCTTAGGGGTTCCTATTATAAGCCCTTTTCCTTCCAGAGAAAATGATCATTTATCCCAACTCTTCATTTACTCTCTAAGATAATTCTCTCTCCATCTCAAAACATTGTCTCTAATCCCAAGAAAACTCAATTATTTAGCTTTAGTGAGGTGTAATTGATATATAATAAACTGTACACATTTAAAGTAAAATAAATAAATAAACTCTCAACTATTTCTAAACTTCCAAGTATATATAGATAGCTGATTACTTGTGACCTCTCACCGATGGGCCTGTTCCACTCAACTAAAGACAACTATGCCGCAGAAATGCACTCAGTCTGTGTAAAATACAGATCGAAATGTCTACCCACTCACGGCGTAATAATATATACTTAATAAAATGCTCTGTAATATTGATGACTGTGGTCTTTAGTGTCCCATGAACCTAAACATGTTGATTAACGGAGTAAAATGTAGATTTCACGTGTGTTATTTACAGGAGCTTTATTTTTATTAAGGTCATTGCTAGAAAAATATGTTTCTGCTAATAGTATTTATACTATACATCAAAAGTTAAAGTTATTATTTTGGCAAGATCAGACTCCTGATACTCACTTATTTAGTACTGCCCAGTAAATTTTCAATATTGGAATTCTTTATCGATGAAGAATAAAGAATTCATGATACTTTTATTATTCACCTTTTACATTTGTATCCACTAAGAAGCATTTTCACAATACATGCATATGAATATTTGTGGATTATTTTAATGTATCTTTCACAATGTTAAAATCTCTTTCAAGACCCATTTGCTGTTAAGAGGTCTTACCTCTTTAATAATAGATGATAGATGATTTATTGTCATATTTGCCAATGAAAAGGAAAACCATGGCCAGAATTTGTGATGTCACTCTATGTAGACACATATGCATGGAAATAACCTGTAGGTGTTACACACACACATATATAGTCCTATATATATAAGTATATATTTTTATATGTATATATTGTGCATACATATGTATGTATATGTATATGTGTGTGTATGTACTCACTTATCTTTCCACCCACCCATACATGCATCCATTGATCTATCTAGCTCTCTTCCAACACACAGTACCCCTACAATGATAAAATAGGATCAGAGTTTCATAGAAATATAGAGCCCAAAAGATCCTTAGACATAGTTTTAAAACAAAGAATGTTATTCTTAGAGGTGTAACTCTCCGAGATAGCACCAGGAGAAAGAACTCAGCTGGAACCTAATCCCCATATTCCAATTACAAGTTCAGTTTTCATTCCACCATACCACACCGTCTTTCGGACAGATATCTGTTATACAGATGGATAGATACTGATCCTTAGAAGACAGTGTCAGTGCTGAAACTATTTTCTGTACTGAACACCCTGCTGTCAACTAAATTCTCGTTTGAGTTTTGAAGTTTACTGATGGTTTCTGTCAGTCCCAAGCCCTCCTAGGCATTTTTACACATAATCAATATGAGGGGAACTTCCTGTCTGGCATCAATCAGTTCTTTAAACAACAATTATCTATTAAAATATTGTTCTTAAGTCAGGAAAAATGGATGTTAGTGTCAAACACAGCTTTGCTCACTCTCTCACACATACACACTCACGCAAATTACAAATAGTATTCGACTGCTCTATATTTCAGGCTATTCAATAACTAGATAAATGACATATACTTTCTGTCTACATAATTTTTTTTACTATGCCAAGGCATACACACTAGTTGTTCCCTGCAGTACCTGCCGAATGCAACTAAATTTGCAACAGAGTTAATCACTGGCGCAGCTGAATATTTTAAGAGATTTCTCCTCTAGTAGGAAATTCATCTTTTTTCCAAGAAAAGGGCATTTACCCACTCTTTCATCTCCAACTGAAGTAGTTCCGTGATTTCCTTCCTTTCTCTGATTTCCACGCTCCAATTCCCAAAGACAAGCTCATCTCTGATGACCTTTCAGTCTATGAGTATTTGGGGTAGGAGTGGGGGTAGTCCACAGTTAAAATAAAGTTTGTATACAATCACTTTCTATGTTGTTATGAAATTATTCTAAGCTTCCCTAATAATAAACTTAAAAGAAACCATGCAAATGGTTCAGATGTGCATATGGAGATAGCTAGTATCTAGAAAGCATCCAGATTTCTTAAAAAGCCAAAAAAAAAAAGAGACTGACTCACTCAGGATATATGGAAATATAAGTGAGGTAGGTGGGCTAGAGTGTATGTCATTATCAATAAAGCCCTAGGAGAAAATCATAATTTGAAAAGATACATGCACCCCAAAGTTCACTGTAGCACTATTTACAATAGCCAAGACATGGAAGCAACCTAAATGCCCACCAACAGATGAATGGATAAAGAAGATGTGTTTCATATATATATATATATAGATATAGATATAGATATAGATATAGATATAGATATAGATATATATAGATATATACACATAAACACACACACATACACACAATGGAATATTACTCAGCCATAAAAAAGAATGAAATAATGCCATTTGCAGCAACATGTATGGACCTATCATACTAAGTGAACTAAGCCAGACACAGAAAGACAAATATAATATGATATCACTTATATGTGGAATCTAAAAAAAATTATACAAATGAACTTATATATGAAACAGAAAAAGACCCACAGACATAGAAAACAAACTTATGGTTAGCAAAAGGGAAGGGGGTGAGGGATAAATTAGGAGTTTGGGATTAACATATAAACACGACTACATATAAAATCGATAACCAACAAGGACTTCCTGTATAGCATAGGGAACTATATTCAATATTTTGTAATAACCTATAAGGGTAAAGAATCTGAAAAAGAATATATATGTTTATATATGTGTATATATATATATATATATATATACATACATAACTGAATCACTTTGCTGTACACCAGAAACTTATACAATATTGTAAATCAACTATACTTCAAGAAATAAATTAAATTAAATTAAAAGTAAAAAATAAAATAAACCCCTAGATATATTTTTGCATAACTGAATTAAATTCTTAAAACCCCAAAAATGAATGTTTTAACTGAATTTGAGAAATGAAGACTAAATTAAATCTTGGGTTTAGAATTAATTTGATTCATAATGGAAGGAAGTTAGAAAATAACATTTATTAAGAACAACACTGTTTAGCAATCCTATATGAAGATATAACACACAAAATATCTCCTATTACTTCCCTGTTAGAAGAGCTCTTTGCTTTAATACTTACACTACAGAGAATTTAATTAGTTCTCAATCAAATATTCTTCAGCCAGTGATTATACAGCAATAAAACATATTTGCATCTGCAAACTCAAGGTAACTTTTATAAGAACACAGTGGTTGGAGAAAATCTTGAGTTACATTCCAAATACATTGGGTAAAACTTCAGACTCCTGTGTAGACATTTTGAAAAGCCTGCAAAGTGTCACAGAAGAGGATGTGCAACTCTGATGTTACTGGGATTAAGAGAGGCCATGTTACTGCAAAGCAATGTTTGTTAAAACCATATTAATTATTAGGTGATTAGGATATCATGATTTTAAATACCTATATTATAACAATTTTTTGTTTCTTTTGTTTCATTGCGTTTCAGGAAATTTGTTGGGGTTGTTGGGCTAACATATAAAACATACTAAAGGTTTCCATTAAAATAATAGGAAATTTTTTCCTGGTTACATTTTAACAAAAACTGCTTGATTTTTACAAATGGATTCCTGACCTTAAGCAGGAGACACCTTTACATATAGTATCACATTTACTTTATTTTACATAGAATGTCACTAAAGTTTACCACAACCCATTTAGGTATCATTGCCTTTTACAAATAATGAAACTAAAACTGAGAGATTAAATAACTTACCCAATGTCACACAGCTCATGAGCGGGGGAGATCAGAATCCAATTCAATAGCCTTTGAATTTTTCACTATATAGTAGGACCATAGTTCAACTAATCAGGTATTTATTGAGTTTCTAACTGTGCATAACATTTGGTGCTAGGCATTAGAGGGGCACATAATGATGCCTACTTCTTGCATCACTACAGTTTACAATCTAGTAGAAGGCAAGTGCACACATTGTTCTATTTAAGAGTCTAAGAGGAAAGAGGAAGGTGAAAAATGGCAAATATTTATGCAAACAGGAGTTTTACAGGCCATCTTGAAGGGCAGTGTATTTAATACAGGACTAGAAGGGTACAGATATTGCAGAGAGGTTTGATATGAACTAGGGCCTAAAGGGTAGGGCATCGCAAGCACAGATTACAATGTGGACAAAGGCATGGAAAAAGTGACAGCACATGCAGAGAGATGTAGGTAAGGAAAGCCTTGAAGGTATTGAAGAAAACAAGTATACATGATACTTGTTAAAGATAGCAAGGATAAGTCAGGGAGACTACTACAGAGGGGCTGTGTAGTAGGAGAGGGAGATGGGGCTCAACTCCTAATATAATAAGAACAAGTAGAGATATAAAGGCAAGGAGCAGGGTGGGGGTCAGTAGAAAATTACTAAGAGGAAACATCAGGGGTAAGGAGAATTCTGGCTAAACCAATTTGACAGAACTTTTTTCTGTAGTCAGGCTAGGGTGATAAGACATGAAGGGTGAGGGATAAAGAGTTTGATCATATATCAAGGGTAGAGGATTTTTGCTAAACTGACCCACCAGAATTCATGCTAATACTAGTCTAAATGGGCCAAGGACAGAGCCTAAGGTCAAGGACTAGTTAGAAAGAGGACTCAGAGAGTCCTGACTCAAGTTTGGTCAAAGAAGAGTGCTATGGTCTGAATATTTATGTTCCCTCAAAATGTATATGTTGAAATCCTAACCCCCCAAATTGGTGGTATTAGGAGGTGGAGCCCTTGGAAGGTGATTAGGTCATGAGGGTGGCACCCTCATGAATGGGATTAATGCCTTTTATTTCAGATTTTTTGTGACTATTATTATTATTTTCATTGAAATATAGTTGGTATACAATATAAGCTACAGCTGTACAATATAGTCATTTGCGATTCTTAAAGGTTATACTCCATTTATAGTTATCATAAAATATTAGCTATAGTCCCTGTGCTGTACAGTATATCCTTGTAGCTTATTTTATACATAATAGTTTGTACCTCTTAATCCCCTACCCTCTCCCCTTCCCTCTCCCCACAGGTAACCACCAGTTTGTTCACCACATCTGTAAGTCTGTTTCTTTCTCCTTATATTCACTTGTTGGTTGTATTTTTTAGATTCCACAAATTCCTTCATGAATGGGATCAATGTCTTTTAAAAGAGGCTCCAGAGAGCTCACTAGCCCCCTTCCACCATGTGAGGACACAGCAAGAAGGTTCTGGCTATGAATCAGGAAGAGGGCTTTCACCAGAATGAGACAATGCTGCTATCTTGATCTTGGACTTCAGGCCTCCATAACATTACAAAATAAAGTTCTGTTGTTTATAAGCTGCCCAGTCTGTGGCATTTTGTTAGAGCAGCCATAATGAAAAAAGACAGAGAGAGAATCTTTGTCCTTCCTTCCTCCCTTCCTCCCTCTGGCCTTTCTTCCTAACTTTACTTATTTCACTCTCCAATGCATATTCATTTAGTATCTACTTTAAGGAGCTGAATAGATGGAAAACACAGGTTGAGCTATAAAGATCACTATTCTTATAGTATACAGTTTATTGGAGGAAGAGATAAGCATCTGTGACAGAGCATGACATGCACAATTTTGTTTTAGATAAACTGGTCAGGAAGACCTTTCCATGGAAGTGACATTTAAACTGAAGTTTGAAAGATGAAAATGTAGTAATGTTGGCAAATCTAGAGTGATTTTTGTAAGGACTTACTACACATTTTACTTTATTCTATACGCAATAAGTTGTCAAATGTGTTTGAAGATAGAGGATGCATTCTAATAGTGTGGATAAGAGCTTGCATTTAGCCTGAATATTAAAGAGGCCCCAGGAAATCCGACCATAAGGAAACCCAAACTCTGCTCCCAATACAAATGCTACTTTTTAAAAAACTTTCACCCTTTGGTCAACCTACTGTCCATTGAATTTGTTGAGGTTTGTGGATATTAAGACTTAAGCAAGAGAGGCAACTTGATTATAGTACAGTAGTTTGAATTTAAGCAAAATGGTATGCCTGAAATGTAGGGGCCTTTTTGTAATGTAATTTGAAAATGTGGTGAGTTTCTTTGAATAGGCAACCCAGACTGACCATTCAATGACTCTCCATAAGAGCGACTACAACACCCAATTAGCACCATAAAAGGGAGAGTCGACATGACAGAGATGTGAGGTGACCATTTTTTACCCACACCACACGCTGCCATTGTGGTTACACCTACTGGTGTAAATACTTGGTGAAAGAGGCAGTGCACCTCCCTGTGACTGCAGGCTACTGAGCAAAATCACCAACCTCCCTTCAATAGGAGCATATAAAATTCTAGGCCTGGAGAAGAACAAGTAATAAAGTAACTATTTACTCTCCCTGAGTTCATTATCCTCTTCTCTTCTCCCTACTGGGTCGAAGGAAGGCAGAAGATAGCATTAAAGCTCATTCAGGGTCTGCATGTTCAGTTGTACAGGTGGTGCACTACATATTTATAGGAGTGTCATTCACTTTCTTCTTTACATGAATGGTGCCCCCTGGGAATTTTAGAGTGCACAACCTGTGAATCTGTATATGGCAGGCCTGCTTAATTTGGTTTTGCTCATATATTGTGAGCTTTTGTGTTGCTTATTCATTTTGTGTTCTCTGTGTTCATTTGTTTTGAGAAACAAACCTGATATCCGTTTCATCCTGGGAACCATAAAATTCATCTTTAAATATATCTATATAGGTAACAAACTGAATATCATTTATGTATATGTAAGTTTATTTATTTATTACAATAATCTAGGAGGGAAGACTTTACAAATAAACAAATGTGCAGAAATATGAACTAACTTGCTTGTGAATAACAGACCTGGAGCATGCCTCAGAAAATGTGTGTAAAATGGCTCAAAACTAGAGAAAGCATAGAAGCAAACTAACCACTGACACGGCACTAATAGAAAAGCTATCAAAAGTCTAAATCTGAGCAGAACCAGGAAGAAAGGAAATCATAAGAGGGATGAGACCTTGCTAAATAAATACATTTTTATTTCCATAATTAGAGGTAAGCATAAGGAAGAGATGAAACTAATTCCTAGTGTCAAGTCTATGTAAGTGGAAAGGATGTGATTTCGATTAACAAGAATTCCGTGTTGAGATTCAAAACAAGTATTTGTGTCAAAGAACCAATTCCAGTAGATTCCATGAGACATGCATATTTATATTCATTTTTCTGCATCAATGCTTTTAAGCTTTTAACCCATCCTTCTGGTGGGAAAGAAAAAAACATAAAAATATGAAATATCTTATCAAGCTTTAATTATGTTTACTTCTTGATTTAAAATTACTCTTTATTAAGTTAAAACGAAGATATTCTAGACTAACCCCAAAGCAGAATTGAAATGGCACACGAAAATGATCAAACATGATTCAAGCATCTCATTTAACTGAGATTTTACTACGTTTGTGTAATGATGTCTAAAATTGTGTTTTCATTAAACACAGCAGAGTAGAGCGAAACAGGGAGATTCATCCTATAGACCTTGTTTGAATCTAAACATATTATCTATTACTGTAACTTTGAGAAAATCAATTAATTTGCGTCAGCCTCAATGCCTTTATCTCTGAGAATAGTAATACCTATCTTGCATGGGGCTTTGGATCAAATAAGTTAAAACACAAGCAGAGTGTCTAGCAATTACAGTTGCTCACTAAATAGCTCTTGATATTACCAATGGTCTCTGATGTGGGAAAACTATTACATAATAAAAAGATCCTTAATCGGGTATCTTTAAAATCAGGCTGAATGCAAAGAACTTCAGATTTTATGTCCTCCCTTTTTTTAATTTTTACCCAGAGAATAATGCAATGCAGAAAACAGAGGGAGAGATTAATTTCCACTTCAAATGAAAAGTCATCATTATAAGATTTTTTCATCATGTGGTATAGTACATTAAATATAACCATAAAATCTTTGTTACCTCGCTATTGAAAGGTAGAATATGGTGTCCCACTTCCTGAATATGGGCTGATACAGTGGCTTATTCAATCAACAGAATGCAAGAGCAAAGGTGTTCTTGCACTTGTGAGGTTAAGTCATAGGAAGCCTTACAGATTCCAGCCAAGTCTCTTGAGATGTTTACTTTGGGTGAAGCCACTCACTATGTAAGAGTTCAACTACTTTGAGATATCCAGGTTGCTAAGACTCCAAAACTACACCGAGAAATTTCATGGAGAAAGACAGAGACAGAGAGAAAACCAGCCCCAGATTTTTCAGCCTGTGCAACCCAACTCAAGCCCCAGATTTGTGAATGAAGATGCCATCTTGGTTGGACATTTCAGCACCAAAAGATGTGACTCAAAGAAAACTTAGCCAGAACCAAGGCCCCAGGCATATGACACCAGTCAAGTTGTCTAATCTATCTCCAATCATTCAAGCCACCACAGCTGAGGCCCAGTCATGATGGAGCAGAGATGAGCCATCCCCAGTATTCTTTATCTTTATTCTTAGCTCACAAAGTCCTGACTATAACAACATGGTTTCTATTGTATCTACCACTGCGTTTTGGAATGGCTTGTTATACTGCAATAGGTATCTGGAATATATGTCTTGATCATTTCTTACAGTTCTAAAGCCACAGAACTCCTTTTACCCATATTCAGGGAGAATGCTATCTCTTGTTTATTTTCAGTCTCCCTTTGAGTCATAGAATCTGTTCAGAAGCTTCCTTGGACAGAGTCAGTAAAAGAAAACTCTTGATTACAAAACTCCATTATTACAACCAGGATAAAAGAACAGCCAAATCTGCTCACACACACCCCATTTTTTCACCACATCATAAACAATGGATTGGCCAAATTTTTAAGTGCTTGACTCTGATTGAAAGTAAGCAACTTTCCATCTTCAAACTCTTCCCCTCCAACTCAACTTAGAGTGATGCTCTAGTCAACCTCTGGACTTCCTGATGCACCTCCTATCTCTGAAATGAGACGTGAAGAAAAAACGTCTTCAGAAGAGTTCTGATATCAAGACAAGGGATAGAACAAAGGCCAAAGCAGCAATATTGCCATCCAGAGGAAAAACTACTGAACCTACACTGCAATACTCAGAAGGAAAGTCAAGACATGAGAGAACTAAGTGTAAAGCACAGCTATATTGGTGGCTTCTATTTAAATAATCAAGGTCAATAAGTAGGTCTCTGGGATGATGATCCCTATACCCTGTTACTTGCACCAGAATTGGGACATAACCAGGAATAAGTAGTTCAGGAAGCTAGAGTCACTGACACTGAGAGCCAACTACAGGGAACACCAAACATCCGGGGCTATTAGTTCATGTGCTTCTGTACCTAAATTTGGAAAGACTGTAAGACTTTCTGAATCTTCAGGTAACTTGCATACTATTCTAATCATAAGCAATCATGCTCCCTCTTAAGCTAAACCATACAACTTCAGAATCAGGTGTTACTTCTTATTGGTACCACTGTCCACTAAGCAAAGACAGAAATACAGAAGTAATCCTGACCCCTGCCTTTCCCTCATATATTCCCCCTCCCCACTTTTCCCTCTTTCCCATATATTACTAGGTTTAATCAGTTCTGCTGCCTAGAGATCTGTTAAAGTCCTTCATTTTAATCATATTCCTTTGCCCTGATTCAGATCCTTGTCATCACTAGCCTAAGCTGTCCTCTATCTATTTCTGCCCCTCCCATCTGAACTGTTGCCCTTCATATTCATCCTCAACACTACTATCAATATTATTTCTAAATTGAAAATTTGACCATCAACTGTCTAAAGACTTCAACATCTTTCCATTGCACTAATGATAAAGTCCAACTTCTAAACATGTCATAAAGGTCTCCATTTTTTGGCCTTGCTCTGCCAATTTAACTAATGTCTTTTTTTAGTAATTAAAATCTACTATCCTTGTTATTTTACGAGTGTCAGCAGTTGCTGTTCTCACTTTTGAAAATATTTCTCCCTTTCATTCACTTAGAAAACAACTATTCATCCTTTAAAACCCAAATGCAGTGAAACCGATTTTCTCTCTCACTCAAATCACTTTCTCCTCAAAACTGTAATTTTACCTCTGTGTAGCTCAATTGTTTGTTATACTCTAATGACAACAGATTCTTAAATATACTCATCTTTGTATCTTAATATCCGATAATATGACTGACATTTAACAAACGCTAAACATACTTGACACTTGAATTGATTGAATTGAATTAAACTGAATCAATCACTCTCAAGAACACTAACGATTGTTAGGGTTTCCTGCATCAAGAGTACAAATCACGCTGAATTTTCATAATACTGCTAGTTTTGATTGAGGCACAGCAAACAAGTTTACAACAGATTTCCCCTGTGAAAAGAATAACTTCAGTAAAAGATAACAAATACACTCAGAAGTCCATAAAGGAGGCAGGGTAGTCTAGGGGATTCTGTTCTCATCCAAAGACTTGCTGAGATTTGATTCAGAGGGGAAAGATTGATTTTTCTAGCTTAAGTTAAACGAGGCATGGAACAAATGTCAAAAGCAGGACATAGACTTAGATTCTTCACTGTCACACCAGTAAAGTTACCATCCTTCCATCTCCTTGAGAACAAACAAGAAAGCCTGCTGTGGACCGTGAACAAAACAACAACTGTGAATTTACACAGCTCCTTAAACTTCTAAGCTGTGTACTGAGAGTGAATTAGAGGTCTCCTCCAGATAGCATTGCAAATGAGCGTTATTTTATTTTCACCAAGCCTTTCAGGTGATACATGCGACAAAATCAGCAAAGTCAGTACTCACTGTGGCAGACAAAGTAACTATTATGTATCTGTCCTAAAAGTTCCTGTGATGTTCTGGCTAGTTTTGCTTAAGTACTATTTATAATATTTATGAGAAAGGAGGACAAAAATGAACCTGATGCTTCTGTGGAGAAGGAATTCCCTGGCTGAGCAGAAAAGCCTGCCAAAGTTTTGGTGTTTCTTGTTTGTTTGAAACAAGACTGAAGGACCATATAATGCAAGATGAAGCCATTAACAGTTAAAAGGGAGAGGACACACTAAAGAGACTCAGCCAGGGCCCTGGTAAATTATCAACAATTGTGGGCTTTCTTAGTGAGAGTCTAGGATTTGAGAAATTCATGAGGAGAAAAGGCGGAGGTCCCTGGGCACCTGAAAATGAGAATTGCTGCATTGAACTAGGCTGACTTTGGCATGGCATTTTGAAGAAGGCAGTCATATGGAATGTAACGAATAAATAGAGCATATCAGAGCCTGAAAACCTGAGAATAGGCTCATGTGGGTGAAACGAGGTGAAGCACGGTGCTTGGTACACTATAAACCCTCAGTAACATTGGCTGGTTTTGAATGAAATGAAACCTAACCTGAATCCAGTCCCTACTCGGTAACAGCGGGGAAGATAATGGGTGCCTAGGCAACGTCTAGCAAGTTCTGGGCTAGAGGCGGCTCCCAACTGTTGCGTCACCAGGGGCCACAGAACTGAGTCGGGAAGGGAGAAGGGAGGAATCTGTGCGGAGGGTCATCCGACTGAGTCGGAATCGGACACTCCGGCAGGAAGTAGAAAGCGAAGAAAACGAAACGACCATTGGTGAATTTCAACACCACGTCGTGAATTTCAGGTAATTTTCCACTTGTTTATTAAGATGGAAAACTCGGATTCCAACGATGAAGGAGATGGAGTTTCGGCCCAACACATAAGTCAAACGGACCGATTGGTTCGGGAAGAAGATTTCTCCAGGTTCGTAAATAATCTGAGTGAAGAAGATTACGAACTTATGAGAGACAACAATCTTCTAGGCATTCCAGGTGAAAGTACGGAAGAAGAGTTGCTGAGAAGACTTCAGCTAATTAAAGGAAACGCACCACAAGACTCAGATGAAAATACAGGTATATTCTGCTTTTGGAGGGAATAGGATGGGATGAATAAGGAACTTCATAATAGGAAATAGTAACTTCATAATAGTAAATAGTAAATTATACAGAAGTGACTTACATTAATTTGGTAAGTAACTTCTCATAAAAAGAACTGGCATTTACTTGATTTTTGGTGAGCATGTCAAGGTATGTTTGTTTGTTTTCCTGATTCACATTTGGGTTGTTTTAATTGGGAAACAGTGCAAAGTAGCCTATTTGTATTTTTCTTGGTTTTCTACCTCAACTGAAAGTCCCTCCTACTTCCTGAATTATTTTTTCTACATAGACATGTAAAAAAAGCACACAGAAATATTCTCCACTGGGGACAATTGTGCTCTCTTCAACACCTGGGGACATTTGACAATGGTTAGAGATATTTTTGGTTGTCACAGGGGAGGCATGGGTGTTACTAGCATCTAGTGGGCAGAGGCCAGGGATGCTGCCAAAGATCCCACAATGCACAGGATAGCTCCCCAAAACAAAGAATTGTCCAGCACCAAAATGTCAATAGTGCTAAGGCTGAGAAACCCTGCTCGAACCTCAGGTCTGGTGCCTTCCCTCCCAGTGTGAAGTAGAGGATTTTGCTGTCTAATGAAGAGGATACTATAATCCTTTGGCTCTTGAATATGGTCTTATATGTACCATGCTAGGTTCAGTCTATTCATTTGATCTGACCTTCAATTTAATGTCAATTAAAAATCTTGGTAACATTAAGAAGTATTCAAAATGCAAACACTTTTAAACCTATAAAACTTGTTTATGTTTGGGCAATAACCTTATATTTTAAAACAGCTTATCTATTATCAAAAGCACATAAGTGAAAAGCCTACAAGTAGTCATGTTGGAGACTCATGAAAATTAGACAATAATGTAAATTGAACTAAACTACTAGCATTGTACCTTAACTGGTGTTTACCTTGTTTAATTGCATTAGTGTTTTGACAGTGGACTGAAAAAAAAGTCTCTTGACATTCCTCCGACAGTGGTACACAGGGCTGTGTATATGATGAAATACTGAAACATAGACTTCCTCCAGATTCCCTTTTTAAAAAATTCTCTAAGTTTATCTAGGATTAGCTCACTCTTTTTGGATGGAATCGAAACTTTTCTACCTTTACTTATAAATCTACACAGTGCAGTTTATAAAATATTAACTCTATAAATGTGAAATCAGTTGAAAACATCTGAGTATTTAAGTTCTCATTTTTTGTTTGTTTTTGAAACAAAGTTTCAGAGTGCTATTTTATGATGGTTCTAATTTTGGTGGTTCTTTTATGCACCCTCCCCATTTTTTTTGTTAACAGACAGAGGAGACTCTTCAGATGACGTGTCTAGTGGTGACTCTCTAATAGACTGGCTTAACTGTTCTGGACAAACTGAAAATATGACAAGTGGACAAAGAGAAAACCAATCTTGGAGAGAAGAGAGCCTAATTAATCCTAAAAGTGATCAGTTCATATTCAGTTTAGAAATAAATGTTAACCTTGATAATGGGAGTCCAAATCCAGAGAATGAATATGTAGCATCTGCAAGACTTCCCAGAAGAGAAAATATGGAAGACAGCCAAAGGCAAGTGGAAAGTCCACAATCTGAATCAATATTTACAAGACCATCTATGTCTGAACAAGATACAACTGAAACATTAATGGAATTCCCACCTACCACAAGTCAGAGAAGAGCAAGAAGTAGGAGCCCAGAGTATCGGAGAACCAGAGGAAGAATTGAAAGTTGGTCGCCTCCACGTTCACTTAGGGAAATTGTACAAAGACTTAATCATAGTATACCCTCTCAGAATTTTGAGCAGCCTCTGCTAAGTGAGAATGCGAGATTTTCTAGAACTGAGCACCAAGAAATATTGAGACAGCAAATGACTGGATTTGAGTTGCAAAATAGCGGTCTTATTGAAACTTCTAGAACAAGGAATGCCGTTCATGGAGAAAATTCTCCAGATACAACCAGCAGTGGTGAATCTTGGGGAATGTGGGAAATATATCCAACCATAACCTTCAATCTTGAAGTAGGACAAGTTCATTCTGGAGCATATTCTCAGAGAGACAGCAGAGCTAGTAGAACTCAGTTAACATCTGAGACACCAAACAACACTGTCACTTCTGAAAGTGAACGAGGACTGAGGCATATGTATTCACATTCTGAGCAGGCAGGTGTGAGAGCTTATGTCAATACCATTAGAAATCCCGTTTGCAGAACTTTAAATACTAGATTAAATGATACAACATCTGTTCCAATTCAGAGCACGTTAAGGCAGACAATGGCAGAATTTAGTAACTCAAGTAACCTTATGGACAGTGACAGTAATTCGAATGCTAGCTATGATACCCATTCAAGTTCCACAATGATTTGCCATTCACGCCCCAATTGTATGTCTAGTTCCAGTTCTAGTCCTATTTCCGGTTCCAGCTCAAGTGATGAAAATTCAGGAATTAGCTCACTGATGTTTGAAGGCAGTGAAGAGACAAACTTATCATCAGACTTATCATCAGAGACCAGCCAAGGGGGTAGACAAATTATCCTTGACAGTAATTTAGAGCATAGTGTCTCACCTCCAAGTCAAAACATGGAATGGCTAGAGTCATCTAATGGTAGTAGTAGTGGTATATTTGGTTCTGATTCAAATGCTAGCTATGATACCCATTCAAGTTTCACACTGATTTGTCATTCACGCCCCAATTGTATGTCTAGTTCCAGTTCTAGTCCTATTTCCGGTTCCAGCTCAAGTGATGAAAATTCAGGAATTAGCTCACTGATGTTTGAAGGCAGTGAAGAAACAAACTTATCATCAGACTTATCATCAGAGACCAGCCAAGGGGGTAGACAAATTATCCTAATAATATCTGATGAAAGTGACTCTGGGTCCTCCCATAATCTGCAACAGTTTTTCCTCTTAAATGAAGATGATCTATACCAAACTACAGGACTCACCAAAGCACAGATTGACAGCTTGGCTGTAAGATCTTTTGGTGAAAATGATGCACTAAAAGCCTGTAGCATTTGCCTTACAGAGTACACAGAAAACAGCAAGCTTCGCATACTACCTTGCTCCCATGAATATCACATTCACTGCATTGATCGCTGGCTGTCTGAGAACTCTACATGTCCGATTTGTCGTAGGCAAGTAGTGGATTCCAATGAGAGTGAAAATCCTGATCGATGAATTCTCAGCTATATAAAGTGTTATAGGGCTTCCCTGGTGGCGCAGGGCTTGAGAGTCGGCCTGCCGACGCAGGGGACTGACAATAAAAATTAATTTCACACCATAGCAGTTCACTGAATTTCAATAAAAACTTAGCATGTGCACTGGGTTGGGATGTTCCTGATTCCATGGGAGAAATGTCTTAATATGATATAATGAATCTAGATAGATCCTAGTAGTATTATCTCGTCATGTAAACCCCAGACATCTCTTAGCCCTGTTCAATCCTGGTTGTGCATGCAAAGAAACAGAAACCCAACCAAATATCAATAATTAAGAAGCCATTTAAGACTACATTAGAGTCATTCACATAAAGAAGTCATGTTACATTCCTAGAATGCCATAAAAAGCTTTGAAACCCTTCTCTTCCTATCTCTCTCCACAGCAGTTTATCCCACCTCCCTAACACTGCCTTAACGTTTCGCCTATTCCCCACTACCAATGTATCAGTCAGTTCTAGCTAAAAACTGATGGCACACTTTAAAAGAGTGATGGAATAGCATTTAATGAAGAGACTAAAGTGTGTAAAGAATGAAGGGAAACCAAGAGATGATGAAGTACCCTGAGGCTAGCAGCTGTGAGAAGCCAGTATTATAACCACTAGGTTTGAAGGGGCATAGAGAGATAGCAGTTCCTGCAACCCAGAATGTCTTCGAGTTATAGGAGAAGCCCACCCAACAAGAGATGTAACCTTAGAAAATGGCATCCACTGCCAACCTAAAGTTTGGAAGGGGGCAGATCATGGAAATAAATACCCTTGCCTTCTTTCCTCCTGACTTCTAATCACTTATCAGTAGTTCATATTAACCAAACCCAACCTGAAGACACAGAGAGACTGGTCCATGAAGCTGATAAAGATCAGCCTCCTGGAATCACGAAGCAGGGTTAAGAAGGATGGCGAGTAGATCCGGTAAGCAAATCAGAGACCATCTACCACAACCAGCATTCCCAACTCTCTTCAAACCCAGCCTGTGTATGCTTTCTTGCCTCTTCCGCTTCCGCTTGTTCTCTATTCCACTCTATGACTCAGCTCTTTAACAACCCTCTCTATTTTCCTTTCATTTACTCAGATCTTGTATTTTTAAAAGTGATAAGATGACAAAGCCTTAGAACTTAATTACCTTTCTCTTAAACATGTCACACTTTGATTTGCTGTGATTGTAAACAACTAAGGATAAAGGGCAGTTATAGGTATGTCTTTAATTTTTGCTTCTTCAATATATTCAAGCTTCAATTTCTTTCTATATATGTTTAGTTCATATAATTAATTTTTAAAACAGATTCTAATTTCTTTTAAAGGGTTTTATGGTTTATATATGACTCAATCATATGATTAAGAGTGAATTCATGTGAATGACCCAAAGTAGCCAATTGCTGCTTGGAGCCTCACAAGCTGCAATATGAAAGCCTTAAAGGTAAAACTTGGCTTCAAGAAACATGTCTACATAGTTCAATTCTAACTGTCCCCAGTAAAACCATCACCCAAAACCCCGAGTATTTGAAATCAAAATTTAGGTCATGCTTCCTTCCAACCTAAACATAGTGAAGGATTTTTCTCCTACTTCAGCCTGAAGACTATTTTTGGGGGGTTGTATTGGCCAGTCCAGAAAATTTTGCTTAAATTTTTCAATCCTGATATAGGTGAGAGTACATTGTATTATAACCTAAAGCAATAATCAGAAATTTTGTGCAATGTGCAACCTATACAAATGTAGGCAGTGTTAAGTATACACCTTCTCTAAAAAGTTAAAGTCAGCAACATCACTGACCTTTCTTTTCTCTGTGAATTGCTGGCAGCCACAGTTTTTGCACATAACTACAAAATATAAATGGGGAGTGGTGGTGAAGTTTTTGAAAACATCTTTGAGGGAGCGTATTTTTCACACAGAAGATATCTGCATGGCCAGAAATGAAGGCTTGGCTCAAACCTCTGAAATTTACATTAACTTCTGAAAGTTGTTTGAATAGTCTGATTTTTAGGAAGTATTTTTGATATCAGATATACTTCACTTAAAGTGAGTAGAATAATTATAACAGTACTTGGCTTTCATACTATCCTAACAGATTAAAACCTTCCAAAGGATGATAATTGCTTAATTAATGCTTCAGTACATTCACATGCACCTTCTGTGGTCGACAGAATTCTAAGATGATGCCCAATGATCTTTGTAGGAGTCCCTCCCCTTGAGTATGAGACCTGTGAATGTGATGGAATATCATTCCCATTATTAGATTATGATATATAGCACAGTTCATTGGGAGATTATCCAGAGTGAGCCTGACCTAATCAGGTGAGCACTTAAAAGGCACACAGAGGACTTCTAATCCAGATAAGATGGTTTATACTTCCCTCTCCCTGCTCCCCCTTTATACGCACAACTATATATCCTGGAAATAATATGAGACAACCAAAGGAGATCTCTGAAAGGTCTAGAGAAGGTGAATTGCCTAGGGACCCTCAGAATGGATGAACAGCCTCATGGCAGGGCACCTTATGACCCTCTACCAACAAAAAAATGTGATCCAGGCCCAGCATTTCCTAACTCCCAACTTAGTAACAGGAAGTGGCTCAAAGAGGCTCTTCCTCCATCACATCAAATGGGAATCCCCCAAACACCAGGCGAGCCTTGCAGAACCTGCAACGATGAACAATTGGAAGTCCTGATGACACTAAGTGACCAGGGAAAGTGCTTTCCTTCCCCACTGGGCCTGAGATCCCCCTTCACCACCCAGACACATCAGTGGCTAAGGGTCCCAGCAAAAGTGCTCCTACCACAAAAAGCTCCCACCTGGACAATGCTCTCCTCAGATGGGCCTGAGGCTCCTCTCCCCTCCCCAGAAACATCAGGCAACTTGCTGGTACCGGCAACGGAGATCCCTCCACAGAAAGCTCTCAACCTGGTAAGCACCCTCCACTCCTTAGAGTCCAGGGAGACCCTGTCACAAGTGCCTGGCCCAGGAAGGACTCTTCATCACGTGTTCCAGAGATTCCCTTCCCTCACCAGAAGCACCAAGTGCCATATCCTGGGGAAGCTACTTCAGACCCCATAAGCAGCATGAGAAGGGACCAGAGGTAACCCCACCTGCACAAGAGAAACAGACCATAAGAGTACCACAAAGGGTCAGAAAATTAGGTTATCATGGAACCACCATCCATAAAAGTACAGGAAATGTGTGCCAAACCTATAAAGAGTGAATGCCTGCTAAAAATTAAAAAAAACAAAACACTTTAAATAGGGACCAAAGTATCCTAACATAATAGCCAAAATGTCCAAAAGACAATAAAATATCACTACTTATACCAAGAACCAGATCCATGACAGCTTGAATAAGATGGGACAGATGATGCCAACAGAGATGAATTAGATGTTAGAATTATCTGACAAGGGTTTAAAAATGCTGATTTCAGACCTTTAAGACCTTGAACACAGAACCTAGTCACTCCATGCCAGTATCCCAACCTGTAGAACTGTGAGCTAATAAAGGGATGCTGTTTTAAGCCATTACATTTGTACTAATTTCTTATGCAGCAACAGACAACTAATACAACTTCTCATCTAGGATCCATCCTGTACCTAGAAAATGATTATAATGAGTCCTAGACAAGTAAATGGCTTAATGTCTTGGTTCTAGGCCCACTATAACATTCTATTCTACCATTTTTCCCAAAAATGGAATCCCTAATTCCTGCTACTGAAGCTGCTAGAAGACAGTATCCTTCCTGTTTGAACAACCACCAATATCGTATCGCTCTAACTTTACTTCACATCACCCTATCTCATTCTACCAGTGTATGCTGCTTATATCATAAACCCAATTTAACACTCTGACTTTGAAACTATATAGCCACTTATTTTTCTCTCAAAGCGATTGCTGAGTATTATATTGCTCTTCCAAATCATATTCCTCTCTGTCTGCGCTGACAAATCAGAAATGGAGAAGATTTGTACCTGAATCTTCTGAGCTCAACCTGATACGTTTTTTACGTTACAGTATATCAGTTTAAATACACAGCATCACTGTGGTTGTGAGCATAAATATTTCCATCTTAAGAATTTTCTCTGTATTTTCTTGGTAGTTTTTAAAACATTTGTTTATTTTGGCCTAATTCCAAAAAAAAACCCTTGTCTGAATAACAAATTCTTTTTGAAAGTAGTTATAGCCTGTGGATAAGTTTTTGATAGCAATATAAAGTCTATCTTTTTTGGCTAACCATGAAAATAAGTTGTGCTCTCAATATTCCATGAAGAATTAAGTATAAAGATTCTTTTGTTAATGCAAACAAGCCTGAGCATCGAACAACATGAACATCAAAACACTGCATGTACTGGGAAGTTCACAAAGAAATGTGACGTTTCTGTTAAGTAATATTACTTGTTATCCATATACAATACTTTGAGATCTTCAGTATCTTCTTTACTACAATTAACGAAACATTTCATGTCTTTTCATTATTTGAGAGGTGAATGTATACTCCCTTCAATGAGAAGTTTCCTGGTATGAGAATTTCGAATGGAAATCTGAACTGCATTTCTTTTCTATGACTTCATTTAAGATTTGAAAATTCTTTACCATCTTAACTCAGGCTTTTTCACTATGAAATAAGAGGCTCTCCTTTGTGTGATATTCAAAACTCTCCATTTTTAAGCATCAAGCCAGCATCTTTAACATCACTGCAAAAATGTGGGGATTTGGAAAAGCATGTTGGGGAAAATCCTTTTTCTCTCATCCACCATTCGTAGAGGACAGACACTAATTATAAGCCAACTCTGGGCTCTGGGTTCTCCATTCTCACATCACTAGTCACAACACAGTTATCTACCACCCCTGGCCTTGTCATCTTCTATTCTGGAAGTGTATTTTTTTTTCTTTAGTATCACTTGTGACTATCTAAAACATTTTTTATTTATCTTGTGCTTGTTTTCTTCCCCATTCCTATCCCAAAATAGAAGCTCCAAAAGATCTTTCTTTTTTTTTTAAATTACTACTACATTTCTAAAAACTAGAACAGTTACTGGCATACACACACACACACACACACACACACACACACACACACACACACACACTGCTTCAGAATTTTTGGCCACTGTGAGCATCCCAGACTTATTTTTCACCCTTTATTCTCCAAAGAAAACCTATTTTAATACTGTTACCTACCATCCTGGATTTGATGTATTTCACCCTAGATCTCTCTCACTTACTTAACATATTTGTATAGGGTTTCTTGCCTATTAAGTTATAATATCTGCCAACCCTTTTCTAAATCACTATTTCAGGCATTCAACGCTGACCAAGAATGTGCCATGCCCGATGCTGGGTGCTAGGGTTATAGTTACGCAGTACAGCACTTATCATGAAGAAATGTATTACATTTTAAAGAAGGCAGATGAATAAACATACAGTAACACTCTATGTCAGGGATGCCCTGACACAGATTCAGATACAGGATAAAATGGAATGATCTAGGAGGAGAAATCTACACTAATAATTCAAACCTCCTTAAAGTTGGGTTATATCTGAGTTGTATCTTACAGGACTAGTAGCAATTAGCCAATGAAATGAAGTCATTAATTTTATTCTAAGCAAAATAAACACTGCATGCAACAGTAAAGATGCATTGAAAATTTAGGGCTCAGTAAACAGTAAGTATGAATCATCATGCTCTGGGGTAGAAGAGGAAGAGATGTAAGTACATTAGCAAGAAGTGAAGAGATGAGGCCAAAGAGGCAACAAGTGGTATTGTGTATCAGGCTGAAGAGTTGAACTAGATCTTCTAAGCAATGCACAGTCAACACGATTTTTCTAATAGGAATAAAATTTTTCAATTTTTAGAATGGTCATACTAGCAGGGATATGAACAGATTGTCAAAATTTAGATTGTCCCACTTACGGAGTTATGGCTTTAACTGGAAGAAAAAAGTATAAAGTCCTGATATAATGGTGAGACAGTTGAGATATGGATGCATATAGATTCAAGTAGTATTAAAGAAGCACAATAAAATTTGGTGGCTGCTTGGATAATTTAAAGATGACCTTAAGTTTCTGGTTTAGGTGACTGAGTAGATGGTGAGAAGTTCCACTGATATAAGAAATGCAATATAACTTGTTTGTCATAGAAGAGGAATAGATGACAATTCGGCTGGAATCTCTGAGATTTGAGATGTCAGAGTGATATTTTAGTGGCAATGTTCATCTCGCTATCACGGAATATCAAGTATGCTTCTAAAATTAGGATAAAGATGCCAGACTGAAGTCAAAGAAGTATGAGTATTGCCTGTGAAAGTATGTTCCATGGTAGTAGTGGAGGGAGATGGATGGAATCCTTTGGAACAGGAGCAATTATAAAGTAGACAGACATAAAGAAGATAGCAAAGATAATCAAGACAGAAAAATGAGAAGTGTAAAGATAATCATAAACACAGAGCTCACGGTCTTCATTCGTAAATATGAAGAGAAAACAAAATATCTCTAGATGTTAAGAAGAATGTAAACTGCTAGGAAAGCAAGGGTTTTGTAATTTTCACTACAATAGTCATAGCACCCAAAACACTGCCTTGCCCAAAGTAGATGTTCCATAAATATTTGTTGAGATATTTGAGATAGGCATGATGTAAGAGAGAATAAGATAAATATTAAAAATAGAAAAAATAAATCCTGGGAGAAATAGGAATAATTCATGGACTAGGACAGAACCTGAAAGGCTTAGTTTTACCATGCACAGATGGAGACCTGCCACTATTCTAAAAACCTACAAATGTTGAAAGAATAAGTCTTTGGCAGGAACTGTAACAAACATACTGGCCATTATAGATCACTTGGAAACAGTCTTTACATATCTTTTTTAAAGGCTCCTTTTTAAAAGAAAGAATTGGTAAGAGGGTGTTTAAATGCTTTTCTGTCAGGCTTTTTGCTTGGGAGAAAAAGGTGTAGGTGAAGTAACTCTGCCCCACATAGACTTTCAGTCTACTTCTCCCTCTTGCCATCCTGATTTACTCAGGAGTTCTACTGGGCACATATATACCTCAGAAGCTGAGGCCCTCTCCTTGCATATTATAGTAGAGGGCTTCCCTTTCTTTCAGATTTCACATTATGATAGTTTCTTGAGAGGCAAAGGTAATGGCTACGTATGCTTACATTTACAAACATCTTGAACCAGAGCCTCTTTTCTTTTGTATTTTGAAATCCAATATAAAGGAATTTTAAAATTCAGCAACAGGGAAAGAGTTTCAGAGTATTTGAACTTGAAAGAGTATATACCCATAACTTCATTTTTGCAAGAAAATTAGCTTCTTGAAATCTTATGCAATTGCTGCCATGGTCATTGTATTAATTATAAATTGTAATTTTAGAGAACACTTACAAATTAGTTTAAAGGCTAGAAAGGAATTTACTGACTCACAATACAACAAAGTTTGAAAGTGCTGATACTTTCAGACACAGGTAAGTGTGAGGGCCCAAAGGATATAAATAGAAAATGTTTCTCTGACTTGGATATTCTTCCTTCTGCAGTTTGTTTTGTTTTGTTTTGTTTTGTATTATTTTGGGGAAAGCTTTCTCCAAGAGGTGGCAAGAAAAATGAACAAAAGCAACTCTATTTTTATATATTACCAATTTACTGAACCCAGGCAACGAGAAAGCCTTTATACAAAAGACTGACTCAGCTTGGGATTTCTGTTAAAACCTGAAGGGAATTCTAACTGGCCAGGTCTTGGTCACATGCCCAGCACGAGAATATGGAGGTGGGATCTCCAAACCAAACCAGATGGAAATGTGGACAAATTCACCAAAAGTAGCAATGAAGGTCTTCTAAGGGTTCTCTTTTGTTTTTCACACACTTCTCGAATCAATTCTGGTGATATGTATTTTACTAGGAAATAATCAATTGCATCCAGTTTTTAGATTTTTACAGCATATTTATGTTCAGTGCATCATCCTAAATTTAATATATTTCCCTTTGTATTTTTTTTCTTTCTGTTCCTATACTTTATACCTTGGCTTTCTCCATTTTTCCTTGATCACAATATCAAATGACATTCGATAAACTCTATATTAAGGTTTGATTGGAGAAGTAGAACCACTAGAAGGACTTTATTATAGAGATTAAACCTTACATGATAGTGGGGCTTGGTTAAGCAGTCTATGTAAATCCACTGTCCCTGCCTCTTGGTGCCAGTCCTGAAGTCAGTAGGGCTGGATGTCAGGAATGAGAGATGATCTGAAGTTAGAAGATCAAGGATAAGCTGGAACCTTCAAAGATAAGCTATAATCCAACTAGAAAAATGAACTGAACACCATATTAAAAGGATTATACATCATGGCCAAGTGGGATTTATTTGTAAAATGCAAGGATGGTTCAACATACGAAAATCAATCATTGTGATACACCACATTAACAGAATGGAGGACAGAAAAACCAGATGATCATCTCAATTGATGCAGAAAAAGGCAGAAAAAGTATGTTCATTGGAGGTCAAAACTCCATAGAAAGTTTAAATAACATATTTGATAAAAGTGAAGTTGAATTTTAAAAGTTGAAAATAAGCCAGAAAAAACGATGAGATTAAATGAAAATGTGAATGATAAAGGAATAAAGGATAAAATGGAAGACCCACATTCATCTATAATATTTTTAGAAGGTGAGATTAGAGTGAATTTAACAAGTATTTGAAGAAATAGTACTTCTCAGAGATTAAGTTAGAAATAAATCCTCAGATAAAAGAAGTGCATGGAGTCACCAGTAAAAGAAATGAAAACAAATATATGACTATATCCTGTATCGTATACCTCACCTCAGCCTGATCCTTCCTTTGTTCTACATTAGAAGAATGTGCAACACTGGCAGACTACTTATATATACAATCTGACAGTGTCTCACTGTGTTCATGATTGCAAGAAATTTATCCTCCACCTCTCTCCTTACTCCAGCAGGTGAGAATATTCCTAAAGCAACCCTTTCAGTTCCCCCACAGGCTAAACCCATGGATGAATTCTTTCTCCTTTCTTCACATTCCCTCCCCATAATTTTGAGATCCAGTTTACAGAACTTCCAGAGGTCAAATCCCAGCTTGATCATGCATTCTCATATTGAATCGCCAGCCTTCCCTGCTTCACTGCTTTTGCCCTGCAATCCGGTTCACTTGCATTGTACTCTCTAATTCAATAATAGCACATAAACTCTTGGCCTGAGGCTCTGCTTTCTGGGGAACCAAGGCTAAAAAACAGCTGGTAAACCACATCACATAATGGCAAAGAGGAAAGTCTAAAAAACAATTTGGAAGAAAGAAAGAATATCAAATAAAAAGAGCAATTAGACTAGTAGCAATCTTCTCATCAGTAACAATAGATGCCAGAAGATAACTGAAAGCACTATCCTTAAAGTACTAACGGAAAAATCACTCTTAACCTAGAATATAACGTTTAACTAACTATATTAAAAAATGAAAGAGATGACATTTTCAAAGACAGAAATTTCTACCTATAGACCCTCGATAGTAAAACTTCCAAGGAATAGGCTTCTTACTGAAGGGAATTAAACTCACCGTGAAGAAGTGGGATTAAAGAACAATACTGAGCAAAGAAAGTGATATACATGTAGATAAATCCAAGAAGGATTAACTGTTAAACACTGTGTAATTGTGTGACTAATTTGGGGGCCAAGTCAAAAATAAAGTGCAATCCAATGGAATATTACTCAGCCATAAAGAAACGACATTATTTGTAGTGAGGTGGATGGACTTAGAGTCTGTCATACAGAGTGAAGTAAGTCAGAAAGAGAAAAACAGATACTGTATGCTAACACATATATATGGAATCTAAGGGGAAAAAGTCATGAAGAACCTAAGGGTAAGACAGGAATAAAGACACCTAGTAGAGAATGGGCTTGAGGACACGGGGAGGGAGAAGGGTAAGCTGTGACAAAATGACAGATTGGCATGGACACATATACACTACCAAACGTAAAATAGATAGCTAGTGGGAAGTAGCTGCATAGCACAGGGAGATCAGCTCAGTGCTTTGTGACCACCTAGAGGGGTGGGCTAGGCAGGGTGGGAGTGAGGGAGATGCAAGAGGGAAGAGATATGGGAACATAGGTATATGTATAACTGATTCACTTTGTTATAAAGCAGAAACGAACACAACATTGTAAAGCAATTATACTCCAATAAAGATGTTAAAAAAAAAGAAAACTTTTTCTCTTAAGCTAGCAGCAATTGGGTAAGATACACCTTTGTAAACAAAGATGAAATATATACTTTTTCTCCCTACCTGACCCTCCAGATTTTGGAAACTCTCGAGTATTCATCTCATGGCAATACAGTTAGTTATCTGCATAAGTGCAATAGATATCTGCTTTTCTTGTAACAGGACACAATTGGAAACTGATTATATTAACCAAGGTTTTGACTGGAATGTCATATTTAAGAATAATGTACATAGAATCAAATATGACCAGACAACTTTAAGAAATTAAGGGTGACTTTATGGAGCCAATAAAAACCCTTGAAAAGGCAGCCTGGAACCTTGCTTACAGGGTTCCCAACAGCCTAATCAGGTGAGTAATGAACTTCTTGACAGGTGCAGTAATCTCAGGATAATTGGGGAACCTCGAGAAGAGAAGAATTCACCTATATCTATAGGTATTGCAAGTGAAGTCAGATAGCAAGTCTTTGGTTTGGCTTCCTACCCTCGAGAGGCTTTTACAAGTTCAATCTGGGGAATTCCCTGGCGGTCCAGTAGTTAAGACTCCGTGCTTTCACTGCTGAGGGTGCAGGTTCGATCCCCAGTTGGCATACTAAGATCCCACAAGCTGCAGGGCACAGCCAGAAAAAGAAAGTTCAAAAGTTCAATCTGAGATTCCTTATGAAAAATTCCGGCAAAGCATGTTTAAAAGAGCTTATGTGGTCAATCACTATTCTTGCTGCACTTCTGTACAAAATCAGGACAAGTTTTATTGAAATTAGACTTACTTTGCAAACAAATTAGTCTTATTTTGGTTTCTTTGTAAAAATGAGGGTGTAGAAATTTTTTAGAGAGAAAAAGTATGTTTCAGCAACACACCCTTGTGGATATTAGATTCTAGGGCTGTTTCTTGTCTTTGAGGATTTAGTATTTGCCTGTAAAGTGGACTGCATCTTTAATACCTTCAGTTCCCTCAAATACCTGGCTACAACTCTCCAAGCTAATATTTCTGATTTTCTCCCATCCTTAGATGGGAGAATGAAAGCTTTCTCCTGCACCCCTGCAAACAGAATGTGAATGACTTGATATAAACTTCAGAGAAATCACCACAATAGCTGGTTTAGACAATCTCCTTTGTGCCTGTTACTGCATGGGCCACTCAGACTGGTACACCCAGTGCCCTCATCAGAGACATTCAAACTGCAAACCAGGAAAATCCATCAGATTCCCACTGTCTGCCCTCTCTCCACCTGAACATGTTTCAAGCCTGATATCCAGAGTTCTTCTTGACTGGCAGCTCTCAGGACTCAGACACTGGGTTCATAATTTGCTCCAACCATTAAACTTCGTTTTTCTTTTTCTTCCATAGAAACTCTCTATTCCATGGAAATCCTCTGATTAAATATCTGTTTCCTTGTTTAGGCAATACAAGTCTAACTTTGGGAGCCCACCTGCATCATCCACCTCCTGAAATGAAACACAACTGTTAACTCAACTGAACTATTCTCAAGACTGAGACTGGGTCAACGAGATAGGCAGCAATCTATCAACTTAGCGTCTGGGTTGTGAAACTTATTTGAAGTTTCAAAGGTGGAACTTAAGGGGAGCAACATTTGCCACCCCAAAATATGCTACTTTGGCAGGAGGATTATTTTGAGCTATAAACAATCAAAACCCAACAGATTCAGGAAAAGCTCTTTACCTCAACCTCAAGTTCCTAAATTTACATGGGAAAGGGAGCCTATACAGGAAGAGAGCTATTACCAGAGATAACTTTTTTACCTAAGAAACTTACCTGCATAATAGGATAACCATTGTTTTCTAAACATCTCCTCTGCATTCCTGTGAATGCCTTCCTTCCTTTTGTATCCCCAGACCCCTACCCCTTTCCTCAGCTCCGGATGTTATATAAGCTTCAATTACCTGGCTGCCTTGTGGGTCTCATATTTTATGGGACTCTCTTACATACGAAATTAGATTTGTCTTTCTCCTGTTAATCTGTTTTATGTCTATTTGATTATTAGACCAGCCAAAGAACTTAGAAGGATAGAAGGAAAGTTTTGCTACCCTTATAGCATCTTAGCCAAGAATCTAGAAGGGTAAAGGGAAAATTATTTGTCCTCCCATACAACACTAAAACTTGTCTTATTTTCCCCAAAATGTACTTTTTACTGCTGGCTTTCCCCATGATTCAATCTAATTCAACCATCAACCATCTTATTTTGCTATGATCTGGAAATCTTCCATGATCTGGAAGAGTTGATCTACTGTCCTGTACTTCTAATTACATTGAATCATTTGCAGAGTCAAGGCCAGTTGTTCTTCAGTATGTTATACTTTCAGGATTCATCAGAGTGTGTTCCCATGTTTAAATTCAGATAAAATATTTCTGGCAAGGACACCACGTAGGTAATATTGTATAACTTTCTCTGCATTTCATTAATGCCAGGTCATAACATTAGTGATTTATGAGAGGGCCACTGATTTCTCTGTTGTAAAGACATATTTTCCATTTGTAATTAATTCGTAATTTAAGGGGTTGTAAAGACCCTGTTCTCCACATTTCTTTACCATATGGTTTCAGCCATTGACCCTTAACTGAAAATATTATGACATCAGGAGTTACAAAACAGTGAGTTTCTAATTCTGAAATTCTTTTTACATTTACTTGCTGAGATCATTTGGTATGATCTTAAATCCTATATTTAAGAGATCATTTCCTATCTTTTCTATCCGTCTCCTCTCTTTCCAAAATAATTATGAAATTTTCTTTACTCTTATTCATAGATATTTATTATTGTTTAATGTACTACCATCATTATTGTCTGTAATGCTCACACAGTACCAAATGTATTCACTGGGCCCAACTTCAAGTCAACTACTGAAACTTTTGCATATGGTCTCATCTGTGTTTGAGCACTTCCTGGCTTTCTGGTTTACCTTGTACTTTCTCTGACCTTTCCTGCAACAGGCCTTATCTCCAAGGAATCCTTGTTCCTTTCAGCAAGGAATGATTTTTAGAAACCAAGATCTCAGTATTATTTATGCTCTTTGCTACTGGCAGGTCAAAATGTCAAAACCCTGTAATCATGTATAACTCTCTCTTTTTCTTCCTAATTATTTTCTCGAGTTAGAATAGAATTGCTATAGTGAAGTACAGTTTCTTTAATGAATGACACAATGAAAAGAGGGTTATATATTCTGATTATGCATTATTTTGTTTCTGTAGGACCTCTAATCTCCTCCATATACTTTTTTCTTTCTCTTCATTTTCAAAAGTCCAGGGGATGCTCATCCCTTCCAAGTTGCTCCCTTTCTCCCAGAAGCAGTGCCTTTCTATGACTGTTACCTCTAGTCCCACACTTTTATGTTCCTTCCTTTGGATTCTTAGTACCCAGTGTTTTCTGATTCTTCTCGTCTCTTACTTGTTTTTGGTATTTTTCCACTCAGGGTAAGACCTCATTTTTCTAGGAGAAATTTACCTGCGTTCTGGCACCGGTTTTATCCTGCTGCATGCTCGTGATTTTCAGCAGTCTCATCTGAATCTCCCCTTCAGCCTGGGCTGCAAAACGAGTTTTGCTGGTTTCAGATGTCTTCCTATTAGACATAAATCCAAGTTGTAGTATTCTCTGACTTCTATGCTTTTGGCATAAGTTTCTCATGGTTTTATTTTCTTTCCTTGCTGATCTCTATGGGTTCTAGAGCATGTGTGGAAAGATTAGGATTTAAGAAGCTGCTATCATCCTATAGAAACTCAGAGGTCAGAAACAATCATTGTATGCTTGGAATTATTTTTATGCTTTATTTAAATAAGCCTTGCCTTGCCTTGCCTTCTGAGTTATTCCATATTCATAAAGGGGAAGCACTTTAAACATACATATAATACAATTTTATTTTAAGATTAACAGTAACTTTAGGCTTAATTCCAGCAGGGCTTATGCCTCTGAACCAAGTTACCTGTCACTTTTGAGGTTTACTTGCACTGCTCTGAAAGTTTTAAAAACAGAAACACACAAAAGTTAAAGGGCTTTTTCTTAACTTCTTTGGTCTAGCACTCCTGAATTAACTAAGAAAATTATCACTTGCTTATGTGCCTACTGACTAATGATGTGTTGGACATCAAAAATTAATTTTAATCTGTTTCTCATTTCTTTTCCTGTTTGGTCTGGTGTTTAGCTGGTTAGGCTGTCTGTAATCAGATGTTTGCATTCTTTTTAACTAAGAAACAGTAAGTCAAGTGAGAATACAAAAAAGAAACAAATGACACTGGACCATTTAAAATTCCCAATAATACATTGCCAGTGTCCTCTTAAAATTTAATGAGTATGTTTTCCATTATGTCAGCCAGATCATTAATAATCAATTGCCTTTACCTCCAACTAGTATACAAGCTATAGTGACACTTCAGTGCTTGTTCATAGAATCAAGATTACCTTAATCCTGCTGTGGACCACAGACATATGGTTCCTTGGCCGGGAGGTGCTCTAAACAGATCATTGTAAAAGGAACAATGGGAACGTAAAGTTATAATATACTTTGTACCTACCTTTCCAAAGCTTACAGTCTTATGGGAAAGCAACATTTAAACAATACCAAAAACGTGCAATTATAAATATCAACAGTTGTTTGACATAAAAAATGGGCTATTATGAGACACATAAATATAACACTGGTCATGATTCAGATGTGGGGTTAGCAATCTCTTTGAAGAAGGCAGAATTTCACCAGGTCCTACCAACAGGAATTAGGCAGAGGAAGGTACCAGGGGAAAACAGGTAAGCAGGAATGTAGATGACATGGCATGCATCCAAACTCAATCCTCCTTACTTTCTGTCTCCTATTTGAGTGGCAAGAAGAGTCAGAAGAAGAAAAAAAAGGACTATCTAACAGAGTAGGTCATTGGTTTGCTTAATGTTCCAGCCATTTGAGTAAAAGAGAAAGAACCACTATGATAAACTAAAATTTAACACATCCAATTCCAAAAGTAAACAAGACATTCATTCTAACCAATTCATAAACTATCCTTCTCCCTCCAGACGTGTTATGTGAGGGATTAGGAAAGGGTCAGAAAGTGGACTTGAATCACTTCTCATGGAAGCAACATACCTGATTTCAAGTGTTTCAGCAAGAAACACTGCCTTTTCAGCAAAGCATAGCTCACCTCCCTGATCCCTCTGTAATGTATCTACAGTCATATCCACTTCTCTTACCTGTCCCACTAAAGGAAGTATTCTTCCTCATGACTGTGACAATCCTTCCATCTGTGTTCTGGACTCCATATGCTTTCATTTCATCGTAATTCATCTGATTTATATATCATATCTTCTTCCTTTCTACTGGTTCTTTCCTCTTCAGAATTTAAGAAAATATTCATTTAAGCCACTCAAATCTTCAAAAGCAACTCTCCATCTATTCTGCATCTCCCTCACCCTGCCAGAAATCTTATATTCCTTTCATGTCCCTCATACTTCAGTTCTTTTGAAATGTCATCTAAATTCTCTACCTCTACATTTTTTGTTTCTTTTTTTAAAATAAATTTATTTATTTATTTATTTTTAGCTGTGTTGGATCTTCGTTTCTGTGCGAGGGCTTTCTCTAGTTGTCGCAATCAGGGGCCATTCTTCATTGCGGTGCGCGGGGCTCTCACTATCGCGGCCTCTCTTGCTGTGGAGCACAGGCTCCAGATATGCAGGCTCAGTAGTTCTGGCTCACGGGCCCAGTTGCTCCGCAGCACGTGGGATCTTCCCAGACCAGGGCTCGAACCTGTGTCCCCTGCATTGGCAGGCAGATTCTCAACCACTGCGCCACCAGGGAAGCCCCTCTACCTCTACTTTTTAATCCCCATGCACTTCCCAACCCACTGGAATTTAGCTTCTCTAGTCACTCCACTAGAAGCAATTACTAAAATCACCAAAAACTTCCAATTTGTCAAAGCCAATTGAAAATTTTTGGAAACCATCCTACATTACTTCTGAAACCTACTATACTGATTGCCACCCTCCACTTCTCTGGAATTTCTTCCTCCTTTGGTTTCTATGACTCCTCTCCAGATGTCCCTTGCTTGTTTTTCCTGCTGCAGTGTCTACTTCTGATGTTTTCCAGAGCTTCCTTCTCAAAGCTTTTTAAATGTACATATAAAAGAAATATTGTTGGGCTTCCCTGGTGGCGCAGTGGTTCAGCGTCCACCTGCCGATGCAGGGGACACGGGTTCGTGCCCCCGTCCGGGAAGATACCACATGCCGCGGAGTGGCTGGGCCCGTGAGCCATGGCCGCTGAGCCTGCACGTCCAGAGCCTGTGCTCCGCAACGGGAGAGGCCACTAGAGGGAGAGGCCCATGTACCGCAAAAAAAAAAAAAAAAAGAACTGTAGAGAGGGTTGGGGTTCTACTGAAGAGTTTGGAATAGATAGCTGAGAAATTTTTGGGGTGAAAGGAAGTATAAGAGAAAGAAAATGGCATTTTAATAAGGGTTTCTCTAAACTCCGTATATCGTTGCTAATGTTTTATAAACACAGTAACTCCAATTATTTTGAAGTTCATTTAGTTTATGGTCTGTTTCTTATACTAAAATGCCACTCTCAGACTAGAATATATGTTTCATGTGCTCAAGTGAGTTACCTTCAGATTAAAATATAGTGATGATATGGGTGTTTTAGTTTGTGAAAATTCATTGAGCTACGTACTTATGATTCATAATTTTTCTAACTATACTTCAAAAATTGACCAATTTTTCTCATGATGACTCTTTTACAAATCTAAATGTAAGCTCCAGACATACATTTTCAACCACTTACCAGATACCTCCGTTACTATGCATGATAGGCAACTAAAGACAAAGTGTTCAAATGAAAAACCTCTTCCTACTTTTTTTTCCTATTTCTGTAAGCAGAACCACAGTAGAGCCAGTTTTTTAGAACAGATTTTCCTTCTCCATATAATAAAGGTCCTGAGTCAGGGCCAAACTACAGCCAAGCCCTCTGCTCCATAGGCACAGGTACCATCTTAGTTGGTTCATGTAACATTTCTAACCTACATACTGGTCTCAGTGAGGGCAGTTATGCATCCCACTATCCATTCATCTCAGTTATTCTGCAGGGATCCTGTAAAAAAAATCTAAATATATACCTGTCCCTTCAGTCTCTTTAGCAGAGCATAATAGCAGCCAACATTCATATAGCATTTGTTACATGATAGAGGCTACTGTAAAACCTTTGCAGCTATTAACTGATTTAACCCCTAAATAACTTTATAAGGAAAATATTATTATTATCTCAGTTATACAGATATAAACCTGAGGCACAAAAAGGTAACAGTGGGCAGAACTTGGATTTGAACTAAGGCTACACAACTTCTGAAACACATTACCTAACTTTATTGTGGTAACCACTTCACAATATATGTGTATATCAGATAATCACATTGTATACTTTAAATTTACACAGTGTTTTTGGTCAATTATACCTCAATAAAACTGGGGGGTTTAAAAAGAAACTCTGCTTTAGTCAGCTCTCAAGATCTGGTACTTTCTGTTCTTTCTGATTTTCCTTTCATTGACTTTCTTTAAATTACCTGAAAATATCATAGGTTTTATGTCTCTGAGATCTTTCACATTCTTTTCCATTCACCTGGGATACTCTCTCCATGGTCATGTCCACACCAACCTTGTGTATCTGATTAATTCCTCTTTCAAGAAGAAAAGTATATTACCTTCTCTAAAACATTCCCCTGACATCCCTATCTTTATCTTATGAGAAGACAAGGATATCTGCACCACTGCATTTGTTACCTGCTATTATAGTTTTTTTCTTTGCTTATTTGCTATCCTCATTAAGAAAAAGATTATGAGGCTAATCACTGTTTAACAACAGTAACTTATACATTACACGGTACAAAATGAACACACGAACTATTTATTTACTAAACTGATGAATACAGATCCAGAGAAACTATATTTATGAGAGTGATTGATTATAAAATGAGAACGCTGCTTTGATGATAATTTTTTTCTTATGGAGATTATAGGAACTAATATATTTAGAATATTTTTAAAGTGTCTGGCAGATAGCATGAGCTCAAAAAACTATAGTAAAAATAATAGTAATATAATAATTATAATAAGTTTGAAATAGACCTCTAGGATTCCAAAATCTACTTTGCTTTCTGACAAAACTTTTGCAAAACAGATTTATAGAAAGAAAATGAGAAAGAAGAAAATTAGGAGTAGGTAGGTTAGAGGTGGGAAAGAAAAGTCTAGGAAATTTGCAATAGGGATAACTCTAAGTATAAGCAACAAAATGAGGATAAAGTTTTGAATAATGAATGCAAGATAGAAGAAGAAGAAAGCTTAAATATGGAAATTTAACATTCAACCCAGAAGTTGTATCTAAAACCCCTTGCATTTAGTGAGCAAAATATACATTTAACTAACTGAATGGTTGATTGTGATTAAATACTGAACTCTTCAGCAGATAACCTGAAGCCTGGTTCTTTGGACAGTGAGGGTTGAGAAAAACATGGTCTTCTTACAGTCTTCTAAATAAGGCTAAATAAGCAATAACACAAATGCTTCTCTCTCTCGCTCTCACCCCCCCACCCTTTGTGTGTGTGTGTGTGTGTGTGTGTGTGTGTGCGTGTGCACATGTGTGTGTACCCAGAGATTTTTGTCAAAGCCATTTGTTGCTAAGCAAAAGATCAAGAAAGGGATTGTTGAAACTCATTTGTAAATGCTTAATACCTATATTCTCACCCCTGAACGTGCATATTTACCTCTTCTCTTAATAAGCAGGCACTTGAGTGCAGGTCATTTTGCTCTAGATACACTATTCAGCACTGAGGAAGGGGGGAAGCTTTCTGTGGAAGATAAGGAAAGATGCTTGTTATTTGGAAACTTTTCTTCTGGCACCTCTTTAGCTAGTTGGATATTCCATGATCACTGTGACACAATCTAGCCAATTTTAGACTTCATCACACTCTCTCTTTCCAGCAACCAAAGCATCCACAGCAGTTTCCCAGGTCTGTCCAAGGTGAGGGACATCAGCCACTCTGAAAGGCAGTTCCAGGGACACAAAAAGTATCACAAAAAGAAAAGTTTCTTGGTGATAGAGACGACTGAGGTCCAGATTTTTCTTTCTTTCTTTCAATAATTAAAAAAATTTTTACTGAGGTATAATTGATATAACATTATATTAATTTCAAGTACATAACATAATGATTTGATATTTGTATATATTGTGAAATGATCATGCCCAAAAGTCTAGTTAACATCCACCACCATACATAGTTACAAAAGTTTTTTTCTTGTGATGAGGACTTTTAATTGGGTAATTTTATTTTAATTGAATTAAAGACTATTTGAACAAGTACAAAGTTTACCCTGTTAAAGGTCTCACCTTCAAGAAGAACACAAATGGGGCAGTGAAAAGGAAAAAGAACAGGAAGTTCGGTCAAATAAATCTAAGAAATTAGGAGGTAACAGAGGCACTGAGCAGAATTTCCCTCATATTAGATGCTAGGGGTTCAAAGAGGAACAACTCCACCAATGTTGTATCACTTCCAGTTCTTTGTAAAAAATAAGTAAATACATACATACATACAAATACAAACAACAGAATTTATTAGTATTGTGTCATTTATGCTAAAGGTATTTAGAAATTCTTGTAGAAAATAAACTATTAATTGTTTAAATTGAAATCTGAGCTTTACCTGAGCCCACACATCTTGTTGTTGCCTTGTATCTATGGATTACACACATAGCATGTGTTGTGAGAAATTTCAAATAATTTATTTATAAAGTCATAGTTTTAATCATTTTTAAAACTTAATTAAATGCCACTAATAAAATTTACCAATTTTAGAAAGGCAATCTGGGAATGTAAGTGCAAAATTCTTGTCATAAGACATTAAAGTAGAAAAAAATATATGATCCCATCTTAAAGAAGTATTCTATCTTATTTGATGAATTTGTTCAAGCACAGATTTAGGTTAAAATAAGAAAAATGACATTAGAATAATATTAGAAAGATCCTAAGAATTTCCTTATTTTATTATCTCTTATTTGTATTTTTCTCTGTATGTGTGTATATATTCAATATATATGTACTTATATGCCCTGTTGTAATTCTCTGTCCTATATATATATATAATTTTCTGGCTTATATATATCCTAGTAGATGGAAAAAAACAACCAATATGAAACAAGAATTTTTAAAAAGCCATCACAAAATATAACATAAATTTGAAATGAATCATGCCTTATCACAGAAACAAAATGTACAGATCGGAAAACAAGTCTATAAGATTCCACAAGTATGATACTCAAATTGTCCATTATATTTTGTATTAAAGAAGAAAATGGATTCTATGCCGTCTCATGGCAAATCTAAGGGCTGTTTACCATCAAGTCCAAACCTCATCTGTTTTCAATTTCACAGTTCCAAAAAGCTCTAGAAAAAACTATCTAAATGACTATGAATGCTCATAACACTTCTCAAACCACTTTTCATACTCCTAAATTATCAAATCAATGCAAATCAGTGCTTATTAATGCTACCCACTCCTTGGAAATTTTACTTTTTCATAAGTATTTATTTTAACCAAAATAAAGTAAATATGATCTGTTAAAGCTCCTAGGAGGAAAAGATTTTATTTTCCCCATAAGTCAGTGACGCCATTGCAAATAGAAGCAATACTGTGACCTAATATGACCAATGAGCAGAGTATACACAGTGTTGACTAGTCCACAAGTCTCCATTTACTTAGCAGTAAATCAGTGTAATCTACACTGTAATCCATGGTGTTGCTGCAGTCACAGTAAAGACTGAAAGGCCAGCTTTGTTCCTTTTGCTAGATCCCTTAATTAGAAGATGAAATATAGCGCTTTAATGGTCCAGTAAAAGAATTAAAAGAGATCAAATTTAAATTGCTCCATGATCAATTTTGAATTTTTTTTTTTTTTTTGAGGTACGCGGGCCTCTCACTGCTGTAGCCTCTCCCGTTGCTGAGCACAGGCTCCGGATGCGCAGGCTCAGCGGCCATGGCTCACGGGCCTAACCGCTCCGCGGCATGTGGGATCTTCCCGGACCAGGGCTCGAACCTGCATCCCCTGCATTTGCAGGCAGATTCTTAACCACTGTGCCACCAGGGAAGCCCCTTGAATGTTTTATATTTAGAATTCTTTAAGGGAATAAAAGCTGCATAGTACTTTGACACAGAACACATTCACTTGGATTCAGCAAAAATTTGAGATCATATTATATGAAAGGAATTGGGCTAAGTATTGTGGAAGTGAAATAATAAAAAGGTAAGAAATTGTGCCTACAAAGAGCTCATGGAATAGTATATTAGAAAAGTATACATAAAATGACTCTAGAGCAAAGTTTAATGGGATAAGGGCTATGGAAGAATTTCAAATTGCTAATATAGGCAGATGATGGAAATACTTCTTTTGCCTCCTGAGAATGCAAAAGGATTCATGAAGGAGACGGTGGTACTTGAGGGATCCTTCAAAGACTGAAAACTCTTTGACAGAGGTAGAGGAAAGAGCCATGTAAAAAGGTTCATTGTAAAGGTATAATTACTAAAAGGTAAAGGGGTTTTCTGGACAAAGTGAGTCATTCTCTATGCCCAGATCATCATGGAGAAAAAATGAAAACAATGCTTGTAAGGCAGATGGCACATCACCATATTTAGAAAATGATCATTAATTGTTTATAGGGTAATAAGAAAGCAATATAATTCAAAGAAGAAATGGATGCAGTCAGAATAAACCTCAAGATTATTCTCACGCTAGCACTTATGGAATGATGATATGAAAAGCAGACCCATTCCCCAGCAAAACAATCATAGCTGGTGAAAATGATTTTTTTTAAACCACTTAAAGCCTCTACTCATAGGGCAGAGGCCTATAACAAAAGAATATACTCTGAAAGTAGCATTACCTTGCTGAAAGAAATTAAAAACCTAAAGAAATGGAACGACATCTTGGATCAGAAGACTTCATATTGTTAAGGTAGCAATATTCCCCAAATTTATCTACACCTTAAACACAATCCTTATCAAAATTCCAGTTAGCTTTTTGCACAATTTGACACATTGACCCTAAATTCATATGGACATTCAAGGGACCCAGACTAGCAAAAACAATCTTGAAAAGATTAGGGACTCACACTTCCATACGTCAAAACTTAAAACAAAGCTACAATCATCAAGAGAGTTTGGTACTGGCATAAGGCTAGACATATAGATCAGTGGAATATAATGGAGAGCCCAGAAATAAATCTTCACATTTACATTTAATTGATTTTCAACAGCACTGCTAAGATAATTCAATGGGGGAAAGAATAGTCTTTACAACAAATGCAGCTGAGATGACTGAATATTCATATTCAAAAGAATGAAGTTGGACCCATCTCTCATATCATATCATAGAAAAAAATTAACTCAAAATGGAAATGTAAGAGCTAAAGCTATTAAACTCTTAGGGGTAAACCTTTGTGACCTTGGATTAGGCAGTAGCTTCTTAAATATGATATCAAAATCATAGCACAAGCAACAAAAGAAAAAAAATAGATAAATCAGACTTCATAAAAAAATTTTTAAAAAGACTTTTGTGCTTCAAAGGACACCATCAGGAAAATGAAAAGACAATCCACAGAATAGAAGAAGATATTTGCAAAGCATATATATAATAAAGGGCCTGTAATCTAGAATATATAAAGAACTCTTACAGATCAATAATAGACAAATAATCCAATTATAAATGGGCAAAATATCTGAATAAACATTTCTCCGAAGAAGATATACAATGGTCTATAAATTCATGAAAAAATGCTTAATGTCATTAACCATCAGAGAAATGCAAATTGAAACAACAACGAGATACCACTTCACACACCCTGACATGGCTATCATCAAAAAGACATAACAAGTGTTGGTGAGGATGTGAAGAAATTAGAACCTTCATATATTGCTATTGGGAATGTAAAATGGTATAGCTGCTTTGAAATACTCTCACAGTTCCTCTAAAAGTTAAACATAGAGTTACCACCATATGACCCAGAAATTCCATGCCTGGATATATACCCAAGAGAACTGAAAATGTATGTCACATAAAAAAATATGCAAATGTTTATAGCAGCCTTATTCACAGTAGAAAAAATAAAATATTGCTTATCTATGCAATGGAATACTATTTAGCAACAAAAAGAAATGAAGTATTGATATATGCTACAACATGGATGAGCCTTGAAAACATCATGCTAAGTAAAATAAACCAGCCACAAAAGACCACATATTCTATGTAATCATTTATATGAGATGTCCAGAATGGCAAATCTATGGACAAAAAGTAGATTTGTGGTTGCCAAGGGCTGAGGGAGATGGGGGTAAAAGGTAGTGGCTACTAATAGATATAGTGTTTCTTCTGGGGATGATGACAATATTCTAAAATTGATTGTTGTGATAGCTGCACAACTGAGCGAACATACTAAAAGCCATTGAATTGTTCACTTTAAATGGGTTAATTGTATGGTACATGAATCATAATCAAAATAAAGCTGTTATTTAAAAAAAAGAAGAGTAATATTCTACCATCAGTGTAGAAAGTGGAGGGTACAAACCTGATGTAAAGAGACCATGAGAATGATTTTTTTTTTTTTTGTGGTGAGACACACTGAAAATCTGATCCAGGAAAATGAAGGAAAACTAACATGTATCAGACTTATATTTCTGAAAAGATAAAAGGTGTTTCCTCTTTAAGAAATCAGAAATGACTCTGTACTTTGGTATTTTTCCCTATATAAAGTACGTTATTACAGGAAAGAATCTGAGACTCTCATGATAGTTGAATGCTGAACTTCATCTTTTAACACTTTAATTTCTAAAATTCACAAAGTTTTGGTTTGTGATTATTCACATTATGCTTTCAATGCTATAATGGCTGATACTTTTCTCCTATATAGTTGAACTTTACACAACACAGCTTCTTGGTTGTGTTTCCTTTTGCTAGGTCAGAAATGAACCTACAATTTTACAGTCATGTTCTTTTCATTTGATTATTCAAGTAATAAAATATGAAGTTTCTTGATATTTCAGGAAGAACAAACTTTGCATGCTTCCATAAGTGAAAATTAAGGGCAAAATTAGATGAAATTGAAGTTCAGCGAAGATGAACATAATGATGCCTGGAATGATTTATAAAGAAATATTAAACAAGGGAGACTAACTTTGGAAAACTTGGAAAAGCAGATGACTAAGAGGAAACATTATATACAAATATTTGATCGTATCAAAAGAGAGAGAAGTGACACATAGAAGCCAAGCATATAGAGAATTAACAATGTAATGTTGATTAAAAAAGGAAAATCAAAATGAAAACTAAAAGAGGAAGCTGGTAGAATAATCTGATATTGAAAAGGTTTCCTAGACAACAAGGTGTCAAAAATGTTTTTATTGGGCGTTGGTATAAAAAACCAAAATTATGGTAACAATTACCTTTAAGATACAACATTAACATGCTCCCTAATATTTCAAGAAGCAAAACATGGGGCAATTGAGCAAACAGATGGGATCCTACATCGATAATCACTTTTCAGAAATATGGCTTTGAGAGATGTTAAACAACCTCAGCAGGCTCCTTTTCAACAGCCTTATCTCCTGATATTGACTTCCATGGCCAGAGTAGGACAGATAATTGGAAGATTTTGATTTTCATACAGTAATGTAATCTCTTTCATTGGAGTGAAGTGATCTCTGAAAGCATTACTTGGAACACATGATGCTGATTCATTACATTTCACTTGATAATTGTAGCAATGGGTGTGTGTAATTTTAATTGTACATCTGTCATCATATGGAAAAAGTATATGCCATATCACAAAGTGGGGAGATAGTGAACTTTCAAAGGTATCTGAATATCAGATGTTTTCCTAACTGGCCATTAACTGTAGGAAATTTGCTAATCATCTTTTCTTCTTTAAATGAAAATGTCACACTGTCCTTGACCTTAAGTGGAGATGTTCTGCCTGTGATTCATACTGCAGGGAATAATAATAATAATAACAGTTACACACAATGGTCACTAGACTAAACCAAGCTCCCATTGAATCACGGTCACCTAAATTTTTATTCCTTTGCTTCATACTTTAGCTTCTGACACACCAATCTTAGGTCATCCTGGTTGTACTGACACATTTAATTCTGTTTCACTGATTTGCAATCTTAACCTGCCCCACTCAAAACTTACTCCGAAGGAACGTACTTCAAGGATGAAGTTTGAACAAAATCTTTGAAATAATTCATATGACAAAATTTATTTCATCTGGCAAAGAATTGGTAGAAATTTTATTATAGGAAAACATAATGTTTGTATCTTTAATTGCAATAGTTTGAGGATACAGCACACTGGGACACAAAATGGGAACTTAACAAACATGTGCTGAGCAAACAAATGAATAAAAAATGGATTTTAAGAAAAGATACGAGTTGCAGCCATGGTTGAAGAATTATATCTAATATGTAATTTGTGTATTGGAGTATTATTGGCTATGGCAAAAGAAGAGCTATGCTGCATCAAACTTGTAAAACACCTAATGTTGTATGCTAAGGAGTTTGGTATTTATTTCATGGATTTTAAAGTAGATAAATTTCATGAGTATTGGGGGAAAAGAAAAATAGAATGGGATGGATGTTAAGCGAGAACTTGGTTTCAATGATGTGAGTGTGAGCTACAATTTCTAAGGATGGAGATCAGTAAGAATGTAATAAGGTACAGATCTTCCTCAACTTATGATTGGGTAATATCCTGAGAAATCCATTGTAACTTGAAAATACCATATATTGAAAATGCATTTCATAGACCTAACCTACCAAACCGCATAGCTTGTTAGCCTACCTTAAACAGACTTGGAACACCTACACTAGCCTACATTTGGGCAAAATAATCTAACAAAAAGACTATTTTTAATAAAGAGTTAAATATCTCATGTAATTTATTGAATACTGCACTGAAAGTGAAAAACAGAATGGTTAATGGGTACAGAATGGCTTTAAGTGTACCAGTTGTTCCCATTCATGATAGCGTGGCTGACTCGGAGCTGCAGCTCACTCCTGCTGCCCAGCATCACGAAAGAGTATCATACCACATATCACTAGCCTGGGAAAAGATAAAATTCAAAATCTGAAGTATGGTTTCTACTGAATGTGTATTACTTCCACACCATCACAAAGTCGAACCACGGTAAGTCAGGGACTGAAGATATTTGATGATTTGGAAGTCATTGGTGACTTTTGAGAAGGTAGATTGACAAATTGGTGGAGACAAAGCAAGAAAAAGTCAATTACATTTTCTGTTCTGGCCAAAATAGAGTAACAGGGATCAGAGTTACCCTTTGGAACACCTAAAAAAAAAGGGTAGGGAAATAAGACAACAGTTTGCAAGACACTGGACATCAAGGAGCAGAGACTCATTCCTGAGAGACAGGAAATAAATGATGTGAGCCTTATGATTGCTTCACGTTACCTGAGTTTCCAGGCCACAGCTCAGGGAGGGGGATCCCAGGCAGAGACCAGCAGTCTCACTAAATAAAGGAGAAAGGGCTGAGAGACTAGAGAACAAGGTGGGTAGAGTTCTCAAGACAGTACCAGAGAGAAGAACGATTCACAGAGAGGGAACTCCAGAATCTTGCACCTCCACACTAACTGTTCAGCTGATTACTGATCAGCTTATGTGTGTGACTACATTACTAGAGGGCAGGAAAGGAACCACTTAAATGGACTATAGAAAACAGTGCCTAATATTCATATAGGGCCTGAGATACTGACTTTTCCTGTCAGCCAGACTGTAAAACCTCAAGATTAACAGGGCAATGGACAATATACATGGAAAGGTCTTGCCTCAGTGGTGGGGAATATTTAACCATATATTATAAAAGAACAATACAGCAACATTATTTAGCCATATAATATAACAGGAGACTGCTATATTTCTTGTTTTTTTTTTTTTTTTTTTTTTTTTGCGGTATGTGGGCCTCTCACTGTTGTGGCCTCTCCCGTTGCGGAGCACAGGCTCCGGACGCGCAGGCTCAGTGGCCATGGCTCACGGGCCTAGCTGCTCCGCGGCATGTGGGATCCTCCCAGACCGGGGCACGAACCCATGTCCCATGCATTGGCAGGCAGACTCTCAACCACTGTGCCACCAGGGAAGCCCAAGACTGATATATTTCTTTCTACCAAATCTTTAAAAGGACCTAAAAGGATCAAACCGCTTCCAAGCAACTTAACAGTATCCCAGGAAAAAAGGTAAAAAATATTTGTAAAAATACAAAATTATCCAGCACCCAAAAAGGTAAAATTTACAATGGCTGGCATCCAATAATCAATTATCAAGGAAGCAAAGAGGCAGTAATCGCCCTTGTAATGAAGAAATGAAGCAACCAAAGCCAACTCATAATCGACACAGATGTTAGAATTAGCAGAAATGACCATAGAACAATTCTTATTACTATACTCAAAAGGTTCAAAAAGTTAAGTTAGAGACATGGAATATACTTTTTAAGGTCCTAAATCAAACTTCTAGAAACGAAAAATTCAAAGTGTAAGATAATAAAAAAACACACATTGAATGGCATCCATGACATATTAGACACTGCAGATTAGTGAACTTGAAGCCTAAGCGAGAAATATTATCCAAAATAAAACACAAACAAAAAGAAAAAATTTTTCAAAATGAGCAGAGCATCAGTAAACTGTTTGAAGAAAACTTCAAACAATCTAATGTACATATATATATAAAATTGGAGTCTCCAAAGACGAGGAGAGAGAAGGCAAGACAGAAAACATGTTTGAAGAAATAATGGCAACTTTTCCGCAAATTTAATGGAAACTATAAGTCCCCAAATCCAAGAACTTCAACAAACTTCAAGCACAAGAAACATAAAAAAAAGGACAAGTCATATCGGAAACAAATTGTTCAAAAACCGTGATAAACAGAAAAATTTTAAAGGAGCCAGAGGAAAAAAAGACACATTACATACAAAGAAACAAAAAACAGGATGAAATCAGACCTCTTATCTGAATAATGCAACTGAGAAAAAGTAGACAGCCTCCTTAAAGAAAGAAAAAAAAATTGGTAAACTTAGAATTCTATGTACAGTGAAAACATCTCTTTAAACCAAGGCAAAATAAGGATTTTTTCAGTCATACAAAAGATGAACAAATTCATTACCAGGAGACATAAAGTACCCCCAAAAGAGCTGAATAATTTCATTTAGGCAGAAGGAAAATTATACCAGATGGAAATAAGTGTCTAAAGGAATAAAGAGTAGTGAAATTGATAACTACATGGGTAAATCAATAAGATTTCCTATATATTAAAATCATTGGTGATTCAGTATTTAAGGAAAGGTAATTTTTTAAGTATTATGGAATTTATAAGATATATAAGATCAAAATGGATGTCAACAGTAGAACAAAATTGGGAAGAGAACTCAATCAAATAGAAGAGAGAAAAAATAGAGATAAATCAATGAAGGTAAAAGCTGATTCTTTAAGAAGACCAATAAAGTATATTAACCTCAAGCCTGTCTAATTAGTAAAAAAAACAGATTGCTAAAATCAGCAATGAAAGAGGTGACATCACTCTACAGATTCCACAGCTATCTAAAGGATAACAAGAAGTAACATGAATACTTTGACTATAATTTTGACAAGATATATGACATAGATATATTCCTTGAAATACACAAACTAATCAAGTTCATTGAAGAATAAATAGACAATGTGAATATACCTATATCTATTAAAGAAGTTGAATTTTGCTTCAGGTTCATCAATATTTTATCAACTATGAGACCAACATTCATATATACTCCTCTCATATTTTTGTAGCGCTATGAACATTACACTGTTGCTATCAATTACTGGCAAAAATGAAGCCATAAATAAAAGCAGAATTACTCTTACAAAAAATGATCTAGCTGGGCTTCCCTGGTGGCGCAGTGGTTGAGAGTCTGCCTGCCGATGCAGGGGACGCGGGTTCGTGCCCCGGTCCGGGAAGATCCCACATGCCGCGGAGCGGCTGGGCCCGTGAGCCATGGCCGCTGAGCCTGCGCGTCCGGAGCCTGTGCTCCGCAACGGGAGAGGCCACGACAGTGAGAGGCCCGCGTACAGCAAAAAAAAAAAAAAAAAAAAAAAAGATCTAGTTAAGTCACTACAGCACGGGAGGAATCTCAAAATAATAGTGCTCAGTAAAAAGAGAATTGTATAGCTCCACTTATATTAAGATTGTAATGAAATAACTATGACAATTCTTTTGTTAACCAAAAATTGAAATCTATAGTCAAAACAATGTTAACTCTCCTTAATAAGGAAATTATTAACTCCCCTTTTACAATTCCATCAAGCCCCCAAAACCAGATTGAATACTACTTACTTAAATTGTAGGTAAAACTTGAGTTATGTCATTTTATCATATCTCCCAACTAAATATAATTTTTAAATTTTACAATATTCATAAAAATTCACCACCAAGGAATATTTCCATATCCTATATAACAGATACAGAACAGAAGGGTGCTTCAAGTCCCTGGCAAATGTAGTTTGCAAAATAGACATCTGTGATCAAAACTGCACAGCAACATCAAATATCCTCACAAATCTATTCATATGCTTTGCATTTCATGAATAGCAATTTAAAATTCACTCATTAGTTTAAGAAATCAAGCAACTCCTTTACATTTCCAAAATAACAGCTAAAACTGGCTTGGACAGGAAAATTTGTAGCTAGAAAAATTCATAGTGCAGACCTAAAGTGTACTTCTGTTTCCATTAATGAAGGAATTCATCTATAAATGGAAGCATATGTATATATTTCATCCTTATAGGAGAGGATATCTGTTTATGTGCAAATATTCTATTTCAAATGAAGTTTGCCTGTGAGCATCGTGTGCCTGAAGAACCAGGTCTTTTCTATGTAGTTTTGGAAGCCAAAGCCTAGAATTGCTCTCTAATCTAAAATTTCTCACCACAACCTTAAGTCCATATCACTGCTGTATCTTATTTACCCAATGATTTCCAAATTAGTCTCTCTTCTTAAGTATATTTTTATAAAATGCAAATCTGGTCAAATTCACATGCTTGTTAATTCTCCAGGCTCATCTAAACTTACCTATACGCATAAACACATCTCTCTCACACACACGCAGCCACACAAACACTTACATTCCAGATTCCAGTCAACATGTCCTTTTCATATCTCTGTGTCTTTGTACATGATCTTCCCTATTGTTAGGACTCAGGCCACTGTGATCTTGTTTCAATGCTCTCTCCTTCAAGGCCAATTTTATGATTGGTTTTATTAAGATCTTGTTTTTAGACAAGGACCCTCATTTGCCAGTTGCCTTCTAGTAAAGAATTCATTCTAATACTCCAGACAGATGAGCAACTGATGCTTTCAAAATCTAGGAAATTGGGGCTTCCCTGGTGGCGCAGTGGTTGAGAGTCCGCCTGCCGATGCAGGGGACACGCGTTCGTGCCCCGGTTCGGGAGGATCCCACATGCTGCAGAGTGGCTGGGCCCGTGAGCCATGGCCTCTGAGCCTGCGCATCCAGAGCCTGTGCTCCACAATGGGAGAGGCCTGCGTACCACAAAAAAAAAATCTAGGAAATTGCCAAACTTATTTATTCTCACATCAAAGAGGTCAATATTATGCCCTCTGGCTCAGCATTATCTGGTTTCTGTGGCTCTCCATTCAAGCCTTTGACTTTGTGAAGCAGCTTTCCCCCTTACACTATTCTATCCAATAAAATCTGCTTTTCCACATTTTGGTTATGTGACCTTGCATTTCACAGAACACATTTACTCAACTATAAAGTGGAAACCATATCATCAAACTCAAACTTTGGTGAGAATTAAATGATCACTTTACATAAGTCCCTAATATTACAAGCATCACAGAATGATATTCAGCAAATATTTGTAGAAGAGTAGGAGGGAGAGAGGAAGGAAGGAGAGTTCCAAAAAGGTACAAAGAACCCAAGAAAAAAAAGCTTTAATGGTGTTTATCTTGTGTGATAGCCTTCAATTAAAGCTCAGTCAATCTTATCTATTAAGATGAAAAAAATGTATTTGCAAAATGAGAGTCACTAGAAAAGCTTCCTATTGCTTATTGGTGATGGCTACTTCCAGTGAAATAGACTTTCCTTGGAGAAATTATGTGGTTTTTTTCATTGCTGTAATTACCTGTATTGGTATAAGTTGTCATATAGAAATAAACAGGAGCAATGTTTGATCTCTTTGGGTTTTTTTTTTTAGCATCAATGAGACTTTAAGGAAGTCTTAAATCTGTAGTTTTTAGGAGAGAGAAGTCAGGAGAGCCTTATATATCTTTGTTAGTGTAGCCTCCTAAAGTTTTCAAAGCCCATTCACAATCTTTGGTTTTTTTCAGGTTAACGATATAGAGAAACCAGAAAGTATTATTGTCTTCATTTTAATAACTGAGAAAACTCCAGATAGCTTGAGTTACCTAAAGTGTGAGATCTGAGTCAGTGTCTTCTAATTGTGTGCATTATTTCCACACTGACATTCAGCAATATTATGAAAAATGAAATATACATCTTGAAACCTTGGACCCCAACTATTGAAACTAGGGCAATAACATATGTACCGGAGCCTCTAATAAAGAAAACATAAAGATATACTTTCATTTTCTGGAAGGAGTTGTACCCTGCTTTTCATCTTGCCTGTTGTTAGTCAGTTATGTGGCAGGAGGTGGGATAAATTCCTTTCTGGATGTAAAAGCCACAGACAAGGGGGAAGTGGACTGCATGGCCACTCATACTCGTATCATGCTCTCCTGATCTTTCACCATTTAAAAAAAAGTTAAGGATATTGTTCTCTTTTCAATCTATCATTAGAGTAAATAAGGAACTTTTATTGTTCATAATAAAGACAATGCCTTTAAGTAAGCAAATATTTATGGCATATTCAACAGATATTTGCATCATGAGGAAGAAACTGATAGTACATGGAAGAATTGAAAGGTAATGAATAGCCACTCCTGTTATTTAATATCTTACAAAATGGAAACCTGTGATTTCTTAATTATCGCCCTTTCACTGCTTCTTTTTTGCCCAAGTGCATAGCACTTAACTTTTTACATCAAATTGTATCCTACTAAAAAAGGGAAACTATTATACCTCATCCTATTTTTTGAAACATATATTTTCTATTTGCTACAACCCTAGTGAAAACAAACACTGTGTAATTATTAAACATTGCTAACCAGGTTAATTATGCTCATATTAAAATTCTTTAAAATAAAGATTTGCTTAGGTTAGGGAAATAGGTTGCAGTAGGCTGTAGCAAACTTTCTCTCTGTTAAAATTCCCTTTGGTGATATGTGTGTCCATGTTAGCCTCCACTTTAAGCCAGCCACGTGCCTAAAGCTGATGGTATATTATACAAATATTATAATAATCAATTGTATTACAGTGTCACATAAGAGGTAACAAAACCCTTGGAGAATTTCCTTCTAAGAATATGTAGTTTAATAAAGAAAAAGGAAATTGTTTTTCATTTCTGACACTCTGCATGAAACAGCATTAAAAGCCCAGCCTTTTGAGCCAGGCAGAAATGAGTTCATAGTCCAGTATTGCCATGTTGTGATCCTGTGGCTTTAGGCAAGTTGCTTTGCAGAATATGTTATCTCATATACATACATACATATATATATATATACACATACATATATACCTAAATATAAAAGAATATTATTCAACCATAAAAAAGAAGGATCTCCTACCATCTGTGACAGGGCTGGACCTTGAGGACATTATGCCAAGTGAAATAAGTCCGACAGAGAAACACAAACACTCTATGATCTCACTTACATTTCGAATCTAAAACAAAAAACTCACAGAAACAGCAGAATGGTGGTTGTTAGGTACTGGAGGGTGAGGGAAATGGGTAGATGTTGGTCAAAGCGTACAAACTTCCAGTTATAAGGTGAGTAAGTTCTGGGGACCTAATATACAACATGGTGACTATGGTTAACAGTGCCATATTATATAGTTGAAAGTTGCTAAGACAGATTTTAAATGTTCTCACCACATACACACAAACATTTAATTATGTGAGGCAATGGATAAACTAACCTTACTGTAGTAATCATTTCATAATACATACATGTATCAAATCATCATATTATATACCTGAAACTTATACAATGTTATTTCTCAATGATATCTCAATAAAGTTGGAAATGTTTTTTAATTAAAAAAATAAAAATTGGGCTTTCCTGGTGGCACAGTGGTTAAGAATCTGCATGCCAAACTTGCACAAGCCTCTTAGATAGCCTCATCCACCAGAGGGCAGACAGCAGAAGCAAGAAGAACTACAATCCTGCAGCCTGTGGAAAAAAATCCACATTCACAGAAAGATAGACAAGATGAAAAGGCAGAGGGCTATGTACCAGATGAAGGAACAAGAGAACATCCCAGAAAAACAACTAAATGAAGTGGAGATAGGCAACCTTCCAGAAAAAGAATTCAGAATAATGATAGTGAAGACTATGATGCGGGACCTCAGAAAAAAAATGGAGGCAAAGACTGAGAAGATGCAAGAAATGTTTAACAAAGACCTAGAAGAATTAAAGAACAAACAAACAGAGATGAACAATACAATAACTGAAATGAAAACTACACTAGAGGAATCAATAGCAGAATAACTGAGGCAGAAGAACAGATAAATGACCTGAAAGACAGAATGGTGGAGTTCACTGCTGCGGAACAGAATAAAGAAAAAAGAATGGAAAGAAATGAAGACAGCCTAAGAGACCTCTCGGACAACATTAAATGCAACAACACTTGCATTATAGGGGTCCCAGAAGGAGAAGAGAGAGAGAAAGGACCCGAGAAAATATTTGAAGAGATTATAGTCGAAAACTTCCCTAACATGGGAAAGGAAATAACCACCCAAGTCCAGGAAGGGCAGTGAGTCCCATGCAGGATAAACCCAAGGAGAAAAACGCCAAGACACATACTAATCAAATTGGCAAAAATTAAAGACAAAGAAAAATTACTGAAAGCAGCAAGGGAAAAACGACAAATAACATACAAGGGAACTCCCATAAGGTTAACAGCCGATTTCTCAGCAGAAACTCTACAAGCCAGAAGGGTGTGGCATGATACCCTTAAAGTGATGAAAGGGAAGAACCTACAGCCAAGATTACTCTACCCGGCAAGGATCTCATTCAGTTTCGATGGAGAAATCAAAAGCTTTACAGACAAGCAAAAGCTAGGAGAATTCAGCACCACCAAACCAGCTCTACAACAAATGCTAAAGGAACTTCTCTAAGTGGGAAACACAAGAGAAGAAAAGGACCTACAAAAACAAACCCAAAACAATTAAGAAAATGGTCATAGGAACATACATATCGATAACTACCTTAAACGTGAATGCATTAAATGCTCCAACCCAAAGACACAGGCTTGCTGAATGGATACAAAAACAAGACCCATATATATGCTGTCTACAAGAGACCCACTTCAGACCTAGGGACACATACGAACTGAAAGTGAGGGGATGGAAAAAGATATTCCATGCAAAAGGAAATCAAAAGAAAGCTGGAGTAGCAATATTCGTATCAGATAAAATAGACTTTAAAATAAAGAATGTTACAAGAGACAAGGAAGGACACTACATAAAGATCAAGGGATCAATCCAAGAAGGAGATATAATAATTATAAATGTATATGCACCCAACACAGAAGCACCTCAATACATAAGGCAACTGCTAACAGCTACAAAAGAGGAAATTGACAGTAACACTATAAGAGTGGGGGACTTTAACACCTCACTTACACCAATGGACAGATCATCCAAAATGAAAATAAATAAGGAAACAGAAGCTTTAAATGACACAATAGACCAGATAGATTTAATTGATATTTATAGGACATTCCATCCAACAGCAGATTACACTTTCTTCTCAAGTGCACATGGAGCATTCTTCAAGATAGATCACATCCTGGGTCACAGATCAAGCCTCAGTAAATTTAAGAAACTTGAAACCATATCAAGCATTTTTTCTGACCACAATGCTATGAGATTAGAAATGAATTACAGGGGAAAAAACGTAAAAAACATAAACACATGGAGGCTAAACAATACGTTCCTAAATAACCAAGAGACCACTGAAGAAGTCAAAGAGGAAATCAAAAAATACCTAGACACAAATGACAATGAAAACGAGATGATCCAAAACCAATGGGATGCAGCAAAAGCAGTTCTAAGAGGGAACTTTATAGCTATACAAGCCTACCTCAAGAAACAAGAAAAATCTCAAATAAACAATCTAACCTTACACCTAAAGGAACTAGAGAAAGAAGAACAAACAAAACCCAAAGTTAGCAGAAGGAAAGAAATCATAAAGATCAGAGCAGAAATAAATGAAATAGAAACAAAGAAAACAATAGCAAAGATCAATAAAACTAAAAGCTAGTTCTTTGAGAAGATAAACAAAATTGATAAACCATTAGCCAGACTCATCAAGAAAAAGAGGGAGAGGACTCAAATCAATAAAATTAGAAATGAAAAAGGAGAAGTAACAACAGACACTGCAGAAATACAAAGCATCCTGAGACTACTACAAGCAACTCTATGCCAATAAAATGGACAACCTAGAAGAAATGGACAAATTCTTAGAAAGGTATAACTTTCCAAGACTGAACCAGGAAGAAATAGAAAATATGAACAGACCAATCACAAGTAATGAAATTGAAACTGTGATTAAAAATCTTCCAACAAGCAAAAGTCCAGGACCAGATGGCTTCACATGTGAATTCTATCAAACATTTACAGAAGAGCTAATACCCATCCTTCTCAAAGTCCTCCCAAAAATTGCAGAGGAAGGAACATTCCCAAACTCATTCTATGAGGCCACCATCACCCTGGTACCAAACCCAGACAGACATACTACAGAAAAAGGAAAATTACAGACCAATATCACTGATGAACATAGGTGCAAAAATACTCAGAAAAATACTAGTAAACATAATCCAACAACACATTAAAAGGATCATACAACACGATCAAGTGGGATTTATTCCAGGGATGAAAGGTTTCCTCAATATATGCAAATCAATCAATGTGATACACCATATTAACAAATTGAAGAAGAAAAACCATATGATCATCTCAATAGATGCAGAAAAAGCTTTGGACAAAATTCAACACCCATTTATGATAAAAACTCTCCAGAAAGGGGGCATAGAGGGAACCTACCTCAACATAATAAAGGCCATATATGACAAACACACAGCAAACATCATTCTCAATGGTGAAAAACTGAAAGCATGTCCTCTAAGATCAGCAACAGGAAAAGGATGTCCACTCTCACCACTATTATTCAACATAGTTTTGGAAGTCCTAGCCATGGCAATCAGAGAAGAAAAAGAAATAAAAGGAATACAAATTGGAAAAGAAGAAGTAAAACTGTTACTGTTTGCAGATGACATGATATATACATAGAGAATCCTAAAGATGCCAACAGAAAAGTACTAGAAATCACAGCACGATCCTTTTTGACCCACCTCCTAGAGAAATGGAAATAAAGACAAAAATAAACACATGGGACCTAATGAAACTTAAAAGCTTTTGCACGGCAAAGGAAACCATAAACAAGACCAAAAGACAACCCTCAGAATGGGAGAAAATATTTGCAAATGAAGCAACTGACAAAGGATTAATCTCCAAAATTTATAAGCAGCTCATGCAGCTCAATAACAAAAAAACAAACAACCCAATCCAAAAATGGGCAGAAGACCTAAATAGACATTTCTCCACAGAAGATATACAGACAGCCAACAAACACATGAAAGGATGCTCAACATCTTTACTCATTAGAGAAATGCAAATCAAAACTACAATGAGATATCATCTCACACCAGTCAGAATGGCCATCATCAAAAAATCTAGAAACAATAAATGCTGGAGAGGGTGTGGAAAAAAGGGAACACTCTTGCACTGCTGGTGGGAATGTGAATTGGTACAGCCACTATGGAGAACAGTATGGAGGTTCCTTAAAAAACTACAAATAGAACTACCATATGACCCAGCAATCCCACTACTGGGCATATACCCTGAGAAAACCATAATTCAAAAAGAGACATGTACCAAAATGTTCATAGCAGCCCTATTTACAATAGCCCTGAGATGGAAACAACCTAAGTGTCCATCATCAGATGAATGGATAAAGAAGATGTGGCACATATATACAATGGAATATTACTCAGCCATAAAAAGAAATGAAATTGAGCTATTTGTAATGAGGTGGATGGACCTAGAGTCTGTCATACAGAGTGAAGTAAGTCAGAAAGAGAAAGACAAGTACTGTATGCTGACACATATATATGGAATTTAAGAAAAAAATGTCATCAAGAACATAGGGGTAAGACAGGAATAAAGACACAGACCTACTAGAGCATGGACTTGAGGATATGGGGAGGGGGAAGGGTAAGCTGTGACAAAGTGAAAGAGCGGCATGGACATATATACACTACCAAATGTAAGGTAGATAGCTAGTGGGAAGCAACCGCATAGCACAGGGAGATCAGCTCGGTTCTTTGTGACCGCCTGGAGGGGTGGGATAGGGAGGGTGGGAGGGAGACGCAAAAGGGAGGGGATATGGGAACATATGTATATGTATAACTGATTAAATTTGTAAAAAAAAAAAAAAAAAAAAAAAAGTTAAACAAACAAAAAAAAAAGAAAAGTACTAGAGCTAATCAATGAATTTGGTAAGTAGGAGGATACAAAATTAATGCACAGAAATCTCTTGCATTCCTATACACTAATGATGAAAAATCTGAAAGAGAAATTAAGGAAACACTCCCATTTATCACTACAACAAAAAGAATAAAACACCTAGAAATAAACCTACCTAGGGAGACAAAAGACCTGTATGCAGAAAACTGTAAGACACTAATGAAAGAAATTAAAGATGATACCAACAGATGGAGACATATACCATGTTCCTGGATTGGAAGAATCAATATTGTGAAAATGACTCTACTACCCAAAGCAATCTACAGATTCAATGCAATCCCTATCAAATTACCAATGGCATTTTTTATGGAACTAGAACAAAATATCTTAATACTTGTATGGAGACACAAAAGACCCCGAATAGCCAAAGCAGTCTTGAGGGAAAAAAAAAACGGAGATGGAGGAATCAGACTCCCTGACTTCAGACTATACGACAAAGCTACAGTGATCAAGACAACATGGTACTGGCACAAAAACAGAAACATAGATCAATGGAACAAGATAGAAAGCCCAGAGACAAACCCACTAACCTATAGTCAAATAATCTATGACAAAGGAGGCAAGGATATACAATGGAGAAAAGACAGTCTCTTCAATAAGTGGTGCTGGGAAAATTGGACAGCTACATGTAAAAGAATGAAATTCGAACACTCCCTAACACCGTACACAAAAATAATCTCAGAATGGATTAGTGACCTAAATGTAAGACTGGACACTATTAAACTCTTAGAGGAAAACCTAGGAAGAACACTCTTTGATAGATACCACAGCAAGATCTTTTTTGATCCACCTCCTAGAGTAATGGAAATAAAACCAAAAATAAACAAATGGGACCTAATGAAACCTCAAAGCTTTTGCACAGCAAAGGAAACCATAAACGAGATGAAAGACAACCCTCAGAATGGGAGAAAATATTTGCAAACAGATCAACGGACAAAGGATTAATCTCCAAAATATACAAACAGCTCATGCAGCTCAATATTAAGGAAACAAACAACCCAATCCAAAAATGGGCAGAAGACCTAAATAGACATTTCTCCAAAGAAGACATACAGATGGCCAAGAAGCACATGAAAAGCTGCTCAACATCACTAATTATTAGAGAAATGCAAATCAAAACTACAATGAGGTATCACCTCACACCAGTTAGAATGGACATCATAAGAAAATCTACAAACAACAAATGCTGGAGAGGGTGTGGAGAAAAGGAAACCCTCTTGCACTGTTGGTGGGAATGTAAATGGATACAGCCACCATGGAGAACAGTATGGAGGTTCCTTAAAAAACTAAAAATAAAATTACCATATGATCCAGGAATCCCACTACTGGGCATATACCCAGAGAAAACCAACATTCAAAAAGACACATGCACCCCAATGTTCACTGCAACACTATTTACAACAGCCAGGTCATGGAAACAACCTAAATGGCCATCGACATACAAATGAATAAAGAAGACGTAGTAATATATACAATGGAATATTACTCAGCCATAAAAAGGAACGAAATTGGGTCATTTGTTGAGACATGGATGGACCTAGAGACTGTCATACACGCGTATGTGGAACCTAGAAAAATGGTACAGATGAACCGGGTTGCAGGGCAGAAGTTGAGACACAGATGTAGAGAACAATGTATGGACACCAAGGGGGGAAAGCTGCAGGGGGGTGGGGGTGGGGGTGTGATAAATTGGGTGATTGGGATTGACATATATACACTGATGTGTATAAAATTGATGACTAATAAGAACCTGCTGCATAAAAAAATAAAATAAAATTCAAACATTAAAAAATAAAGAAACTGCCTGCCAATACAGGGGATATGGTTTCGAGCCCTGCTCCAGGAACATCCCACATACCGCAGAGAAACTAAGCCTGTGCACCACAACTACTGAGCCTGCGCTCTAGAGCCCGTGAGCCACAACTACTGAGCCCATGCACCACAGCTACTGAAACCTGCAAGCCTAGAGTCCATGCTCTGCAATAAGAGAAACCACCACAATAAGAAGCCCACACAACACAGCGAAGAGTAGCCCCTGCTTGCCACAATTAGAGAAAGCCCACGCGCAGCAACAAAGACCCAATGTGGCCACAAATAAAATAAATAAATAAATTTATTTTTAAAAATAAATAAAAAATAAAAACCACTGAAATCTACTATATATTGTATGTTTGCAATCTTTCCTCCAATTTTTATAAAAAGCAAATTTAGCATGATGAACCTTCAAAATTTTCACAGTACAGTACAGTGTATCAGTACCAATATTTAGTGGATCTGTATTCAGTGGACTAAAAAGCTCCATAAGATCTACTACTTATTACACCATTATTATTGAGCCTCTGGGAGAGAAAAATCTGTAATGGAGACACAGACAATATCTAAGGTTCCTTTTCTGCTCTTTTTAGAGAGACAAGACAGTTACTCTTGAAATTAAATAAAAATTCAGGACAATAACATAAGAAATGTCTAAAGGCCATATAAATGTAGCCCTTGATAAGCTACTTTTTGAAGTTTAGTTCCTCTGTCTCAAACTAATCTTCAGGATTTATTGATTCCAAAAGCTATTCACATGCTGGAAATGTGCTACCTACTAACACTTCTACAAGAAAAAATATAAATGAGATTTCAGTGACTAGCTGGAAAAGAAAAAAACAAAGAAAAAAGGGGGGAAAGGTATTATGTTAGCCTTCCAAACTCACAACAGAAGAACCTAAAGTTTAAAAATGAACTTGAGTTTTTTCATAATGAATAGACTATTTTATCAAGGTCAGTCTTTTAAAAATAATTGCTACCACATATTAATTGAAGCCAATGAGCTAAGTGTAACATTAGCATCATTTTAAATGAATCATCTAACTTAATACTTATAATATATGGTAATGTTAGCCCCATTCTTCTGATGAGTAAATCACTATATGCAAGTTCACATAGCTTGGAACAAGCTTTCAACTGAGGACTTTTTGACACAGAAGCCCAAGTCTTTCATACCTGCGAAAGAAATAAAGAATGCTTATTGCATTCATTTTGTACCTATATATCTTAAATGAAGTAGCAGTACACTGAGAATATATATAGATCATGAATTATCTCAATTCCCAGGGCTGCTATTATATCATTAAGCTATTATTGTTAACTTTCTGCTAACTACCAGAATATTGACTATTATAACTAAAATTAAAAAGAGGACTTCAATTTACAGACAAGTGAAGTCACACAGTATATGTGTGTGGTGACATCTCAAATTTGGGTATTGACTTTTACCTTTTCAGTATAACAGTTGATCAAATGACAGCATGGTGCTTAAAAGATTTTACTTATAGGCTGTTTTCAAGAGGCAAATGTCTTGGGAATTTTTCTCACTTCACTGTTCTTTAGCATAATGTATACCCTATGGCTCATTTTCCTAGTTAATGATCAACTTGAGCAATATGTCTTTTTAATGTGAATATGAAATTTGTGTTCTGCAAGATGATGATGACAGAACACAGCAACAAGCTTTTTATTCATTTATTTTTGCTAGCCTTTTTAAAATTAAAGTCAGCTGACCAATAGTTTATGAAATTACTATTTAGAGCAAGAACCTTATTTATTTACTCCTGGGTAAGAAAATGAAAAAGTTAATAAAGTTCATAAAACTCCATTACCTAATGAACTCTAGTTCAATAATGCACAATAATGCACCACAGACTTACATACAAAGGGCCTTGCAAACACTTAACCATGAGTTAAATCAATCAAAATAAATACAGTTGCAACCACAAAATTGACTACATTGAAAATATGTATAACATTTCTGAGAATGTTTTCTCTATCCTGCTGCGTAAAAAAGTCACTGCTGTAAACAACTGTGGTTTTTCCTGTAATTTGGCAACAAAACAGTCAATATACAATACAGCTCTTCTTATTACAAATATATAGGCAGTCAATACGTATGTTGACTGATTGGTTTTACTTTTAAAAAGCTATTTCTGTGGCCCACTGTTGGTCTGATTATAATAAATTTTATACCAGAAATAATCTTCACACAGTGTTTTTTTAGACCCTGTCAACAGTTAGTCTCCAAACCGACAGATCTTGATTGAATACTGTTTTCCTAATAGTGATAAGGAGGAAAGGTAAAGTAAACTTAGTCAAGCCTTTCTGTAGTACTTTAATTCCCTTCATTTAATATAATTACTATCATCTAGAAAAAGACAACCAAACTTTAACCTGTCACCAAAATAAAGATGTGATAAATTAGTTTCAAAATCCTGGAGGAGGAAATGAAATGGGCATGGAGGAAAAAATGATATTCCCTTGCTCCTATCTTCATAAAGTACTTCTTAATTTATTTATTTAATACAAAGATATTAGAAATTTCTAAGAATATACCAGATTAAATTTAACAAAATTTGATTGTAAAAAATGTATTTCCAATGCTGTATATTCTAAAGTGACATGGTTCCATTTCTTAAACTGCCCTGTGCCTTAATATGTTCTTTAATTTATAAATATTTTAGTAAAGTAAATCTGAAAAATTCGCCCTATAAAATCGCTTCTTAGAGTTTCCCAATGCCCATGAGTTCATTAAATGACATTTACAATAACGGATTCAAGAAATAAATTTAATATTTGTTAAGCGCAGTGTTTCCTAAACTCATTTGACTTTAGAAAAGATTTTTTTTTCAAGTAATACCTATTAAACTCTCATATATCAAGTGGAACATCCTTTGGGAAAACACCAGATAAGAGAATATTATCTGTGTTTACAATTCAGATTCAGCAAGTTATAAAAATTAACACAATATTACATTTATATATTATAAGTAAATAATTAAAATACTATTTCTGGAATTTAAATCTTCAGTATATGAACTGAATAATGCAATGAATCAGGCAAAAGGGAAATAAAATTGAGGAAATACTACAGAATGTTAAATAAAAGTTACAGTGATTAAATATATGAGGGATAATTAAGAAATATGGTGATTAAGTCCAACACAAAACTAGCAGAAGTTCTAAAATCAGTTAACATAAGAAACAGAGAAGAAATCATCAGAGACATTAATAAAATAATATCCCTTAGCTGAACAAATATCTGAGTTTTTAGACTGAAATAGGTCCACAGAGTAATTTACAGAGTTCAAAGTGTTAAAAAAAGATTCATAGCGAAACATACGCTGATGAAATTTCAGAAACTTAAGTATAAGGCTTTCTAAAAAGATGTCAGAGCAGAAAAACAAGGGACCTACTAAGGAATCAGATGTACATCTAACCCTTTACCAGAACTGCTGGATACTAGACGTCAACAGAATAATGCCTGATAAAAACTATTTTATACCAGTAGTTTATACCCAGTCAGATGACCAGTTCTGTGAAAGAAGAAAAAAATGCAAATGCGAAGAAAATTTTCCCACCACATGTTCATATTTTTTAAATTCTATTAAAAGTATTTTTACAAAAAACTATTGCTTCAATTTATGTCAGAGTGTTCTGCCTATGTTTTCCTCTAGGAAGTTGTATAGTGTCCACTCTTAAACGAAGGTCTTTAATCCATTTTGAGCTTAGTTTTGTACATGGTGTTAGAGAACATTCTAATTTCATTCTTGTACATGTAGCTATCCAGTTTTTCAGCACCTCTTATTGAAGAGACTGTCTTTTCTCCACTATATATTCTTGCCTCCTTTGTCACAGATTAATTGACCATGAGTATGTGGGTTTATTTCTGGGTTCTCTATCCTGTTCCATTGATCCATGTGTCTGTTTCTGTGCCAGTACCATACTGTTTTGATTACTGTAGCTTTGTAGTATAGTGTGAAAACAGGAAGCATGACTCTTCCAGCTCTGTTCTTCTTTCTCAAAATTGTTTTGGCTATTCAGGATCTTTTGTGTTTCCATACAAATTTTAAAATTATTTGTTCTAGTTCTGTGAAAAATGCCATTTGTAATTTCATAGGGATTGCACTGAATCTGCAGATTGCCTTGGGTAGTATGGTCATTTTAACAATATTGATTCTTCCAGTCCAAGAACACGATATATCTTTCCATCTGTTTCTGTCATCTTCAATTCCTTTCATCAATGTCTTGTAGTTTCTGGAGTACAGGTCTTTGCCTCTTCAGGTAGGCTTATTCCTAGGTATTTTATTCTCCTTGATGCAATGGTAAATGGGATTGTTTATGTAATTTCCCTTTCTGATATTTCATTGTTAGCATATAGAAATGCAACAGATTTCTGTATATTAATTTTGTACCCTGCAACTTTACCAAGTTCACTGATGAGCTCTAGTGGTTTTCTGGTGACACCTTTAGGATTTCCTATGTATAGTATCATGTCATCTGCAAACAGTGACAGTTTTTACTTCTTCCTTTCCAATTTGGATTCCTTTTATTTTATTTTTTTTCTTCTCTGATTACCATGGCTAGGACTTCCAAAACTATGTTGAATGAAAGTGGCAAGCATGGGCATCCTTGTCTTGTTTCCCATCTTAGAGGGAATGCTTTCAGCTTTTCACTGTTGAGTATGATGTTATCTGTGGGCTTATCATATATGGCCCTTATTATGTTGAGGTAGGTTCCCTCTATACCCACTTTCTGGAGAGTTTTTATCATAAATGATGTTGAATTTTATCAAAAGCTTTTTCTGCATCAATTGAGATGATCATATGGCTTTTATTGTTCAATTTGTTAATGTGGTGTGTCAGACTGATTTGGGATACTGAAAAATCCTGGCATCCCTGAGATAAATCCCACTTGATCATGGTGTATCATCCTTTTAATGTATTGTTGGATTCAGTTTGCTAGTATTTTGTTGAGACTTTTTGCATCTATGTTCATCAGTGATATTGGCTGGTAATTTTCATTTTTTGTAGTATCTTTGTCTGGTTTTGGTATCAGGGTGACGGTGGCCTCAAAGAATGAGTTCGGAAGTGGTACTTCCTCTGCAATTTTTTGCATTAGTTTCAGAAGGATCCGTGTTAACTCTTCTCTAAATGTTTGGTAGAATTCACCTGTGAAGCCATCTGGTCCTAGACTTTTGTTTGTTGGAAGTTTTTAAATAACTGATTCAATTTCAGTACTGGTAATCAGTCTGTTCATATTTTCTATTTCTTCCAGGTTCAGTCTTCAGAGATTGTACCTTTCTAAGAATTTGTACATTTTTTTCTAGGTTGTCCATTTTATTGGCATAGAGTTGCTCATAGCAGTCTCTTAGGATCCTTTGTGTTTCTGTGGTGTCCGTTGTAAGTTCTTTTTCATTTTTGATTTTATTGATTTGGGCCCTCTCTCTTTTTTTCTTGATGAGTCTGGCTAAAGATTTATCAATTTTGTTTATCTTTTCAAAGAACCAGCTTTTAGTTTCATTGATTTTTTTGACTGTATTTCATTTAGTTCTGCTCTATTTTTTGGATTCCTCTCCTAAAGTAAAGAAAATATAAGCAAAAATAAACAAATGGGACCTAATTAAACTTAAAAGTTTTTGCACAGCAGAGGAAACCATCAACAAAATGAAAAGACAACCTATTGAATGGGAGAAAATATTTGAAAATGATATGACCAATATAGGATTCATATCCAACATGTATAAACAGCTTATAAAACTCAACATCAAAAACAAACAACCCAATTAAAAAATGGACAGAACTGAATCGACATTTTTCCAAAGAAGAAATGCAGATAGCCAATAGGCATATAAAAAGATGCCTAACATCAGTAATCATCAGGGAAATGCAAATATTGGGTGGGCCAAAAAGTGCCTTCAGTTATTAAGTAAAAATAAAAGACACATCTTTCATTTTCACCAAGAACTTTATTGAACAACATATTCACCCATTTGTTCCACTACCTTCTGCCATTTTTCAGGCAAATTCATGATTCCATCTTCCCATAACATTTTATCTTTTTGAGCAAAGAACTGTTCCAGGTGCCTTTTACAGTCTTCCGGGGAATTGAAATTTTTTCCATTAAGAGAATTTTGTAAAGACCAAAATAAACGGAAATCCAAAGGTGCAATGTCTGGTGAATAGGGCAGATGAATCACAACTTCCCAGCCAAGCTGTAACAGTTTTTGCCTGGTCATCAAAGAAACATGTGGTCTTGTGTTATCCTGGTGGAAGATTAATGCATTTTCTGTTGACTAATTCTGGATGCTTTTGTTGACTGCCACTTTCAGTTGGTCTAATTGGGAGCACTACTTGTTGGAATTAATCCTTTGGTTTTCTGGAAGGAGCTCATAATAGAGGACTCCCTTCCAATCCCACCATATACACAACATCACCTTCTTTGGATGAAGACCAGCCTTTGGTGTGGCTGGTGGTGGTTCATTTCGCTTGTCCCACGATCTCTTCCATTCCACATTGTTGTACAGTATCCACTTTTCATCACCCATCACAATGTGTTTTGAAAATGCAATGTTTTCATTACGTTTCAGTAGAGAATCGCAGGTGGAAATATGGTCAAGAAGATTTTTTGCACTTAACTTATATGGAACCCAAACATCAAAGCGAGTCACATAACCAAGTTGGTGCAAATGATTTTCAGTGCTTGATTTGGATATTTTGAGTATGTTGGCTATCTCCCACGTGGTATAATGTTGATTGTTCTCAATTACTGTTTCGATTTGATTGCTATCAACTTCAACTGATCTACCTGACCATGGAGCATCATCCAGCGAGAAATCTCCAGCACAAAACTTCGCAAACCACTTCTGTCATGTTCAATCAGTCACTGAACCTTCCCCATACACTGCACAAATCTTTTTGTGCATTTCAGTTGCGTTTTTACCTTTCTTGAAATAATAAAGCATAATATGCCAAAATGTTGCTTTTTTCTTCCATCTTCAATATTAAAATGGCTACACAAAAATTTACCAATTTTGATAAGTCTTTCTTTATATGCATGCTGATATGACAGCTGTCACATACAATCTAACAAAATTGCTTTGAAGAAAGTTAAAGACAACTAAGTGCTACTAGAGCCATCTTACAGAAAAAACTGAACGAACCTTTTGGCCCATCCAATAAAAACCACAGTGAGATATCACTTCACACCTGTCAGAATGGCTATCATCAAAAAGTCAACAAATAACAAATGTTGGTGAGGATGTGCAGAAAAGAGAACCCTTGTACACTGTTGTTGAGAAAGTAAATCGGTGTGGAAAACACAGTGGAGGTTTCTCAAAAAACAAATGGCAGAGATACCATGTGACCCAGCAATTCCACTCCTGGGTATATACCAAACAAACAAATAAACAAACAAACAAACACTAATTCAAAAAGATACATGTATCCCAATATTCAAAGCAGTGTTATTTACAATGCCAAGGTATGGAAGCAACCTAAGTGTCCATCAACAGATAAATGGATGAAGAAGATGCAAGATATATATATATATATATATATATATATATATATATATATATACACACATATATATATATATATATATATATATATATACATATATATATATATATATATATATATATACACATATATATATACACAAATATATATATAATGGAATACTACTCAGCCATAAAAAAGAATGACATTTTGCCATTTCCAGCAACACGGATGGACTTGGAGGGCATTATGCTAAGTGAAATAAATCAGAAAGATAAATACTGTATGATATCGCTTATATGTATCATCTAAAAATACAGCAAACTAATTAACATAACACAAAACGAGCAGACCTACATATATAGAAAACAAACTAGTGGTTACCAGACATGAGGGGAAAGGGGAATATAGGGGTGGGGGAGTGGGAAGTACAAACTCTTGGGTGTAAGACAGGCTCAAGGATATATTGTACAACACGGGGAATATAGCCAATATTTTGTAATAACCGTAAATGGAAAGTAACCTTTAATATTGTATAAAAATTTTAAGTACTTTACAAAATAATTTTTAAATGAAAGAATAATATGAGAATTTTAAACAGTGGTGATACCATATGATCTGTAAGAAGAAAATAAATCTCCAAAGAAATAAAAATAAATACATTATGGCTGCAACTAGAGAAAACCCACGTGCAGCAACAAAGACCCGACATAGCCAAAAATAAATTAATAAATAAATAAATTTTTAAAAATAAAGAAACTTAATAAATAAATACATAAATACATAAGACTTTGGAAACTGAGACATTTACCTCTTAAGCAGTAGGTGATTAACATCACAGATTTATATTTGTTACTCTATAGATCCAATTGCAATCCTTGATTTTTCCATGAATAATAAGTTAGATTTTTATCTCTTTTATGGTGCTTACAACAATGCCCATGAAAAAGCTGTTTTCTAAAGATTTGAATTCATCTTGGATTATTCTTTTATCACAGTACTTTTCATGACAGAATTAATTGTTCTAAACATGTTTATTAACTTGTCAAGGGAATATTTATCATTTCCTTTGTTAGATGTAGCTGAATGATGTTTTCTACCTAACTAACAAGTATGCCTTAGTTTCTCCTTGTGAATGAGGAACGATAAATGCCTCTTTTGCCTCTGGCTCTTCCTCTGTAAACCGGACACAATATATATTCTTTCTAAATTTCGTATGAAATCAAACAAATGGGTTATTTGTAAATCAATATAATTTATGTAACATGGTTTTGCATGTTATCTGTCTCAGAATAAGCATCCAGTATAATATTGCTATTTCATACAGTATAATTATAATTAGAAAACAGAAGTAAACTATATTCAACGCATAAAGGGGAAGCAAAAGTCATAGAGATCTTCTTATATCTCACAAATATTTTCATTTATTTATAGGAATATGCTTTGAAGTCTCAAGACATTTAGTAGATTTCATGTTTATTTATATAGTAAGAGAATTTTCATAAGGGTATAATTTTAGCTTCCTTACTTAGAAAAATTCTGAGGAACTTATATAAGAGCCAATGTTTCAACCATTCCCTTTAATAATACTGTAACTAGCAAGCTAATGAGTATTCACTTATCTAAAATATCCTAAAGTTCAACTGGGCAGCTTCAAAATTTTTCATATGACTGTTGATTAAAACTTTTATTTGTACCTTGTATCCATTTCATTTTTTTTACTTTCCAAAACAATATATTGTATAAAGGACTCATATCTAGGATATATAAAGAACTATTAAAACTCAACAATGAGAAAACAAGCAACCTAACTTTATATATGTGTGTATACACACACACACACACACACACAAAATCTATAAGAACAAAAGAAAGAAAAATACATATACACATATTTTTACCAAAGAAGATATACAGATGGCAAATAAGCATATGAAAAGATGCTCAACATCATATGTCATTAGGGAGATACAAATAAAACCACAATGAGATATAACTACACACCTATTAGAAGAGCTAAAATCCGATAACTGACAATACCAAATGCTGTTGAAGTGCAACAAGACCATACATTCATTGCTAGTGAGAATATAAAATGATACAGTTATTTGGGAAGACAGTTTGACAGTTTCCTACAGAGCTAAGCACAGTTTTACAATAGGATCAGGCAATCATATTCCCCAGCTAATTGAAAACCTATATTCACACAAAGGCCTATACCCAAATGGTTATAGCAGCTTTTTTTATAATTGTCCCAAACTGGAAATAATCATATCATATTATCCTTCAACAGGTGAATGGATAAACAAACTTGGTACTCGAGATGATGGATACTTCAGGGGATAAAAGGGAAGAAACTATAGATTCACAGAACAACGTGGATGAATCCTAAATGCATGTTGCTAAGTCAAAGATGCCAAATTCAAAAGTCTACATATTGTATGATGCCGTTTATTCAACATTCTGGAAAAGACAAATTATAGGGATGGAAGACAAATCAGCATTTGTCAGAGGTTGGGAGTGAATGACTACAAAGGCCACTCACAGAGAATATTTTAGGTTGATGAAACTGTACTGTATGGTACTAGGCATAAGATACATGACTACGCATCTGTCAAAACACGTAGAATAGTACATCAAAGGGTGAACTTTAATGTATGCAATTTTTAATCAGAGTATCCTGGATGTAATGCATACTGTGACAAATAAATTTAACTGTATTCCCAATATATGATAAAACGGCACTGAAGGGGGTGGAGAAAAAGGAACTGACATAAGTGACTTTGGAAAATGATGTTCTGATTGGTAAATCTAAGACTAGGTGCAAAAATAACTGTACATAAACACAATTTTAGTTGGTAAGTTTGTTTCTCACAGGAATACAGTTTAAGAAATATGAAAACACATTTACACTAGTGTAGAACAAATAAGTAAATAAATGGTAAATAATTTGAGTCAGGTTTCTCACTGTTAGTAAAAGAAGTTACAAATAAGCAAGAGGCAAAAGCTAGAATGAACCATGTGATACTGGATTAGAGTCAGACATTAGTATGAACTCATGTTTAGTTTAATAGGTATAGAGAGACACCTATAGAAAGGATTATAGATATGTGTATACATTGGTTAATATACATGCATATATTCCATAACTCTGTGGAGAGACTAGAAACAATGGCACCAAGTAGCAACAAACACATCTAGCATCCAGGCCTTAGTTTCTAAATATGGTCCTCCAAAATAACAAAAACCAGACATCCTTGGAGAAATGACTAATTCTCGGCCTGGGGAAATGAAAACACAAGATGAGCCTGGAGCATTATGTAGTGCCAGGAAATAAGGCAGCACTCAAAAATCAAAAGGATAGAGGCAGATCAAAGGGACACAAGAACTCAACTGAAGGAGCACCTGATGGCCTAAGCTGGAACAATTTGAGTCATAAAATTAATTAAACTTTAAAGTTATAGAGAAATATAAAATAAATATTCATGAGTCCATACTGATAGAAATAACTGATACATAGATAAATGGGGGAAAAGGTACAAATCTTTCTTACAAAGAATTTCAAATAACATATGTAAATACTCTTCCCTCCAGGAGATGGGGCTTAAACTCCCTCTTAGGAGTACTGGCTGGATTCCAAAAAATAGATTATGGAAAGGGAACAATAGTAACTTCACAGTGAAGCAATCTGGCAGACCTCACCTTAACCAAGTGATCAAGGTTAACATCACCAGTAAGTCATTACTGACACAAGGTGATGAGAAAGACATTTCACCTCTATGGTAATCTTCCCCAAAACCCCAAAAACCCTGGTCTGTCTAATCATGAGAAAAACAGCAAACAAAGCCAAATTCAGGGCCATTCTACAAAAGCCTGGCCAGTACTTCTCAAAATTATAAAGGTCATGGGAAACAAGGAAAGGCTGGGAACCTGTCAGAGACCATAGAAGAGAGATTATAACTAAATTCAATGTGATATACTTGATTAGGTCCGAGAACAGAAAAAAGACATAATTGTAAAAAAAAAAAAAATCGATAAATCTGAATAAAGTCTGGAGTTTAGCTAAAAGTAATGCACCGCTGTCCTTTTAGTTTTAACATATGTACTACGTAAAATAGTAACATTAGAGTAAGATGCGTGAAGAGTATATGAGAACTCTCTGTACTATTTCTGCAACTGTTTGATGAATCTAATATTCTCAAAAAAAGGTTTAGTTTTTGTTTAAGTGCATAGTTGCATTGCATTATGATGAATCAACACAGAATAGCTATTAAGCATAGTAGAAACTGTAGCTCCTGTAAAATGCAGATTTGCAAAACCCCCTCTCTCCATATAAATTGTATCAGAATTTTCCAGAAATCGAGCCAAGAACCTGCATTTCCTATAGCTATAGGTGAATCTTATGCACACCAAAATCTGAGGATTCCATTTCTAGAGCCCTGTGCCTTTTATAGTCCCAAAAGACTTTTAAAGGCTTTAAAAACCAAAGTAGTAATGGTATTATCCAAGGTAACCAAATTTGCAGAAAGTCAAAATTCAGCATATGCAAGATAGTAAGGAAAGATAATATATATATAACTGGTGGGCACACAGGATAACAGGGTCATGATAGTTTGGCAAGTGAATTCAAAGTATGGTAAGTATCCAAGTGGCAGCTGAAAGATTAAAAGTGGAAGCAACTTGCTTATTCAATCAACCCTTCCGGGGTTGAAGAAAAGTGATATTGCTATGGAGTGCAGAGAAATTACAACGGGCCTGTTCAATCAATAGGCAACAACTGCCTTAGTATGAAGTGATACTACTCCAAATATGAATAGTGCTGTACTGACAACCAAAACCAACACCACTAAGCTAATAAACAAATGCTCAAGCAAGTTGAAAGGCTCTGACTGGAGTGTTATATAATGAACAGATGAACAAGGGAATGAGAATAAACTATGAAAACCAACGTGATGAAACTCACTGGTTAAAGGAAGCCTAATTGGTCTCAAGTATGACATCCTATGTACCTCTGCCTACCCTCAGTTGCCTACCACATTTACTGTGGTAGAATTCATGCTGGCTCAGGGCACCATTTTTGAGCCCCAACAGATTCAAGTAGTCCACAACCTTGCTGCCTTCTCCTCCCACACAGCATATGCCAGCCCTCCTCTGATACCCAGTCACATTCCCTCTGAATGAACCCACTTCGGCATTCTTCTGCCTGCATCAGCTAGCCCTCACTCATGTTTACCATTTATGATGGTTAATTTTACATGTAAACTTAGTCTATGGTGCCTGGTTCTTTGGTCTAGAAGCTGCTGTCAAGGTGTATTTTAGATGTGATTAACTTGTAAATCAGTAGACTTTGAGAAAAGCAGATGATTCCTCCATAGTGTGCTGGACGTCATCCAATCAGTTAAAGGCCTTCAGAATGAAGACTGAAGTCCTCCCATGAATAAAGAACTATGCCTCCAGACTGCAATATAGAAATTCTGTCTGAGTTTCTAGCTTTTGGACTCAAGACTGCAACATGAACGTTTACCTTAATTTCCAACCTGCTGACCTACCCTGCAGATTTCTGACTTGCCAAGCCCCACAATCACATAAACCAAAGCCAATAGACAATTCCTTAAAAGAAATCACCCCTCCCCACATATACACATTTGATCCTTGGACAACATGGGGGTTAGAGTGCAGTTAAAAACTGCATAATCCGGTTCTGCGTCTGCAGATTCAACCAACCACGAATCGTGAAGCACTGCAGTACTTACTGAAAAATATCCGTGTATAAGTGGACCCACACAGTTCAAACCCATATTGTCCAAGGGTCAACCGCAATAGGATAGTTTACCCTATTATATAAAATACAATAACCTATTATATATCCAATCCAATCCAATATAATATAAATATCCTATTAGGTCTGTTTCTCTGGAGAACCCTAACTAATACACTATTCTGATCATTTTTCTACCAGTAACACTGTAACCATCTTCTCTTATAATGAAATACACTGCAGCTATTTTACCATTGCTACACCCAATGATATCTTTTCTTAGTAAGGTATGATATTTAGATAAGTTATAATCAATATATAGACTGAGAGATTCCCATTTTGTTCTTTGCACCAAATAGCATAGAATCAATATTCCATATCCTGGCTGAGTATCAGAATCACTTGTGGCACTTCTTAAAAGTACAGTTGATCCTTGAACCACACGGACTTGAACTGGGTGGGTTCACTTAATCTACAGTACTACTCAGTCTGGGGTTGACTGAATATGAAGATGTTCAACCATAGATACGGAAGGCCGATTGTAAAGTCATACCTGAATTTTCGACTGTGTGAGGGTCCACACCCTTAACCCCAAAGTTGTTCAAGGGTCAACTGTACATATGCCAGAGTTCAACCCCGAACTTGCTCAATCAGAATTTCCTCAACTGATTTTGATTCACAGCCAACGGCTGAAATCCCTGGGCATAAAATCATTTGACCACAGTATCTGCAACAGGATCTAGTCCAAGGTCACTTTTTTAAATAGAGAACTTGAGGTTAAGGGAGAATAAATTACTTATTCAAATTCCCAAAAAGGGTAAGAATGAACAGTATCAGGCTGCTATGTTTTTCATATTTCTATAAAGTACCTTTTATTTTCTTATATAGACATTTCCAGAAAAAAGATAACAAGTGGCATTCCAATCACTCAGTGCACACAGTTATGCATATCTTATCATCTGATCCACAGCTCCAGTTCACTAATATAGATAGATTATAATATTTAGAAAATAAAAAGAGGCAGCTCTATTTTATAAGGTAGTTCATGCCATGTACACATCAAACTATCTGGTATATAGTTAGAAGACCTTGTAAATAGCTAAAATCTTGGCTATTAATTGTGTTGTAATAAAACTTTGAGGACATGTAAATGGTACCATGTTATGTTTGATGATTTAATCAAAGAAGGGTGACCTCACTTTCCTAGTGATGGAACTTCGGTAGATGCATTCAAAGAGCTAACATAAATCTTAGCTTATTTTCTAGTAGCTAGCAAAAAACTTCCAAAATCACTTCATATTGTGGATATGAAAACACAAAATAATCAATAACCTCAGTTTTCCACTACCGCTGACTTCTAACACTCCATGGCTTCTAATACAACATTTGTATTTTTTAAAGAATTAAAAATTGACAGAGTATATACATACACAATCAGCTAAGATGCATGTTTCCACTAATGTCTACTTTACCTAACTAATGTCCAATATTGGAAGGGTAGGCAAAAATATTCAATATTATTATTATTTTTAAATTATACCACTCTAATCCTAATTATAAAATACAGAATACTATTTTATATTAATAATCATATCTCTTTATAATAATTTACTACATAAATATTCATGCTACAATCCACATTAAGGTACAAATTTTAGCGAACATTAACATTAGTGATCAAAGCCCAATATGTACGTACGAATCTGTGCACTCCATACATACATACACACAGAATGGTTTTCTAAGATGTCACTGAACATAGCGCAAAATGTGAATTGAGATGTTATTTTGTAGAGAGTTCTAATATTATATTATTACCTGTTTTCTCTTGTTCATTTGACCCAACAGCATTCTTTTGCAACAAGATAGTCTGAGGGATGCTCTATATCATCCAGTTATGAAACAGAGTTTTATAAACCCAAGTGTCCCATAGAGACATTTACTCCAATGAACTGGTATAATTCAAAATGTAATCTAACCAAACATGCTTCATAGTCTGGCTAGGAGAAGCAATACCATGGTTTATAGAATAGTGTCTCTGGAAAGAAAAGGAAGTGGACTCTTGGTTCTGTATAAAATCTTGTTAATCCTATTTCCATTTCCCCCTCCTACATTTGTAACAACTGAATAAACTGATTATGTTTTTTTATCTTGTAGCTGCAATCTCTGCAGACAGACTGATTAAAATACTTATATTGATGTGATCAATATAGTTACCAATCAATAACGCTCCAGGAATTGATTTTTATAATTTGAGGAATTCTGCACCTTGATTCATTTATATGCTATTGTCTTTTTTCTAAAAATTAGGGATTGTTAATGTGGAAAATAATAAAAAGGATTAAGGGGGAGGGGCCACGAAGGGAAAATTGCAGTTCTCTACAGCATAACTGAGGAATACATGTGATTAAGGAAAAAGTGATGATTTGGGGGGGGATAAAAGCGTGGATAATTGATAGAGAACTCGTGAAAGAGGGAAGCAATTGTAAATAGATTATTGTGGATGTGGAACTGACATTTCCAGTTATCATTACTGTTTTTTGTCCTTGACAGTTAAGATCTGAGGAATGTTAAGCAATGTTTCAATAGCTGCATGTATAAGAAAATAATATTCCCGCCACCAGAAGCTGCTCTAGTACAGCTTCCCCCTTCTACTCTAGGCCATGGACTCTACCACACAGACACTCAAAGGCAAGAGTGTTATCCCTTAAAATTGTCAGTAGTTCTCTTCCCCTCAACTCCCAGTTCCAACAGCCTCTTCCCTTTCTAATGGGCTGCCTTTAGCCTCACCTTCCTTCCCAGATCCAGCAGTTACTCCACAATAGATCTGCATTGCACGTCCTGTAAAGGAATGCAAGGTTTTGTCTTGGCGTTCAGTCTCTATTCCAAGAGATACACACACACACACACACACACACACACACACACACACACACATAATGTATAAATTCATATTACTGCCAATGGTTTCAAAGAATCACTTTTCTGGCAGAAGAAAATCAAGGGATTACATTACTAATGGAGCATTGAGTCATACAGCTGACAGTATTTGGCAGATTATTAATGAGCCTTTAATCCTGGGTTGTCATGTATGAAATCAGAACTTAAGAGCACCATCTACATTAGCAAAAGCAGGTTGATAATCTTTCTATTTAAAGAATGTATGCCAATCTTTTAATTCACTTTATAATAAATGAGATTTAAAATCATTTGGGCAGAAAGTTACTAAATATCAGATATTTCCTAGAAATTTGAAACTTTAAATAGGTTTAACTGACCTTAACTACTCAGATATATTTGGAAAATGGCAAAAGACTTCAAGAAAATAAGTCAAAAGGACATTGTTTATTTTTCATGTATGAACTGAAATATAAAAAACTCAGAGGAAAAGTAATAAATGTGAATAATACACAGAAAACACTTTACAAAACATTTACTTTGGAAACCGTGCTTTTTGCTGAGTTTAACAGTGGTTGGTTGAGGTATCATATTTTTATAAAAAAGGAAATCAGCAAATAAGTCATTGAGAATATGGTATAAAAGTTCAGAAAATTAGGGCTTCCCTCGTGGCGCAGTGGTTGAGAGTCCGCCTGCTGTTGCGGGGGACACAGGTTCGTGCCCCAGTCCGGGAGGATCCTGCATGCCGCAGAGCGGTTGGGCCCGTGAGCCATGGCCGCTGAGCCTGTGCATCCGGAGCCTCTGCTCCGCAGCGGGAGAGGCCACCACAGTGAGAGGCCCGCGTCCCACACACACACAAAAAAAACATTTAGAAAATTAAAATGTGAGAGCACATTACTCATGTCAAATTATGAAGAATAATGACTACATTAAATACAAGCTTATTAACACACTGGGTTAATAGTATAGTAAGGTATGGAATCATAAGGAACATTTTATAAGGATTTCGCATTTTTTTCCTAACTTGTTTGGAAAAACTTACACTTGATTTTAGTGAAACAAAGTATCTACACCTTCAACCAAGACATTCTGGATTTGTAGGCTGACTAACACCATTCCACCAAAATTATTTTCCCTAAACCTAGTTGCTATGTAGGAAAAGGTTTGAGAACGTCTGTAGCAATTTCTGTATCTGTGCCAATAGTAGTAAAGATTTCAAACAAAATATTATTGAATATATATGAATATTTCAATATATATATACATATTCTATTATCAACTCATTAGCATCTAATTTTACATTCATCACATATACATTCTGTCAGTGAACATAATGAACTGAAACCGACTCTAGGGCACATGAGATTAAAGTCAACGCCTGTTGCAATCATTCAGCATTTAGCACAAAGCTGGAATATATTAGGTCCTAAATAGTTACTGACTAGATATATGGTGTGTCCATGCCATTCTAACTCAGTGTTCTCTACCTGCATTGGTGAATTCCATGGATCTGTTCTTGTGTTTACATCCAAATGAAAAATTACTGGAAGCATTTTCAGAATTATCTGGATCTGTCTATAGCTCAATGTAGCAGCACAAACTCACTGTCCATGCCTGCGTGTGTGTTTTGAATCACACAGTGTGACTGCTGCTAGGCTGGCATGTTCTAGTGTAAAAAGGACAACTGTCGCATGTCCACCCTTATAGTCACATTTTACCAGCTGCAAACACTAAAATTTCCTTTTCAAGTGATGACTGGGAGGTGAAAAATAGTTTAATAGAATGAAACTCAAAGGGAAGAGTGTTATCCCTTAAAATTCTGTCAGTAGTTCTCTTCCCCCTCAATTCCCAGTTTGTACAGCCTCTTCAGTTATTGAAGTTACTGAGGCTTTTAATGGTATTTCATGAAATCAACAAACTGCATCAGAATTACTTTTCACAAACTAATAAAAAAGAACATGGACAAACAATATTTGAATGATGACTTCCACTACCTGAAAGCAAAAGTACATTATGAATCATCATATGAGCGAAAGTACGTCATGTCTTCAGTACAGAAGGGTGGTAGAGCGCTAAGATCTTTCAAGGGTGTCGGGACACAGACACGGCGCACTCGACAGGAAACCTGCATCTCGTCAACTAGTGTGTTCTCAGTGACAAGGGACTGTGTTTAAGACAAAAAGCATAATCGGATGCATAATTGGAACTTCTTAATTTTAATAGTTTTATAGTTGTATTTGCATATATTTACAAATTGTCTGGTTTACAGTTATAAAAGCATACCAATTTCTATGCCTGGTTTTATGTTTATGCATATTGAAGTAAAATTATAATAGTAATTTATCACCATTGGGTGTCTTTGATTTTTTTTCCTTCTAAAAGAAATAGAGTTTAAATATATATTCAACATCTACATCCACTCATTTTTTTAATTTGGAGAAATAATGAGACTAAAGCTTTTAATAGGCCACTCAATATTTTAATTTATATTTTTGAGCCCCTACTATGTGAAATTTAGCATCACAAGTTGAACAGTCTTTGTTCTAATGGAGCTCATGGTCCAGCCAAACTTCCCAAACTACCTAGAGAGGAATCCAATTCAGAGTGTCACTCTCTGCTATTTATAAGCTCTGTGTTTGATCATGTTACATACTTTAATTCACAATTTCTTTATCTGTAAAATATGGGTAATAATAATCAAATCTAATCCAGTATCTGTAATAATGAGGTAATGCAGAGTGAACAGCCCAGAGATATATAATATTGATGTATCACTTTTCACTACCTCTCATTAAATGATTTATTTATACATATGTATACACACACACACACACACAACACAGAGAGTGAGATAAGCCACCACCTGCTGCTACTTATGGTCTACTTCCTTAAGATTATACCATTGATCCTACTTCATCTATTAATTTTCAAAGAAGGAATTATATGTAACATTTACTAGCACTTAGTTACAAAAGAAATACAAATATGAAGAGCTTATAGAACAAGTTTTTATGTTAGTACCTATAAAATACCTGTCATATAATAGGTGCTCAATAGAAATATGCTGAATGAATGAATGAGAGCTAATCATTGACATGGAGTCAGAACTTATTGTCTAATATCAGTTGTGTAACTATTAGTTCTTTAACATTTGTAAATTAATGAAGGGAACTGAAAGTCAAAACAGTTTTTGCAGATTATAGCATGAGAATTTTTATTTGTTGACTCTGCATTTATCATGAATAATACTGTGATAGCTAATTTTTATATGTCAACTTCAAAGGGGGTACCCAGATATTTAGTCAAATATTATCGTTTGTTCCTGAAAGGGTGTTTTTCCATGAGGTTAACATTTGAAATAGTAGACTAAGTAAAGCAGATTGCTTTCCTTAAAGTCGATGAGCCTCATCCAATCATTTGAAGTCCTGAATAAAATTAAAATGCTGACCTTCCTCTGAGTAAGCAGGAACTCCTCTTGCCTGACTGCCTTGGAGCAGGGACATTGTTTTTTCCTGCCTTCAACTTGAATTTCCTGGGTCTTGAGCCTCCTGGTCTTTGGACTGGACCTACACCATGGACTCTCCTGGTCTCAAGTACGGCAACTGCAGATTTTGAGACTTGTCAGCCTCCATAATCACGTGAGCTAATTCCTTATTTTATATAATATACAAATATATCTTCTATTGGTTCTGTTTTTCTGGAGAATCCTAACATAATACCAACACTGACCACAAACATTTCAAAGAAACCTTCATCTTATAGTCCTATATTGATATTTTAAAAGACATTATCTTAGCACAGACCAAATTATAAACTATAAAATTTGATTATCAAATTTTTTTTTAATTTCGGGGGCTTCCCTGGTGGCACAGTGCTTAAGAAACCACCTGCCAATGCAGGGAACATCCGTTCGAGCCCTGGTCCAGGAAGATCCCACATGACACGGAGCAACTAAGCCCATGTGCCACAACTACTGAGCCGGCATGCCACAACTACTGAAGCCCAAGCACCTAGAGCCCGTGCTCCGTAACAAGAGAGGCCATCACAACGAGACGCCCATGCACTGCAACAAAGAGTAGCCCCCACTCGTTGCAACTAGAGAAAGCCCACATCCAACAAAGACCCAATGCAGCCAAAAATTAAAAAATAAAATAAATACATTTAAAAAATAAAATTTTAAATTTTTCTAAAAACATGATCTGCTCTGAAGGTTTTTCATTGTGTTTGTATTTAGCTTTACATTCCTCATTAAAGAAAAACTGGATGCAATGTTTTTGTTTAGATATATGTATATTTCCTTCATGGAAATTTGAGGTTCCAGTTCATGCTAGTTTATTGATTTCCCTTTAAAAAGTTAGATTTTAAACCTTAGGTTTCTCTTAGTTATAACATGTATTTTAACATTATCTTCTGACCTAGGGAGTAATGATGAGGGATAAAAAATCTGAGAAACACCATTATCACCCCTTAGTACACACAGAACCTGTGCTCCGCAACGGGAGAGGCCACAACAATGAGAGGCCCGTGTACTGCAAAAAAATAAAATAAAATAAAAAATAAAAATCTAACTTTCTCTTTTGAAAATCAAAGAGTAATTCCCATAGTCCTACAATAATGGGATAATTAGTTCTGAAACCTGTCAAGTTTCATGTTTCATATGAAAAGAAAATCACATTAAATAATTTTTAAATTTAAATAATTAAATTTAAATTTTTTTAAAATTAAACATGGACTTTGTAGCACAAAGACAAGGTCCCCCCAAATGGTGTTGCTTTATTTACTAGAAGTGTTCAGCTCTGCATTGAAGTTGAAATAAAATAAATATATTATTTCTGAGGTGCAAAAATTTCTTATGAAAATCAATTTTTCTTTTCTGTCCATACAAACAAAAGTATGGAATGACATTAGAGGTCAGGTTTATTTGGTAATAGAATGTAGCTTCTTGATATTTTTGATTTTAGGAAAGGAGAATATCAACATCGAAACGTTTTTCAACTTTACTTTTATTTAAAATGAGGCCATATTTTCCTCTTATAAAAAGAGAGCTCAACTAGAACTGTCAATTTTCTCATCTTAAACAAGATCCCTGAATCAGCTCACTGTATTCATTCAGAACTCAATTTCCTTATCTTATGATCACTAAGGTTCTCCCTAAATCTAATATACTAAGGTTCTGAGGAAAGGAAAATATATTACTAACGACAAGTTTTGATTTTTATTTCTTAGAGTTCAAATGTCCACCATTCACCTTGGTCTAAGTTTAAGGAACCATTCAAGGGGATACAATGCAGATGAGAGGAGAAAACAGAACCCTCACACAAGCTGTGCAGTGTTGCAGTCAGGCTTCCATTTGAAAAATAATCTTCTCTATAGCTTTAAAGTGATAACTTTGTACCTGCAATGCTTCTTGTTTCAAACGGATTTTCTCTGGCTCCTCCTGAACACGTTCTGAGGAATCATCGACCTCTTCGATGTCTGAGGAGGAAGGACTCTCTACTGTCACAGTCACAGGAAATTCTGATGCACCTGAGTGTCTGAGGAAGAAGATAAGAAATCACAGAGTTGTTACACTGAAGTGCAAAGAAAGAAGACAAGATTGTAAAATAGATAACACAAGCCAGATCCAAATATGCAAATATTAGAGGGCATTTAACAAAAGTGATCTGAGGTATCATTATTTATAAATGTCTCTCACTGCTCCTTAGACTAAAACAGGCAATGACTAAGTAAAATTACAGGAACTTATTTTTGCTATGTTACTGTACAGACCTCTGTTGTACATGGTTAGGATTAGTAATGGGAATTTCCCATATTAATTTATTAAGTTGCACTGCTGGTGGGAATGTGAATTGGTACAGCCACTATGGAGAACAGTATGGAGGTTCCTTAAAAAACTAAAAATATAACTACCATATGACCCAGCAATCCCACTACTAGGCATATACCCTGAGAAAACCATTATTCAAAAAGATACATGTACCAAAATGTTCATTGCAGCACTATTCACAATAGCCCGGAGATGGAAACAACCTAAGTGTCCATCATCGGATGAATGGATAAAGAAGATGTGGCACATATATACAATGGAATATTACTCAGCCATAAAAAGAAACGAAACTGAGCTATTTGTAATGAGGTGGATAGACCTAGAGTCTGTCATACAGAGTGAAGTAAGTCAGAAAGAGAAAGACAAATACCGTATGCTAACACATATATATGGAATTTAAGAAAAAAAATGTCATGAAGAACCTAGGGGTAAAACAGGAATAAAGACACAGACCTACTAGAGAATGGACTTGAGGATATGGGGAGGGGGAAGGGTAAGCTGTGACACAGCGAAAGAGAGGCATGGACATATATACACTACCAAACGTAACGTAGATAGTGGGAAGCAGCCACATAGCATAGGGAGATCAGCTCGGTGCTTTGTGACCGCCTGGAGAGGTGGGATAGGGAGGGTGGGAGGGAGGGAGACGCAAGAGGGAAGGGATGGGGGAACAGATGTATATGTATGACTGATTCACTTTGTTATAAAGCAGAAACTAATCAAAAAAATAAATTAAATTAAATTAAATTAAATAATAAAAAAAGGCAAAAAAAAAACAGTCTGGAAGAAAATGTAGTTTTTCAGAGGAAAGTACATCAGTAAAGGGACTGATGAATAATCAGAAAGTCAACATATCTAAGCTGTGAATAATAGACATTAGAATTTTAAAAAATAAATCACATACACATACACAACTGAAACTGACCCATCAAAAATTTCATCTTCTCACCACCCTTAAGCCAAAACTAGGGCAACAGTAATACAATTCTCCCATCAAGCTTTACTGCCACTGCAATGTTGTTCAATAGGACATTTCCAAACATTTAAAAACTGACCTGGCCACAACCCCATAAAAGTCTACAGATCATAAAGAAGTGTGCTGGGATTATATAACCACACAGAAAACAATTCACTAGGACATCATTTTGACAACAAGCAGCAAACCCTGCAGCATAGGAAAACCCTAACAGGAGAACAAGGTGCACACCCCTCTCTCTGGGAATGCAAGGCCAGGACTGACACCCAAGATGCTCTTCTCTCAACCTCAGCAGTGGTGCCATTCACAGAGCAACTATGCAGTCTCCCAAGACCACTGGGAAGGAGAATCTGATACTGACAGTATTAGCTTGCCGCGAGGCCATAGGCGAGGGAATGTGTGTGGCCTTGGTGAGAGAGCAGAGGTTTGGGAGATGTTGCTTTATATTGGCTTTCAGATCAGGAATTTGTACATATAGCCTGCAAACAACGTTTCTTGAAAACATGTGAACATTCTTGAGTATGACAGCTCCATGTGAGGGGTCAGAAATGGCAGTCAAGTTCGTTTCACTGGGTAACAGCTGATTTGCGGACTGGAAAACAGGCTTCCTTGTTTACAGACGTAACCACAAGGCTGCCAGTTGTGCACCAAATCCACACAACTACACAGTTGCATTGGGAGAGCGACCAAGCATGTTTTACATGGATTTATTTCAGAGAGGGAAATGCTTCATGTAAGGTTCTGTCCGTTTAAAGAGCAAGAAGAATGACCATCCACCTTTCCCAATTCAAGCCCTATATATCATAAATGTGATAGCGACACACCAGCAACTGATTACATACATCACAAGCTTTGATAATGGAAAGCCCCTAAAAAGATATCAACAAAACGAAGTTAGATCTTCATGTAAATACATCACCAGTTAAACCCAGTTAATACAACTATTTAGTATTATGTACAGTATCCATTCAGAATTGTGTATAAAAATAAATAACCTCAAAAGAAGGACCTGGAAGGCTCTGCTATGGAGAAAACTGAACAGCATTAAGCCGACTGGCTTGGTAATAACTCTCTGAATGGCTGAGAGCCCCCTTCAGTTCCTATGTTCAGGATGGTTGAGATTTCAGTCTCACTTCTTTAAATGGTGATATTAATTGTTCTCTAATTTACTACTCTGTGTAACGAGGATGGACCTGAGATTAAGTGTCTCAGGAAGAAGATAGGAAACCACAGAGTTGTTAAACTCAAGTGCAAACATTGGGGATTCAACACTATAGTTTAGGCAACAGCAATTCACATCACCATTTGGTCATATTCTTTCTACAAAACAAAAGCTGCACTCACATGTATGAAAAGACAAAAATTCACTGCCATCTGTATCAATATGTTAATGTGCTTCAATCACATATGTTTTCATGAAAGTTTAAACATCAAATCACCTTTAAGATCTTGACCATGTGATCTGTTCCCTGCCATGTCAGATTATACCCTGTGAAGTTTACTGTCTTAACAGTGATAGAGTTCTTTATACCTTGACAAGTAACAAAAAGGAAAACACACACACACAATAAGATGAAGAGCCTATACATTTGTCAATCTTGACTTATTTGCTTTTCTTGAGTCAATTGGAGGTTTATAGCCACATTCTTAAAATCATTAACTACAATCTTCCCAAACAGGTAATTGATGAACTGATGCATCCTAAAACTCCTCAGTAACAAAGTGTTATTCCAGTTTACAGCAACAGTTTAATTCTATTTAGGTACTAAAACTGAATACACTGAATACTGCAAACTTTATTCCCAACCACTCAGTAAAGTACTACATACTCCTCAAACTCTCTGTTCCCTCAGATTGAAAGGCAGGCTTCCTGACCCCTCCAGACCACTACTGGACACCGGGAAGGCACACTAATCTTTCAGGACCCTAATCAAGAGTCACCTGCTTTGTGATTACTTCCATGACACACCCTCACCAACACCACTGAGTTTGCTGCTCCTATGGGACGTTACATATATTTCTTATTTTAACACATACCACAGTGCATCATAATTATGATTGCACACAGATGTTCTAACAATTGAAAGAGAATGATGACTTTTTTGCTCTTCATCTTGCTATTTCCCTTCCCATAATATTTCTTGAAGAGAAACCATAGAAATATAAACAAACAGAGAAAACAGAAAATATACAAAACATGTAGTTTGTGGCTTAACACAAACTTAAGTAAGATTAATTCTGACAGTATCCAGCATGACAAACTTCCATGGTACAAATGAGAATGGACCAAGGTTTGAGCAGGTACAGGAGACAATCAAGGCCTGAACACTACCAACAAAAGGTAGACAGGAAAAGGTAGACAGACACGGTGTGTAGGAAATCACGAGACCAGTCTGATGGGAAGAGACTTAAACAAGACTGAAACCCACTTTCTAAACCTCCATCCCCAACTGGACAATTCACAAGACACAGGTGCACCAAAGAAGCCAATTATTCAATCCCTTTAATGGGGAGGAACAGTTTAAACTTTTACTGGTTTAGTTAGCCCCAAAGGCAACTATCAAATGTTGGCAGGACACAATGAAGGCTCACGTTTGTTAACATAGTTAAGTCTCTCACACAACTAGCCCACTTAGCTCCATGTTCCTTAGCGCACCCGACGCACTTACACAGCATTTATGAGCTTTACACAACTGAAAGGTCACATCTTTATTTCTTATCGCAGGAACACGACTTCCGTAAACTCTTTTTCTGTCACAACCTAAAGCAAAATTATTGTAAAATGAGTGATTAAAACCAAACATTTTATCATCATTAAAAAGTATCTAAATAAAAACAAAAGCATCTGCTCTGGGCTAAGGATTAGAAACGACTCCTGCCCTTAAAGCCTTCATTAAGGAGGAAGATGTATAAACTCAAAATTTCAATCACATGAGATAAATAAACGTAACCTTTATGCACAGAGGTTCCTATGGAGGCAAAAAGTTATATCTAAGTGACAGCTTCATGATAACCCTGAAGTACAGTCTGGAAAGATGAGGCTATGCAGAGTTGGAGTAGGAGGTGCATTAGCTGCAGAGGGAACATGTGTGAAAAGATACTCAAGCCTGACTCCTGCTGGGCACTGTAAATGCTGCAGGTGGGGATGACTAAAGGCCAGGGGTCCAAGTGTGAGAAGAGACAGAAATGAAAATAGAGATGTTGGTCCAAGCAAGCCTGGGAGAGAGCATGGCTTGTATCCCACAGGTGGTGAGACCTGGGGCTACCACTAGCTGAGTAAGGATGCCTCTGCTGATTAGAAAAAGGCGCCCCACTGCTGAAGGACCGACTAGATAAAGGGAGTGATCACAAAAAGCTCCCCTTCCTCAGGGCAAAGAGCCCTATAAGGCTTGTCCGAGCGCAGTTCATACTACACACCTCCGTGCAGAGCACACACTGGGCGGCTACTATGCACTAACTCTGTGTGGGCAAGCCATTAGCAGCATTATTTTAACACATCTTTTTCTGTTAGAAGATCACTTACCCCGAGTAGGCAGATGAACTTAGAGGAACTGAACCCAGGGGCCGTGAAACCACCCAGGAGTTTCTGCCATAGTCTGGGCAAAATGTAATATGGATGAAGAAGCAAATTTAGGAGGAGGCCAAAATTTACAAGATAGACCCACTGGATACAAGACATAAAGAAAGTTCAGTGAAGGAACTCTGAAGAGAATGGGCTCTACAATAAATTTTTCTTACATTCAATGTCAAATATCAGGCAAAATTAAGTACAGTGGCCTTTAAGGTCCCTTCCAGCTCTAATTTCTTTTGATTTCTAACTTATTACTCTGGTTAAGTAAAGTCCCTTCAGAGGTACAGAACAGTTCTTATACCTAAATGGGACGCAAAGAATAATCTGACTTCTCTTCACCAGGGGATGAGTTGAACTATCCTTGCAGAAGAGATAACAGATGGTGTGAACCCCAGATCCTAGAAAAGGGCCAGGCACACGATAAGTATTCAGCTTTTCAAAATCAAATGAACAATCATTTCCTGTCCTAGATCTTTACACCCTTCCTCTGCTGGCTACTTTCTCACAGCTTATAAACATCCTCAAATATACCCACTTAAAAATCTCTCAGACCTATGATTCTTTGGATCTTCTTGTGGATAACCTAAGTCTCTACCATGCCTTCAAACACCTGTCCTCCCAAAAAGCCCAGATCTGTACCTTGGGCCCAGACCCGTCTACCAGGGCCCTCTAAAGCAGTGAAGATGAAGTAAGATCCTCTCGCCACCCCCAATCCCTTCCTACTGTGCTCTGTATCTCTCAAAAAGATGCAGCTGTAAACTGTCACCCACGCTTGCTGCCCTCCCTTTTCTAACTGGTCACCAGGCCTTACCCATTCTCTCTCAGATCTGCAAAACCCAGTCCCACCTTTCATAACTTCAGTGGGACCCTCAGATTACAATTCACCCTGCACCAAATCAACTGCCTCCCACATGGAGGTCCGAGTGAGCCTCTAAACCACAAGTTCATCTCACTGTTCTTTGGTGTTTCCCACAGCCTTCAGGATAAACATGCAAACTTCTGACAGGACAAACAAGGCCCCCTTCTCTTGGGCCCCACTAAGTTTCTAGTATCAACTCTCATTTCTTTCCCAAACCCTGATGTCCAGTCCTGTACATTAGTTTTGCCGTATTTTCTTATATTTCTCAAACTTCAACACACACTGCTCTCTCCTGCCACCCCAGGAGCTTCTACATATCCTTAGAAAGGATGGCACCTCCTCCAAATATCCTACCCTGAACTTTCCCTTCCAAGATTCTGTGCTCTGCAAAGGGGAAAGATCGGGGGAAGGGATACATTAGGAGTTTGGGATTAACATAGACACACGACTCTGTATAAAACAGATAATCCACAAGGACCTACTGCACAGCACAGGGAACTCTACTCCATAGCCTGGAACAAACTGTACGGGAAAAGAATCTGAAAAGGAATGGATATATGAACAACTAAACCACTTTGCTGTACACCTGAAACTAACACAACATTGTACATCAACTAACCTCCAATATAAAATAATAATTAAATTTAAAAAAAAAGATTCTGTGTTCTGTAGCACCAGAACTCACTTCTTCCAGAGCACTGACTACTGTGCTTGTGTCTACCTGCCGCCCAGTAGAAGGGGAGATTACCTAGGGCGGAAGCATCATCTCCAGCAGCCCTTGGTTCTGACAACTCATTCAAGTGCCAGGCTACTTGACACACATAACCTGCTTAATTAATTCTAAGAACCCACAGAAAGAGTGGTTATTAATGTCATTTTACAAGTGTGGGGATTGTAGTGCAAAAGAAACCTGCCCAGGCCACAGAGAGCATAAGCCCTGGAATTCAAACCCTAGGCTGCCTTCACACCAGTGCTCTTTCCACTATATGATACGACTACTGAAAAACAGATTTTTTTTTCCCAAGCCCTGTTTTAATGGAAAGGAAATGAAGCTGGGATATATCCATTTCCTAATCGCTTTGGTGTGTACCAGGCAAAGTCATTCAACAGACCAGGTAACATCTGTGCAACAATTAACGATGCTCTAAACTGTGCTAAGTGTTCTACTTTGTAGAGTCTAGAAGCATTAACACAGTGCATCCTTGTAACTGCCACAGAGACTGGGTCCTGTTAAGCCCACGCTACAGATGAGAACACTGAGACCTTGAAGCCTTAAGGCACTCGGCTGGGGTCACCGAGCTGGCAGGAGTCCTAGGCCGCACGCCCCGTCTAGTGCACACACACAAGGTCACTGGGCACTGGTTCTAGTGCCCACCCTCCACCTTGCACCATTTAAAACCCCGCTTCTCAGCGCCCACACGAGGGGCCCTGGAAGCGGGAAGTACAAACCTGTCTCGACAAGCCATGGCTGGAAGAAGCTCTGGATACAGATCAGGGGCAGCGGGTGCTCAGGAGCGGCGCCCAGTGCACCCCGCGGAGGCGGTCGGCCTTAAGTCCAGCAGGCCCTCCTGTAGGGAAGCGTGCACGGAGGGCAGAGGCACCGAGTCCTGCAGCGCGCACAGGTCCTCAGAGCACGGAAAGATATCGGCCACACTGTCCCGGCGCAGCTTCACCAAGTGATCATGGCCCGAGCGCGGCCTCGGGGATGCTGGCTGCGGACACGATGCCCACACCCGCCTGGGGGCCCCGGCTCGCCTCCCGGCCCCTCGGGCGCCCACCGCCCGGCGGTTGCGGCCCCGCAGCATGCGCAGGACCGGCGTTGCCGCCAGAAGACATAGGGCCACGGGCCCCAGCTACGCCAACCCCCACCATGCCGCGCTCCGGAGACCCCGCAGGGCCTGGTGTTGGCGCACGCATCTACGCCCTCCACGCCGCGGGGCTGCCGTTTAAGTCAGCGGGCGGGACCGTGGGGGCGGGGCTCGAGGACGTCAGCACGCTCGCCGTGCGTCGCGTCCGCGTGCAGCCCTGTCTCCCGTGGTGACGCGGCCTGAAGAGTAGGGGCTTGAGCTCTGAGACTAAGGCAGCGCGAAACGTTGGAGGTGTGGAGACTTTGGGGTTTCCAAAAAGCGTTTGCTGACTCATCCAAACAAAAGTGAGACCTGGTTGTATCAACGCATTTGAAAAGTAAACTCCCGTAAGTGTCTGTGCTCCCCCCGCCCAGGAGAGAGCGTGTATTCCGTGAGGGACACACGAAAGGCTGAGTGAACGTCTGCCTGTGGTCCCTTACCTGGTGCACGGGTGTGTGAATTTATGCGGAGAGCTCTTAATTTCTGTAGTTTCTGCTAACTTGACACGGTAGTTGGCAAATGGTGACGTGTTCCATGCATTCAGGACATGATCGTGGTTACTAATAATCACTTTGTTTTGTACTGACAACTCCACAGAGAATTTACTACTGAATATCCACTTTATAGAAGAGAAACTGAGGCGTAGGAAGTGAAGTGACCGAGTCAGAGTAAGGACTCAGACAATTGGTGTTAGTAAATTAACCCTGCAAGGAGGCCGTTAGCCTGCGGTGGCTCTAGTGATGCAGCTGCCTATGTAAAGCAACCAAAATCTAAGCCTGTCAACGCCTTAGGGTGACGCACACCGCTGAGGACAACCAGTCACAAACCACCAACTAGGCTTTAAAGCGATAGCAAGTCAGTCATTTCCTTGCTTTGCTTCTGCCCTTTGAAACTAAAAATCTCTGCAGCTCCTGTGGCTGGAGTGCTCCTCACCACTTCCGCTTTGGCGGTGCCTGAATTGAATCTATTTTTGCTCACGTAAAGTCTTCTTTTAAACATGCCTCAGTTTGTCTTTTAACATTGGCCGTAGAGGTTGGATTTGTGTCCAGTTTCTAGAACAGTGGTCGTCCTCTGGTCAGGCCTTAGGCGTTATGCATACAACGTTCCTCTTCTACCACCACCTTCTGGATGCCTCCACCCACTACCAGCTCCCGCGTATCAGATCCCCTAGATGTGGTCAGCAATGGCTTTCACATGCAGCGTGCTCACATTATAACATTGCAGACACCCCTCCGTCCTCCAGCCAGCGTGTGAACAGAAACATTACCATTCCTGTTGAAGAGCCTGCTGTGACCACTTTCCCAAACACAGCCACTGCCCAGCTGACCCTGGGTAACCACTCTTCTGAACTTGGTCTCCATCACTGCATGGATGTCTTTCTATTTAGGCTACATTTTTAAGTGTTCTTAAACCTCATATAGTATTCTACTATGTTTTCTCTTCTTACTTGCTTTTTTTAGTGTTATCTTTGCTAGGTTCATCCATGCTGACGTGTAAAGATCTGTCTAGTTCATGTACTTTCCTCACTATGTAGGATTCCCATGTAGGGCAATACAATAATTTATATGTGCATTTTCCTGTTGATGGACATTTAAATTGTTTCCAATTTTCAGTATGATTTCTGTTTTAAAAAATTTTGCATACTTTTTAAAGGATACTTTACATTTACAGTTATTACAAAATATTGGCTATATTCCCTGTGTTGTACAATACATGTTTGAGCCTATCGTACACCCAGTAGTTTACATCTCTCACTTCCCCACCCCGTATTGCCCCCTTCTCCCCCTCCACACTGGCAACCATTAGTTTGTTCTCTATATCTGTGACTCCCCTTCTTTTTGTTATATTCGGTAGATTGCTGTATTTTTTAGATTCCATATATAGGTAATATCCTACAGTATTTGTTTTTGTTTGACTTATTTCACTTACCACAATGCCCTCCAAGTCCATCTATGTTGCTGCAAATGGCAACATTTCTTTCTTTTTTAAGGCTGAGTAGTATGCCATTGGTTATATGTACCATATCTTCTTTATCCATTCATCACTTGATGACACTTAGGTTGCTTCCATACCTTGGTAATTGTAAATACTGATGCTCCGAACATTGGGGTGCATGTATCTTTTCAAACACATGTCTTTGAAAACACGTGTTTTTGTTCTTTTTGGATTTATACCCAGCAGTGGAGTTGCGAGGTCATACGGTAGTTCTATTTTTAGTTTTTGAGAACCCTCCATACTGTTGTCCACAGTGGCTGCACCAGTTTACATTCCTACCAACGGTGTACCAGGGTTCCGTTTTCTCTAAAAATTGTAGATTTTCTTCCTAGGGTTAATTGAGATGATAGTTGAATAATAACATGAGAGCAGGCGAAGTCTAAAGAAATTTTAGAAAAGCTGGATAGAGTAGGAGAACTTCTGCTCGCTGGCGTCTGAATGTTATAGAGACACCAAGACATGTGGGCCAAGTTCTGGAGAGAAGGGAAAAACAGACGCAAGCTTGACATTTGGTGCAGCCTTTCTCCTTGGGGCATTTGCTGATTCAAATGTTACAGCCTAGGAGCTGAAAAGCCAAAGAGTTCAAAGGACTCTAACGACAGAAGCCAAACGGCAAGAACCGTTTTCCATTGATAAACAGCATTTTAACTATGTAGAAGCAGAAAATGAAAAGAAAGAACTTTGCATTACATTTAATACGAGTTTAGGGAGATCTTTGTGGTATATTAGTGAACTTATTTGTGGAAATTTAGCCATGTACATTGTGTTGGAGAGGCACCAAGAGTTCAAGATTTCTCACAATTTGAGGACACAGTTGCCTTCAATGTAGGCATGATGGCATCCATTTACATAACAATGATTTGGAGGATGTTGTGTTAGTCAGCTCTTGCTGTGATAATGCTTTGGAACAAATCACCCCAAACTCAGTTACATAAACAAGAATTTATTTTTCTTGGACCTATGGGCTAGCTGCAGTGGCTCTCTTTTAGACCTCTAGATGGCTAGTTTTGCTCCGTGTTTTGGGTCAGTTTGAGGTCTGTCACACACCTCTTCGTCTGGAGCCCAACTGTGAGGCCGCAGCTCCCAGGCCCTGTCTTCTCTAAAAGTTCACTGAAACATAGGTGAGCCCAACCGCACAAGCCCATTTAAGGCCTCTTCTGCTCATTTAAGGCCATCATGTCTGCTCATACTTCAGTGACCAAAACATGTCACAGATCTAAGCTGTATTTAGAATATGTGTATTTGTTTAAAGTTGGGTGCTCTCACAGAAGAATATTGCACTTTGGACAGTGTTAGCTTAGCATTTCCATCGGCATTTGCAAACGTGATAAACGTCGTGTGCACTTTTTCACCTTTGAGAACTTTTTGAAATTGTCCCACAATTTCTATGGGGAAAGAAGAAGGTACGTTTTAGAACTCAACTCTAGTTATGGCAGTGTTGGGAGAAGAATTAATGAGATAAGGTCAATACAAATGAAAGATTTGGGATTCACATATTCATAATTAACATTAGCATTCTACAGAACATTCCTGGAGAATTGTGATGCTTGCTTTACGTGATTTCTATCATAAATCATTATAATCTGACCAAGCCACTTCAGTAAAACATACATCCTACAGTGCATCGCATTTTAGTTTTTCCTACCGCTGCACAACTTCTCATCAGGCACGAAAGGCTACATATGGTTTGGTTCCATTTATACGAAATGTCCAGCAGTGGTACATCCATACACACGGCAAATATTATACGTTAGTGGTTGCCAGGGGTTTGGAACAGAGGGAAATAGGGAATGAGTCCTTAAAATGGGTGTAGGTTTCCTCTTGGGGGGATGAAAATGTTTTGCAGCTGGACGGTGGTGATAGTTGCACAACATTGTGACAGTACTAAATTCCACTGAATGGTACAGTGCATTGTAAAATGATCAAAATGGTGAATTTTGTGTTCTGTTCATTTTACTACAATAAAAAGGAGAAAGAATTAGGGAAAGACTTAGAGTTTGGGAAAGTAAGGTGAACTGGTCAAGAAAAAGACAGCTCTACTGTTCAGTTTTCTCTCAGCTCTCCCAGTGCATTAATCCTCAGCAAAAAGTAGCCTGAACTTGTAGGTGATAGTCATTCAACACAGTCCAGGGAAAAGTAAATAAAATAAAAGCCAACTCTTCTTCTTTAGCACATCTATGAAAGGTTAACTTCCTGCTCAGCCACATGGACATTCATGAAGACGTTTCACTTTAGGTGTCCTCTACTTCAGTACTTTACTCACAACTCATTCACACATGTAGGCAACAGCATTCCTTAATTCGATGGACTCTGCAGTGCTGGTTGTGATCAGTCTCATGAAAAGAAAAGGGAAGGAGGAAAAAGCCTCCATATTGACTTGGTGGTCTTGATGAAATGGATGCAGAAGACAGCTTGAGTGTCAAACTGGAAACTTTTATTTTCCTTTTCCTTTGCTTTTTATCTTGCCTATCAGGTCTTCTGCCCACTTCCCACCCCCTTCTTTCAAACAGGAGAGACACTCATTAGCTGCTTTTTTGTGTTTGTGCTAAAACAACTATTGTTTTGGGTTTCTTGTTGTTCGGTGAACATTATTGTTTTTACTGCCAAATGAGCTTCAGTGGTTGATGTAGGGGGTCTCTTGGGAGCTTAACTTTTTCCAGTTTAAGTGGAAAAGCTTTTTTGTTTGAATGGGCTTTTACTGGGTGCTTCAAGGTTTGCTCTTGGCTCTTTGATGGGGGACGGGATAGCACTGTGTTTCCTTTGAGGTTCCAATAAATAAAGGATCCTACGTCCTCCTGGGCACTTTTTGTTGATTTTGCTGTGTGTCCTCTCTAATAGCCAGATGCAGATTCCAGGAAAATGACATATAAATGAATATAAGTAATCTAATATTTTTAGAATTTGCTTTGGCCATACTCCTGATCTTATTCTACTTGTAGCAGAGCATTAGTTATGTATATATTAACTATAATACACCAATATTAAATATTATATTGATATATAAATTTAATATACTAATATTTATATTAATGTGTAACAATTATGTATTATATTAATATATATTTTTGCCTAGCATATATTATATACAAAATATATGAGTAATGAAATGTATTTATATGGTTAATATGTTCATAATATTAATATGGTATATCCTGTAATATTGATTATAAAACAATTATATCATAATACACAAATTATAAATATATATATTATAAATATATAATTATTATTATCTGATATAATACCCTATAGTTAATATATTCTATATAACACAATACATAATGTATTAGTATAAGCCAATTATATTATGTAATATAAATATAATACATCTATGAAACTATATATATTTTAATTATACATTACACATACAAGTATGTATAGCTATTTATAATTTTATTTACATAGGAATCTGTTCATCATAACAATTGGTGTAAAAATATGCAATATTTTCAATCAAATAGGCCTTAACCTCACTACCTACACATAACTACTTTTACAGTCGTGAACCCTAACTCATGCTTCCATATCTCTCAACCTGCTTTTCTACACATGCACATAGACACATATTTATACACGATATATATGTATCCTACCAGTTTTCAGTTCAATGTATATAACTATATAATATATATAATTATATTCCTGTGTATGTATACAAATATAAATCAAAGGTATGTGTATAGGTATGTATTTCATACGTTTATATAACTATATCATACAAATAATGTATGTATATAAATACATAACTATATACATACATACACAGAAATATACTTATTTAAACAAAAGGGACCTAAATAAACATAGTTCTCTAAGAATAAAACTAGTTATGTCTCACTGTTTCAATAACAGTTTATAGTTTTCTACTGTATGTGCTTCTATAATTGTTATGAACAATTTTCATTTGTTGAATGTTAAGTTGTTTTAATTTTTTGCCATTATTAATGAAGCTCTAAAGAATACGGTGGGCAAGGTTACTTGAAAAACTCTCCTAAAGGAAAAGGGTTAGGTATGCTAGGTTAAATGTACACAACTTATTTTTAAGTGCGGGTTGATTTTTGAAGTATGCAGTAGAAATTTCCAGGACCCATGAAAGAAGGGTGGTACATGTGTGAGAGTTATAGCTATATTAGGAGTGGATTGAAGATCTTGATAGCTTAGAACAGAAGCTGGAAATCCTGTTTTTATGGAGCCAAGTGGCAAATATTTTAGGCTTTGTAGACCAAAGAGCCAAAATTGAGGATATTATTTAGGTACTTAGGTAACCAGTTAAAATGTGTAAATTATTCATAGCTCATAGGCCATAAAAATAGGCATCTGTCTGGATGCCTTGGTTTAATGACACACCTGACATAGAGACTTGTTTATAAATGGCCATGACCACATGAGAGGCAGGAGGTAAGACTCCATCCCTACTAGATGGGAAGTTAGAACTAAACCTATCTATCCCTAGCTTCACCTTCAATGAAAGGGTGTGCCAGGAGAAAAAATATCTGCTGGCAAAGGGAGACTAAGACCCAATTCTCTTGGCCTCTGCTCTGGGTAGGAAACAGGTAGGAAATCTTGAGAATTCTGAACCCCAGATCTGTGTTCCCAGTGTTTGGGTTGCAAATTTATGTGCGGTCTTGCAAACAGAAGCTAAGAAATTAACTTAAAATGCTCCCAAGTTGGTGTTATTCCAAACACAAAACTAAACCCTTTCTGGAGAGGTAGACCTTCAACACAGGCCTATAGCATTCCCACAGATAAAGTTTAGCTAAACATGGGCTCATGATCTAAAGTTACACAATAATGAAGAAATCAGCTAGAAGTGGAGAGAATCAGCAAAAAGCAATCAATACCAGAATTAGATTCCCAAGGCCATCCATCAGATGTTGGACTAATCAGGTGCAAGGCAGAAAATATACAGAAAACTAGAACTGAAACAAGGAACAAGGATGTTTTCAAAGACTGGGTAGGATCTTTAAAACATTTTTCAAGTACATGTCATTGATAAAGCTAAAAACTCGAAGGTCTTGTAATACAGCAGATTAATCATGGAGAAGAGTGAATTTATGCTGTTTTTAAAAATATGGCAGATCAGATTTTCTGCCTAATTATATAAGTAGATTTATCTTTAAAAAATACACATTATTTTAAAGACTTATTGGCTGTAAAATAAATTAAGGGTATTTCAAAGGGATTCTCTCCAAAGAAAAGTGAGAAGTAGCAAAACACAGAAAGTCGAGGGTAAAAAATGTCAATATATACATTGCGATAGGGTGAACTAAGCCTTAGGCTAGCAACAATGTGGACGAGCTGACCCTTAGATACTTACAACTAAGCTGGAATCTTCAAAAAGTTCAACTATTTATAACTAAAAAGATTTCTTAAAATTAATAATCAAGTGTTTTAATTGATATCAGAAGAGTAAAACAATAAACCCTGAGAACATAGAAAAATAGATAATAAATACATGAGCAGAACTTAATAAAACAGAAAAAAGTATAAAATTGAGGTGATTTAGTAAGTCAAAAGAATATTCTTTGAAAAGATTTAAAAAACACACTTTGATTAAGCAAAACAAAAACATAAGTAAATAATATACAGAAAGAATCAGGACAATGTTATAGCAGAGAGTACAAACAGGGAATATATAAAATGCCAGTAAATTTGAACCTTTCTGTAAAGTGGACAATTTCCTAGCTCCTAAAGTTTACCAAAACTGACACAAGAGGAAATCTATAGCTGGAGTTCTTTCACCAGTAAAGGAATTATGTCAATAGTTTACAGTCTTTCACCAAGAAAATACCAGACCCAGCCAGATCATTTGGGAGGTCAATTCTATCGAACTTCTATTAAACAGATAACATTAATATTAACAAAGAAAAACTTCTAGAGAAAGAGAAGGAAGAATGCTCCTTTATTCATCTTATGAAGTCTATATAATCCTAATACTGAAAATAGATTAGGACTGTAAGGAAAAAGAAATTTACAGGTCAAATTTACTTGTAAATATAAAAGCAAAAATTTTAAACTATGATATTAGCTACCCAAGTTCACTAGAGTAAGAAAAAGCATGAGCAAGTTAGGTCATCCAATGAATGAAAAGGTAGTTTAAAGTCAAGAATATATATCAATAGATTGAAATTACCACATTTTATTTCTTTCATCTGTCTCTTTAAAAAATTGATAAGTACTTATATTGATCTCTCTTGTACTAGGCACTGTGCTAAGTCACTTACATATTTACTCCTTTAAACCTTCTATCATCCCTGTGGGAAAGTTGTATTTTGCTTCCATTTCGTAGCTAAGACTCTAACCCCCAGGAAAGTGAAGCAACATTTGTAAGTTTTTGTGGATGGTCAGTGATGGGACCAGTACAGGAACATCCAAAGTCTGTGCTTGGGAACAGTGCCACATGTTCACACTCACATTACAGATGAAAGGAAAGGAACCATGCACTTACCATATAGATTAAATCTCACACTACAGGTTAAAGGAAAGGAACCATGCACTTACCATATAGATTAAATCTCACATTACAGGTTAAAGGAAAGGAACCATGCACTTACATTATAGATTAATACCCCCATAACAGGTTAAAGGAAAAAGAAACATGTGCTTCTCTCAAAAGTTGTAAACTAAGCATATCCATTTCTTAATATATTTCCCAATTTCTTTTGCTTGTTTTCTGACCTTTGTAGTGCATTTTGCCATGAGGCAAATTTTATTTCTTATATAATTAAATGTATCCTTTTTTCTTTGTATCTTAGAAAGGTATTCCTCATGAATACTTTATTTCATGTCTCCCAGGTTTCTGATACTTCTACAGTTTCATTATTTTTTTAACTTTTAACTAGTTGCTGTATCTAGAATTTAGTAATGATAGCCATATTTTCCCACTTTTGTTGAATAATTTTTGCTACTGATCCAAAATGTGAATTTTATTTTAATCTCAATTCCCTTATGCTCTTGCGTTTAATTTTAAGATGCTTCCTGTTCCACTGGTTGTTTTTTCTATCTAAAACAAAATGCTACCTTAATTATAACGTAATTATAATGTAATAAATGTAATTATTAAACATAATATGAAATATAATAAATAGCATATATAAAATAACAAAATATAATTTACCATATAACAAGGTCCCAGGAGAGCCAAACTATACAATCACTTGAAATAGCCCCCAAAAGATAGTTTATAAAATTCAATATTCATTTGTAATTTAAAAGAAAGAGTAAAATAGGGATTGATGAATGCTTCCAAAATAAGAAGAAATCATATGTCTAAAAGAGAAAGAGGTAAATGATAAACTTTAGTAACACTGGCAATAAACGCAGGACAAGATGAGGATGCCTGATATAATGTTAAAGAAAAAGTATTATGTAACATTGTTTTTGCAGCACTGATGAGTTCAGTGAAAAGAGAATCTCATAGAAATGAGTATCTCGTTCTTCTTAATGTCTGTATACTTGTCCATTGCACGAACATAACAGCTTATTTAGCCAATATGTTACTGATCTGCATCTGGATTTCTAGGTTTTCGTGGAATTTTATTATGCACAATTGTTTCAAACACTAGGACTTCCTCTCATGTTTATATCTTTTGAAAGAAACAATATCTCCACAGATGATTTATCTGTGCTGGCTGCTAGCTGACTTTGGGTACTTCTCAGTTCTTCCCTTTACCTTTCTTGTCAATATGAAAATGGAAGGCAAGAAGGTCTCCTGTTCAGAGACTGTAAAGATAGATCCTGGTGATAAAGTCTTGGTGGTAAAGGCTAAAAGTATCAACCCAGAACAAACGTTTTTCCAGCTGTAACTATGTGTGATTCCCTTGGCTTGATTCCGTAGAGGATGTAAGACAACACTGTAGAATCTGCGTCAAAGTGCTTCCAGTAGGATGGGCTAAGTATGGTGGCATATGTAATTCAAGACAAAATATAATGTCTCCTATTCTCTCCTAGCAAAACTTGGTGGAGTGAATGTAGAAGTCACTGTATGCTTTGAATTAAAGGAATACAATAAATCTTGTTTTGGAAGGTAAGTATTCTGGTCTCTTTGTGGAGATGAATTGGAAATTGCCTAGAAGAAGGAAAATGAGGTTAACCAAAGTTAAACTCATAAATAATTGAGCATTAATTAAATAACTGTGGTCTATGTTTGTCTTTGATCATAATTTCTCCCAATTTATAGACCTCTTTGATACTTGATGAATCCGTGTCAAAGATGCACTTAACAATGATTATTACTTGTGTATTAGGTTTTGCCTGGGCCCTGAAGAAACTACCCTAAATTACCAGCTATGATTGTCACTTGATTTCCTCACAGAGAACAATCAGAACTCCTTGTCTTAAGTGGCTTGGAATGTGAAACTAGTTAGTCTCTTAGATATTGTTAGAGGACCCTAGAGAGCCCATTGGTGAAAGTTTGGAAAACATTGGGCTTCTTAAAATTGATTCTTGTAGTGCTTTAGGAAAGATCACTGAACCAAAAGGATAATGGTGTTTCTGGTTCTGTTGTTAGCATTCTCCATAGAAACATTGCTGAAGCTTCTGGACTCAGTTTCCTTCCCCATGTGTGAATGTCACTGAAAATATCCAAGTCCATTCTATCCCCATATAACTTCAGAAACTAAGCAAAATGAGGCCTCAAAATTCATTTCAAATAATGAAATGAATATATAACGTAGAATGGAACTGGAAAAATACCTGGTTTAAATTCTGGAAAGTACCAACTATACAATTCTGGATAAGTTGCTTACTCTTGCTTAGTCTAATTTAATGCCCATCTCACAGGATGTTATGATGATTAGTTTAATATCTTTGTATAACACACAGTGTTATGCAATTTCTTCTTGTTTTTCTTGAGTAAATTCATAGCCTTAAGCAACTCACTGTAAACAATAGTTACTTACTTGCTTAAATTACTCTTATCTTCTATTATCACCTGAACTGTGTCCTGCTCAAGTTAATATGTGGAACTCTTAACCCCCAATACCTCGTAATCTGACTGTATTTGGAGATAAGGCCCTTAAATAGGTAACTGAGGTCAAATGAGGTCAAATGGGTGGGCTCTAATTCAATATGACTGGTGTCCTTATAGAAAGAAAATATTAGGACACAGACATGAACAGAGAGAAGACCATGTGAAGACAAAAGGAAAACATGGCATCTACAAACCAAGAAGAGACACCTCAGAAGAAATCAATCCTGTTGACGCCTTATCTCAGATTTCTAGCCTCTACACCCGTGAGTGAGTAAATTTCTGTTGTTTAACCTCCTCAGTCTCTGGTCCTTTGTCATGGCAGCTCTAGGAAACTAATACAACTTTTTATGGCCTCCTTGTCTCAAGTTGAAAGTTCAATATTTGGCATCACAGCTAAGAAACAAAAATATCATCTACATTCCTTGTTGTAGTCTTTCTTCCCCATTCTCATTGCTAGTAATTTTCATATTTGGGTCTGTTTTCTGTATCTTGTAAACAGAGCATTACGCTCATTTCTAGTCTTACTGTTAATATACAATAAATGTGCAGATACCGAATAGATTTTGGAGAAGTGCAACATATAGTTGGTACATGTGTGAAATGTGTGTATTCATATATTTTATACTTTTTCTCTATTTTCTTCCTTTGGTGTGAGCTAAGATTCTCTGCTTTTGTGACTAGCGCTCCTGAATACTAATCCCTGAATTTAATTCACCAAAAATTGTCAAAAATAATAATAATCTGGGGAAAGAGAGAGTGATAGAGGGAGAAGAACAAACAATCAGGCAAGGGCAGTACTGTGAATTATTAGGGTCTTATTAATAACATTATGTTAGTCTAGAGGAAATGACCGTAAGTATCATCAGTGAGCCCAGTTGGTCTTTACTGACTGCTAGACACCTCCCTGAGTTCTGTTCTTAGTCTCCAACTGTATGAAGACTACTGTCTGGAAGTATTATCTGAACAACTAAAGTCACTTAATGGAAAAGGAATATGTCTTTAGAGAAGCAACAATAATTTTTCTATCTGATTAAAAAGCAATGTTGACTGTCTGGAAACCTCAGTCATATTTGTAAGCAGAAAAGCATTGGCTATTAAAAGTGGATGATGTAAAGAGATGAGCAGAAACTTTGGTGATAGGTATACCTGGATTTAATTCTCACTTCTACCACTTGGCAGCTGGATGGCCTTAGGCAAGTTTCATACCTCCCTGAAATTCACTTAATTCAGCCTGTAAAATGGCATAATAACTTATTATAGCATCCTTTTAGGAATTTTAAATCAGTTATTGAAATAAAAGTACACACTGTATAGACAAGTATGGATTCCTCAATAGGTGTTGGACCTTTCATTTCTCCAGTATCCCACCCCCATGAAATAAAGAAAAATACTTTTTAAAATTTATGAATATTTCATTGTTCTAAAGTTAAAGCCATAAAAATAAAAATAATCAAATGGCCTACTATCATACCATTAGAAGAACAAAAAAATAGGTGTTCATGAGAGTTCCAAATTAGAATACAAGTTTTCATTAGGCACCTGTTTATGTATGCTATTCTGCTCTTTACAATAAATAATTAAACTTAAAAGACTTATTTCCTCACTTTTAAGACTTTATTAGTTTACAAATTACATATCAACCTATGCTAAAGTTTATACCGACCCATGCTAATGAATTCAGTACAGAAAACAAAAAACACTGCACTCAAGCAAACTACATATATATATATATATATATATTACTTAAATGCATTTATATCCTACCGTGTCTCATAAAGCATTGTGGTAACTCACTGGAATACAGACAATCAAATATAACTGCAAAAGCACTTAATATAAACAGGGCCAAGGATACATAGACAGAAGATGAAGAAAAGATGAGGGAAATGTGAACAGGAGGAAGTGTAGTTAATCGAGTTGTATGTTTTGCCCTTAATATTCTCTGTGTGGGGACTTCCCTGGTGGCACAGTGGTTGGGAATCTGCCTGCCAGTGCAGGGGACATGGGTTCGAGCCCTGGTCCCAGAAGATCCCACATGCCATGGAGCAACTAAGCCCGTGTGCCACAACTACTGAGCCTGTGCTCTAGGGCCCATGAGCCACAAATACTGAAGCCCGTGTGCCACAACTACTGAAGCCCCAGCGCCTAGAGCCCGTGCTCCGCAACAAGAGATGCCACAGCAATGAGGAGCCCACACACCACAACGAAGAGTAGCCCCCGCTCACCCCAACTAGAGACAGCCTGTGTGCAGCAACAAAGACCCAAGACAGCCAAAAATAAATAATAAATTTATTTTTAAAAAAAGATTCTCTGTGGATAAAACAACATGTAAATAATTGGTTACAAAGCCACATTATTTGAAGATGCCAGACTGCACATTAACAGTCTGACACAAAAGGACAGCACAGGAAAACTACTCAAAGGTAAAGATTTTAAAATCTTTGCAGTTTGATCCTTTTAGAGCAAGTATAATGAGCTCGACACACATTTCAACACTCAACATTTTAATCACATGTTCAAAGTATGTCTCAGAGTCATTGGAAATAGCTGTTGTCTCTCTCCCTGATATCCAAAACTGATCTGTGATGCGTAAAACTCAGGAGGTATTGATATCCACTTTTTGGCATCTGAACAGGAAACAAAGTTGTTTTGTAGTGATAATAAAGAATGAAGTAAATACAAAAGGTTACAAAAGACAAAGTACTGAGGGAATGTGTTAACAAAACGAGTCAAACTAAATTCTGGTGAACTGGGGCCTACGATTGTACACACTCCATGGAAATACCCCAGCCTAAATACTGGCATGGGAGGAAGGGTACTGCGAAGCCCATCACAGTATAATCCTTTAAAATGTCCCTTTCAAGGTTGGCTCCACTTAACACTGAGTACAGGAAATCTTCCCATCAGGCAGAAACACTGGCTGGCCAATGATTGACCAAGAAATTAACACACTAATGAATAAATGATGCTAATTTATTTCTATCCCTGACAACGGAAAACAGCACACACTCTGTGTCAATGGTATGTCCTCTTTCCCACTTTTCTAAATGGTAAATTATGTTTTTCCCTTCATTGCTTTATATCATGTGTGGCAGGCATGATGGGAAATGGCTATCAATGGTTCTGTTATTGATTTCTACCTTCATTTCACTGTGGCTAAACAAGATACTTTGTATGATTTCAATTTCTTAAAAATGTATTGGTACTTGTATTGTGGCCTAACATATGGTCTTTCCTGGAGAATGTTCCATGTGTACTTGAGAAAAATGTGTATTCTGCTGTTGTTGAGTGGAGTGATCTATATATGGCTGTTAGGTTTAGTTGATTAAATGTGTTATTCAGTCCCCCTACCTCTCTACTGATCTTCTGTCTAGATGTGTTTTCCATTATTGAAAGCAAGGTATTGATCTCCACCTATTATTTTAGAACTATCTATTTCTTCCTTCAATTCTGTCAATGTTTGCTTCATATATTTGGGGGTTGTTTGGTACATATATGTTTATAGTTGTTATATCTTCTTGATAGATTGAACTTGTTATCAACATATAGTGGCCTCCTTTTCCTCTTGTGATAGTTTTTGATTTAAAGTTTATTTTGTGTGATTGTAACATAGCCATCCCAGATCTATCTTCCTTCCTTCCTTCCTTCCTTTCTTTTTCTGTCTCTCTTTCCTTCTTTTTTGTTACTATTTGCATGGGATATTTTATTCTATGCTTTAACTTTCAAGCAACTTGTGTCTTTTGAAATCAAGTGAGTTTTTTGCGGACAGCATATACTTGGATTATGGTTGTTTATTCTATGCTTTAACTCTCAAGCAACTTGTGTCTTTTGAAATCAAGTGAATTTTTTGCGGACAGCATATACTTGGATTATGGTTGTTTTTAAAGTCCATTCTGCCAATGTTTATCTTTTTATTGGAGAGCTTAATCCACTTACTTTTTCAAAAATTACTGATGAGGAAGAACTTAATTCTGTCTGTTTCCTGCTTGTTTTCTGTATGTCTTATGCATTTTTTGCCCCTCATTTACTCCATTACTGACTTCTGTGCTTAGCCGATTTTCTTGTGGTGAACTCTTGATTCCCTTTTCATTTCTTCTTGCATAGAGTCTATTGATATTTTCTTTGTGGTTCTCAAGAAGATTACATTTACCATTCTAAAGTTAAAACAATATAATTTCAATTGAAACCAACTTCAGTAGCACACAGAAACTCTGTTCCTCTACAGTTCCATTCCTCCTCTTTACATTATTGTTGTCACAAATTACACCTTTATACTTTGTGAGCCCAATAACATGGATTTATGATTATTTTATGCATTTGTTTTTTCAATCATGTAAGAAATAAAAAGTAGAGTTACAAGCCAATAACACAATACTGGCTTTAGTATTTGCCCATGTATTTATCTTTACTGGAGATTTCTATTTTATACAGCTTCGAGTTGCTGTCTAGTGTCCTTTCATTTCAACCTGAAGGTTCAATTTAGCATTTCTCCTAGGACAGTGGTAGGAAGTTGTCAAACAAACGCCCTCAGCCTTTGTTCATCTGGGAATGCGTTAATTTCTCCCTAAGTTTTGAAACCAGTTTGGGCAAATGTAGAATTCTTGGTGGACAGCTTTTTTCTTTCAGCACTTTAAATATGTCTGGCCTCTTGCTTCCGTGGTTTCATATAGGAAATTAGCTCTAATCTTTCTGAGGACCCCTGCTTTGTAACAAATTTCTTTTTTCTTTCTCCTTTGGGAGAAAAGATTCTTTCTGTGTCTTTTGGCTTCTGAGAGTTTGATTGTACTGTTTCTTGCTGTGGGGTTCTTTGAGTTTCTCTTAGTCCTGAAATCAGCCAAAGATTTATAGCAACCAAACACATACTGAACCAGGGAAGAGGCAATTTGAAAATGGTAGGAAAGCTTTGTGGCATTTTTACTTGCCCTTGCCCCATCCACTGTTAGTGTAGTGATGTTCTTAAAGTGGTGGAGTCTTAATGCAGTGATAGTCTTAAAGTAGCAGCAGACCATTCCTAGTATGGGACCCTCAATCCTGCTTCAGGAGGGAGCAGAAGAGACCGTACTGTCAGATTATTATGTGTATCTGTTCTAACCTGTCTGGGAGCTACCTGAAGGACTGACACAAGATGCTTATCTCTGCCTTAGCTAACTTGGAACACAGTCTGGAAAAGCAGCGGTCATTGCTCAAAAAAAGTGCAAGGTGAACTAACAAAGCACAGATGGCTGGGGCAGAAGACTGTGCATTGAAATACAATAGACCACAGAGGATGCAGGAGCCAAAGTTGGGGGAGATTCTTTGGGAAATTAGAACCTACAAAAAGTACACATGTGTCCAGAGAAATTAAGAAAGCTACATGCATACTCAAGATAAGATGCATGTTCTGAAAACACCAGAGGAGTCTCTAAGCTTTGACCATGGGCTGAGCCCTGAACTCAATGCAGGTCAGCTAAATGTTGAAGGAGTGATCCAGCAATCTGCACAATGGGCAGAGGTGTGTGGGTTTGAGTGTGCATGTGGATGTGCTTGTGTATATTTGTTTTTGTTTGTTTTAGGTGCAGGAATTCAAGGAAATCTCTGTCAAAACATTAGCTAAACATGAACTAAAGGAACAGAGACTTCAGTGCGTACATACAATAAGGAAAACAGTCATTGCAAAAATAGTTTGGAAAGGTCCCTAAACAAACAGACTACTACAGCCTTCAACAATCAAAAGCCCAGAAAACCCTGGGAAAGTGGGAGAATCTGATTTCCATAGATACCACATTATAATATTTGAAAGACAAATTTTCAACCAAAAAAATCACAAGGTATACAAAGACATGGAAAAGTATGGTCCATTTAAGAAAACAAATTAATTGATGAAACCATCCCTAAGGAAGCCCAGACATTTCTCCATTGCATATTCTTGCCTCCTTTGTCATAGATTCATTGACTATAAGTGCATGGGTTTCTTTCTGGGCTCTCTATTCTGTTCCAGTAATCGATGTTTTGTGCCAATACCATACTCTTTTGATTACTGTAGGTTTGTAGCACAGTCTGAAGCCAGGGAGCATGATTCCTCCAGTTGTGTTGTTCTTTCTCAAGACTGTTTTAACTACTCAGAATCTTTTGTGTTTCCATACAAAGTTTAAAATTATTTGTTCTAGGTCTGTGGAAAATGCCCTTGATGTGTTGATACAGACTGCATTGAATCCGTAGATTTCCTTGGGTATGATGGTCATTTTAACAATATTAATTCTTCCAATCCGTGACCATGGTATATCTTTCCAGCTGTTTGTGTCATCTTTAATTTCTTGTATCAGTGTCGTCTAGTTCCCTGGGTACAGGTCTTTTACCTCCTTAGGCAGATTGATTCTTATGTATTTTATTCTTTTTTACATGATTGTAAATGGGATTGTTTCCTTAATTTCTCTTTCTGATAGTTCACTGTTAGTGTATAGGAATACAATAGATTTCTATATATAAATTTTGTATGCTGCAAATTTACCAAGTTCATTTTTGAGCTCTAATAATTTTTTTTTTTTTTTTTTTTTTTTTTTTTTTTGCGGTATGCGGGCCTCTCACTGTTGTGGCCTCTCCCGTTGCGGAGCACAGGCTCCGGATGCACAGGCCCAGCGGCCATGGCTCACGGGCCCAGCCGCTCCGCGGCATATGGGATCCTCCCAGACCGGGGCACGAACCCGTATCCCCTGCATCGGCAGGCGGACTCTCAACCACTGCGCCACCAGGGAGGCCCAGCTCTAATAATTTTTTGATGGTGTCTTCCAGATTTTCTATGTATCATGCCATCTGCAAACAGTGACAGTTTTACTTTTTCCTTTCCATTTTGGAGTCCTTTTATTTATTTACTTTTTCTTGTCTGATTGCTGTGGCTAGGACTTCCAAAACTACCTTCAATAAAAGTGGTGAGAGTGGGCATCCTTGTCTTGTTCTGGATCTTAGGGGAAATGCTTTCAGCTTTTCACCACTGAGTATGTTAGCTATGGGCTTTTCATATATGGCCTTTATTATGTTGAGGTATGTTCCCTCTATGCCCACTTTCTGGAGAGTTTTTACCATGAATGGATATTGAATTTTTTTCAAAAGCTTTTTCTGCATCTCTTGAGATGATCATATGGTTTTTAGTGTTCAATTTGTTACTGTGATGATGAGAGACCTAAGACAGCTACAGAGGCTAAGTGACCTTTCCTTCCCTGAATGGGTAGGTATCCTTGTTCTGCCTTCTAATTGAGTTAGTATCTGAGTAGAGAACTGCCAGGTGTCATTTAGTTCACAATACACTGCTGTGGCAATGTAGAAATGAATTTGCCTAAATCATTTGGCTTTTCTAAATTATAGTAAATGAATATACTGAATGAATACTTCAACTTAAGGAAATGTTCTTAAAAATATATTAATGTAGGCACTTCAGCGGAGAATTGAAAGCAAAACAAATAACTCAGGTAAAGGGTTGAAATTAAGGTACACTCAGTTGTATCCAGTTTCCTTTTGTAAATCTCTCTTTTTAATTAGAGTGGACAGTCACTGGAGAATATCTGACTTGGGGCTAAGGAAATCTAAGCCTTCTTGGCCACACTATATTCTCTTATGTCGTTTAATAAAGACACCAGTTGGGTTGCTGAAAAAGTAGTGGGAAAAATCAATCCCTCACATCCAAAGGGCGGCTCTTGAAAATATGTGGATTGTTGTAGTCATTTTGCTCTTCTGGCCTCAGAAGTTCTAATCTTAACCTTAGCCCCTCATGCAGAGAGACTTTTTAAACCAATTCCCACATTACTCATTATGTGACTGTTGAATAAGAGAAACCCAGCTCTTTTCTTATGCTTTCAACCAGTTATCTTCTTCAAAAATTTGTTTGGATTGTTATACCTTAATCTTGCCTGGCAAGGGACTTATGGGAAGGTTCTTATTGTTTGAAAGTTTGGTGCCAGTATCTGCAAAGAAAGAAGAAAGTAAAGAAGGAAAGGTGTGTTTATCAAACATCCCAATAGTGAAGGTGTGTGAAAGCAATTTTTGAAAAAGTGAATCTGTCAGAGTTTAGCCGTATTATTACATTTTATTTTATTCATTGAAAATAACTAATTATCAATGAATCCTTTCTAGATTTTCTAGTTTCCCAAAGTTCCCTGTATTCACATTCTAAGCTGAAAAATGGTATTTTAAGTCACTGCTCTCCACCTTATATTATTTATAATCACTCCTCATGACCTCTTCCTTCAAAGAAACGTGATCCTGAGAAGTGTCCTTTGTTTGTCTTTGTGGAATAAGTGATGGGGATGCATCCTGGAGACCTGTGAGATGTTTAAATTGTGGCCTAATGAAACTAGGATGGAGAGTTCTGGAAAGATCTGGAAAGATGGCTGGTAGAGTGTGGCCAGATGTGGGAGAAGAGAGACGTACAGAGAGAGGGAGAGGAAATTTTCAGAGGGAGAAAATTAAACAAATAATTCAATAAGTTTTGTTGTGTGGTGTGGGATGCAAGCCTTTCTCTCCCCCTTTCCTTCACAATCTCTTTGTTAAAGACTGTGTTTTTCATTAGTTTTACTAAGATAGGATTTGCCGTTTTGTTTGGATACTGAGAATGGACCCATGGAAACAGTTACATTTGGGTTATCTCTGACTATCTTTAATGAAGAACATAAATATCGGCCACACTATCTGTGCACATGCTATCACCATGCCTTTTTTGTTCTCTGTTCATATATCTAAGTCCTCTTCTTTGAGGTCAATCTCAAATCTCATCTGAAATGTACATTTATTGATAGATTCAACCCATAATGAACTGTCCCTTCTTTGTCCTCCTTAGGCTCTGATTATCTATAAAAACTCATTTTTGAACTTAGAAACTGTCCAATATGATATATTAGTTATTTCATCAGCATCTGTTATATCCTCAACACAGTTATAAGCTTTTGTGGGGCTGTGATCATACATTCTGTAATTTTTCTCAGTACTTACTTTGATAAAAAGTGCATTCATTCATCTAAACATCATTTATTGAGTGTTAATTAAATGTCTCAAGTCAGTAAATATTGTTGGAATAAATGCATGCATGAATGAGGGAGTATGCAATAGGTAGCCTAATGTACCGCCCAATGTGAAAAAACCAAAAACATAAACACAAAAGCAAGCCAAAAAGTGGACCAGGACTTTCTGTAAAATATCCTGCTTTTTGTTGGATGAGGCCATGAAAATCAAGATGCTCCTGAAAGGTCTTAAGAGCTGACCAAGAATAGTAAACAATTGAAATTCTCTCAGGCTTATTCAACCCTATCACTGGACACATTTATACCTCTCAGGAATGTTATTAAAAGAAGAGATGAATAAACCTTTTATAGATGAGTTGATAAATCTCTAAATATTTAAATCTTCATTTCCTCCTAGGTTTCTCTATTTTGGGTTTCCAAAAGATTTCAGTAAACCACAGGATAATTAAAAATTTAGACATTATCTTTCTTACCTTCATGTTTTTTTATGGCAAACACCGTTTTATTTTCTCCATAGTGCCGCCCAATTTCCACCAGTACAGTTCTTAAGTGAATTTTGCTCTGGATGGTGGGATATATAAGATGTAAATGAATTGTTTGTATATGTTTTAGAATTCTTCAAAAGGGCCTGGCCATGGAAATGCATTGAATATTACTTAAATAAGTAAAGTAACTTCCTCAGAATTATTATTCTATTCTGGTTAGGATACTCTCTGCTCTGGTTTGTTAAAATTTCCCTCTAGAGTGGTTTTAATTTTGTTTCTGATAGGGTCCTAGGATTTATTGCCACACCCATCCTGCATCTGTTTTTCTTTGAATTACTCTCCTTGCAGTTTCTGATTCCTACAGGGCCTTACAGGTTAGTGACAAGCTGGCCATCACAACTCTGGGAAGGACAGGCCTACTTTTCAGAGGTGTTGATGTTTTCTGTACCTGAAGGTTTTCAAGAGATATCAATCTTCCTCACCACCTCCCTTGGCCCTCTTAACGGACTAAGCAGTTCCTCATGAAATTTCTGTAGGATATCTGTACTAACTTCTCAATATTGTTCCATCCTGAGTCTAAATTCCCTGCCTCAAGGTAATGTTAGATTTCTAGCTCCAGCCCCTATTTACATAAGGCCTATACTAAGGAACGGAACCCATACACATCAGTCTGCTCTTATTTCTCTGGATTTAATTTCTCTGTTACTTTCTGAAACATGCAGGTGTTCCCTTCTTTCTTTTAATCTCAGCTATGTGCTTTTAACTTTTTCAAAATTGACCCAGAATTTACATGTGTCTCCAGTAAGAGTACATTAAATTGAGCTTAGTCTGCTCTTCTACTGGCATATTTGAGGTCCAAATAATTTGCTACTTAACTGGATTCAGTTACCTGTATTTGCAGGCACCTAAAACTCACCATGTTCCAAATTTCCCCCTTTATTGTTAGTAATTTTCTTGGGAATCTGGATAACATTAGACGGAATAAAGTTAGTGAGTGGCCCAGGAATGCCTGAAATTTTGTTTGTCAGAGTGGCCAGGGAAAGTTAAGCAAAGAAGACAACCAAATGAAAAACAGAATCACATTATTATGGCTGAGACAAGATTCCATGCAGAGCTCTCTGTGGAGCTGGGTTGGGTCATAACTTATGCCAGAGCTCTAGGAGGGGTTGACACCATCTCATGCCAAGCTCTCAGTTCTGGGCTAATGTCATCTCTGGTCCACTCTATGGAGTGGAAACTTTGGAGGAATGGCCAATGTGTTCCACGGTGTAGGAAGAGGGAAATTGTGAATGTTACTTTCTAAATTGTGGAGGAACTAACCACTGTAAATGTGCCTTGAACTATGGTGTTTAATTTGACCAGTCAGATCAATGGCTTTCCCCTTGAATGAAATGCTGCTACGTATATGAGCGGAAAAACAAAACTGGTGTAAGGAATAGATAGCTAGTGGGAAGCAGCCACATAGCACAGGGAGATCAGCTCTGTGCTTTGTGACCACCTAGAGGGGTGAGATAGGGAGGGTGGGAGGGAGGGAGATCCAAGAGGGAAGAGATATGGGGACATATGTATATGCATAACTGATTTACTTTGTTATAAAGCAGAAACTAACACACCATTGTAAAGCAATTATACTCCAATAAAGATGTTAAAAAAAAAAAAAACTAGTATAAGGAGATGGAGAGACTGGGAGTCTTATTTTCCCAGCAATTAACTTTTCCTCGACCATGACCTTCCCTTTGAGTCTCCTAGACCTTGGGGATGATCGCAACCCCTTGGGTTGGGTGTTGGCAACCCCATCTTCACTAGAACCTCTATAGTTAACTTTGATTTTTCCCACTCCGTCTATCCATCCCATGTATGCAGTCAGACATTTGATCTTGGACTTTTACTGACAAAATATCCTTGAATATAACCATTTCTTTTCACTCCCACTGCTACTGCTTTTGTCACTGCCTTAACTAGGGCTTTACCTTTAAGTCCTTTATATAAATATATAAATAAAATATACAAATAAATAAAATATAATATTAATTCTGATGATTTTAAAGTCTTTTCTTGATAAAGACTTTTCCTGATAAAGATACACAATATCTTATATAAATATTTGTGTATTATCTGTTCCTTTCTTAGAATTTTAGTCATATGATTCTATCTCTTGGTATGTCTAGAACTTTTTGATTGAATGCTGACTATTTTATTTGGCTTTTTAAATTTTTCTCAGTGGAAATGTTGTTTTGCTTCAAAATATTTTACTCTACCTGGAAGTAGCAAATCTTCAAATTACAATTTTTTAAATGCTTTCAAATATCAATACTATAGGTGTCACAAAATCTAGAAAAATGACATTTGAAAATTAACTACTGCCAGATGTGTCTCTATAAAACTTTTTCCCCACTCTTGTAGCTATATATTCTTTAACTGCCTCCTCATATGACAGTTTATGTGTTTTAGAAATAAAATTTTAAGAAATAAACTTTGTAGTTTATAGACATAGATTTCTTTTAACATGGTTGATTAGAGTTTGCTTTTAGTTATTAATAGTTTAGAAAAGTTTACTTCAGCGTCACAATTTATTATTGATAATGTCACATTAATTTTCATTGTTAACTTTGAGAAAAACTCTATGGATTACTTCCTCATAAATATTTACTATTATAAATGCATTACTGATTTCAGTACTGCTATAGGATTGTGCATTACAGGAATTCTGATAAAATACTCATTCACACCATTCCATTACACATATTATTGATGGGGTATATTCTTTATTTATTTATTTATTTTTGACTGTGTTGTGTCTTCGTTGCTGTGCGCAGGCTTTCTCTAGTTGCAGCGACTGGGGGATACTCTTTGTTGCGGTGTGCAGGCTTCTTATTGCGGTGGCTTCTCTTGTTGCAGAGCACAGGCTCTAGGCATGCAAGCTTCAGTAGTTGTGGCTCGCAGGCTCAGTAGTTGTGGCTCATGGGCTCTAGAGCGCAGGCTCCATAGCTGTGGCACACGGTCTTAGTTGCTCCGCGGCATTTGGGATCTTCCCGGACCGAGGCACGAACCCGTGTCCCCTGCATCGACAGGCAGACTCTCAACCACTGCACCACCAGGGAAGCCCTGGAGTATATTCTTGACAGAAGGAAATTTCCGTTTTGACTAAGCATTGAAGAAAACTGAATCTTTGACTTATCTTTCACATGCCTGATGATTGAAATAATTTTCCACAGAATAACTTCTGGTTTTATACTTTTCAATTCTTTTTTTCTTCTTCAAATGCACATGCTTTGAGAGCTGTGAAGTGCAAGACATGGCTATATTGTAAGGTGGTTTTTGTCCTTACGCTTCTGTGTCTTGTGCTAGTTAAGTCAGTAGAGTAGTCAGTAAGAGTACTGGAAGTTATTCCTGTAATGGGATATTATATAGTCAATTACATATGGTGGTGTCTGAAAATCACATAATAGCCTCACTTAAAACATCTCCTTAGCCAGATTTCAAAAAAGCCTGTGACCAATCCAATATGATCCAACATAGCGGACTGTGATAGAAGGAAAATTGGCAAAGAAATAGACGCTGGTCTTACCTGATGGAAGTTAAAATATCTCACTTTTGGCAATTTTGCAAAAACCTATAATTACATGAACTAATTTCTAGGGTTCTTCGTAGGACTTAAAAAGGAACCCATAGAGTTGTGGAACAACAATAGAAGCTACTGTGATGAGAAGCCCCAGCACCACAACAAAGAGTAGCCCCCACTTGCCGCAACTAGAGAAAGCCTGCACGCAGCACTGAAGACCCAATGCAGCCAAAATAAAAATAAATAAATAAAAATAAATAAATTTATCTTTTAAAAAGTAATACTCAGGTTTGAGTCATGAGAAATTTGATGAGGAGAAATTAGCTAATGTTTTCAGAACTTTTAAAATATCAAACTCAGTCTCTAAGATTTTAGCATTATATACAACATCGGTTACTTATTAGTGGTTTGGGAAGGCCAATTTAAAATTTTCTCATCTTACTGTATTGAAATTCATGGCCCTAATGTTTTCCACGTTGACTATATGAATGATGAAGAAAAGTCAATCATGTATTTCATTTCCATCTGGACAGAAAAGAATATTTTAGAAAGTGTTTGGACTACTGACTTTTGATTTCTTCTAAGGCAAATGGATAGGTAATTTTTATTCCCTGATTAGGAGAAAAATGGTGGAAGAGGGCAGGGTTAAGAATTAAGATTTCAAGAGCATGAGAGGTAGATGGCCAACCAGAGTTCCTAAGGTTTGGTGCCTGTAACTGTTGTCACCGCTTAAGCCTGCCAAAGCAGTGGTACGGCTGCTGGGCTCGTGTTTGCTACCTCTAGAAACATTCTTGCCAGTAGTGGCGGCAGCGGGACTCAATTACCCCCTTTTTTCACTCTCTCCAGAAGCTCCAGATGGCGTCTTCCATGGGCAACGTGGCCGACAGCACAGAACCAACGAAACGTATGCTTTCCTTCCAAGGGTTAGCTGAGTTGGCACATCGAGAATATCAGGCAGGAGATTTTGAGACAGCTGAGAGACACTGCATGCAGCTCTGGAGACAAGAGCCAGGCAATACTGGTGTACTTTTATTACTTTCATCTCTACACTTCCAGTGTCGAAGGCTGGACAGATCTGCCCACTTTAGTACTCTGGCAATTAAACAGAACCCTCTTCTGGCAGAAGCCTATTCGAATTTGGGGAATGTGTACAAGGAAAGAGGGCAGTTGCAGGAAGCAACTGAGCATTACCGGCATGCATTGCGTCTCAAACCAGATTTCATCGATGGTTATATTAACCTGGCAGCCGCATTGGTAGCAGCAGGCGACGTGGAAGGGGCAATACAAGCTTACGTCTCTGCTCTTCAGTACAATCCTTATTTGTACTGTGTTCGCAGTGACCTGGGGAACCTGCTCAAAGCCCTGGGTGGCTTAGAAGAAGCCAAGGCATGTTATTTGAAAGCAATTGAGATGCAACCGAACTTTGCAGTAGCTTGGAGTAATCTTGGCTGTGTTTTCAACGCACAAGGGGAGATTTGGCTTGCAATTCATCACTTTGAAAAGGCTGTCACCCTTGACCCCAATTTTCTGGATGCTTATATCAATTTAGGAAATGTCTTCAATGAGGCACGGATTTTTGACAGAGCTGTGGCAGCTTACCTTCGTGTCCTAAGCTTGAGTCCAAATCATGCAGTGGTACATGGCAACCTGGCTTGTGTATACTATGAGCAAGGCCTGATGGATCTGGCAATAGACACCTACAGGCGAGCTATTGAATTGCAACCACATTTCCCTGATGCTTACTGCAACCTAGGAAACGCTCTCAAAGAGAAGGGCAGTGTTGCTGAAGCAGAAGATTGTTATCATACAGCTCTCCGGCTGTGTCCCACCCATGCAGACTCTCTGAATAACCTAGCCAATAACAAAGGAGAACAGGGAAACAGTGAAGAGGCAGTTCGCTTGTATCGTAAAGCATTAGAGCTCTGCCCAGACTTTGCTGATGCCCATTCAAATTTAGCAAGTGTATTGAAGCAGCAGGGAAAACTGCACGAAGCTCTGATGCATTATAAGGAGGCTATTCGAATCAGTCCTACCTTTGCTGATGCCTACTGCAATATGGGAAACACCCTACGGGAGACGCAGGATGTTCAGGGAGCCTTGCAGTGTTATACTCGTGCCGTTCAGATCAGCCCTGCATTTGCGGATGCCCACAGCAATCTGGCTTCCATTCACCACGATTCAGGGAATATTCCAGAAGCAATTGCGTCTTATCGCACTGTTCTGAAGCTTCAACCTGACTTTCCTGACGCTTATTGTAATTTGGCTCATTGCCTGCAGGTTGTCTGTGATTGGACAGACTATGATGAGCGAATGAAGAAGTTGGTCAGCATTGTGGCTGACCAGTTGGAGAGGAATAGGTTGCCTTCTGTGCAGCCTCATCATAGTATGCTCTATCCTCTTTCTCATGGCTTCAGGAAGGCTATTGCTGAGAGACATGGGAACCTCTGCTTGGCTAATATAAGTGTCCTTCATAAACCACCGTTTGAACATCCAAAAGACTTGAAGCTCAGTGATGGTCAACTGCGTGTAGGATACGTGAGTTCTGACTTTGGGAATCATCCTACTTTTCATCTTATGCAGTCTATTCCAGGCTTGCACAATCCTGATAAATTTGAGATATTCTGTTATGCCCTGAGCCCACATGATGGCACAAACTTCCGAGCGAAGGTGATGGCAGAAGCCAGTCATTTCATTGATCTTTCTCAGATTCCATGCAATGGGAAAGCAGCTGATCACATCCATCAAGATGGTATACACATCCTTGTAAATATGAATGGTTATACCAGGGGTGCTCGAAATGAACTCTTTGCTCTCAGGCCAGCTCCTATTCAGGCAATGTGGCTGGGGTACCCTGGGACTAGTGGCACGCTTTTCATGGATTATATCATCACTGATCAGGAAACTTCACCTGCTGAAGTTGCTGAGCAGTATTCTGAGAAACTGGCTTATATGCCCCATACTTTCTTTATTGGTGATCATGCTAATATGTTCCCTCACCTGAAGAAAAAAGCCGTCATCGATTTTAAGTCCAATGGGCACATTTATGACAATCGGATTGTGCTGAATGGCATCGACCTCCAAGCCTTTCTTGATAGTTTATCAGATGTGCAAATAGTCAAGATGAAATGTCCTGATGGAGAAGACAATGCAGACAGCAGTAATACAACTCTTAATATGCCTGTCATTCCTATGAATACTGTTGCAGAAGCGGTTATTGAAATGATTAACAGAGGACAAATTCAGATTACAATGAATGGATTCAGTATTAGCAATGGGCTGGCAACTACCCTGATCAACAATAAGGCTGCCACTGGAGAGGAGGTTCCCCGTACCATTATTGTAACCACACGTTCTCAGTACGGGTTACCGGAAGATGCCATTGTGTACTGTAACTTTAATCAGTTATACAAAATTGACCCATCTACTTTGCAGATGTGGGCAAATATTCTGAAGCGTGTTCCCAATAGTGTACTGTGGCTGTTGCATTTTCCAGCAGCAGGAGAAGCTAATATTCAACAGTACGCACAAAATATGGGCCTTCCCCCGAACCGTATCATTTTTTCCCCTGTTGCTCCTAAAGAGGAACATGTTCGGAGAGGCCAGCTGGCTGATGTCTGCTTGGACACTCCACTCTGTAATGGACACACCACAGGGATGGACGTCCTTTGGGCAGGGACCCCCATGGTGACTATGCCAGGAGAGACTCTTGCTTCCCGAGTTGCAGCTTCCCAGCACACTTGTTTAGGCTGTCTTGAGCTGATTGCTAAAAATAGGCAAGAATATGAAGAGATAGCTGTGAAACTGGGAACTGATGTAGAATACCTGAAGAAAACTCGTGGCAAAGTCTGGAAGCAGAGAACATCTAGCCCTCTGTTCAACACCAAACAATACACAATGGAACTAGAGTGGCTCTATCTACAGATTATGCAGCTGGCAACAAACCTGATCACATGATTAAGCCTGTTGAAGTCACTGAGTCGGCCTAAATAATGACTGTGTGCCCAGGAGAATTACCCCTGTAGCTGAGCCTCAACCTTCTGGGGGAAAGGGAACTACTTTTTCAATATCATGTTGCAGATGGGTGACGCACAATGATAAGAAATAGCACAGCCAGACTTGCTTCCTGCATGATCATGACAGGGAGAGACACAAGAGATGGGAAACTGCTGTTCCACAAGGAGATTCCATCGAATTTTGCCGCAGCCAGGTGTCTGGAAGGTCTGGAAGGTAAGTCTGGAAGGTCTGATCTCCCTTGGTCTTCCAGGGGATGGATGGTTAGTGTGGAAGGGAGATAGAGATTGCCCAGCCGTTTTGTGATTATCATGGATGGATTGAGTCTTCTGAATTAATTTTTTTCGTTCTATTTTGGGTATTGGAGCTTTTAAAAATGTTTGGTTTGAGGTATTTTTATTCATGTGAAGTGTATATGATTCTCTTGAGATCAGGTGTTAAGCTGAAATATTCCTTGTTTTAGTTTCTGAACTCTACAGATAAATGGGGACTTTGCTGGTGTAGTCTTTTTATAGGCTTTATAAACCGCTTGAGCCTGTATCAGTCATTTTAGTGTCTGGCATAACGTTTGGAACTCTCAGTGCTTTTTTGGTTTGTAGATGATGGCTTCAATTCTTTTTCAGGTCCGTTTCCTTCTTCCCTTCCCCCCACTTTAAAAATCCTCCTGTAACTTGGCTAACAAAAAACCAAGTCTGATTCAAAACCTCCCAGAGTGTTTCTCTTAAACACATCATCTGGTGCCAAATGAAGATTCTTAGGAGTGCTTATTAATTATGAAGGGCACAGTTGTGGTACTGTCACTGATGATAAAAATAATGGATTTTTGGCCTACAGTTTTGTCCTATTTCACCAGTGTTTTACTGTTGACTGCCCCTCTGTGCTGCTTCCAAAAGTGCTAGTGTGTGATAAGATGTTTACTTTCATTTCTAAAGTTTGGTTTTTTTTAGGTGAGTCCTGTTCTTCCTTTTTCTTTCAGCAGAAATGAAATTCCAGGTAAGTATAAGTATTCAAATATTTGATCAGTAATTCACAGTTATCTCTAGTACATTAAATAACTTTCATCAAAAAACATGTTATAGGTAAAAAGCTCTGAAGGACCAGCTATGTATATGATAATTATGTTTCAGGCCTTCTAGGGTATTATATGTAATAACTTGTCTTCTGGTCGTGGTCTTGAAGTCTTTATGGATTCAGCCTCAGTAGTAGCGAACTGCACTGCTACTTGGTTTGGAGTACAAATTAGACTTTAACCCTCTGGAGGTTGAGTTTTTGGTATTGAAAACCATAGGAATGAAATTATTGAATTTCAACAAAGGATCGAGGGCTTGAGGCTTAAACAAGCCAACATATGTGTGGGAAGCAGTCAGCCTTGAGAGCACCTTCAGACATGCCAGGCATGCCGCTGCTGCTCGAAGGGACTGTCCCTACAAGTGCTGATTGGTTGGCAAAAACAAATGATTGGCATCAGGAAAGGTGATGGTTTACCAGCTGAATTTCATCAAAAGCTGTTGCATAATTGGTAGGTGGAACAGGAAAAGGAGAATGAATCATGACTATGTGGTAAACTCAGCCCATGGAATTTGTCTTCCGTTGAGAGCTGTGTATCTTTTTTTCTTTTGGAGTATAATTGCTTCACAATGGTGTATTAGTTTCTGCTTTATAACAAAGTGAATCAGCTATACATATACATCTGTTCCCATATCCCTTCCCTCTTGTGTCTCCCTCCCTCCCACCCTCCCTATCCCACCCCTGCAGTCGGTCACAAAGCACCGAGTTGATCTCCCTGTGCTTTGCGGCTGCTTCCCACTAGCTATCTACCTTATGTTTGGTGCTGTATATATGTCCATGCCTCTCTCCTGCTTTGTCACAGCTTACCCTTCCCCCTCCCCGTGTCCTCAAGTCCATTTTCAAGTAGGTCTGTGTCTTTGTTCCTGTTTTACACCTAGGTTCTTCATGATATTTTTTTTCTTAAATTCCATATATATGTGTTAGCATATGGTATTTGTCTTTCTCTTTCTGACTTATTTCATTCTGTATGACAGACTCTAGGTCTATCCACCTCATTACAAATAGCTCAATTTCGTTTCTTTTTATGGCTGAGTAATATTCCATTGTATATACGTGCCACATATTCTTTATCCATTCATCCGATGATGGACACTTAGATTGTTTCCATCTCCGGGCTATTGTGAATAGAGCTGCAATGAACATTTTGGTACATGACACTTTTTGAATTATGGTTTTCTCAGGGTATATGCCCAGTAATGGGATTGCTGGATCATATGGTAGTTCTATTTGTAGTTTTTTAAGGAACCTCCATAATGTTCTCCATAATGGCTGTACCAATTCACATTCCCACCAGCAGTGCAAGAGTGTTCCCTTTTCTCTACACTCTCTCCAGCATTTATTGCTTCTAGATTTTTTGATGATGGCCATTCTGGCTGGTGTGAGATGATATCTAACTGTAGTTTTGATTTGCATTTCTCTAATGATTAAAGATGTTGAGCATTCTTTCATGTGTTTGTTGGTAGTCTGTATAACTTCTGTGGAGAAATGTCTATTTAGGTCTTCTGCCCATTTTTGGATTGGGTTGTCTGTTTTTTTGATATTGAGCTGCATGAGCTGTTTATAAATTTTGGAGATTAATCCTTTGTCAGTTGCTTCATTTGCAAATATTTTCTCCCATTCTGAGGGTTGTCTTTTGGTCTTGTCTATGGTTTCCTTTGCTGTGCAAAAGCTTTAAAGTTTCATTAGGTCCCATTTTTTTATCTTTGTTTTTATTTCCATTTCTCTAGGAGGTGGGTCCAAAAGGATCTTGCTGTGATTTATGTCATAGAGTGTTCTACCTATGTTTTCCTCTAAGAGTTTTATAGTGTCTGGCCTTACATTTAGGTCTTTAATCCATTTTGATCTTATTTTTGTGTATGGTGTTAGGGAGTGATCTAATCTCATACTTTTACATGTACCTGTCCAGTTTTCCCAGCCCCACTTATTGAAGAGGCTGTCCTTTCTCTACTGTACATTCCTGTCTCCTTTATCAAAGATAAGGTGACCATATGTGTGTGGGTTTATCTCTGGGCTTTCTATCCTGTTCCATTGATCTATCTTTCTGTTTTTGTGCCAGTACCATACTCTCTTGATTACTGTAGCTTTGTAATATAGTCTGAAGTCAGGGAGCCTGATTCCTCCAGCTCCATTTTTCGTTCTCAAGATTGCTTTGGCTATTCGGGGTCTTTTGTGTTTCCATACAAATTGTGAAATTTTTTGTTCTAGTTCTGTGAAAAATGCCAGTGGTAGTTTGATAGGGATTGCATTGAATCTGTAGATTGCTTTGGGTAGTAGAGTCATTTTCACAATATTGATTCTTCCAATCCAGGAACATGGTATATCTCTCCATCTATTTGTATCATCTTTAATTTCTTTCATCAGTGTCTTATAATTTTCTGCATACAGGTCTTTTGTCTCCTTAGGTAGGTTTATTCCTAGATATTTTATTCTTTTTGTTGCAGTAGTAAATGGGAGTGTTTTCTTGATTTCCCTTTAGATTTTTCATCATTAGTGTACAGGAATGCCAGAGATTTCTGTGCATTGATTTTGTATCCTGCTACTTTACCAAATTCATTGATTAGCTCTAGTAGTTTTCTGGTAGCATCTTTAGGATTCTCTGTGTATAGTATCATGTCATCTGCAAACAGTGACAGCTTTACTTCTTTTCTGATTTGGATTCCTTTTATTTGTTTTTCTTCTCTGATTGCTGTAGCGAAAACTTCCAAAACTATGTTGAATAAGAGTGGTGAGAGTGGGCAACCTTGTCTTGTTCCTGATCTTAGTGGAAATGGTTTCAGTTTTTCACCATTGAGGACGACATTGGCTGTGGGTTTGTCATATATGGCCTTTATTATGTTGAGGTAACTTCCCTCTATGCCTACTTTCTGCAGGGTTTTTATCACAAATCAGTGTTGAATTTTGTCGAAAGCTTTTTCTGCGTCTATTGAGATGATCATATGGTTTTTCTCCTTCAGTTTGTTAATATGGTGTATCACGTTGATTGACTTACGTATATTGAAGAATCCTTGCATTCTTGGAATAAACCCCACTTGATCATGGTGTATGATCCTTTTAATGTGCTGTTGGATTCTGTTTCCTAGTATTTTGTTGAGGATTTTTGCATCTATGTTCATCAGTGATATTGGCCTGTAGTTTTCTTTCTTTGTGACATCCTTGTGTGGTTTTGGTATCAGGGTGCTGGTGGCCTCGTAGAATGAGTTTGGGAGTGCTCCTCCCTCTGCTATATTTTGGAAGAGTTTGAGAAGGATAGGTGTTAGCTCTTCTCTAAATGTGTGATAGAATTTGCCTGTGAAGCCATCTGGTCCTGGGCTTTTGTTGGAAGATTTTTAATCACAGTTTCAATTTCAGTGCTTGTGATTGTTCTGTTCATATTTTCTATTTCTTCCTGATTCAGTCTTGGCAGGTTGTGCATTTCTAAGCATTTGTCCATTTCTTCCAGGTTGTCCATTTTATTGGCATAGAGTTGCTTGTGGTAATATCTCATGATCTTTTGTATTTCTGCAGTGTCAGTTGTTACTTCTCCTTTTTCATTTCTAATTCTATTGATTTGAGTCTTCTCCCTTTTTTCTTGATGAGTCTGGCTAATGGTTTATCAATTTTGTTTATCTTCTGAAAGAACCAGCTTTTAGTTTTATTGATCTTTGCTATCATTTCCTTCATTTCTTTTTCATTTATTTCTGATCTGATTTTTATGATTTCTTTCCTTCTGCTAACTTTGGGGGTTTTTTGTTCTTTCTCTAATTGCTTTAGGTGCAAGGTCAGGTTGTTTATTCGAGATGTTTCATGTTTCTTAAGGTGGGATTGTATTGCTATAAACTTCCCTCTTAAAACTGCTTTTGCTGCCTCCCATAGGTTTTGGGTCGTCGTGTCTCCATTGTCATTTGTTTCTAGGTATTTTTTAATTTCCTCTTTGATTTCTTCAGTGATCACTTCGTTATTAAGTAGTGTATTGTTTAGCCTCCATGTGTTTGTTTCTTTTTTAGAGATCTTTTCCTATAATTGATATCTAGTCTCCTAGCGCTGTGGTCGGAAAAGATACTTGATACAATTTCAATTTTCTTAAATTTACCAAGGCTTGATTTGTGACCCAAGATGTGATCTGTCCTGGAGAATATTCCTTGTGCACTTGAGAAGAAAGTGTAATCTGCTGTTTTTGGATGGAATGTCCTATAAATATCAATTAAGTCCATCTTGTTTAATGTATCATTTAAAGCTTGTGTTTCATTATTTATTTTCATTTTGGATGATCTGTCCATTGGTGATAGTGGGGTGTTAAAGTTCCCTACTATGATAGTGTTACTATCAATTTCCTCTTTTATGACTGTTAGCATTTGCCTTATGTATTCAGGTGCTCCTATGTTGGGTGCATAAATAATTACAATTGTTATATCTTCTTCTTGGATCCCTTGATCATTATGGAATGTCCTTCTTTGTCTCTTGTAATAGTCTTAATTTTAAAGTCTATTTTATGTGATATGAGAATTGCTACTCCAGCTTTCTTTTGATTTCCATTTGCATGGAATATCTTTTTCCATCCTGTCACTTTCATTCTGTATGTGTCCCTAGGTGTGACATGGGTCTCTTGTAGACAGCCTATATATGGGTCTTGTTTTTGTATCCATTCTGCCAGACTTTGTCTTTTGGTTGGAGCATTTAATCCATTTACATTTAAGATAGTCATCGATATGTGTGTTCCTATTACCATTTTTTAAATTGTTTTGGGTTTGTTACTGTACGTCTTTTCCTTCTCTTGTGTTTCCTGCCTAGAGAAGTTCCTCCAGCATTTGTTGTAAAGCTGGTTTGGTGGTGCTGAAATCTCTTGGTCTTTGCTTTTCTGTAAAGGTTTTAATTTCTCTGTCAAATCTGAATGAGATCCTTGCTGGGTAGAGTAATCTTGGTTGTAGGTTTTTGTCTTTCATCACTTTAAATATTTCCTGCCACTTCCTTCTGGCTTGCAGAGTTTCTGCTGAAAGGACAGCTGTTAATGTTATGGGAATTCCTTTGTATGTTATTTGTTGCTTTTCCCTTGCTGCTTTTAATATTTTTTCTTTGTATTTTATTTTTGATAGTTTGATTAATATGTGTCTTGGCGTGTTCCTCCTTGGTTTAATCCTGTATGGGACTCTCTGTGCTTCCTGGACTTGATTGACTATTTCATTTCCCGTATTAGGGAAATTTTCAAGTATAATCTCTTCAAATATTTTTTCAGTCCCTTTTTTTTTCTCTTCTTCTTCTGGGATCCCTGTAATTCGAATGTTGGTGCATTTAATGTTGTCCCAGAGGTCTCTGAGACTGTCCTCAATTCTCTTCATTCTTTTTTCTTTATTCTGGTCTGCAGTAATTATTTCCACTATTTTATCTTCCTGGTCACTTATCCGTTCTTCTGCCTCAGTTAATCTGCTATTGATTCCTTCTGGAGACTTTTTTATTCCACTTAGTGTGTTTTTCATCACTGTTTATTTGCTCTTTAGTTCTTCTAGGTCATTGTTAAACATTTCTTGTATTTTCTCCATTCTATTTCCAAGATTTTGGATCATCTTTACTATCAGTACTCTGAATTCTTTTTCAGGTAGACAGCCTATTTCCTCTTCATTTGTTTGGTCTGGTGGGTTTTTACCTTGCTCCTTCATCTGCTGTGTTTTTCTCTGTCTTCTCATGTTGCTTAACTCACTGTGTTTGGGATCTCCTTTTCGCAGGCTGCAGGTTCGTAGTTCCCGTTGTTTTTGTTGTCTACCCCCAGTGGGTAAGTTTAGTTCAGTGGGTTGTGTAGGCTTACTGGTGGAGGGCACTGGTGTCTGTGTTCTGGTGGATGAGGCTGGATCTTGTCTTTTTGGTGGGCAGGACCGTGTCTGGTGTTGTGTTTTTGGCTGTCTCTGAACTTATTATGATTTTAGGCAGCCTCTCTGCTAATGGGTGGGGTTGTGTTCCTGTCCTTCTAGTTGCATAGGGTGTCCAACACAGTAGCTTACTGGTTGTTGAGTGGAGCTGGGTCTTCACGTTGAGATGGAGATCTCTGAGAGAGCTTTAGCCATTTGATATTACGTGGGGCCAGGAGGTCTCTGGTGGCCCAATGTCCTGAACTTAGCTCTCCCACCTCAGAGCCTCAGGCCTGACACCCGGCCGGAGCACCAAGACCATGTCAGCCACACTGCTCAGAAGAAAGGGAGAAAAAGAAAGAAAAATAAAATAAAATAAAGTTATTAAAATAAGAAATTTAAAAAATATTATTAAAAATAAAAAGGTAATTTAAAAAAGACAGAAAGAAGAGAGCAACCAAAACAAAAAAAAATTCACCAATGACAAGAAGCGCTAAAACCTATACTAAAAAATACCTCCAAAACCAGAAAGGGACAGACAGACCCTAGGACAAATGGTGAAAGCAAAGCTAAACAGACAAAATCACACAAAGCAGCATACACATACATACTCAGACAAGGAGAAAAAGGAAAAAAAAATGTATATATATAAAAAAAAGGGCTTCCCTGGTGGCGCAGTGGTTGAGAGTCTGCCTGCCAACGCAGGGGATACGAGTTTGTGCCCCGGTCCGGGAGGATCCCACATGCCGTGGAGCGGTTGGGCCCGTGAGCCATGGCCGCTGAGCCTGTGCGTCTGGAGCCTGTGCTCCACAGCGGGAGAGGCACAACAGTGAGAGGCCTGCGTACCGCAAAAGAAAAAAAAAAAGGAAGAGAGCAACCAAATCAATAAACAAATATACCAATGATAATAAGCTCTAAATACTAAATTAAGTTCGGCATAAAACCAGAAACAAATTAGATGCAGAAAGCAAACCCCAAGTCTACAGTTGCTCCCAAAGTCCACTGCCTCAATTTTGGGGTGATTCATTGTCTATTCAGGTATTACAGAGATGCAGGGTTCATCAGGTTGATTGTGGAGCTTTAATCCACTGCTCCTGAGGCTGCTGGGAGAGATTTCCCTTTCTCTTCTTTGTTCGCACAGCTCTTGGGGTTCAGCTTTGGATGTGGCCCTGCCTCTGTGTGTAGGTCGCCTGAGGGCATGTGTTCCCTGCCCAGACAGGACGTGGTTAAAGGAGCAGCTGATTAGGCAGATCTGGCTCACTCAGGCCGGTGGGGGAGAGAGGGGTACGGTGAAGGAGGGAGGGGTACGGAATGCGGGGCAAGCCTGTGGCGGCAGAGGCCGGCGTGACGTTGGAACAGCCTGAGGCATGATGTGTGTTCTCCCGGGGAAGTTGTCCCCGGATTCCGGGACCATGGCAGTGGCGGGGTGCACAGGCTCCTGGGAGGGGAGGTATGGATAGTGACCTGTGCTTGCATACAGGCTTCTTGGTGGCTGCTGCAGCAGCCTTAGCATTTCATGACTGTCTCTGAGGTCTGCGCTCATAGCCACAGCTCATGCTCGTCTCTGGAGCTTGTTTAGGTGGTGCCCTGAACCCTGTCTCCTCGTGCACCCTGAAACAATGGTCTTTTGCCTGTTAGGCAGTTCCAGACATTTTCCCAGACTCCCTCCTGGCTAGCTGTGGCACACTAGCCCCCTTCAGGCTGTGTTCACACCGACAACCCCAGTCCTCTCCCTGGGATCTAAGCTCCAAAGCCCTAGCCTCAGCTCGCGGCCCCCACCCGCCCCGGCGGGTGAGCAGAGAAGCCTCTCAGGCTGCTGAGTGCTGGTTGGCACCCATCCTCTGTGTGGGAATCTCTCCACTTTGCCATCCGCACCCCTGTTGCTGCACTCTCCTCCACGGCTCCGAAGCTTCCCCTCTGCCACCCCCATCTCCTCCAGGGAAGGGGCTTCCTAGTGTGTGGGAACTTTTCCTCCTTCACAACTCCCTCCCCGAGGTGCAGGTCCCGTCCCTATTCTTTTGTCTCTATTTTTTCTTTTTTCTTTTGCCCTACCCAGGTACATGGGGAGTTTCTTGCCTTTTGGGAAGTCTAAGGTCTTCCGCCAGCGTTCAGTAGGTGTTCTGTAGGAGGTGTTCCTCATGGAGATGTAGTTTTACTGTATTTGTGGGGAGGAAGGTGATCTCTACGTCTTACTCCTCTGCCATCCTGAAGCTATGTCTAATAGAGATTTTTGGTGTTTCTGCCTATAGACTTATTTTCAAGAATTTGTTTCTTTGAAGTATAATTTGTTTATGTTGGTAGAATCATTGAGAATGATTCTCTGGCATCAGTATTTTTTATTCATCATGTCACAGGTGAAACTAATACATGGCCAAGGCTGTGAATCATTTTTCAGGCCAGTGGTTCTCAGATTTTTTGTGCATCAGGATCACCTGAAAGACTTGTTAGATTGGTGAGCCTGACCCCTGGAATTTCTGATTTAGTGGTTCGGGGTGAAGCCCCCCAAATTTCTAACAATTTCCCAGGTGCTGCTGCTGCTGGTCCAGGAGCCATCCTTTGAGAACTTGTGATTTAGGTTATAGAGATCCCTTGTCCTCAAGGAGGCTTTTTGACTCCTGAGATCTAGGTAAACCTTTGCTTAAGGTTATCAAAATTCCATGCCCATAATTTTGACAAATTCTGGGGTGGGATCTATGTGCTCATGTTCCCTCCTGTCTTCTCTTGCCTCCTGGGCTCCTGCTCCCTTTCACATGATCAGTGTTACATCAGCCTCTTCTTCTAGTTCATTTGTGAGCAAAACAGATTTCAGCAGAAATGTTTCAGGTACCCTAGGAAGGGCTTATAGCACTTTCACAAGTTCATCCACTTGCTCCCCAGTAGCCTTCTCACCTTGCTGGCTCCAGCCTTTCTCCATTTTTCTGTCATCTCTCTTCTCTCCACTGTCTTCCTTATTCACTTGTCAGGAGGAAGAAAAATCCATCCTTGTCTATGAAAATTGGCAGAACTATTACATGTTATTCTTCAGATTCTTTTCTCTTGCAAGAGTCTATCAAGGTATTACCCCAGGGACTTCCCTGGTGGTCCAGTGGTTAAGAATCCGCCTTCCAATGCAGGGGATGCAGGTTCGACCCCTGGTCAGGGAACTAAGATCCCACATCCCACGGGGCAGCTAAGCCTGTGTGCCACAACTACTGAGCTTGCGCACCTCAACTAGAGCCCGCATGCCACAAACTACAGAGCCCATGCGCCACAAACTACAGAGCCCACGCGCTCTAGAGCCTGTACACCACAACTAGAGAAGAGAAAACCCTCTCACTACAACTAGAGAGAAGCCCGCACAACACAACAAAGAGCCCACATGCCACAACTAAGACCTGATGCAGTCCCAAATGAATAAAGATAAACAATAAATAAATAAATCTTTTTTTTTTTTAATAAAGGTATCCCAAACTAAGATGCTACCCTTCTGGGAGTAATTCTGGTGCCAGATGTTAAGATAATGATTACTTTTACCTCATTATTATTAAATACACATCAAAATGATAACACTGTAACAATTATCTCGATTTATTTACTTTTACCATTTTTCTCAAAATCTCAGAATGAAACTCTGACATCTTTAAATCTTTGCCCCCGTCATGTTTACTTTTTTACTTTATTTTTATGGTCTGGAAATTGTATTAGGTATGTTCATTGTGTGTGTTTCTGGAAGGTCCAGTTGTAGCCTCTGCCTGGTTGGGAAGGCAGGACCAGTAGGTGAGGAGCGATGGGGTGGGGTTAGTGGATATGCAGGGCCAAGGTAAATTTGAGGGTTGACTTTTTGTAAACTTTGTAAAAAGTGCATTTCACAATCTATTCTAATAACCTTTTGTCCTCTTCCTTCTTTCCAGCGTTTGCTCATTGGCTAACTATTGTCATATTAGTTTGGAATGTGTAAAATTCAATTTCTGCAAGAATGTCATCCTGGATGTGGTTTAAGAACTTTGTAAAAACTGTCGACGGTAAGAGAATGTTGATTTTGCCCACTTCTGTCTCTTTCAGTCCCAAATGCCATTATGAAGTGAAGAGGAAACATGATATTAGCTGTGCATCGGTTTGTGCTTTATAAATCCTCGTGGTTGTTTCCATTTTATTAACAGAGTTCTAGCAATCATTAAATATTTCCCAGAAAATAGCTTCTGGTAACTTTATTTAAGACTAGGGCTTCCCTGGTGGCGCAGTGGTTGGGAGTCCGCCTGCCGATGCAGGGTCCAGAAGGATCCCACATGCTGTGGAGCAGCTGGGCCCGTGAGCCATGGCCGCTGGGCCTGTGTGTCCAGAGCCTGTGCTCCACAATGGGAGAGGCCACAGAGGTGAGAGGCCCGTGTACCACAAAGGAAAAAAAAAAAAGACTAAACCAAGGTGACTCATAGCAGACCGCTGTGGCTTCCCCTCCCTTGGTCCTAGCTCCCACTTACCTCCTTCCTGGGCTGCTCAGGTTATATGGGGCGTGTAGGCTTGGCTGCTGCCCTGGAGGAACCCAGTGGCTAGGATTGGGTTGGGCTCAGTAACTTTTGTAAACAAACAAATAAATGTACCTAGTCCCTGAAAAAAAGACAAAAAAAAGACGAAACCAAGCTTTCATGACATCTCAAATGTACTTTGGAATTCATAGAAAAGTTCAGAAAAAATACTTGGAAAACTTAAATGAAATACCTTTCAGTTATTTTGGCCTCTGTCCTTGGAACACCATTTACGAGAATTATACAAGCTAAGGAAATAAAAAGATTTCAGGAGTCACCAGAGTTGAAGCTACCATTCCAAGTGTTCCATATTTCAAGAATTCTTTTATTAGTACTAGTTTACTCTCTGATATCTGAGCTCTTTGGGTTTTGTTTTTTTTTTTTTTTTTTTGTGGTACGCGGGCCTCTCACTGTTGTGGCCTCTCCAGTTGCGGAGCACAGGCTCCAGACGTGCAGGCTCAGCAGCCATGGCTCACGGGCCTCGCCGCTCCGCGGCTTGTGGGATCTTCCCGGACCGGGGCACGAACCCGTGTCCCCTGCATCAGCAGGCGGACTCTCAACCACTGCGCCACCAGGGAAGCCCTGATATCTGAGCTCTTTGAATGAAATCAAAGATTTTTGTAATAATCTTTCATGAAATGGGGGAATCCATAGAACAAATAGGGGAATACATAGAACAAATACCTGTATGTGGGGCCCTGGAACTTTTTAGGTTTCAAAACAAACAACATATTGGAATAGTCTGGAATATTGGAAATCCCCTTTGCCAATTGTAAATATCTTATAAAAATTAACTAATAATTTTTTTATTACTGGAAGACAAATTGAGAGCTTAAAAGACAATGAAATATACATTATTTAAAAAAATCATCTCTGGGCCTCCCTGGTGGCGCAAGTGGTTGAGAGTCCGCCTGCCGATGCAGGGGATACGGGTTCGTGCCCCGGTCTGGGAGGATCCCATATGCCGCGGAGCGGCTGGGCCCGTGAGCCATGGCCGCTGAGCCTGTGCGTCCGGAACCTGCACGTCCGGAGCCTGTGCTCCGCAACGGGGGAGGCCACAACAGTGAGAGGCCCGCATACCGCAAAAAAAAAAAAAAAAAAAAATCATCTCTAAAGGTATGGCATTCTCAACAAATGTGTTGGTGGGCAAGAATTCTATCTCATTGTATGGTGCAAATGTGACCTCTTTTTCTTTTTATAAAGCTAACTTCATTTTATTCATTCATCTTCTATAACATTAAAGACTTACAAATTAAGGAATACATGTAACAACATTAGAAATTCTTATTCTGTATTTCTAATTACTACATTAGTAAAACATGAGTATCTTAGTTCATTGCTAAGCTGAGTCTCTTGGGTATTGGTGAAAATAGCCTTATTTGAATATCTCATCCTTTGAATTCTGAATTATATAATGCTTTCCAGAGGAATAGGAATGGTTTTAGAATTTTATAGATCTCTTTCTGACTGATCTTTTGTCTCATTTTGTACTTCTGGGAATAGGAGCTTTAATCTTTTTTGGTCTAAAAAAGGGGATTAATATTTTAACATCTTATATAGAATTGGGAACAACTTTCATGTCACACAGAAATGTATATTTCTCCATTATTTTGCATGAATATAAATATATCTCTGATCTAACAGTGCACACACTGCATTCCCTAGAGCTAAAAGTAATTTTTGAGTATTTGAGATAAAATTCATAGGCTTCCCTAGGAAAAAATTCATTGTGGTCTCAGGACATGATCAACCTACTGTTAGAATACAAGTTTCGGAAAAACTTGAGTGTGTCCTGAGCAGCTCTAAAAACTTGAGTGTGTCCTGAGCAGCTCTAAAATAATTAGTAAATTGCTAACAAGGAAATATTGACATAATTATCATTCCAATATTACTGAGATTAAAATGAACATAGCTGCCTAATAGTTGTTTATAATTATTTATAATTTATAAATCCTGCCTACTGTCAAAAAGGCTTTGGGGCTTTTTATGGTTAAACACACACACACACACACACACACATACAGCTGAGCAATTCACAATTATACAAAAAAAAATCGATCAGAAACCAACTAGAGAAAGAGCAGAAATGGAACCAAGGTCAAACTGAGTCCCTCAGTTTAACACTAAACGTAAGCTGAAATCACTGGCAGGGAAATAAGATGGGAAACATCATGAAACCTTTTTGTCTTCTAAAAGGAGGCTAAGCAATTCTTCATTAAAGGGAAAATTAATACATTCTAAGCAGAATTTATCATAGGATTCTTCTAAATTGCTGAGGAACCGAAAAACTTAACAACCAGACAAAATTGCACAAGATTCGGGTCTGTTGGTATTTTCTTATTTTAAAAAATGTTAAATAAGTTACCATTAATAAAATTTGTGCATTCTTCCTTTATCCTTTATCCTATCACCATTCCCTTGTGATGACTTTAATTCTTCTCCTGTAAGTTGAATTATTATGTTTTTATTGGGTTTGAAGAGTTTTTAGAGGCACCGAAGCTACCTTCAGGGTAGAAGAATGGTTTGAAATGGTTTGAAATTAAGATGATTCTTTGCCAATGCATTACTTTCCTTCACATCTTCAAACAGAGCAGGGTTAGCAAACTTTCCCTGTAAAGGGCCAGGGAATAAATATTTTAGGCTTTTCAGGTCATATGTATCTGTTGCAGCTGCTCAGCTGTGCTCCTGTAGCGTGAAAGTGAATCGGCAAGACTGTGTCCGAAAAAATCTTTATTTACGGACAGTGATTCTCTCTCACAGGGCCTAATACCCTTTCCTTTGGAACACAGGTGGTCTTTAACTTCAGACATTCTCACTATTCCTTCACTTATGGGACAGATTTTAAAAAATATATCTGGGGCTTCCCTGGTGGCACAGTGGTTGAGAGTCCGCCTGCCGATGCAGGGGACGCGGGTTCGTGCCCCGGTCCGGGAAGATCCCACATGCCGCAGAGCGGCTGGGCCCATGAGCCATGGCCGCTGAGCCTGTGCATCCGGAGCCTGTGCTCTGCAATGGGAGAGGCCGCAACAGTGAGAGTCCCGCGTACCGGAAAACAAAAAAAAATATATATATATATATATATATATATATATATATATATCTGTTTTCTCAAGTTTGATGGCATCTCCTTTGAGAAACAAAGTACAAGTCAAAGTTACTTTAAAGACTTTTCATGCATTTAACATGCTTAGAATCTAGGCTCAACTGTATCTCCTCCACATAATCTATGGCCTTGTCTTTTCTTTTTTTATATTGAAGATTCTCCATCTTTGCAGCTGTACCATCACTTCTGACCTGTGCAAAATAAAAGCTTACGAAAGAGTCAAAGTATTTCACAACACGTCTGCCCTTACCTGCTAATGTTTTCAGGAAAATAGTATTTCTAACAACAAAGACTTTGAAAATATACTTAAATATGCCCAGAAATTTTCCCAATTAAAATAAGATATAAGATTTTTTTAAGTAACCTTATTTTTATTCAGTATTTTGAGTCATAGATTGATCAGTAATACAGACATCAGGCTTCCCTGGTGGCACAGTGGTTGAGAGTCCGCCTGCCGATGCAGGGGACACGGGTTCGTGCCCCGGTCCGGGAAGATCCCACATGCCACGGAGCTGCTGGGCCCGTGAGCCATGGCCGCTGAGCCTGCGCGTCCAGAGCCTGTGCTCTGCAACGGGAGAGGCCACAACAGTGAGAGGCCCACGTACTGCAAAAAAAATTAAAAAATAAATACAGACATCACTTTAAGTTCTGCCAGCTGTAGATATAAATTATTTTAAAATTTAGATGGAGATAGGTAAGCAAGAGGTAACTGCACATGAAATTTTGACATCATACAAAAATAATGCATTTTGCATGCCAAACATCTGTCCTCTCCACCCCTCTAAATAATGATAAAGTGAAAAAGTACAGAATTTTAAGTGTTTGTACTTTCTTGCTTGCTTGTAATGCATTTAAATTTTTACCTGAGATTACTATGGTACATTACAATCTACTTTTCTTCAGTTACTCAATGTAGTATGAGACAAGAATAAGTTGGATAACTCTGAAAGGAATATTTATTCTCTTATAACTCACAAATATTTAATTGTATACACTCTGGTTTTGTATGTACTACAGTGTACTACAGCAATGTCAGATGTGTTGATTTCAGCAGGACTTGTGTCAGGGCATTGCAGTGACTTCTAGGTAGCCCATGTATTCCATAGGGCCCTTTCACAAACTGCAGACAATGCCACACCCTTAGACTTGAGTTACTGTGGAGAATATTTCATGCCAAGGAAATAGTTGTGCACTGCCTTTAGCTGTTTCTGGATGCTAAAATAGAAAATAAATGCCTCCTATTTCTTTTTTCTCCTCTATTTACTTTAATTTTTCAAAATAGTAAAGATTGATTATGTAACATTTGCCTTCCCCTGAGTAGGGATATTCAAAAGCATTCCTTAGTACCTTGTGAGGTACTTTAAACACTTAAAAATGCAAAAAGCAACCCAATAGGACTCCTTTAAGAATCTTTTTATAAGCTGAAGAGTCTTTTCAAAATGTGAGTGATTCCTCAATAGAACAGACTACAAAGTCCAGAAATAAACTCAAACACGTACAGGAATTTAGTATATGCTAAAGGTGGTATTTAAATCCATGGCGAAGAGATTGTTGTATAAATGGTGTTGAGACAACTAGGCAGAAATTCAGAAAAAAATAAAGTTGAATCTACAACTCACACATGACCCAAAATAAATTCCAGATGAATCAGAGGTTTTGTTTTTGTTTTTGTTTTTGCGGTACACGGGCCTCTCACTGTTGTGGCCTCTCCCGTTGCGGAGCACAGGTCCGGACGCACAGGCTCAGTGGCCATGGCTCACGGGCCCAGCCACTCCGTGGCATGTGGGATCCTCCTGGACCAGGGCACGAACCCGTGTCCCCTGCATCAGCAGGCGGACTCTCAACCACTGCGCCACCAGGGAAGTCCTGAATCAGTGTTTTAACGTGAAAAATAAAACTGGAAAAGACTAAAAAAGAAAAGAAAAAAGCATTCCTGTGGCCTGAGCTGACATAGTACATGGTAAGCAATGTCCTTGTAAGTGACAGGTCATAATGAAATTATGGAAACTTTGGTAGGAAAAGCAGGATCCAACTCTTCCCCTAAGGCTGGGAAATGGTTTGGTTAGGGAGAAGTGAAAAAAGCTAAAGGATGTTCAGTATTTACATTTTGTCATGACAATAAGGAGCTATCAAGTTAGTCATGTAATCAAGTGTGGCATATTTGGGGGACAGGAGGAGCCCTGATGGAGACTAAAGCAGAAATGTTTGTATATACAGTATAAGGTGGGACCAGATTGTAGAGGATTTTGTATGCCCAGATGAAGAGCTTACCCTTGGTTCTCTTTTTACTGAGACACCTCTAGGGGTCGATGAGCTTGGGTGCAGGCTTTCTCAACCTCAGGACTACTGACTTTTTTTTTTTTTTTTTTGCGGTACGCGGGCCTCTCACTGTTGTGGCCTCTCCCATTGCGGAGCACAGGCTCCAGACGCTCAGGCTCAGCGGCCATGGCTCATGGGCCCAGCCGCTCTGCGGCATGTGGGATCTTCCTGGACTGCGGCACGAACCCGCGTCCCCTGCATCGGCAGGCGGACTCTCAACCACTGTGCCACTAGGGAAGCCCAGGACTACTGACATTTTTGACCAGATGATTTTTTTGTTATGGGTGGCTAGGCCTGTACATCATAGGATGTTTAGCAGCATCCCTGGCCTATACCTACTAGATACTAGCATCTCCCCCTTTTCAAATTGTGACAATCAAAAATGTCTCCAGATATTGCCAAATGTCTCCTGGGGAACAAAATTACCACTGATTGAGAAACACTAAGCTCCAAAATGACAGAATAATTGGTGTTTAAGAAGGACTGTCCAGCTGTGGTTGTGTAGAACGAACAGGAGGTTGGCAGGACAGAAGCCTGAGAGAATGTGTTAGAGGCTAAGTATGGTATATTATTATAGTAAGGGCCTCCAGTAAAGTACATCTCCCCGTATTCACGACCTTGTATAATCTCCTCCTCCATTGACTTAGAGCTTGGCCATGTGACTTCCTTTGATCCATGGAATAGCAACAAACATGACCCAAGCTGAGGCTTGAAAAGCATTTGTGCATTGGTCCTAAACCTCTTGGAGCACTGCCACCACGTGACAAAGCTGGTGTGAGCCTCCTGAGGACACGTGTCCAGCTAACAGCCAGCACCAACTTCCAGATGTATGGGTGAGGCACTCTTAAAACCAAGCAGCCACAGTAAAGCTACCGTGACTATATGATCCCAGGCAAGCCAGCAGAAAAACCACCTACCTGAGCCCTGCCCAAGTGGATGGCAGTGAGATTATGCTGCTATTTTAAATCACTAGGTGTTTGTTGTGTTGTTATGATAACTGTTGTGATAACTGGAGTAGATTAAAATCAGTGGAAATGAGAAGGTGTGTACACAGACGTTTGGAATAATCCATGTTTCTTGATGACTCCTCAGCGAAGGGGCTTATTGAAAGGACAAAGCAGGTCAAAGAATGTAAGAATTGCGAATTGAATGCAAAGGTCAGTGTGAGTTAAGGAAGGAAGTTGCAAGAGCAGTCTTCAAGAAAGCATTTCTGGCAAAGCAGTTAAAAATATTAACATCTATTTTGAAAAATACAGATATTTATTAATTGCTAACAGAATGATAATAATAATATTGCAAAGATTCAGTTTAATAAGTATATCTGAAAAGCTTTAAAGGCATTACCGAGGTAATAAGTGGGATTACGGAGGCCACTTTTTACTTTATATGGAAAAATCAGTCTTTAGAATAAACAGGAAAGCACATAAACCCAAAATCAATAATAATTTTTTTGCACTAATAATAAAATTCATTCCAATGTATTAGTTATCTACTTGTACAGAACTATATTCACATAGCAATTAGATTGCTAAGACCAGGGCTTATTAATAGAATGCCTCTCATAATTTACTAGTTAAATTTACAGATGGCGAATATCAGTGGCATTTACAGCTTGATGGATGCTGTGAGTGTTGACTTTATTTATTGTACTATTCAAGAAGAAACAGTTCTTCGGATGTTTAGCATTTAGCTTTCTGTTTAAGAACATCAGCTTGAAGAAATGTGTCAGTCAAATCCTCTATTTTTATGACACTGAAAACAATCAAAGTAATAAGCAATAGAGAGGATTCAGAATGAGGATAAATGGAATACAGAGTCATTACTAAAAGAAATGGAAATAAATAAAAGTCTAAAAAGTGGAGGGAACTGATGTGATAAAGTAAAAATAACCCAAATGCATTTTCACAAGCTATGAGAATCACCAAAGGGAACATATACATAAGTCATAGGACAAAGTGAGGGTCTCTTGAAAATAAGACGAGTTTTTTTTTTAAAAAAAGGATAAAAATGGATGAATTTTAAAGATCTTATACCCATTAAGCAGCCAGTATTAAGGAAACAACAGCACTGTTGAAATTAAGATCAAAGGGTAACATACATCTGCACATATAATTTCCATAAGATTTGTTTAAAAGCTACCTCAGTCCTTGTTTAAATATTGCTGCCTGTCAAGGATTTTGGTTATTAATTTTCTCAGGTTTTGGAGACAAGAACTGTGAAAAATTATTTGGATTTGAGGATCTGGAAGATCTATGTGATTCCTAATGTGCATTAACTAGTTGGATCTTAATGTTGGACGGACATGCATTAAAGAAAGCCAGTAAAATCAGAGAATGGGGGTCTTCTGGTAAACCTTGTATATACAGAAGTTTACCAATTTTCTGGAATCGGAAAAGAATAAAATACACATAACGTTAACCAATTTGGAATCCTACCCCTACTTTCCTTTCCCCTTTCTGTCCAGTGAGTTAGCTCCCTACGCTCCTGCCAGCTCTTGATTGACCCGAGTAAACACTGTTTACGCCGAAGAGCCTACTGCCTCACTCCCAGCTCCGGCCGGGCCCCGCAACTCCAAGAGCCCCAAACCCAGCCTCCAGAGCTCTGCACGGGAAGCACAGCCGGGATCCCGGAGGCGTGGGAACCGGAGCTGGGCGCTCCTTCTCCCAGGCTGGGCAGAGCCAGGCCCCGCCGGGAAGGCGCGTGCGGCCGCGCCGGGGTCTCAGTCGCGGGCGGGCATTTTTGCGCGGGGTCAGGGGCACGCTGGCACCGCTCCAGGGCTGGCAGAACGCGAAGCCGCGTCGGAGCGCGCCATTACGACCCACCCAGGCGCCTCGCCCCGCCCGGAGGTTCCCGCCAGTGGCCAAACCAGCCCGAGTCGCCGAACTTGCCGCGGCTCCCGGGGGCAGCAGGTGGCTCCGGACTCCCCGCTGTCGCCACAGCCGGGGCGGACCGCGTGCCCCGTCGCGCCGCGGAGCCCTTTCGGTTGGCCCCACCAGGCGGGATGGAGGCAGACGGGAACCTGGAAGAGCTGACCGGGCTGCGCTCCGTCTTCGTCGCCTGCGAAGCGCTCAGGGCAGCTGGAGCGCAAGAAGTTCAGCACGCTGTGGGCGGAGCTGCGCGTGCTCTCGGTCGACGCCGAGGCCGGCTCCGGAGGCTGGAAGCCGATCGCGACTGCGCCTCACCTTCCAGGAGTTTGCTCTCGGCTTCCACTGGGCCGGCCGCGGGGGACGGCGCCTTGGCTGGGGCCCGCAAGAACCAGGCGGGGTCCGACCCCGGGGACAGCGAGGAGGATGAGGGCGACAAGGACGCGGCGGCGGCTCTGGCCGCCTCCTGGGACGTGGCGAGCCCTGGCTAGGCTTGGCAGGACTTCCAGGCACGACTCTGGGACGAGGCCAAGTTCATCCCCAGGTGCGTGTGTAGTTGGGAGGGCGGGAGGTGGTGGTGGTGTTTCCTGTCCTCCCAGGGGCGCTGACATCTCTCCTTACACTGCGGAGTGTGCAGCCCGCCTAGTCTCTCTCTGAGTTCCTTTTTCTCCCTTCACCGACTCGCTTTAACTTCCCCAAGACGAGATGCCCTAGCGTTAAGGAAAGGGAATGCGTTCAGTCAGAGTTTGGGGAGAAAGTTTTACTTGCTCATATCTGAGCCCTGCAAAGGGCACTTTGTTAGTTATACAGGCCAAAGTGAAATCCGCAGCGTCCGGAGAATCTTCCCAGACACTGATTTAGGAGCGCTCCCACTTCTCAACGACTTGATTATGGCACCTTGTACTCCAGGCCTCCTGGATGCACCTGAGCGGCACCTGAGCCGTGACCCGGGCTGTTAGCCAGTTTGGCTTTCGCTATAGCAGTTTTTGTACTCCCTGTTTTCCTGCTACTACATAGAAAACAAGACATTGTTGTGCATTTATATTGCTGCACACAAATATTCATGGATGCCTACTACTTTACAAGCTCATTTGTTTGATTTTCAGAATTAAACAGGGTCGTAGACTTTCTTATCTCTGGTTGATGGAGAAATTGATGAAGAAATGTATGCACATGCACACGTTGAGCATTTGACTGAGGCAAGGGCATAAGAGGAATTCATCTCTCTCCTCTAATCAGAGCTGAAGCTTTTCAGAGTTTTCTCCGTTCCATTTGTAGTGATAGCGAGTGTCATTTGTGGACTGATTCACGTTGATAAATTAACCCAGAACCCCGCATTCTTAGAAACAGAAACACAAGGGTCCAGCTGGCACTGGAACCACAATGGGTTTGTGCATGGGCACTGGTTGTGCCACAGTAGCCAGACCAGGGACAGACCCAGGGTGGGTGCATCTAGTGTAGCAGGGGTTAGTGTGATTGGTGACCTGCCAGACAGGGCTAGGGTGGGATTCGTTCAGGTGCCAAAATTGGACCCATGCTGTCAGCTGTTTCATGTGATTTGCACCTTTTCTACACACACAGTGTTGAAGAGGACTCTTTTGCTGAATAATTTAGAAGCAAGAAATTTAATGGAGAAGGAACCAAAACTACCCATGTGTGACCTGTATATGGGTTGTCAAAATGGATTACTTCAGCATGTCTGTACAACTATAAAGATGATGGCTAAAATAGAGAGGAAAAGAGCAACAGTTGAACACCAATCCCACTTCACTAGATTTTTTAAAACACATAGCTACAAGTACACAGAGGCATGGTTTCAGCGTTGGTCAGCATTTCCTTTACATTTCCCTTTCTTGGGTTCCACTTTAGGGCTTTTCCCTCTGATTATCTTCTTTTGTAATAGTGCAGTTGCTTCATAAACCCACTTTACCTACATGATGTGGTGCTTTGCAAGATGAGAACGGAAGAGAGGAGAGGTGGACGCAAAGAGAGAAATAAACACAGAGAGTGATCTGGAGACACAGAGGGAGAGGGACAGGGTGAGAGGTGGCAGAAGACGAGCAGACAGATGGAGAGACACTGATTCATTAGATAGTGCCTCAGTTTCCCTTCTCTTCCCACTCAATGAGAACGGCCCCGAGGCAGCTTGAGATACGAGAGTTAAATCAACTCTTCTCTGGTTGATCTCAGCTCTTGAGTATCTTCCAAATGTGAGCATCTGGGTGCTTTGGACTGTGTTTGTAGTGTTTGAAGATAAATATATTTTTTTCACTCATATGGCCAGTAATATCTTGTGCTCTCCAAGGAGATAAAGATTTGTTTCAGCCTTGAGGCATGATGGTGGGTTGAGCCTTGGTCCTGGAAGAGTGTTTTTTTTTTTTAATACAGTATTTATTTATTTATTTTAAAAATGTATTTATTTTTATTTATTTATTTTTGACTGCACTGCATCTTCGTTGCTGCACTCGGGCTTTCTCTAGTTGTGGCAAGAGGGAGCTAATCTTCGTTGTGATGCACGGGCTTCTCCTTGTGGTGGCTTCTCATTGTCGTGGCTTCTGTTGTTGCGGAGCACAGGCTCTAGAGCACAGGCTCAGTAGCTGTGGCACACGGGCTCAGTAGTTGTGGCTTGTGGGCTCTAGAGCGCAGGCTCAGTAGTTGTGCTGCTCCGTGGCATGTGGGATCTTCCTGGACCAGGGCTTGAACCCCTGTTCCCTGCATTGGCAGGCGGATTCTTAACCACTGCTCCACCGAGTGTTTTTGACTGTGTGTAATGCTTTCCTTTGGCACTGGCTTTGGGGCCTATCAGTGTGCTAGCCACGGGCTTTCCAGAGATTCTCTGCCTTTTATGCATTCAGAACTGGACATATATAGAGACAGATGCATAAAGATCTATCCATCTATCTATCTATATCTTTATCTGTATCTCTCTATATATATCTTTATTTTCTAATTGTTGCTGGCTTGTTGCTTTTTGTTTTTTCCCTTCAGTATATCCTCTGTCACAATTATGTGTGTCATTACTGCTGAGTGGGAGAAGCCTACCTGTCTGTGAAAACCACAGCCTACCTTGAACCTTCCAAACCTTGTGCCTGGGCCTGGCAGGAATCTGTGTGTGGCTTGGTTTTTCTGAGCTCTGCTTGCTGGTGGTGACCCCTTCTGGTTCTGATATTTGAGTTTCATCTCAAGATAGTAATTTCTTTTTGACCTCCTGGCCCCAGAAAGGTATTCTGGCTTTCCCATCCTTAGAGGACTACCAGTGTTGGCCATTGGGACAGTGGCCTGCTCTTACCCTCAGATCTCACTGTTTGTTACGAGCTTTGCTGTCAGATTTTGATGAGAGCTTGTTTACTCTGCCTTATGGTGTGGACAAAAAGAGAAAGGCTTAGGGGCTTCCCTGGTGGCACAGTGGTTGAGAGTCCGCCTGCCGATGCAGGGGACACGGGTTCGTGCCCAGGTCTGGGAAGATCCCACATGCCGCGGAGCGGCTGGGCCCGTGAGCCATGGCCGCTGAGCCTGCGCGTCCGGAGCCTGTACTCCGCAACGGGAGAGGCCACAGCAGTGAGAGGCCCGCGTACCGTAAAAAAAAAAAAAAAAAAAGGAGAAAGGCTGAAAATGAGGTATCATTGGAAGACTATTCTCTAAGAGCGCAGACTCTTCTCTGGCTTGTCTTTTAACCTGAAGTTTTCGTTTACTCCTATCCTGTATCACTGTTCAAATTCACAGTTTTACTACTCCTGTCACTTTGAGCATGTAAACATCTTTACCTGTTTCTCAGTTTCTTCCCAGGTTACATGATCTTATTTCATTTGTAAAATGGAAGTAGTTGAAACAGGCTAATGTGCTGTGAATGGAAGCTTAGAGGCTGACGGCGGAGAGAGCTTTTAGATGATGGGAAAGGTTAGGATGCTGTAGTGATTCAGATGTCTGCTTTCTTCTCCTAAGAGGGTATATACAATATACCTTCTTGCTTCATGTGTAGCTTGGTAAAGCTTAGGTAGGGCCTGACTGCGGTATATTGTTAGAAGGAAGAAATGGGAAGAGATTATTTATCATGGTACTCAGGCTTCTCCTATCTGACTATTAGTCTCATACCATGTTGTAAAATGGGAAGTAAACACTATTTCCCAGAGGAAAGTTGTCATGGTGGTATGACACATATGATTTCATTGAAATTCGTTCCTCAAAAAAAGTTTCATGGGACTTCCCTGGTGGTCCAGTGGTTAAGACTCCATGCTTCCAATGCAGGGGGCAGGGTTCGATTCCTGGTTGGGGAACTAAGATCCGACATGCCACACGGCCCGACCAAAAATTTAAAAAACAAACAAACAAACAAGAAAAACAGTTTCATTGCTTCAGCTGGTAAATATTTGGGGTCTTCCAATTTATAATTGCTTTAGTCAGAGTAATTATAAAAAGAGGAAAGTGAATTTTAAACCTTAAGGCCTTCGTTTGTATGTCTTATAAAGATATATAGATGCAGTAGCTCAGACATGTTTCTTTAATTCCCTCAGTGTTCATGTGCCTGCCAGTGTCCCAGGCACTAGAGGGACCCTGACCTTCAAGAAGCTTATTGTTTCACCTTTTAAACTACCTAGGAGTAGGGCTTCCCTGGTGGCGCGGTGGTTGAGAGTCCGCCTGCCAATGCAGGGGACACGGCTTTGTGCCCCGGTCTGGGAAGATCCCACGTGACGCGGAACGGCTGGGCCCGTGAGCCGTGGCTGCTGGGCCTCCACGTCTGGAGCCTGTGCTCTGCAACAGGAGAGGCCACAACAGTGAGAGGCCCGCGTACCGCAAAAAAAAAAAAAAAAAAAAAAAAAAAAGAAGAAAAAAAAAACCTAGGAGTTTCTAACACCTGAAGGACCTGGGATGCAGTATAATAAATGGAAAAATACCTCTGGTCACATCCTAGGACTATGGACATTTCATGTCAAGAATGTTTCTCCAATCAGGGGCCCTTTGGGTCTTGTATGCTTGGGAGTCTTAGAAGACTTAACATTTTTGTTTTCATTTTATGTTATCATTATATGATAATATAAAACAAATTATTTGGAGCACATTTGCAATCACCTGGATGACCCTTGCATGACAGATTTGGCTACAACATTTCAAAACCTGCCTCTTTGTTTCAGACTGGTTATGCGGCCCCCACAGCACCACTTATCATGGGCTGATGAGGAAGGCACAGCAGTGGGCTTAGTGTAAGTGATGTGTCTGTGTAAAATGAAACTGATTGACAACATAGAGTGTTGGAGTCTCTGTGTTCTCAATGGAAAAGTGATGGGGAATGGGGTTTTGATCTTGTAAATGTAACTCAAAAGTGCAGCACACAAGCTGCCAGTGCCTACTGACATTAGCTGTTGGGATGTAGTTTCAGTGGAAGTGCATCCCTTGTTGGATTAAATGAATGTTGTTAATTATCATTCCATTGATTTTCAAACGTGTGTTGGGCACATTAATGTTTTGGAACTATAATTATAATCAGTTTATATCTGTTTATGTTTGTTCATAGTTCGTAACATGATATAGACAATATTTACATCAACTCTGCAATCCATAGGAGATATTTTCTTTAATAAGGTCTACGTGTTAGTCAAGTGTGAGAAATACTGTTCTAAAGGGACTTGAACTCCTCAAGAACTCTAAAAGATTGAAAACATTAGTTTCTCCATTTTTCATTGCTTACTGATCTTGTCCATCATGTAAATTGAGGGCAAAAATATTGTGGAAGAAGTTCATCTTAAATTGGTCCCAGTCTTAAGGATCATGTTTGCCATTTGCCCACAGAAGAAACTCTTCTTGCTTTTTTCCTATGTCATTCATTTTAATTACTTCATTTAAAAAAGATTTTTTTTGTATCCACATGTGCCTGGGACTGTGCTAGGAACTGGGTGCTTAAAAATCATATCCAGTCAAAAATCCAAGTTTCTTGGCCAGCTGCTCTCTCTCCAGAGGCACCAGTGAGTGTAATGAATGGGAAGAATCATGAGGTGGATGGTCTGGGTCCAGGTCTCACTGGGGGTCGGAAATCAAGCACACCTACTAAATTCAGGCAGTGTTTTCCTCTCTCCAGTAGAGACGTTATCTCCACTTATCTTGTGTGGTGATGATACAGTTTCAACAAGAGAGATTCTAGGTCCTGGTCAGATTATCTTCAGGTTCCCATCTTCACCATCCCGTGGACTGTGACTGATGTCACAGAGAGGGGCTCACAAACTCAGAGGCCTCTGCGGCCAGGCAGGTAACACTGACCCGATAGAATGGAGTTGGGGCCCAGTAGCAGCCTCTGCTTTATCTGCTGGGGGGACGGACAGATGCTGACAGGCAGGATGTAGGCCCAGTGTCGCCAGCGATGCCAGCTTATAAAGGATGGTGAAACATCCGGCTTTTAAGTAGAAATTTCTAATTTTGCATACTCCGTGAGGTGGGAAAGATACCATTTCCAGTTTGCAACCCCTGTTTCCTACCTGTGAATATGCCCTGGTAAATTCAAGTGTCAGTTGTGATCCTGCTTTGAAGATCCGTGAACATGTGGTTCCATGTGCCCTTAGACCTTTAATCATGTTACTTCTTCCCCTTTCAAGTTGGTGGGATCATATTTTGACCCAAAGCTAGTCTATCTTTACTCTCTTTTTTGCTCTAGGATATTTTTGTCATTTCAGAGTTACCTTGTTGAGGCTCAACAGGTGGTGCTGTACAATATTTTCTACCTCCAGGTTATGCTGCCCTGATAGGTGTGTCCTTGGGGGAGGTGGGCTGAGCTCTGAAAGCACTGAGATATCCAGAACACCTCTTCCCCTGATGTCTTTCCTTCTCTTCATTTGAAGCTGGAAGTACTTGTCTGTCACAGTTTTAAGACAGGTAAAAAATCAATTGGCATGGAATGATTTCTGATGAAAAATAAGGGAATTTAGTGATGAGAGGTCATATTTTCTGGTACCACAATGGTGTTCCCTTTCATTGCTGGAATGTTTTGTCCTTCAGGCAAAAAAAATTTTGAGGAGATGAAAAGATGCTCAACATCACTAATCATCAGAGGAATGCAGATCAAAACCACAGTGAAATATTGCCTCATACCTGTTATGATGGCTGTTATTAAAGACAGAGAAGGTAATAAGTGCTAGTTAGAATGTGGAGAAATTGGGAACCTGTACACTGTTGGTGGGAATGTAAAGTGGTGCAGCCACTATGGAAAACAGTATGCAGTTTCCTCCAACAAATTGAAGATAGAACTACCATATGATCCAGCAATCCCACTTCTGCATGTATATCCAAAAGGATTGAAATCAGGATCTTGAAGAGATATCTGCACTCCCATGATCATTGCAACACTATTCACAATAGCTAAGAGTTGGAAACAGCTGAAGTGTCCATTGACAGATGAATGAATAAAGAAAATGGGGTGTATACATACAGTGGAATATCACTCAGCTTTAAAAAAAAGAAGGAACTTCTGCAGTATGTGACAACATGGGTGAACCTTGAGGACATTATTCTAAGTGAAATAAACCAGTCACAGAAGGACCAATAATGTATAATTCCACTTCCATGAGGTATCAAAATAGCCAACCCTTAGAAAGTAGAATGGTGGTTGGCAGGGGTTGGGGGATTGGGAAATGAAGAGTCGCTGGCTGTTCCGTGGGTTAGAGAGTTTCAGTCGTTCAACATGAACAAGCTCTAGAGATCTGCTCTGCAACAGTGTGCATGTAGGTGACAGTAATGCACACTTACAAGTTTGTCAAGAAGGTAGATTTCACGTTATATGTTTCTTAACCACAAGGAGAGAAAAACTATGGAAATATCAAATTTCTTTTTTATAGAGATAAGAAATTTGGATAGCTACAAAAGCTCTGTGTCTTGTAATTTTTGTCAGCCCCAAATACAGGCTCCATCAAGAGTTTCCCCTTAAATGTCCTCATACCAGTCCTTTTCAGGTGACCAGGCAGAAACACTCCAGATAAAGAGATTCTGAGAGCTCCATCCCCGCCCCCTGCCACCGCCCCACACTGATGGCAACCACTCTCTTCAATTTCATTTTTTTTATTTCAATTTTTAAAAATTTTGGGGGGACATTCTGGGGAATGTTCAGCCATGATACCCACTTGTGATCATTTACAACTACACAGTTATGGAGCATGCTCAAGTGGCCATGTTGTCATAATGGTATCTCTGACCTAGAGTGTTCTTGTTTGTTTGTTTGTTTTAATGTCTGGCTAGAAAACAAAAAAGTGCAAGTGAGTTATTCATTTTGAAACCTGAATGCAGTGGTGGAAGTCTCCGCTGCTGTGAGCCACCTGTGGCTGCCTGGTCCCGAGGTGGAGGGTCAGGGGTGTTGAGGCAGCATGTGCTGGCTTGTTGCCCATCTCCTTAGGCGTGGTGGCCGCACAGTGCATCCCCTGGTGTGACACAGTCACGTTGTAATTCTTTCTCCTATAGAGCAGGGTTACAGTCTGTTCTGGCTGAGGCAGAAGAATTTCTGAGGAGTCAACCGACATTTGCTTAGAAAATCCGTGTTTTAGGACATTTGTATGTCATGTTTTCTGACAGACATGCCGTAAACTAGTGTTAGTGTTGGTGATGCAAATACTTTTTCTTTTCCTCCTTGGGGATCTGTTGGCATAGCCTGTACTTCAGTCTGGCAGATATGAGTAGCTTGGGGATGTTAATGAATGAATAATAGTGCATGCATTTCTGCTCTAACGTAGTATGTGCATTCCAGAAAAAAACTAATATTCTGCAAACACACACAAGACATATAAAAAAAAAAGTAGGAATGGGGCCGACCTCTCCATATCTGTACAGCTTTGCAGCCAGAATACTCAAAAACAGTAACAATCCTAATAAGATATTAGCCCAATAAAAAAAAACCCACGTTACGTTCTTAATAGACAGAGACATGCAGCAGTCCAGAAAATCAGTCCAGGATAAACTGTAGATGTTTTAAACAGTGAAAATATAGGATTTTGCAGTTTATTTCTTTATTTTTTTACGGTGAAGGTAACTTGATGGATGGAGGTGTATGGGTTGTGGCTACCAAGTTACGGGAACAAGGACAAAATGAACAAACACAAAGCATGTGGAATGTCTGTGCCAGCAGGAAGTCCCCGGGGAGTGGGCACTGTGCCTAGCACTGGGTTCACTGGCAGCTGGCTACCTTCAGTGGCGGTAATAGGCTTGCATTTGGTGGCTGTTACTTGGGCACAGAGCACTGACATGCTGGGAAATGCAGCTTTCACTTCTGCATCTCTCACCTACTGACCGAGGGGACGAGCTAATTGAGGCTCTAGGAACATGCACTCTGTCTGAGCAGTCCTAGTCTTGAGTACAAATTCATGGGAGGCTAAAGGAAGGCACTGAGCCAGAAATGTGCATTAGATTGATTCCATGTGTACAGATCTGGCGGTTTTATATTGGTCTAAAAAGATAATGTATTGCCTCTCTCCTAAAAGATTACAGTGAATAAGCTGTCTTTGGACTAATAAAATCTGTCCACAGAAGTCCTCTGATCTATTAGACAGGCTGTTACAATCCTAATGAGCCCTGTGAGAATTAAAATGTTATATTATGTGAGCATTTGGGCCCTTAAAAAGTGACCTATTCTGCTGAATGATATTCAAAATTAAAGTTCTCATTCAGTAGCTGAATAAGAATTCAGTTCTTCTTGAGTTCAACTTATTCAACCAAGTAAGCTGAATAATCTTACTCAACTCTTTTAAGCAGTGCTAACATTTATTCACTGTGAAGCTGGTGTATTTGTTTATGTGATTAACTCCAATGAAAGTACAATGACATAATCCATTATGTTAGTTGGGGTTCTCCAGAGAAACAGAACCAGTAAGATGTGAGAGTGTGTGTGTGTGTGTGTGTGTGTGTGTGTGTGAGTGTATAGAGGCGGGGGCTGGGGGTGGATTTATTTTAAGGAATTAGCTCACACAATTGTGGAGGCTAGCAAGTCTGAAATCTGCAGGCTGGGCGGGTAGGCTGGAGATTCGGGAAGGCAGTGGGCTGGCAAAATTCCATCTTTCTTGGGGACGATAAGTTTTCATTTAAAGGTCTTCAACTCACTGGAAGAGGCCTGCCCACATTATGGAGGGTAATCTGCTTTATTAATCTCACATACAAAAGACCTTCACAACACCGTCCAGACACGTAAAACCAAATACGTAAGCACTGCAGCCTAGCCAAGTTGACACATAAAATTAACCACTGCAGCTATTAAATAAAATGTTTTACATATACTCTGTTTTCGAGATTCCCTATGTTACAGGAATGTTTTGGAAAGATCAGAGAGCATTTCTTTCTTTCTTTTTTTTATTGCTTCCATCTTATAAAATACACACCAGAAAATTTTCAAATATTTATTTGAATCTGGGAAAAATCCCTATACATATGTTATATTCCCCTTGTACCCCTTCCAAATGCCGAAACACTTCAAAACCACATACCAAGTTTCTGGGGAGGCTTTAAAGTTATTAACATTTTTCTATCTGCCAGGAAGAGGCTTTCCCTATCTGTGTTCATGGCTCTGAGATGCCCTGGGAGAAGAGGGCTTACTCACCCTGGTGTCTACCCCTCCATTCTCACCCTACAACCTCACTCTTCATGAAAATATTCGTAACTGCAAACTGAGCCCCTCATGGAAGAGACATCTTGGATTTAAGCAGCCTCTCAGCCATCTGGCAAGTCACACCAGCACTTTACATTGCTGCACTTTCCCAGGCAAACTAACTGCTTGCTTGCTCACTTCCTTTCTTTCTTTCCCTTCTTCTCCCTCCCTCCCTCCCTCCTTCCCTCCCTCCCTCCCTCCCTCCTGTAAGTGCTATGGGAAAGGCACTATGCTAACAAGTCCAAAGGTGAAGTTTTCATGAGAAACAGAGCAAAACTCCCTAGAGTAGGAGCAGGTTTTTACTTTACTGTCCCCAACTACTAGTTTTTGTCCCTGAGTTGGTAGAGCTAATAGGGATGCAATTTGACAGGTATTGGGAAGCCAAGAATGTTTCACCAGACATGGGTCCTAAAACTTCCATGCTCATATTCCCGGGATGAGGCATTCCTCAGCACCCAGGAGCTTGGCAGGCACTAATTTTAAATCACGTCTTTTCTCAGGCTTTGCAGCTCGAGGCCTCACTCAAGCAGCATTGGCCACACCTGGGAGTTTTTCTAGAAATGCAGGCTCTAGGTCGGTCCCACCACAGACCTACTGAGGCATCTGCATTTTAACGGGATCCCTGGGAGATTTGTGTGTGTATTAAACTCTGCTGAGGAAATGAGAAAGGGGGAGGGCGTGGTGTGTGACCACGCTTGGTCGGGGGGAGTTGCTTTTCAAAAGATAGAAAAGCCCCAGAAAGAGAATGTGGAACTGAGGGAGGGAAGATAAACATCATGTGCTTCAAATTTTGCCTGGGGTTGCCTCTGGTTACTTGAAATCTGAATTGTGAAGTGTTCATGATTGGATTTACCACGAAGATAAGAAATTTATACTTCATCAAGTATATTGTATAATATTTTGTGAATGTGTTCTTCAGAGACAAATACACATACAGAAAAGGGCACAGAGCTTGGTGTACAGCTTGCTGAATCTTTCCAGATGGAATGCTCGCATATTCAGCATCCAGATCAGGAAACAGCATGTTCCTTAGAAGCTCCTGTGCTCCCTTCCAACCAATCCCTACAGCCCCTCCCTGACCCCCAGGCATGATCTCTTGCCTGTTCTTTTCCTTACTACATGGGTTTGGCTTCTTGCACTCAATATTATGCTTGTGAGCTTGTTGCTGTAGATCTGTCATTTCCACTGCTGTAGAGTATTCACTGTGTGAAGATATCACAATTCATTTATCTGTTTTACTGTTAATGGCCATTTGGGTACTGTCTACTTTGTGGCTGTTGCGTAGAGTGCCGCCATGGGCAGTCTGTCACATGTCTTTTGGTAAACATATGGAGTCACCCAATGCCTTGCTTTTAATAACTGTTTGCAAAATACCTTCAGCTTTCCTTGCTAACTCAGGGCCATCATTATGAAGCCGAGTTTCATCCTGGACTGTAGTATAGTGATATCCTCAGGATTTGGGGAATGGTAGTTCAGCCTGGCTTTTTGAGTTCCTGTGTGCATTTTCTGTTTTTGCTGTCTGGCTGCCAGGTTACAATTTACTATTGTTGGTTCTTCCTTCCTTCCTTCCTTCCTGAGTACCTTTGTTTGCTGAAGACTCAGAAAGCAAAATGATCAGATATACTAGAATTGAGTTTTAAACCCCCTTGAATGTAGTCCTGTGCCAAGGAGGGGTGTCTCACAAGGTGCTGTTCATCCTTTCCTGACTTTCAGTCTTCTTTTGGATTCTTCATGGTGCCAGATATGTGAGTTTCAGATGACTGGAGTGCTGCCATCATTTTGAAATTGGTATTTTTTGCAGTTTTATTCCTTTTCTGTTTTTATGCATATTTTAACCCCTTTCCCCCTTTAGTTCATTTTGAACATTCCCCAAAGCAGACACTGTAGTTCTAAATTATCTTTGTAGAAATTATGTCATTTAGAAAGGTAAACATAAAACATGGATTTATAATATTATGAATACATGTGAGAAGTAGGTGTCTAGCCAAAAGTGGGCATAGTCTTATGCTGATATGAAGCCATAAGCAAGATATGGGCTTGCACCTGTGTCTTGGGCCCCCAGCCCAATCATTGGTCATTGAGATTATCTTTAATGCTCTTTTTTTTGTCTTGGAAAAATGCTACAAAAACTGTATATGGAGGTAAACAGATACTACTGCTTTGTGGGTTCTCCTTGTCCACTCAAGCAGATTATTGTAATAACTTTATTATGGTTCCTTCTTTAGTACCACTTGCATTTAAAGAAACCATTCAGCATTTATTTCTGTTTTGTTTAGTAGCTTTTAAGCCAGTTGTACTGCCCAAAAGGGATGTTATCCACACAGGTGAGAGAGGGTAGCTCATACCTCAGGGAACCAGAACTGGAAACCAGTGAAGTTTGGGGATGAAAAATGTAAATTGAGATAAATGTAAATACACAGCTGACTGAAATTGCTTTTTCCTTATCTGATGAACCAGTGAGTTAAGTGGTAACTCAATTAAGAGAAGACTGACTTTTTTTGTTATTAATTAATTAATTTTTGTATTTGGTTGCACAGGGTCTTGGTTGTGGCATGCAAACTCTTAGTTGTGGCATGCATGTGGGATCTAGTTCCCTGACCAGGGATCAAACCTGGGCCCTCTGCGTTGGAAGCGTGGAGTCTTAACCACTGCGCAACCAGGGAAGTCCCAAAGACTGACTTTTCTTTTCTTGGATCTCCTGAGGGGTTGAGGTCAGATTTCTTCAGGAGATAGTGTTTGCAGATCTGAAGGTTGTTTGCTCTTTTAGCGGGCTGTAGCTCTGGGAGCACAAAAGTGGACTATTTTTCAGGGAAAATGATCCTGGTATAGTGTGGAAAAGATTTTAATAGGATTTTTGGCTACCTTCTTTTTTTTTTTTTTTTTTTTTTTTGCAGTACGCAGGCCTCTCACTGCTGCAGCCTCTCTCGTTGCGGAGCACAGGCTCCAGACGCACAGGCCCAGCGGCCATGGCTCACGGGCCCAGCCGCTCCGCGGCATGTGGGATCTTTCCGGACGGGGGCACGAACCCGTGTCCCCTGCATCAGCAGGTGGACTCTCAACCACTGTGCCACCGGGGAAGCCCCGGCTACCTTCTTTTTAAAATCACATTCCAGAAAATCACCCTTCGGTTCTTTAGAAAATTAAATGAAAAAGTAATTAAAATTTCCTGCAGGTTTCTGGGGAAGCAATGAAGTGGAGAGTATCTCAGGAAACTTCTACCTTGTGGAAAATACACCCCAGGCATCATTGAATGAGATGATGTCTCAAAGGGTTTTAACTGTTGAAATTGAAGATGTCAACAACATTTTGTTTTAAAGGGGAAATGTGTTGAAGAAAATTTGTAAGAAAATCTCTATAATTTTGCTTTAGTTTGATATTTTTTGGTCTATCTGCATAAAACAGAGAGACTGGAAAACGATGATTGGTTTATCTTTGTGTTTGAAGGTTAGGTAGCAGGGTAGGTAGGTAAAAATCAATGATTTTTAAATTAAAAGTAGATTAAAGACTTCTTTTTGTGATATGTTTTTTGTATAGTAACTAAACAAACTCTACATGTGTACAGATAGTTTTAAGATAGTTCAAAGACATCATAGAAAATAAATTCTCATTTAATTACATGATTTTTCAGAGTAAACACTTGTAACCTTTGAGAAAGACTTTTAAGAAGGCCAGAGCAGGTTGTACACAATCTCCAACAGATTTTCTTGCCAGTATCATATATACTCAAGTGTAAGGTCAAGATTTAACTGTTGAAGAAAATTCGGCTATAGCTTATGCACCCAACAGTTATTCTTCCACAATATCAATAATAATATAGCTAAATGCCAATCATTCAATAGTTAGTAGTAGGTGTTCAATATATATTAAATATGAATTCAAGAAATCCATTTGCTGCTGAGTGAACAGATAGAAGGCACTTATATCCCAGAATATGCTAATTTTAGGAGAGGAAGTGAGCTCTTTACTGGGACTCATGGTTCTATAGTACATTAAGAAGTCATTGGGAGATGTAGAAAGACAAGCAAGTCCTCACCTTCTGTAGAAGCTGGTGGTGGGTAATCTATGTTACGCAGGATTTTAAGTGCGTTTTCATCTACATAATCATGTGACTTGATTTGTGGGGACTTACATACATATAATAATGCTTATAAACTTAAACATAAATATTCTTTTATTAAAAATGCATCCTAGTTTGTTATTGAAATATATTTAGGATTCACAACATTGTTTTAGCCGTTCAGCCAGAGTTCCGATTTCAGTAACCTCGACCCATAAAGACACAATTCTGAGATGGAAGAAAACGAAGGGATCTCTGCATATCAGAAATATTAGTTACAGATCCCTGTAGGACAGACAGTTTCTCCAGCTGATAATTTTCGAGTCTTTTCAGCGTTCTTAGTGTAGGTTATATAGGAAATATTGGGCACCTCCCCCATTTGAAACAATGTAAAAGGAGAAGAAGGAAAAATAGAGGAAGGAGAAGGCAACCAGCAGGTTGAAGTGGAGTGTATGCTCTTGACTGTAGATTTCAGATGCAATCTGTTGTGCTTTCTAGAATCTCTCCTTTCTCACTGTGTTCAGAGGGGGATTGACCCTTTTCAGCTTGTCAATCAGATTTCCCATCGTTTGTCTCCTTCCTGACTCTGTGCCCGGCAAGGGTCCCCTGCTCCTTCCTCACCACTGTGTTCTTTACCCTCCCAGCGGCAGAGTCCTTCACCTGCCTCAGATCCTGTACAGAACACCGCCTTCTTCACTTCACCTCCCACTGTGTCCTTCTTCCCTGGGCTCCGACCTCATTTATTCATTAATGCAGGATCTGTTGCCAGTCGGATCTCTGGGTGCTGCAGGGGGTATGGAGACTGATAGGGTAACTGGGAAGATAAACATCCACAGGAAACTCAGCACACAGAGCTTCAGATAAAATGTGACAGGGGAAGGGATTTCTTGTGGTTGAATCAGTCAGGGCAGGCAGGCAGGCCTCATGGAACAGGTGACTTTTGGGAGAGCCTGGACTGATGTGCAGTGTTTGATTTCTAGATAGGAAATGCAAAGAGTTTTGGTTTTGATCAGAGACTGATATTAAAATATACTTTGACTAGGGAGGGATAAAGCTATTTCCCAACTCTTCAGTCTCAAAAATTGAAAAAAAAATAGTTAAGGGATGGGATGATGTGAAGTCAACCAAGATAACATATTTGTCTCCTCTGTTGAAAATTTATGTATTATGTGTTGGGTGCTATGCGAAATATTTGAGGACAGTGAGCACCTAAGAGTGTTTAGAAGATGGGAAGTTTGAAGGAAATGAGATAGGAGAGTAGAGTGGCCATAGAAATGGTTCTCCAAACCAGAATTTTCTTGTGAATAAAATGAACGGAACTAATTTGACAGTGTCTTTGAAGAGTAGAAATGTTTTATTTTGATGAAGTCCAATTTGTCAATTTTTTCTTTCACAGATCATGCTTTTGGTGTTTAAGAAATCTTTGCCTACCCCAAGTTTGCAAAGACTTTCTCCTACGTTTCTTCTATAAGTTTTTTTGTTTTAGGTTTCACATTTAGGATCCATTTTGCAAGGTATGGATCAAAGTTCATTTTTTTGCACGTGCATATCTAATTTTTTCAGCCCATTTGTTGAAAAGACTATCTCTGCTGGATTGCTTTTGCACTTTGTCCAAAATCAGTCTTCTGTATTCGTGTTGGGTTTATTTCTGAGCTCTCTGCTCTGTTACATTGATTGAGTTGTCTATCTTTATGCCAGTGTTACATTGTCTTGATGACCATTGCTTTATGATAAGTCTTAAAATCAGGTAATATTAGTTCTTCAAATTTTTTATTTCTCAAAGTTGTCCTGGCTATTTTAAGTCCTCTAATTTCCATAGAATCACGTTGTCAGTTTCTAAAAAAACTCAAAAATCAACCCCCAAAACTAAAAAAACCTGCTGTTTTTTTTCTTTTTTAATATTTATTTATTTATTATTTATTTATTTAGGCTGTGCCAGGTCTTAGTTGCGGCATGCATGTGGAATCTAGTTCCCTGGCCAGGGATCGAACCTGAGCCCCCTGCATTGGGAGCTTGGAGTCCTACCCACTGGACCACCAGGGAAGTCCCCTGCTGGGGGTTTGCTTGGACTTCAATTGCATCTAAAGATCAATTGGGGAAGAATTGGCATCTTAATAATAATAAATAATGAACAAACCTGGTATATTCTCCATTTATTTAGGCCTTGTTACACTCAATTCCAGTAGTTATAAACTTAAAGCTTTATTTGAATACTGAACATAGGATATAAATTTCCATAATGTGTTAAGAGAAGAACATTCCAAGGTATCTGGACTCATGAGCGCTTCAGCCCCTGACCTCCTGGGGTGCCCTTCTGCCCTTCTCTGCACCAGGGGTGACACATATGAGAAATACCAGCCTAAGGGGCAGCACTTGCATAGACCTTTGCAGGTGATGTGATTTGAATGTAGATAAGGCGTGAGCTCTTGGAAAAACAGTAAACCCACCAGGACTTCCTGAGTCCTGATGACATGATAGGATTCAGGCAAGCACTGGGGCCCTTGGCTGTGCCAGTAGCTTTTAATTAAACACAGCAGTAATTAATTAGCTAGTTAATTGATGTGTTACAGCCCTCTACCACAATTGAGTCGTGGTCATAGAGGTGTCACCCCAGGTGATGTGTATAACTAGGTTGCGAGATTCCTCAATTCTTTCACTCTTGTAGGTTTCCGTTATGGACGTGCTGGGCATCTAAAGTTTGGTTACTTCCCTTATCCCTTCTCACCATCTCTGTAGGAGACTTGGGATCAGCCTTTTTGACACAGAATGTTTCTCACCCACAGGACTTTGAAGAACCTATTTAAGTGAACAAAATCTTTCTTTTTTTTTTTTCTTTCAGGAAAAATGCAAAGCTGAGGAAGCCCTCAGTGACAGACTTCAGCGTGAAACAGAAGTGGGAGATCTACAGTGACAATAAAGAAACTCAGAAAGGTAGGTATGTGGCAGCTGGACTTTGAGGGATACCTTCAGTATCTCAGTGTGTCTGAATTATTAGCAACTAAAAATATATGGAATCATATTGAAGCAGCAAATGGATCAGATTTCAGAGTCAAATTGGACTCCTTGACAAAAAAAATTTTTTTTTAAGGCCCCTAATTTCTTCTTCTGTTTCTAAGGGCAGCTTATCTTTTGCATAGATCTAATAAATATTTCTGATCCCCTGAACACTTGTCCATCAAACCTCAGTTTTCTTTCCTTGGTCTTTACCAACCAAGGGCCCTCAAGTCCCGGGTCTGCTTATGACAGTAGGGAAATGGTCTTTCCTTGTCATGCAGCCCTACACCCAGCTTACTACAAGGTACATGTATTCAGTGAATGTTTATTAAGTGAAATGCATATTTCTCTTCTCTGTGGAAAGTTCCAGAACTAGAGGATCCCTGATGAGCAAGAAGTAGGAGAGAACCTGCTGAAGTGAAAGCAAAGGTGTGATTAGTTTTGGCCTTTGCTCTATTTGGTTTCTAATGAGTAGGGTCTGTTTCACTCTGCTGTGCTGGTAGATGTTTAATAACAACAGGCTCTGGAGAGGGGAGGAAGGGAAGAAGGGATTTGTAGCATTTGACGATTTCCATGGTATAAATACTCCTGCCATTACCGATTTCAAGCTCCCAAGTCAACATCACTGAATACAGAGTTTGGGAAGAGATGCTTAAAATAAATAGCCTCTCAACTGCTGGTACACATTGTCTCCAGCACAGTACTGGATTCACTTCCTGCATGTGGGTGGTCTCCATAACTAATGGAATTATCTTAGCTAAAATGAAAATGGGTGCTTAAAAAATAATCATCCATGAAAGTGGCATTGTGCAATTTGGGCACGTCACTTTGCTTTTCTGATTGTTCATATGATAACCTTTAATGCTCCTTCCAGTATTTATACTGAATGAGATTGACAATTAACTGCATTTTGTGGGTTATTGCTATTGAAACCTCTGGAATTATTAAGAATTCTCCCCATATCCTTGGAGAATTATTATCAATGTCAACCTTATATCTGATCTCCACAGGTCATTAGACCATACATACTAAGCTTTTATTACAGAATTTGAATGGACCAATCCTTTGCTTTATGCTAGAGTCACAGATTCTCCTAGCCACTGTCTTTACTTATTTCCATGTCATCCCAAATCTTTAGACTAAGAGGATGTTTGCAAAAGGAGACAGAGTTTCTTGCCCTGATACAGCATATGATGAAGACCAAACAGGCCCTGAACAGTGAGAGTCAGTAGTGACGAGACCTGAGTCCTTATCAAGGCCTGCCAATTTCTGCCTGTAATACATGGGACAATTGACTTCCTCATTTTGATCATTAGCTTCTCATCTGTAAATGGAGATTAATAATAAACTGTCCTGTCTAACCCTAATAACTAACATTTTATTGACTTTGTAGTTTATGAAGCTCTTTTTCATAATTAAAAAGAATTCAATTCTCAAACTTTCTCTGAGGAAAGTGCAAATTCCCCACTTTTATGGATGGGAACAATGAGTTCCAGGTTTAATAACTTGTTCAAAGTCACCCAGCTAATAAGCAATGGGTTGTCTTTCTGTCTTTACACAGGTGGTGCTTTCTGGTATAAACATACCAGACTTCCTGCCTGCCTCTTAGGGTTGTCCTGTAAGAGAGTAGGAGATGATTTATGGGAGAGCATGTTAAAGGCTGTAAAGAACTATACAGAAGTTTACCAATTTAGTATAATTGTCAACACCTTATGCCACTGGTTCTGAGAAACTCATTTCTTTCTCTCCAGTCCTTATTCCTATGTCACTCAAAAGAGAAGGTTCCTAGCTTTGTGGTCAGATGAATCCCCTTTATGTACTGCCAGTTCCAAGTTTTGCTACCTCTTAATTGGTTTTGTGTTTGGTTCATGACTTTCTTGTAAAGTTGCTTATTTCTCTTGGATTCTCTGGTTGAGTTTTTGGTTTCTTGTAAAAAGAAACTCTGCCATCTTCATGATATCACTGATACCTTGCAACTTACTTATTCTTTGCAGTGCATGGAATTTGTTTTTTTCTCCTTGAAAGTACTAATTTTGGAGTCCAGGAAATTTCTATTCTTATTGGACTGATTGCTTTTTAAACTTGCTACCCAGATGTCATCTTGGAATTTCAGATCATTTTAGGTAGCTGATGTAGCAAGTAGATCTGTTTACCTCAAGGCATCTCCTCTGAAAGATGGTCTTCCTTGGAGTTCTGTGTGTGAAGCTGGCTGACAGACAGGGGACCCTGATTACTAGGTGCATGGGGTATGGATGTTTAGAGAGAAGTCTTAGCTTTCCTTTTGGGAATCATTCAGTTATTTTTAAAAAGACAAACCCTGTCTTGTTGCATTTGGAATCAGCTGTGGCTTATCTGCTCTTCTTTCGTAGAGTAAGAGCAGCTATGGGCTTGAGAGGCAGTGTGCCTTAGTATACAATTTTAATCTCTATTTTCAGCCCCCCTTCTCACTCTCTGGGGTTCTGCATGACCAGTTGTCTCTTCTTTGTGTACAGTAGGACCTTCAACACACATCTTCTGGACCTCCTTTTCCCAAACTCTCTTCCCTTTGTCAGTACATTACCATCCAGTTTCCTTTTTCCAGCAATGTGTTTAAATCACTTTACTGCTGATGGGCCCCTCTTCCATTCTTTTAATTTTTTTAATAGATCTTTATTGGAGTATAATTGCTACACAATACTGTGTTAGTTTCTGTTGTACACCAAAATGAATCAGCCATATGCGTACATATGTCCCCATATCCTCTCCCTTTTGAGCCTCCATCCCATCCTCCCAACCCACCCCTCTAGGTGGTCACAAAGCACCGAGCTGATCTCCCTGTGCTATGTGGCTGCTTCCCACTAGCTATCTATTTTACATTTGGTAGTGTATATATGTCCATGCCACTCTCTTCATCCCAGCTTACCCTTCCCACTCCCCATGTCCTCAAGTCCATTCTCTATGTCTGCGTCTTTATTCCTGTCCTGCCCCTAGGTTCTTCAGAACATTTTTTTTTAGATTCCATATATATGTGTTAGCATACGGTATTTGTTTTTCCTCTTTCTGACTTACTTCACTCTGTATGACAGACCCTGGGTCAATCCACCTCACTACAAATAACTCAATTTCGTTTCTTTTTATGGCTGAGTAATATTCCATCATATATATGTGCCACATCTTCTTTATCCATTCATCTGTTGATGACACTTAGGTTACTTCCATGTCCTGGCTATTGTAAATAGAGCTGCAATGAACATTGTGGTACATGACTCTTTTTGAATTATGGATTTCTCATGGTATATGCCCAGTAGTGGAATTGTTGGGTCGTATGGTAGTTCTACTTTTAGTTTTTTAAGGAACCTCCATACAGTTCACCATAGTGCCTGTATCAATTTACATTCCCACCAACAGTGCCAGAGGGTTCCCTTTTCTCTACACCCTCTCCAGCATTTATTGTTTCTAGATTTTTTGATGATGGCCATTCTCACTGGTGTGAGGTGATACCTCATTGTAGTTTTGATCTGCATTTCTCTAATGATTAGTGATGTTGAGTATCCTTTCATGTATTTATGGGCAATCTGTATATCTTCTTTGGAGAAATGTCTAGGTCTTCTGCCCATTTTTGGATTGGGTTGTCTGTTTTTTTCATATTGAGCTGCATGAGCTGCTTGTAAATTTTGGAGATGAATCCTTTGTCAGTTGCTTTATTTGCAAATCTTTTCTCCCATTCTGTGGGTTGTCTTTTTGTCTTGTTTGTGGTTTCCTTTGCTATGCAAAAGCTTTTAAGTTTCATTAGGTCCCATTTGTTTATTTTTGTTTTTATTTCCATTTCTCTAGGAGGTGGGTCCAAAAGGATCTTGCTGTGATTTATGTCATTGAGTGTTCTGCCTTGTTTTCTTCTAAGAGTTTTATAGTGTCTGGCCTTACATTTAGGTCTTTAATCCATCTTGAGGTTTTTTTGTGTGTGTGTATGGTGTTAGGGAGTGTTCTAGTTTCATTCTTTTACATGTAGCTGCCCAGTTTTCCCAGCACCACTTATTGAAGAGGCTGCCTTTTCTCCATTGTATATTCTTGCCTCCTTTATAAATTTAAGGTGACCATATGTGTGTGGGTTTATCTCTGGGCTTTCTATCCTGTTCCATTGATCTATATTTCTGTTTTTGTGCCAGTACCATACTGTCTTGATTACTGTAGCTTTGTAGTATAGTCTGAAGTCCAGGAGCCTGATTCCTCCGGCTCTGTTTTTCTTTCTCAAGATTGCTTTGGCTATTCGGGGTCTTTTGTGTTTCCATACAGATTGTAAAATTTTTTCTAGTTCTGTGAAATATGCCATTGGTAGTTTGATAGAGATTGCATTGCATCTGTAGGTTGCTTTGGGTGGTATAGTCATTTTCACAATGTTGATTCTTCCAAACCAAGAGTATGGTATATCTCTCCATCTGTTGGTATCATCTTTAATTTCTTTCATCAGTGTCTTACAGTTTTCTGCATACAGGTCTTTTGTCTCCTTACATAGGTTTATTCCTAGGTATTTTATTCTTTTTGTTGCAGTGGTAAATGGGAGTGTTCCTTAATTTCTCTTTCAGATTTTTCATCATTAGTGTATAGGAATGCAAGAGATTTCTGTGCATTAATTTTGTATCCTGCTACTTTACTAGATTCATTGATTAGCTCTAGTAGTTTTCTGGTATAACATCTTTAGGATTCTCTATGTGTTGTATCATGTCTTCTGCAAACAGTGGCAGCTTTACTTCTTCTTTTCCAATTTGGATTCCTTTTATATGTTTTTCTTCTCTGATTGCTGTGGCTAAAACCTCCAAAACTATGTTGAATATGAGTGGTGAGAGTGGGCAACCTTGTCTTGTTCCTGATCTTAGAGGAAATGGTTTCAGTTTTTCACCATTGAGAACAATGTTGGCTGTGGTTTTGTCATATATGGCCTTTATTATGTTGAGGTAGGTTCCCTCTATGCCTACTTTCTGGAGAGTTTTTATCATAAATGGGTGTTGAATTTTGTTGAAAGCTTTCTCTGCATCTATTGAGATGATCATATGGTTTTTCTCCTTCAATTTGTTAATATGGTGTATCACATTGATTGATTTGCATATATTGAAGAATCCTTGCGTTCCTGGGATAAACCCCACTTGATCATGGTGTATGATCCTTTTATTGTGCTGTTGGATTCTGTTTGCTAGTATTTTGTTGAGGATTTTTGCATCTATGTTCATCAGTGATATTGGCCTGTAGTTTTCTTTCTTTGTGACATCTTTGTCTGGTTTTGGTATCAGGGCGACGGTGGCCTCATAGAATGAGTTTGGGAGTGTTCCTCCCTCTACTATATTTTGGAAGAGTTTGAGAAGGATAGGTGTTAGCTCTTCTCTAAACGTTTGATAGACTTCACCTGTGAAGCCATCTGGTCCTGGGCTTTTGTTTGTTGGAAGATTTTAAATCACAGTTTCCATTTCAGTGCTTGTGATTGGTCTGTTCTTATTCTCTATTTCCTCCTGGTTCAGTCTCAGAACGTTGTGCTTTTCTAAGAATTTTTCCATTTCTTCCAGGTTGTCCATTTTATTGGCATAAAGTTGCTTGTAGTAATCTCTCATGATCCTTTGTATTTCTGCAGTGTGACTTGTTACTTCTCCTTTTTCATTTCTAATTTTTTTAAATTTAATTTTATTTATTTTTTTATATAGCAGGTTCTTATTAGTTATCCATTTTTTACATATTAGTGTATATATGTTAATCCCAATCTCCCAGTTCACCATTTATGATTTCTTTCCTTCTGATAACTTTGGGGATTTTTTGTTCTTCTTTCTCTAATTGCTTTAGATGTAAGGTTAGGTTGTTTATTTGAGTTGTTTCTAGCGGTAAGATTTTATCACTGTAAACTTCCCTTTAGAACTGCTTTTGCTGCATTCCATAGTTTTTGGGTCGTTGTGTTACATTGTCATTTGTTTCTAGGTATTTTTTGATTTCCTCTTGATTTCTTCAGTGATCTCTTGGTTATTTAGTAATGTATTGTTTAGCCTCCATGTCTTTGTATTTTTTACAGATTTTTGTCTGTAATTGATATCTAGTCTCATAGTGTTGTGGTTGGAAGAGATACTTGATACAATTTCAATTTTCTTAAATTTACCAGGGCTTGATTTGTGACCCAAGATATGATCTGTCCTGGAGCGTGTTCTATGAGCGCTTGAGAAGAAAGTGTATTCTGTTGTTTTTGGATGGAATGTCCTATAAATATCAATTAAGTCCATCTTGTTTAATGTATCATTTAAAGCTTGTGTTTCATTATTTATTTTCATTTTGGATGATCTGTCCATTGGTGAAAGTGGGGTGTTAAAGTCCCCTACTATGAATGTGTTACTGTCCATTTCCCCTTTTATGGCTGTTAGCATTTGCCTTATGTATTGAGGTGCTCCTATGTTGGGTGCATAAATATTTACAATTGTTATATCTTCTTCTTGGATTGATCCCTTGATCATTATGGAGTGTCCTTCTCTGTCTCTTGTAATAGTCTTTATTTTAAAGTCTCTTTTGTCTGATATGAGAATTGCTACTCCAGCTTTCTTTTGGTTTCCATTTGCATGGAATATCTTTTCCATCCTCTCACTTTCAGTCTGTATGTGTCTGTAGGTCTGAAGTGGGTCTCTTGTAGACAGCATATATATGGGTCTTGTTTTTGTATCCATTCAGCCAGTCTATGTCTTTTGGTTGGAGCATTTAATCCATTTATATTTAAGGTAGTTATCGATATGTAGTTCCTATTACCGTTTTCTTAATTGTTTTCAGTTTCTTATTGTAAGTCTTTTCCTTCTCTTGTGTTTTCTGCCTAGAGAAGTTCCTTTAGCATTTGTTGTAAAGCTGGTTTGGTGGTGCTGAATTCTCTTTGCTTGTCTGTAAAGTTTTTAATTTCTCCGTCAAATCTGAATGAGATCCATGCCAGGTAGAGTAATCTTCGTTGTAGGTTTTCCCCTTTCATCACTTTAAATATGTCCTGCCAGTCCCTTCTGGCTTGCAGAGTTTCTGCTGAAAGATCAGCTGTTAACCTTATGGGAATTCCCTTGTATGTTACTTGTTGCTTTTCCTTTGATGCTTTTAGTATTTTTTTGTATTTAATTTTTGATAGTTTGATTGATATGTGTCTTGGAGCGTTTCTCCTTGGGTTTATCCTGTATGGAACTCTCTGTGCTTCCTGGACTTGATTGACTATTTCCTTTCCTGTATTAGGGAAGTTTTCAACTATAATCTCTTCAAATATTTTCTCATTCCCTTTCTTTTTCTCTTCTTCTTCTGGGACCCCTATAATTCGAATGTTGGTGCATTTAATGTTGTCCCAGAGGTCTCTGAGACTATCCTGAATTATTTTCATTCTTTTTTCTTCTTTCTGCTCTCTGGTATTTATTTCCACTATCTTCCAGGTCACTTATCCATTCTTCTGCCTCGGTTATTCTGCTATTGATTCCTTCTAGAGAGTTTTTAATTTATTTATTGTGTTGTTCATCATTGTTTGTTTGCTCTTTAGTTCTTCTAGGTCTTTGTTAGATGTTTCTTGTCTTTTTTCCATGCTATTTCCAAGATTTTGGGTCATCTTTACTATCAGTACTCTGAATTCTTTTTCAGGTAGACAGCCTATTTCCTCTTCATTTGTTTGGTCTGGTGGGTGTTTACCTTGCTCCTTCATCTGCTGTGTGTTTCTCTGTCTTCTCATTTCGCTTAACTTACTGTGTTTGGGGTCCCCTTTTCGCAGACTGCAGGTTTGCAGTTCCCATTGTTTTTGGTGTCTGCCCCCAGTGGCTAAGGTTGTTTCAATGGGTTGTGTAGGCCTTCTTGTGGAGGAGACTAGTGTCTGTGTTCTGGTGGATGAGGCTGGATCTTGTCTTTCCAGTGGGCAGGACTGCATCCGGTGTTGTGTTTTGGGGTGTCTGTGACCTTATTATGATTTTATGGAGCCTCTCTGCTAATCGGTGGGGTTGTGTTTCTGTCTTGCTAGTTGTTTGGCATAGGGTGTCCAGCACTGTAGCTTGCTGGTCTTTGAGTGGACCTGGGTCTTAGCTTTGAGATGGAGATCTCTGGGAGAGCTTTTGCCCTTTGATATTATGTGGAGCCAGGAGGTCCCTGATGGACCAGTGTCCTGAACTCGGCTGTCCCACCTCAGAGGCACAGCCCTGACACCCGGCTGGAACACCAAGATCCTGTCAGCCACACGGCTCGGTCAGCCATCCTGTCACGGAGTTGCCTGAAGCCCAGGCATCCTGTCGGGGGTTCCTCGCCTCAGGTTCTGGAGATACCTGAGGGTCGGCCTCCTGTCAGGGGCTTCCAGGTTAGTTGCAGTTGCCTGAGGTCCAGGCTCGGGTGTGAGTCATGTGGGGCATCGGGCGCTCGCCTTCTCTGCTCCTGCGCGCAGCATTGCGGGGTTCAGCTGGCGTCTGAGCAGGTTACGGCTTCCACCCAGGTTTACATCTGGGCCCCATGTTTATGACTTGGGGGGGTTTACATCTGAGGGTTTACTTCTGGAACCCAGTTTTACATCTGGGCCCACTTGGGGGGTTTACACAGTGGGTGTCTGTGTAAATTTGTGGTCCTCTGTTATACCCTTCAAGATAACAAATTCGAAATTTCACTTCAGTTTGATTCATAAAAATACCACAGTATTCGGTTCGGTTGCTAGAGAGCATACCATATGTACATATACAGAGTATACCTGCATATATACATATATACATAGGCATATTTATGTGCATGCACACACACAGATATAACTGAGTCCATCTAAATACATGGGCAAATAGAACATAGATTTTCCTTTTGTCCATAGATCAAATCCTTCCCCAGTCAGCCAACCTGCGGATGTGCATCTGTGCACATGTCTGTGGTCTGACTTAAAATTAGTTTGTGAAGGTTACTGTTCTTGAAGGCCAGGTTCATATCTCTCTACCTCACTGAACTTTGGCTTACTGGCCCTTGTCTCATCCAAATAGGGCTTGAAAGTAAAAACCGATGGAATTATTTACATCGTGTTCTCCATGTCCTCTTATTTTTTTTTCAGAAGTTGATTTTCAAATGAAAACTCTCATCGTAGATGGAGAGCTAACAGCCCTGCAGCACTGGGATATGGCTGGGCAGGAGAGGCAAGTGCTTTCCATAATGCTTTGAATTCTGCTGAGGTTTGCACAGACAAGCCATTTAAAAAATATGTGTGGTTGACATGGCCCTATTTAAGGTCCTGTAAAGTGCTGCACCTGGTTTAGAGTTAGGACATGTGGGTGGAGGTGTGCTCTTCCTCTGGTGAGCACCCCGTGCCCTGTGTGTGTGCCCTGTGTGTGTGCCCTGTGGTGTTGCACATGGGTAGTTCTTCTCCCACCCACCCCCAGTATTCCCTACCCAACACCCCCAAAATATGTTTTCTCTGATGTGCCTCTTCCATCCTTCTCTACCTCCACGTGGGATCTGGTAGCTTGCTGCTGAGGCTATAATTTTTAGAACTTATGCTCTCAAGCTATGCTCTGAGGCTTGCAGACATTCTTGGGATTGTTTGGTGGAGAAAATGATCTGCTTTTCTAAATCAGCAGCCCAGATTCTTATGCTGTTACCGTTCACCAAGTCATTCTAGGCCTCGGGGATGGCTATTTCACAGTAATAGGCTGCTACTAGATTCTTCTCAATTGGGGGTTATTTTAGAAGATGAGAAGAAAGTGAGCATCAAAGAGATGAAGAATGAGGCAGCCCCAAACTGACTGACTGATTAGAACCGTCACTTACCTGCTTTTCTCTCTTCCAGATTCAGAAGTATTGCTAAGTCTTTCTTCAGAAGAGCAGGTGGTGTTTTGCTGCTGTATGATGTTGCACGTGAGCAAAGCTTTCTCAGTGTATGAGAATGGGAAGATACGGTTGAGGTAACAAGTGAAAACAGAGGAACAAAGAAGTTACACAGGAGAGTCACAGGCTGTCTTGGAAAATGCCCTTTCTCCTCTTTGTCAAAACAAACTTGATTAGAAGCCACTGATCCAGGCCATCAGGAAGAACTGGATGTGAGATGTGGGGTTCCCAGTGGCATCTGGCAGTACTGGTCTCTTCCTTAGTAGCTGGGCAAGTTCCCACAGAGCCAAGGACACTACTAAAGTGAGCTTCTGGGGAAAGAAGATAACTTCTGTGTTTTCTTATAGATCAAATCAGAACCCCATGGGCAGCGAATGAAAATTCAGGCAGCCCAAGAAGGGGCAGCAGCTCTCACAAACAAGGGGGTGATGGGGCTGGGTGTGTAGTGTGATTGGAGGTATAATCGGGCCGCCATGTGTGCTAGAGGCATAGGTGAGATACCACCTGGGTGTGAGCTTGTGCCAGGTCCAAATTCTATAGCATAGAGAACTGTGTTCTCGACCTTATTCTTTCTGGTAGTGATTTGGGTGATTTACACATCTCAAAGTACCACTGAGATAACCAGTTGGTATTTTAAACATGTGTGGTAACTATCTGTGCTTTGTTTTGCGCCAGTAAGATGGTGTCTTTCATCTGAGGAGCTTTCATATCCTTTGGTTTCATGGTAAATACTTTTTTTTTTTTTAAAGAAGATGTTGGGGATAGGAGTTTATTTATTTATTTATTTTTGCTGTGTTGGGTCTTCATTTCTGTGCGAGGGTTTCTCTAGCTGTGGCAAGCGGGGGCCACTCCCCATTGCGACGCGCGGGCCTCTCACTATCGCGGCCTCTCGTTGTGGAACACAGGCTCCAGACACGCAGGCTCAGTAGTCGTGGCTCATGGGCCTAGTTGCTCCGCGGCATGTGGGATCCTCCCAGACCAGGGCTCGAACCCGTGTCCCCTGCACTAGCAGGCAGATTCTCAACCACTGTGCCACCAGGGAAGCCCTTAAGCGAATATTTGATTCATGGCTTCCACGTGATGCCCCCTTGGATCCTGAGCAGTTCCCCACTGAACTCAATTACTTAGCACCTTAATGGGTGGGGTGTCCAGTTTTAGGGAAGGCCTTTCATTTCCTTCTCCCCTTTGCTTTTACTTCACTCTGGTACGTTCAGTTGGAGGAAAATGGTCTGAAGAGAAAGGAAGTCGAATACAGTTTCCTTGTTCCTGAGGCTCATTTCTTGATGCCGTATCAGGTGTGGCACCGAAGCGGATGAGCACCTGGATGTCTTTAGGCACCGCAAAGGGTCATTCCCCACGTCTCAGTCAGGGCTGCTGTCTCTCTTGTTCAGGATCCAGAGCAAGGGTTGTCTGCTTGTCCTCCCTTCTCATCCCGCCTGCTGAAGGGGGATGTGCCCTTGCTGATCCCTTCATTTTACAGGTAGGGAAGGTGAGGCAGAACCAGGAACAGACTTGCCTGACTTCACACAGCCAGCGAGCAGCCACGTGGTGGGCTTGGTGGGGTCTCAAGCTTAATCCTGCCTCTCACCGCTTCCGCTGTGCTCGCCAGCTCCCCTGTGAGTGTCGGGGCTGTGTGACAGCGTGCTGTGCTGATTTGGGGGCATTAATCCTAAGAGTCTGTTACTTTGAGTGATCGCTCAGTGACTCCTTACAAGAAAAGTGTTGACCTTTAGGGCCCTTGTATTTTGCTTTTGTTATAAACCATAGATCAGTGAGTGTGGAACTTTCAGACTCCATTTTTGTCCCATTGTAGCTGAGGGAATTCTTATGTGTTTTATACCTGGGGTAATGAAGTTGATCTGTAATCACCACTGTTTGGAGTGAAAGTGGTGGAAAATTATGTGGGCACCACAGCCGAGTAGAGTTTTGTGGTCACGCCTCTTGAGTTTTATTGGTTTGTAGAGTGGCGAGGGTGATGGAATCAGTTTGGAGCACCCTGGCCCTGGTCCTTACGAGGTCTTATTTAACCTCTCTGAATTTCAATTTTCTCACCTGGCAATGGGAGAAAGTTTGGCTCCTTTTAGAGATAGTTTGAGGTTTGAAGATATTGTGTACACATCCCGTGGCACATAAGGGGCGTTTGGAAATGGTAGCTGTTGTCGTCATCATCCTCATAACTTGTCCAATGTGTGACGTGTGCACAGTTTTTTCCTTTTCTTCATGGTAGGCTGCAGCCCATGAGAGCATTCCTATCGTGTTGGTAGGAAACAAGGCTGATGTTCATGACGCTACCGAAGCAGAGGGACAAAAACATGTCCCAGGGTACCTTGGAGAAAAACTGGCCAGGGTAAGAGTGAGAGTGGGTCCAAGCTGGAAGGGGTCTTCCACTTTTGTCACCCTTAGCTGAAGAGGTTGTTTGATGGACCTCCACTCAGTTTGATGGGTCTTCCGTCCTTATACAGGCAGAACTCCCAGTCCCCCCATGCCTGTCTGCCCCATAACTGTTAGTAATTGCACCAAGAATTAAATCCCTTAGAGAGGTAAAAGCATCATGTGATCGTTTCCCCCCACTGAGTGTCAGGGACAAAGAGGAGGCAAAATTATCCCGTCTTCCTCCTCACTCTTCCCCAGCTCTTGGAACCCTTCTCTAGTCTCGGAATTTGGGTAAAGGGAAAAGAATGGGTGTCCTATTTTGAAAACATGGGTTTGGTTCCAGAGGGTCCCTGTGCCAAGGGGCAGCAGGTGGTGCTGTGTGTCACCTGCGTGAAGGGGTGAAGGGAATTGGAAGACTTGTTCTTTTCTGTAAGGTTTGTATTCAGTTGGAATAGTGTAAAATTATTTTTGGTTATGCATTTGTATAGTGGTTGGACCCTGTTTCTGTCCAGATTGTTATTTTGGGTAATGTTTATTCTCTCGTTATTATCATTGTATCAGAAGGCTGCATGGCCCTCTTGTGACTTGTTTTACCCAAACAAGGAACCAGATGCTCCTTGGGTTAAATAAGAGGTTCTTACCATAACAGTCTGACCTGATGTTGCTATCGTTGCTTTCTGTCCTCAGCACCATGAAAGCACTGCTCTGTAGCATATACATGTTAACTTTAAAAAGAAGTTTCAAGCTCACTATTTTTTAAAAAAATATTATTTATTTATTTATTTATTTGTCTGCATCAGGTCTTCGTCGTGGCACACGGGATCTTTAGTTGCGGCACGCAGGATCTTTTAGTTGTGACATGTGGGGTCTTTAGTTGCGACTTGCAAACTCTTAGTTGTGGCATGTGGGATCTAGTTCCCTGACCAGTGATCGAAGCTGGACCCCCTGCATTGGGAGCTCGGAGTCTTCGCCACTGGACCACCAGGGAAGTCCCAACCTCACTGTTTTAAGTTGAAATTAGTACTTGTTTTAAATTTTAGAACTTTGAACCAAAT